>NW_028250973.1:0-600000 GCF_964263255.1 Lissotriton vulgaris
GGTGGCTTTTGTTTATTCGTCATTACTAAAAGGACAACACCAGGATATGTGAGTAAGAGTTTCATGTGCAGTATCTTAATGTGAACCGCTCCTTTCATTCTTGATTTCAATGACATCTTATTTCTCCTTAAATCAGCATTAATTATTGGCGAAATATGTTTTTTTAATGAAAGAGTTTACTTGTTTCACAAAGTACTTTGGCCCCATTAAAATACCTTGCAGAAAACTTCCTAAAAAAAACGAGTTTGCATTGACTTATTCTGAGAAAAATGTCTTAAAGGTTACCTGGCTGTGAGGAGGAGGGCCGGAACCTTTGAAGTTCTGCCGGATTGAGAGCCCTGCACTTGAGTATGGCCGTGCGGCCAGGGACAGTGGCCTGCCGACAGCCGGCTCGTTCTGTCTCTTCGTCTCTACTTCGCCAAACGTGCAGGCCTATTGGGGGCTCGGCGGTGTTTTCGGGACACACGGGGGCGGCCTATGCTCCCGCTATTGTTTGGGGGTCTATTGTGAGTGTCTCTATGACGGGCTCCGGGGCATGTGCGGCAGTTGTGGTTCCGGGACCCTTGGGTTCCATATGGGGCCCAGAGCCCTGTTTTCTCCGACCACTCGAGGCATCCTCCCTCCATTTGTCCGCCCTTGCTTTCTTGCGCATTACTGTATCCCCCCCACCCCCACCCCGTTCCCTGCTGCCCACTCTCACGCCTTTCGACCATCTGCACTCCTCCCTCGCGCTATCCGTTCACGAACGCCCACTCCCACCCTTCACCTCGGCACAACACTCCATTCTCACAGCAGCCCTCCCACAACTACCCTGGAAACGCACCTCCATCGTTTCACCAGCCCTCGCATCTTCTCTGTGCCGGCTGCACGTGCACTCCACCCAGCACGCACTTCGGTACCACGCGCCATTATGCTAGATTAAGAAATCTCCTCCCTTGCTTGCCCCCCCCTCCACCCACACACACACATACACCTCTCACTACGGAGTAACAAGGGAGAGTGAACACAATGCGCAGCTCTTAACGCCATCTCCGCCTTTACCACTGTTACTTCCGAGCACACTTTCGTGTACATTCATACCTTGCAACTGTGCAATCATTAATGAACACTAACATATGCGTTCAAAGGAACGAGCTGTCACCGTACTTGTTTTACCAGTTGACCTTTTTCAAGCAGCGGCGGTTCTCTTCTGTCGGCCTGCGGTGGCATGAGAGAAAATCCATAGACGACTGAATACGAGCATTCACTCACTTGTATACTCGCCAAGGCATTCCCCAGGCCATAATCTTACATATTGGCCTGAGTGTGTATTTCAACACCTGCACCCGGCGGCACACTCAACAACAACAACTAAACGTTGCGCACTCGGTAGCAGATTCAACAAAGTGCACATTCACAGACATATTTAACCAGATTATACATTCACCATACTGAAAGCTCATACAAGCATTCACGCAAGTGCACACACGCCACAATATGATTCACTTGTGTGCCAACTCCGCAATACAAACTCGGTAACAAATTCACCAGAGTGCGGGTCTCTAATACAATCACTGGAACAGCCAATCATCAACAATTTCGGCATAGTGGATGCTTACTAGCACAAGCATCAGAGTGCACACTTACCAATACATTCACCGGAGTGCGGGTCACTAATACAATCACTGGAACGGCCAATCATTATCAATTTCAGCATAGTGAATGCACATTATCATCATATTCACCAGAGTGCTGCTGTGCCGGTTACTAATACAGTTAGGGAGAGGGACAGCGGGAGAGGGCGGGAGGTGGGGACAGCGGGAAAGGGCGGGAGGTGGGGACAGCGGGAGCCACGAACAGCGGGAGGGGTCGGGAGCCACGAACAGCGGGAGGGGGCGGGAGCCACAAACAGCGGGAGGGGGCGGGAGCCACGACCTCACCCGAGAGCTATACACATATAGGCATGTACGTTTAGCTGACACTGTGCATTTCATTTGCAACTGGTTTATAAGTCAGGGGAGACACTCGGAGCCAGGCGACAGTTTTAAACCTGATTGGTTTGTTTTTCGTCTTTTTGTCCACTCATCACCCGCCAGGACTGAACGTGAACTAATCTCAATAAGAAAACAGGAAGAACACACAGGCGAGCCTGGGGATGGAGTGTGACTCCTAGGGCTGGAGCACGGCCGACAGGGAGCCACGAACAGGCGACCTACCTCATCTTACTGTGCAGAAAAATGGCGCCCATAAGCTTCCGATATTTTTCGGATTTGGGGGCGTGGTTTTGCTGTCCTGAGTGACGGGCTACGTCACGAGCTAAAGAACAGCAAAAATGACGCCCCCAAATCCGAAAAAGACGGGGCTTGTTTGAAGTGACGCATCTCTCCTCCAATGGCTGGCCTCCGTTTAGGAAGCCAGCCAATGAAGGAGAGAGAGGGCAGGGAGGCGGGACCTTCTTCGCTACTAAAACTCATTAAATCTCATGCCTAAGTCTGCGCAAGCGCAGCCTTTTAGGCCTTCGACCTAAAAAGGGAAGACAACCAAACACCAAAAAAAACAACATACAAATTTGTTATACTACATCCTTCCCCCTATATAGTACCCAGAAAATCCTTTGCGGCTATCTCAGAGATAAAAAATAGTGTTTTATCTTTGTGGATAATCTTGAGCTTTGACGGGTTTAATAAATATGCCTGGGCCCCTTTATCTTGAAATAAGGGAAACAATTGCGCAAATGCCATCTCTGCTGAACTGTGGCCTGACAAAAGTCTGGCCGCACAAAGAATTTGCAACCTTAAATCCGAGCTAAATCATACAGACACTCACGAAGCAAAAAATTGTTCAAACAAATCAAAATAGACCTTGGTTTACCATCTGTCTTGGACCCCCCCACACATAAAACGGAAATCTATGAGCTCACTGTAGCTCCAATTCCCACTTCCACTGAATCAGTTCAGGAAAGGCTTCAGAGAATAAGTCAATAACAAATTATCTGATATCTTTGCCTTCAATTCCCTCCGGAATACCAAGTACCCACAAATTGTTTCTTCTAGAGCGATTCTCCATATCGATGAGCTTCCAATTTATATCATCCCGCAAGGAGTGAAGAGCAGCCACTTCCGCTTTCTGCTGCACCATCTCATCTTCTACTATTGAAATTCTTGCCTCTGCTTCCCCAATCCTAGCGGATATCTCGGAGCAAGTCTTGGCGACACAGCGCACAGTATTTTGGAGTTTACGAACTGCCCCTTGAGTACACAGCCCCTCTGCTTTTGTTTCCTCCCGATGTGACATTATGGCCTGATATATGGAAGCTAAAGTGACCTCCCTCTCTATCATATTGCCGTATTAGTTGATCTCTGCATGAGTGACCAGACCACCTTGACTACTATTCAATCCCGCAAATTGTGTTGGCAAAGAATAATCGAGCAATGACAATCCGCCGTTAACAGGACCATCTACATCTGACAGATTAGGCATTTCTTTTGTTTTCCACCCTTTTCCTTTTCCCCCAGAAAGTATACTGCCTTCGTCATCCTCCAACGGGACCGAGCTAGCCAAGCTTCCATTATCTGCCCAATAACCGTCTACACTTTCTACCTCCGAGGCATTTGAAAGATCAGACATTGAATAGAACTTCCCATCGGAGTCAACCTCTTTTGCCTAATCAGATATTACCGTGATGGGCCCGCCTACGGGTTTTACTTCAGCCACCGCCCCGCCATCCACTGCTAGAGACAAGGCCCTTTGTCCATCTATTACTGCTTCGATATCTGCTGGTGAGGAGCCCCCATTTCAGTTGCGTTATCCATGTCTGCAACCAAATCAGTGTTAAGGTTGTCAATCACCTTATTACCCATTGTCCCCACTGTAGATGCCTCCATAGAATGCACTATGTGTCAACTACTCCCTTATCTACATGTGGAGAACTGACTGCTCCGCCCGGTGAAACAGTATCTTGAGTCCTACCTTTTGGTTGCTGGTGTTTTTTAAAGATCCCAGGAACTTTGAGCGGAACACCAGCATTGTCCACAGTCCGAGTGTCTCCTGGAAGTATATCTTTTTGCTGCAATGCCCAGGGTACATCGATATGCGTTGAAGCCTCAGCTGGTGTGGGTGCTGACGACGATGTGGCAGCGGCCCCTGCCCGAGTCTTGGGACCTTTTCCGCTAATATTCATAATCGTGTTTGTGCTGGAATTCTTAGGGGTGTTCGTTTGAGCCATCACAGACAACAAGCCCCTTCCAGGATTTGCTGATGTTCCCTCTGCCTGCGGCGCCGTTGCAATCACGGCCGCAACCTCCACCTGGTGCTGAGAGTCTACGGCACCACAGCCAGTCGGAGACCTCCAGGACCTCCAATGCAGCACCCAGTGCGCAGCCTGCCGAAATCTCCCCAGACTAAGGTGAAGCAAAAGCTACAGCATTCCAGTCGGCCGTCCACTGATGTGCTTCATTATTTCGCGGCTATTGACACACCGCCAGGAGGTAGGAGGGGGACACACACAGCCATCCCACTGAGGACACTATCCGTCTGATGAACTCTATCCACTCAGGATCCCCCACTGACCCTTGCCCTCACCACATCTTTAACAAAGCAGACTCCATTATAGCACCGCACCTCCGAGATGTCATCAACTGCTCCCTCAAATCCGCAACCTTCCCGGAAAGCTGGAAACATGCCGAACTCAGCGCCCTCCTGAAGAAACCCACAGCTGACCCCACCGAACTCAAAAACTACCGCCCTATCTCACTCCTTCCATTCCCGGCCAAAGTAATCGAGAAAGCGGTCAACAACCAGCTCTCCGCATTCCTCGAAACCAACAAATCCCTCGACCCCTCACAATCCGGCTTCCGAGCCAAACACAGCACTGAAACCGCCCTCATCGCAGCAACAGACGACATTTGAACTCTACTGGACAATGGAGACACAGTCGCCCTCATCCTCGACCTCTCCGCAGCCTTCGACACGGTCTGTCATAGCACCCTTTTACAACGCCTCAGAAACGTCGGAATCCATGGAAAAGCTCTGGAATGGATCACCTCGTTCCTCACCGGAAGAACCCAGAGAGTCCGCCTCCCACCATTCAAGTCAGAGGCCACTGAAGTCATCTGCGGCGTACCCCAAGGGTCCTCTCTCAGCCCTACCCTCTTCAACGTATACATGAGCCCTCTCGCGGCCATCGCACGCCAACACAACCTCAACATCATCTCCTACGCCGACGACACTCAACTGATCCTATCACTCACCAAAGACCCGAACATGGCCAAAACCAACCTGCATGAAGGAATGAAAGAAGTAGCCGAATGGATGAAGCACAGCCGTCTGAAACTGAACTCAGACAAAACAGAAGTCCTCATCCTAGGCACCTCCCCCTCCGCCTGGGATGACTCTTGGTGGCCAGAGGCCCTTGGAAAAGCACCTATCCCGACGGACCACGCACGCAACCTGGGCATCATCCTGGATTCCTCACTCTCGATGAACAGACAAGTCAAAGCCGTTTCTTCATCTTGCTTCAACATTCTTCGCATGCTCAAAAAAACATTTCGCTGGATCCCCACCGAAACTAGAAAAACAGTCACTCACGCTCTGGTCACGAGCCGACTGGACTACGGAAACACGCTTTACGCCGGTACCACCGCAAAAATCCAGAAAAAATTCCAACGCATCCAGAACGCTTCAGCCAGGCTCATATTAGACATCCCGCGTAAAGAACACATCTCTGGTCACCTGAAAAACCTCCACTGGCTCCCCGTCAATAAGAGGATTACTTTCCGGCTCCTTACCCACGCACACAAAGCACTCTACGAAATCGGACCCGAATGCCTCAACACACGACTGTCCTTCTACACCCCCTCCCGCCAGCTACGATCCTCCAACCAAGCCTTCGCCACTGTACCTCGCATCAACAAAACCACCATGGGAGGTAAATCATTCTCCTATCTGGCAGCTAAAACCTGGAACTCACTCCCCACTCATCTTCGCCTCACTCAGAACCACCTAGCATTCAGAAAGCAACTTAAAACGTGGATATTTGACAAGTAATTCACCACCCTTCCTCAAGCGCCTTGAGACCCTCTGGGTATGTAGCGCGCTATATAAATTTATTGACTTGACTTGACTTGACTTGGACAAAGACGTGTCCGCCATCTTGCCTTCACTGCCATTAATCACATCATATGCAATTTGATCATATGATATACATTGCTTTTACCATATTAATGCCCTGAAGAGGTCCACTGTTGTTGGACGAAATGCGTTGGCTGGCTTTTGAAGTATATTTAAAAAGCATCAATGAATGAAGATCACTTATGGATTTATAAAACTTTGTTTGGATAATTGTTTTTAGAGAAATAAATTCTAACAATCATTAAATACATTTTGAATATGGTGCACCTCTGGCTGTGTTGTTTGAATGGAGAAATAAGTACTCCTTCCTTGTCAGGAAGTAGAGTTCCTTGGGTTTCAGGTAAACACAGTGCTTGCAATTTTAAGTTTACCAGAGAGAAAAAGTTGTGAAGATAAAGTAGAAGTCAATTAGGTTTTGAAAAGGCAGTTCATTACGTTACGGACTTTAGCAAGGATTATAGGTTTGTTTTCATCTTCTATACAGGCGGTCTTTGCAGGACCACTTCATTACAGAGCATTGTAGTGGTTGAAAGCAGAAAGTCTAAGGAAGTTTTTATGGTATGGAGATCAAGTGAAGGTTACTCCAGATGTGCAGGAAGAGTTGAGTTGGTGTCTAGACAATGTGGATGCTTGGAATGGTCAAGCAATATTTGGAATATGTCCAGATTATATATTGAAGACAGACGCAAGCCTTTTTGGCTGGGGAACATGTTTGAATCAACAGGAGACAGGTGGCAGATGGTCATGGTAAGAGGTTTTGAATAAAAAAATGGTTTCGAGAGGAGAGCAGGTCTTTCTGCAATGAAAAGTTTTGAAAAAATGTTAAAGAGCTGCATTGTTTTATTGAAAAAGGGCAATGGTCAGCAGTTAGATATTTAAATGACTAGGGTGGCAGCAAAACCAAGAACCTAACTCAGATAACGAGGGAAATTTGGAGTTTGTGTCTGGAACACAGGATAGGTCTACATGCAGAGTATTTGCAAGGTCTGTTCAACACAGTGGCATGCATGTTGGAGTTCAAGATATATGATGGACTACAGCGATTGGAAGCTATGTAATCTCCTATTCCAACGAATTCGAGAGATTTGGAGTCCCTTAGATGTGGATCTGTTTGAGTCGAGATTGACATTCCAGTTACTTCGGTGTTACAGCCGGAGGCCAGATCCCCTTGCGGAAGCAGTGGATGCTTTTCAACAGGATTGGTGAGACTTCAGGGGTACCCTTTTCCCCCTTTTACAAAGAATGTTGTTGATGGCAAGGAGGCAGATATGTCAGGCAGTTCTGATCACTTCATTTTGGGTAGCTCGACCTTGGTTTCCAAGGTTATTGGAATTAGTGATGGAGAGGCCATTTTTTATTCCAGTTTCAGACGAAGTGTTGTTCGGACCAGAAGGAAAGGTTCATCCTTCAGTCATGGAAGGGGCATTGAACCTTCTTGCTAGGAATATTTCATGGGAGGAGTGCACTTTAAAGGTCTTTCAGAACAGACTCAGAAATTGCTCAAAGAATTTTGGGCACCTGGGACAAGAAAGCGCTATTTTGGAGCATGGAAAAGATGGGTTTGTTGATGCATGGAGAGGGACTTAGATCCCGTGGAGGCATCTTCCATCAAACTCTCAAATGTTTTACCTTCATTTTTTTAAAAGTGTTTGAGTTATAAGACAATCAATTGTTATAGGTCGGCAGTGGCGGCAGGACATGCTACGGTAGGAGGGTTTTCTATAGGAAGAGATCACTTAAATTGTAGAGTTATGAAGGGTATTAAATTACAGAGACCACCAAGACCAAGGTATAGTAGTTTGTGGGATGTAAATATGATCGTTGAGAAATTGGAGCGTTGGCCTTCTAATAAATAAATGGCTTCACGACAATTATTTTGTAAGATTGCAACTCTGGTATGCTTCATTTCTTTTAGGAGAGTTTCAGATGTAAGAGCCTTGAGGGTGAGTTTTTTTGAGTTTTAAAACCCAGATGGGATTATATTTCAAATTACAAAAAGAACTAAGACTATGTCTTCCTCAGTGTTTAATCGACGATTTGATGATCATCCAAAAGTATGTGTAGTGCAGTGTCTGGAGTATGAATCCAGGATGGATGAGTACAGAAGAGATGTTGTGACCCAGTTGTTGATGACTTATGTGTACCCTATAATCTAGGGACCTCATTTATGAAAAATGACGCATCGCTGCGTGAAAACAGCGATGCGTCACTTTTCACTGCGCACTCCTTGCGACACCAATGATGCGTCATATTTAATGTATAACGCATCATGTCGCAAGGACTTACAGATACGTCAGTATTTCTGACGCATCTGTAAGCGCAAAAGTGACGCATTGCTGGAGTGTGTCACAAAAGTGAGGCAACTCCAGCAATACGTCCTTTCACATGGGGAAAGCCCCATGTGAAAGGGCTTGCGTCAGTCTTACGCCTGCTGTGAGGCAGGCGCAAGATTTTGACGCAACAGCATCCTAAAAGTGACGCAGTGAAATCTCATAGATTTCACTGCGTCACTATTACGAGGCTTTTTGCGGGGGAACGCCCCCTCTGCATACATTATACCTGACGCAGGTATAATGTGGCGCAGGGGTTTAAAAAGTGACGCATCTACCTAGATGCGTCACTTTTTAAATATGGCGCATTTTGTATGCCGCTGGTGCGTCAAAAAAAGTGACGCACCGGCGGCGCAAAACTGATGCAAGGCCTCATAAATAAGGGCCTTGGAATTTCTGCAACTATAGCGTGTTGAGTTCGAATTTGTATGCTTGAAGCTATAATTGACCTGCAGAAATTTGATGTACATTTAGTGAGTGGAGCTATATGGCGAGTAAGGTTTGTTTCACCAGGAGGTCTACTTGAAGAGATTTTGAAAGCTGTAGGTTGATCTAATGCTGATGTGTTTCTGAGGTTCTTTTTGAAACGTATGGAACATGTATCATCTGTTATGTTGTCATAGCTCAATACCATGCTTGGTCTTGACATATAATGTGATTCTCTTTGTTTTGTGATTGAAGAATCTGAATTTCATTATAGACACGGAGGTTAGCAGTATCCCAACCTCCCTTCCTAAGTATGAGTAATATAGGGAGGGGAGTGGTTGTGTAATTTAACATGATTTACAGTATAAGGTAAACACATATTCTTTGGTAAAGAAAAGATTTTGGTTTACATTTATTTCAATATTATCATTTTTACATAGACTCCATGAAGATGGAAAACATCGGTATATAAGACAAGAGTGGAATTTCTGGATGTTATGGGATTTTTCCGTTCAGTTCAAGTTTTACAGGATGATGAATTAGCCTTGAAGCAGCTGTAAAGACGAAGATGGCTGCTGGGACTGAGTTTATATAGACTGCCTCATTGTTTCAAAATTCTAGAATAGTAAGTGTGGTTAAAAGTTTCTTTAAAGTGCTGCTTGGAGTAGCAATAAAAGATTAATGCATAATGCTAGCCTCCGTGTCGTTAATGAAATCCAGATTCTCTGATCACAAAACTAGGAGAATCTACATTCTTTCCAGACAGATGTAGATACATATGTACAGAATGGAGTACCTTGCTTAAAGCAGTTGCTTAAGTCTTGCCTCATATTGGATGAAAACTATATTGTAAAAAAAATGGGAACAAAAAAAAGGACATTACAATATCAATGAAGACTGCAGTGAATTACGAAAGATATGAAAATAGAATATATGACATAGAACTGTCAATGAAGGATATTTCAGAGCCCCAACTAAAGGCGGTCCCTATTCCTGCTTAAACAGGAACCTCTGAAGAAAAGGTGGATGTGAACGCAAAAAAAACCCAAGATGACTCAACCATGGATGTCACTATTCTCAACATATTATGTGACACATTGCATTCCATGTCATTAGATAAAAAATGCACCTTAATTGCTTCAAAACGCATAAATGCAATGTTTATTAATTGAGAGCTTGAACCACATTATACACCATCACACTGTGGTAAATCTTATTCATGTGCACATGCTGACCGTGCGGTACCTGGGAAATATATCTCATTGTGTCTAATGTCATAACCCAGTTGCAAATAAGAGACAGATACAGTCTATGATTTTAAGTTTCTCTGCATACACTTTAGGGGACGAGTAATAATCCTGTGCAAAGTGCATCACATTACAACAACTCGTTGTATGGATTTGAAGGGACACAATACCCTGAACCTTTTGGTTAATTTAAAATGTGAACAAGAAAGGAGCAAAGGCAGCCACATGGCAATAATGACATTATGTTGAAAAATTATGTTATTGTAACTGAACTTTAAAGTGGAAACTGACACAAACCCGAAACAAGCACTATAGATATGATGACAGAACGTACCCGTTCCCTTTCCATTGGCACAATGGCAACAAGATGGCAACAAATCCCAAAGTCCAGCCAGCGATCTCACACTGCCAGCTGGCTACGAGAAACACATACATTCAAAAACATCTGCACCAATGTTGAGAAGCAACCTAAAAAGTGAGAACTGACTTTCGAAGGTTATGTGAATACTTACTAACATTTGAAAATCTGATTTTTTTTTCTAAATTAGTTTTTTCACAAGATTTTGTGGGACGCTTGACAGAACATAAAGTATTCGCATTAAAAAGTTATGTTTCGCTTTTGTGATCACACCGTGATTGGCAGACATATGCTCATATTTGACAATAATTTAAAAAAGGATGACAAACGTGTGAAGTAGCAGGATTATGTTAGCAGAAATGTTAGAGATGTGGCATTCTTGTGAGAAACACATTTTATCCCCGGTGTATTCGAAAGCAACATGTTTTCTGTTTATTTGCAAGATGTTCGTGAAATAGAAATGTGCTGAACAGAACCACCCTAATTAAAATAGTTTCTAATGGGATTTGACCATGCCTGTCATCTCTCTTTTGCATTACTATCTGCCCCTGGGGAGGCACAAATTCTCATTGGGATTACCTAGATCCAAGTCACACTTTGTGCTGGATTTGTTCCCTAAAATGGGGAGACAAGGAACTCTGCTTCTGAACAATCCGAATATGTGTTCAATAATATTTAATGTGCTGATATGAGTACCATTGTACTTCCTGCCTGTCCGAATCTGAGCGTGAAGGATAGGCGTCAAAAGCCTTTACGGTGAGTGCACCTTCAGACCGCATGGAAGAGGTTGAGAATGTTATTCTACAAACAGAAACAGGTGTAGACGTGCAACGCATATACATACACTGCATAACTGTGCAATATCAGCACGTAAAAGCTGGCACTTACTCAACTGAACACAAAAACCTGTGGCAACCCTCCATTATGCCTGGAAGACTACAGCACAATTTAAATATATCTTACGTTTATACCTCGAAATTAGCATAGAAATGTGTAGAGATCAGGGGCCAGATGTATGAAGCTCAAATGGATTCGCAAACGCCGAAATTCGACGAATTTCGTCCTTTGCGAACTCATTTGAGCAAAATGGTATGTATGTAGCAAATTTCAGTCCAAAATAAGGATTCACAAATTTGCGATTCCATATTTTGCGATTGCATTTAAGGAATCTCAAAATTTGCGATTTCTTAAATGCAATGTATGAAGCAAAAAAAATTAGCTAATTGTCCTTAAGGAATCGCAAATTACCACCAACTTCAAGTTGGTGGTAATTTGCGAATTTCTTGAAAAATGCCCATTTTTGCATTTTTCAAAGTGCCATGTGATGCACACACATGCCCTTAGGGCATGTATGTGCACCACATGTGCACCTATGCTTATTTAAGGGGTGCAACAGAGTGTCCTTTGAACACCCTGCACCCTTGAAATTATTCTCAATTTGCGATTCGCAAATTGCGAATCGCAAATTGAGAATAATTTCACATTCATTCCTATGGGCCTCCTGGCCCATAGAAATGATTGGGAAATTATTCCTTAATTGCGATTAGCAATTTGCTAATCGCAATTAAGGAATTTTAAGAAATCGCAAAATTATAGCGAATTTCTATATACATACCATTTTGCAATTCTCAAATAGCGATTCCTTAAAAATCGCTATTTGAGAATCGCAAAAGTGTATCTTGATAAATCTGGCCCCAGGTCACTTGTGAAAAATCTGCTCAGATCGGTACACTCTAAACACCCACAGCATTTGAACGTCGATCAATCTTATGAAAGCAGTCTTGGCTTTCCTCACATCTACAGCCTTACAGGGAAAGATGATAAATTAGTTTAGAAACCCATGCATGAGGTCCAGGACTTGATTGAGGATGACACTTAATGATAGGAGAGCTATCCTAGTGAGCATGGCATGGACCATTGAAATGAGTCTCCTGTGCAAATGTGAATTACACGTTTTCACCAGGAGTGGCCCCTCCAGGTAAGAGCAGTGGGGCGGTGGGGCAGGGTGGGGGGTGAGTATTCGACAGATGAAAACGAGGGAATATGTGTTATTTATTGAATTTGCCCTCCGCATCATCTGACGAACACCCCCCTCTCCCCCCAGCCCGCCTCACCACTCTTATCTGCACGGGCCGCTCCTGGTTTTCACCAGAGGTATTACATATATTTCTGCAGATTTCCAGTTCCAATTTGATTATCTAACAAATAAAAAGTGTCTCTGTCAAACTGGAATGCCTTCAATACCTGATCTGGTGATGTCCTGTAACGAAATTATTTGCTGAAAAATATACTACTTACAACAGTGCACATGTTTTGCATTACACTAGCCTCTGCTAAACTGACCACCATTGCACCCTACACCTACATCCTTACCCTGTTGTAATACCTCCTATCCTAGTACATACACCAATACAGCTGAGTAAGTGTGCAACAAGTAATAAATATTTGAAAAAACATGCTGAGCCAAAATTTCAGACAGATTTGTTCGTGAATTAATAAGTTTACTTTTTCTAGTGCTTTTTGTTAAGCGCTACTAACTACCCAAATGGTGGCTTCAGAGCACTCAGGAAAGTGAATGGGTGAATGGGAGACATTAGCTATAGTTAAGTGCTAATCTTGCCATACGGTTACAATGTTGTAAAATAATTACACTATAGAGTTCACACTGATGTAAAAGCCTTCAACATGCAGAAGTCAAGAGCCAGGATGTATATGGTCGACCTGTTTTAAGCATCTGCTCGAATGGACTAGGGTGTGTCTGTCTGCGACCTGCTGCTTCTGAGACAACAGGATGGTAGCACGGCAGTGCTATGGCCACTACAATCATGCAGTCCAGCATATCACTACAGATGCTGATAAACAGGACTTTTTTGACATCCAGACAGCTCATCAAATTAGCCAGAGCAAAGCACTGTACCAACACCATCAATGAAGCCACCAGCAGAAGTGACACATCCTTTAAGACAATCAAGCACTGTGTCAAACACCTTTCTGACCTCCACAAACAACCAACACTTATGGTAGAAACCTGCAATGGTCATCCGTCACAGCTCTATCTCTTGCAATTTACTCTGAAATATTCAACCCCTTGAAGCCACTTCCCAGGAATACATGGTCTTACCTTCATCCTTCAATAAAGATATCTTCACCATCATCAAAACCTCTCTCGCTCAAGGCATCTTCCCAGAAACTCTTGCGACAGGCCTGATCCTAACACTACTAAAGAAACCTACACTTGCCCCTGATGACCTTGACAACTATCAGCTCATTACTGGCCTATCATTCAGTGGCAAGCTCTTTAAAAAAGCAGTCTAGACTCAACTCCACGATCACATCAATGCTAAGTCTTGTACAATTACCAATCTGGCTCAGGATCACTTTACAGTACAGAGGTAGCTACCTTATGCATCATAGATGACACACTCCTGACCACAGACAGAGGGGATTCCCGAATCCTGATGCTGCTGGACCCCCTGGCCTGTTTTCGACACAGTTGACCAGCCCACCCTGGAGTCTCGAATGGGATTCATTGGCAATGTCCTTTAATGATTTTTTTCCTACCTTCCCAATTGACCTCAGTTTGTTAAAATAGGCACCTCCAGATCAGAAAAGATTGCTATTATCTGCGGAGCTCCCCAGGGTTCAATGCTTTCCTTCGTCATCATCAACCTCTACATGGAGCCCCTTGGGAGTCTACTCACGAATAACAGAATCAAAATTCACCAATATGTCAACAATATAGAGTTCTACTTGAAAGTCTCCTCTGCTCCAGACATTCAATGCCTCAAACACTCCCTGCAGCTCTTCCAGAACTGGATGTCAGATCTACCTGAAGCTCAATCCTAGCAAGACAGAATTCTAGTTATTTACCAATAACAAGGAAAAAACAGTACAAATCTGGTTCAAGGACATGAAACTTGATGGCTTGGAACCTCGACTTTCATTGAATGAAAAGTCACTTGGATTCATGCTGGACACGAAACTCAGCCTCAAGGAACACATTCCCAAAAATCAAAGATGGTCTTGTTCTAATTCTCTCTTCCAAAGAAAGTTAAACCATTTCTTGAAACAGTGACTTAAGAACTGCTGTTCAAACCCTTGTACTCGTACGTCTGGATGATAGTAACACCATGGTCCATGATCTCAAAAACTTCTAATTGGCCGCGTCAAGTGCATCCTACCCACTGCAACACAACTCATCCAGGGACTGAAGAAAAAGGATCACATCATCCCCATCCTGATGGGACTCCATTGGCTCCCCTCACCAGTCTGCAGCATCTTCAAAGCCATCAGCATTTTTCACAAAGCCATCACAAACAGCAACCCTGCTTATCTTGCAGACAAGCTCACTATTTATGATGTTTCTTGGCACAACCGCAGCCGGGACACCACAGACTGGAGACTTAGAAGTGTAAAAAAGAATAAAAAAATAAGGCAGCAGACTTTTTCCATCTATGGACCTAGGATTTGGAAAAACATCCTTATCTCCAACAGGATCACCACAATACTGCTTCAATTTAGGAAAGTGTTGAAGACAAATCTCTTTAAAGAGCACTACATCACAATGCTGTAACACTAAGGCTCCTAGAATCCAGCTACCTCTTCTATCACTTGTTCCACCCTGTACAGCATTCTGCTGCTTTTTGGCTATGTTTGCCCTACAAACACCACATACATACCCTTTTGCTGTCAAAGTATTGCGCTGCTGTGACCACTACAATTATCATGTAGTTCGGCATATAAATACAGATACTGGGTTAAAGAACAAGCAGGTATATTTGGCCACTAAGGACTCAGTTGCAAAGGAACTTACACTCCTACATGGTTGACAATAAAGTATGTCTGTTTGCTAAATTTCATTTAAATACAGCTTTTAAATGTGACTGCTAATATATCGGCACCACAGTGATTTTCAGGTAGCTCATGCTGTACACTAAATCAGCTTTGGACGCTTACACTTGAGAGGGTGTGAGGGGCGCTTGACCTAGTGTGTTGGACCTGAACGTCCTCTAAGTCGCTCCTCATATTGTCAATCTAGGTGACCAAAGATCCTTGGGCCCCTATCCATATCACCCAAACTACTCATACTCTCTGTCAATGCGACCCATGCATCTCAGACTATTCCTGCGCCTTGGTGCTATCTCTCCATGTGACCCAAGCTCTTTGCACTGCCTAGCTAGGATCACAAGGATAGCTTGAGGAACATGGGTCAGTGACCCATGGTCCTCGAGCTATCCTTGTGATCCTAGCTCCTCACTCTATCCTTGTGATCCTACCTCCTCACTCTATCCATGTGAGCCTAGCTCCTCGCTCTATCCTTGTGACCCTAGCTCATTACACTACCCATGTGACCCAAGAGCCTTATACCGTCAATCCATGTGATCCACATCCTTTCTCTATTTATCCCTGTGACTCTTGTTCTTTGTGCAGTCTATCCATGTGACTCAAGATGCCCACTCTTTATAGCTCATTGCGTCTATGCAAGTGACCCAAACTCCTATAGCTATCCATGTGGCCTGATCTCTTTGGTCTATCTATGTGACCCATGGTCCTGGAAAGATGCATGTGATCCTAGCGTCTCACTCTATCCATGTGACTCTACCTCATTGCACTATCCCTGCGATAAACCTCCTTTTTCTTTATCTATGTGACTCCAGTTCCTTGTGCAGTGTATCCTTGTGACCCCAAATCCTCGCTCTGCCCATGTGGCCGTAGCTCATTGCCCTGACTGTCCATTTGATCCAAGCTCCTTGAACTCTCCATGTGGCCCACGCTCTTTGCGCTGTTCATCTGTGCACTCCACGTCCTCTCGCTATCCCTCTGACCTCAGGTCCTCGCTGCTTAAGTCCATGTTGCCCATCCATTCATGATCCCCGAGCTCCTTGAAGTGTCCAGCTATGTATCCCAAACTCCTTGCATTCTGAACATGCACCCCAGCGACCTTTGACCCTGTCTTCAGGCAGGTCGCCCCCCCACCCCCCCAGCTGCCACACGGACCTCCAGTGTTGCCTCCCCCACCTGTGCTGTCGCCCTGCTCCTGCCGCTGATTGTTGCTTCGTGAGTCCCCTGCCCCTGGTCTTGTCCCTCGTTCACTCGCTGCCTCTCTGCATTCTGCTCCATTTTATTGATTTGTACCCCCCTTTGCCATCTGTGCCCCCTTGCTGCCCTGTTGCATTCTGTTGTTGTACTTTGTATTCCCTTTTTGCCTTCTGTGCCCCCTTCCCTGTTTTGCCTCCGTGTCCTTCCCCCGTGTCCCTCTGCCCCTCCTCTCCCACCGCTGCGTCCCTGCGGCCCCACCCGCTCTTCCCATTCGCCACTCCGCTCCCGCCTCCCAGCTGCTCCTCCCTCCCACAGCCCTTGATATGGAGGCCGCGCAGCGGTGAAAGGAGCGACCTTTGACCCTTTCTTCAGGCAGGTCGCCCCCCCAGCCGCCACACGGTCCTCCAGTGTCGCCGCCCCCGCCTGTGCTGTCTCTCTGCTCCTGCCGCTGATTGTTGCTATGTGAGTCCCCTGCCCCTGGTCTTGTCCCTCGTTCACTCGCTGCCTCTCTGCATTCTGCTCTGTTTTATTGATTTGTATCCCCCCTTTGCCTTCTGTGCCCCCCTGCTGCTCTGTTGCTTTCTGTTGTTGTACTTTGTATTCCCTTTTTGCCTTCTGTGCCCCCTCCCCCGTTTTGCCTCCGTGTCCTTCCCCACGTGTCCGAAGGCGCGCCAAAGGCATGACCGTCTTCACCCATCCGCGCCTAGACCGCGCCCAGCGCCAGTACCCCTGGCCCTCACCGGAGCCAGGGCATCCGACTGAGATACGACACCACCACCCTCAACGCACTCAACACCGGACGACCACCCGCCTGCTACCGAGCCACCCCAAAGCGAACCCACGGACCCTTCACCTGCCAAGCCTGCAAGTTCACCTGCCTCCCAACCTACACCCCGCCCATCAAACCCTGCAACAACAACAACAACCACCTCAAGTGCATCCTCCTCAACACCCACTCCGTCCACAAATACCCCATCGAACTCAGGGACCTCTTAGACACAACAGCACCAGACGTCGCCTTCCTCACAGAAACCTGGATGAACGCCTCCTTGGCCCCTGACATCGCCATAGCCATCCCGGACGGCTACAAGATCACCCGGAAAGACCGCGTCAACCAAACCGGAGGAGGAATCGCCATTGTCTACAGGAACACCATCAGCGTCACAACGACTGCCGAAGACACACTCTCCACAGCTGAACACCTACACTTCCAGATCCGCACCGACCCCAAAACCACACTCAGAGGAACCCTTGTCTACAGAACCCCAGGCCCGCGCACACAATTCAGCGAAACCATCGCCGACTTTGTCAGCCCCCAAGCACTAACATCACCAGAATACATCTTCCTAGGGGACCTGAACTTCCACCTAGAGAACAACAACGACAGCAACACTACCAACCTGCTCGACAACCTCGCCAACCTCGGACTCAAGCAACTGGTGAACTCCCCCACCCACTACGCCGGCCACACGCTGGACCCCATCTTCTCCGCCAGCAACCAGCCACTCCACCAGAATACACTGGACCGACCACAGCTGCATCCATTTCACCTACAAGAAGACTACAACACACCACCGCACGCTACAGATCCCCCGCCGATGCTGGAGCTAAGTCACCACAGACCAGCTTACCACATCACTGAGCCAGAACCCACCAGCCGACACCTCCGACACCAACGACGCAGCTCTCAATCTCGCACAGTGGATCACCAACTGAGCCGACAAACTCGCTCCGCTGAAGAACCCCCCAAGTCAGACCAGTAACAGAAAAACTACATGGTTCACCGACGCCCTCAAAGACTCAAAGAAATCATGCCGCACGCTCGAAAAAACCTGGCGCCACGAACGAACGACAGAAAACATGACAGCCCTCAAGAACGCCACTCGCAAACACCACCAGCTGATCCGCACCACCAAAAGGACATCGTTCAAGGATCGGCTGGACAACAACACCCACAACAGCAAGGAACTCTTCAGCATTGTGAAAGAGCTCTCCAACTCCAACGCCAGCAACAACGACATCACACCATCCCAAGACGTCTGCAACTCCCTCGCCACGTTCTTCTACAGCAAGATCGCAGATATACACAACAGCTTTGATGCCCAGATGCCGCCTCCAGTCACCAAACCATCGCCCCTCACCACCACCCTAAGAGACTGGACCCCCATCAGCACAAAAGACACCACCCACATCATGAACACCATCCACTCCGGGTCTCCCTCTGACCCATGCCCCCACCACATCTACAACAAAGCAGACACCATCATCGCACCCCACCTCCGGGACGTCATAAACAACTCCTTCGCCTCAGCCACCTTCCCAGAGAGCTGGGAGCACGCAGAGATCAACGCCCTTCTGAAAAAACTCACAGCTGACCCTAAAGACCTCAAGAACTTCCGCCCAATCTGTCTTCTCCCCTTCCCGGCTAAAGTCATCGCGAAGACCGTCAATAAACAGCTGACTGCATTCCTCGAGGCAAACAACTCGCTCGACCCATCCCAATCAGGATTTCGAGCCAACCACAGCACCAAGACAGCCCTCATCGCAGCCACCGACAACATCCGGACCCTGATGGACAACGGGGAGAAAACCGCCCCCATACTCCTAGACCTCCCAGCCGCCTTTGACACCGTCTGCCACCGCACCCTAATAACCCGCCTCTACAACACTGGGATCCAAGGAAAAGCGCTGGACTGGATCACCTCGTTCCTCTCCAATAGAACCCAGAGAGTCTGCCTCCCGCCGTTCCGCTCCACGGCCACAAAGATCATCTGCGGCGCACCCCAAGGCTCCTCTCTCAGCCCGACCCTCTTCAATATCTACATGAGCCCCCTCGCCCCATCGCACGCAAACACAACCTCAACATCATCTCCTATGCCGACGACACTCAGCTGATTCTCTCCCTTACCAAAGACCCAACCACCTCCAAAACCCATCCCCAGGAAGGAATGAAGGACGTCGCGGAATGGATGAAGCTCAGTAGGCTGAAACTGAACTCAGACAAAACGGAGGTCCTCATCCTCGGACAATCCCCATCCGCCTGGGACGGATCCTGGTGGCCCAGAGCGCTGGGCCCCACACCATCACCCACCGACCACGCATGCAACCTGGGATTCATCCTGGACTCCTCCCTCACGATGACCAAACAAGTCAACGCCATCTCATCCTCATGCTTCAACACCCTGCGCATGCGCCGAAAGATCTTCCGGTGGATCCCCACAGAAACTAGAAAAACGGTCACCCAGGCCCTCGTCACCAGCCTACTGGACTACGGGAACGCCCTTTCATGCAGGAACCACAGCTAAACTTCAGAAACGACATAAGCGCATACAGAACGCCTCAGCACGACTCGTCCTTGACATCCCTCGCCACAGCCACATATCTGCCCACCTGAGAAACTTGCACTGGCTCCCGGTCAGCAAGAGGATCATGTTCAGGCTCTTCACCCACGCACACAAAGCACTCCCCGACATGGGCCCCGAATACCTCAACAACCACCTCTCGTTCTGCATACCTACCCGCCAGCTCTGCTCCGCCAGCCTCGCCCTCGCAACAGTCCCACGGATCCACAGAGCCACCACCGAGGAAGATCATTCTCCTACCTGGCCGCCAAGACATGGAACTCCCTCCCTGCACACCTACGACTGACCCAGGATCATCTCACCTTCAGGATACACCTCAAGACCTGGCTATTCGAGCAGTAGCGCCCCCCCCCCTCCCCCCTCCAGCACCTTGAGAACCTCGCGGGTGAGTAGCGCGCTCTATAAATGTACTGATTGATTGATTGATTGAAGACTTCTCAGGTGTGTGAACAGCAGGAGCCATGATAAGACCAACAAATGGATATTAGAGAAATACATCCTACATGCCACGTTTCCCCAGGACACCAAATATTGTACTCCACCAGCCAGGGCCGGCGCTAGGCATGGGCAGTGTGGGCAGCTGACCAGGGCCTTGCGTTCAGCTATAAAAACACATGGTACCTTCACAGTTAGCCCGCCTGTTCCCTCAGGCCTCCCAGTCAATCACAATCACAATGCAAATGCAGATGTCTGGACCTTGCTTGTCAGGGTGTGGTGGCATTCCTGGGGGTGCAGGGGTGGGGGGAGGGATAAACAGAGTGGTGAAGGCACAGTAGGGGCGCGATTATGTTTGCTCACAGTTCAGAGGAGGGGCAGCAGCACCCATTCCCTTTCTGCATTTTGTTTCTAGGCGTCAGAGGCCCCTTTGTTTCCAGGACCAGCCAGACACAGGTAAGGGAAGTGGGTGAGGGGGAGAAAGGAAGGGGGGTGGGAGGGAGCAGCAAGGTCCACTGTCTTTTGTTTTGCATCACCCATGTGAATCTGCATTTGAAATGTACAGAAAAATGCTTGTGGTAGTGCAGTGTTTTGCGAAATACTTGGTTACTTCTTCCAGATCCAGGGGAGGGGGCCCCCTCGCCCTGGGCCTCTAGCACTAGAGCAAGCTGCAAGGTCCATGTATAGTGGCCCCCTTCCCTGATCTTTGTAGCCATTACTCCCTCTTTCCTTTATTTGTTCCCTTGTGAAATGTATCAAAAAACTGAAAAACACTTGCTGGAAAGGTCATCATTTTTGTACATTTTTCACTTCCGAACTGCAGCCTCAGACGGAGAGACATAAAAGGTCCAAAATGTGAAAAATAACTAAAGCAAGACAGAGTGGGTCGAAAAGGGGCAGATTGATTTTATTCACACCCAAAACACATTAGCGCCACTTTACAAAATTTGCCAGTGAAGCGCTATTATTTGTTTTCTTGTCATTCCTGGATTTACTGCAATACCTGCTTGATGAGTGTATTGGAAAATAAAATGCATGCCACAGCTCTGTATTCACAAATTCAGTCTTTTTAAACCATGCTGCTTATGTTTTGTTTTGTAAGGATATAAGCAATGGCAATGAAAAGAGTTCCGCCCGACCCTGTAGTCCTGTCACGGAGCGCTGACTTCAGGAGAGTGCGTCATGTTTGCAAGTATATATTATGTTTTTGAAAGCACTTGCTGCCTCCTTCCTGGCCTCCAGCGTCTGCGTCCGATTCTGTAGATTCTGTAGAATCGGATGCAGACGCTCAGGTCGGAGAACGCAAGATCGAGAAGACAGTTAGGGCCAGATGTAGGTAAATCCGATTTACCGACTTTTAAATACCGAGTCATACCGATTCGGTATTTAAAAGTCGGTAAATTGGAAGGAGGCAGATGTAGGTAAAAAATTACCGAATCTGTCAGAGTCGGTATTTACAGATTCTGTAAATATCGATTCTGTATTTCCCATTGATTCCTATGGGCCTTGAAGCCCATAGGAATCAATGTGAAATACAGATTCGGTATTTACAGAATCGGTAAATACCGAATCCTGCAAGGGTGCAGGGGGTGTCACTTTGACACCCTCTAGCACCCCAATTCTGGACTTGTGTGCAATGTGGCACACAGACATGCCCTTAGGGCATGTCTGTGTGTCACAGGGCACAGGTGTGCATGCACAGATGTGCATGCACACCTGAATTCGGTATTTTACCACCCAATAGGATTGGGTGGTAAAATACCGATTTTTAAGGGCCCGTGGCACTCTTAGGAGTGCCACCTACATATGGTTTTTCCGAATCGGTAAATATACCGATTCGGTATTTTACCGATTCTGTAAATTTACCGATTCGGTAACTTTACAGAATCGGTAAAATATAGGCCTCCTACATCTGGAAACCCAAATACCGGTCAGTAACGGCCGAATTCGGCCATTACCGACCGGTATTAGGGCTCCTACATCTGGCCCTAAGTGTTTTTGGAATTTGTATATAGAAGAGGTTAAAGGTGGAAGTCGGAGAGGCTTGGCAACATGACGGTGAACACATGGGGCACTTGACACTCGTATGCGTAGAACCATCACAGTTACTGACTTCGTATGTTATCGGAGCACGAAATCGTACTAGAAACGCTGGAAATCGTTGTTTGTCCACCAGCAGGACTAACAGCCAGAAAATCTGCAAGAAAACATAGTTGTGATATATACCCCCTGAAGAAGGGGTTATTTAAAACCCGAAATGCATTAGTCATGTCCTTAACTTTTCATGCAAAAGCACTCATTGATTTCGGAATAATAAGTGCAAAAGCTTTAAAGTAACCAATTTGTTCCTTCTTACATTTCGCACTTAATCTTGCATTCCCTATGAGTGTTTGCTTTTTCTGGGATGTTGTCAATTTTTTTTTTTTAGGCAACATATTGCTCTTGTCTAGTGCATATTTTGAATTGAGTCGCACCCTGGTGTTTATAGCAGGGCACAATCGGGTTGTAGTTGAAGGCCGTGCGCATATCTCTCAGTGGGGCAGTATGGTGTTCAGTGGGGGAGAGGATGTGGCACTATGGTCAGAGCTGCCGAATTTGGACCTGGGGAACCAGGTTCAGCCTTTATGACAAGTCCACCAGACCACTGTCTTAAAGGAGAACATTCCTGTGCTAGACCTTAGAAGGCCTGCAAGATCTTAGAAGCCCTTATGTCTTAACACCAGCAGGTGGACCCTAGCGGTGGCAAGTGTGGGTTAACCTTGAAGGCCTGTCCACCACAACCCCTTTTGAAGCTCACCTCAAGTCTTTTGGGCAGGCCTACGAAGCAGCGCACCCTAGAGCAACTGTAACTCTGTCACTGAGGTCACAGGACCCTTGAGCAGGGAGGCTCTAGGGTTGTGCGACCGGTGAGATCACACGGAGCACTGACTTCAGGAGGGGGTGTCATGTTTGCAAGTATATTATGTTTTTTAAAGCACTTGCTGCCTCCTTCCTGGCGTCCATCGTCTGCGTCCGATTCTGTAGAATCTGTAGATTCTGTAGAATCAGACGCAGACGCTGAGGTCAGAGAACGCAAGATCGAGAAGACCATTAGTGTTTTTTGGAACTTGTATATAGAAGAGGTTAAAGGTGGAAGTCGGAAAAGCTTGGAAACACGACAGTTAACACACGGGGCACTTGACACTCGTATGCGTAGAACCATCACAGTTACTGACTTCATATGTTATCGGAGCACGAAATTGTACAGAAAACGCTGGAAATCGTTGTTTGTCCACCAGCAGGACTAAAAGCCAGAAAATCTGAAAGAAAACATAGTTGTGATATATAACCTCTGAAGAAGGGTTTATTTAAAACCCGAAATGCTTTGGGCTTTTATTTTGGAAGAATTGTTAACTATGAAGCAATTTGCATAGCATGTGATTATGGTAGCAACATAATTGCATCGAAAGTAAAAAGTCAATTACTGTTTTGTTTATCTAAACTAAATCACATAAAAGATTTTGGTATATATTTTGTTGATGTTTTTTAATACTTGCATGTATAATGCTGAGATTGAATTATAGTGCAAAGATATGTTTTAAGAAATAAAACCTTAGGGACACTTGGCAGAGCACCTTGCAGACCTGGGCGTCCCCAGGCCTCCACACTGTTTTTGCACTTAACATAATTCTGGCGAGTAAAGTGTCCACACACAAAAAAGATTGTCCTACGACTCTTGGCATGTGCGTGTGGGATACTGATGGGAGGATTTACGTTAAAACAAATTACTAAGTATTAATGTCATCCTAAGGTGGCACAATAACGGCACAGAAAGATAAGGGAGCCTTTTGAAATTTGGGATTATATCTATGGTGTGAGAGGTTTTCTCTTGTGTCATTTTATATTTTGAATGATCCCGCCCCTCATCATTTCAACAGAATCTCTCCTTTTTATGCAACAGAACTGGAATTTGTATCATGCACTCATCTGGAAACAATCAGTTAACATGGAGTAAAACATATTCATCTTTGTGAGACCTGCACCAACCTTTTCCATCCAATGTGACAAATGCAATCCATTTAATTATTAATTTATTTATTTAAAAAGTTTTATATAGTGCTGGCTAGACCCGGAGGTATCGGAGCGGTTTACATGAGATATGACATTGTTTCAGAACATTGTTACATAGTTACATCAGTTACAGTTGCAGTTTTACAGTTTTAAAATATATGGTCTTATTTCATTTGTATATTTATCTTTTTGTCCATGTTACTAATATATACACGGTAGGTCTCTTCAGTGATCCCAAATAAGATCAATAGTCCTGCGATGCCACTTGCTGTGATGTCACTTCTTGTGATGTTGCATGCAAATTAGAGGTGCCTTACATCTTCCCTTTCGCCTGGGGCTCCAGAAGTTCTAGGACCGGCCCTGACACCGGCAGTGGAAGCCATGATGGATCAAACCTGGCTCAGACCTGAGGCCTAGATCTGGCTCGACCTTCACCCATGGGACTCCCATGACCAGCTGAGGCCGAGCTGCACCCCTGCCCTCGCCACCTCTGCCTCCCCAGCATGCTGGGAAGAGCACCTGGTCTCCATGCAAGAAAACTGTGCGTTTCTGTGCGAACTTCTTCCACAGCGAAGCCTGTCTTAATGCTGACGAGTGGGAGATGTTATACTAATTGCAGCCCCTTCTCTAACCCACGAACATGCTCGTTCGGTCTATGGCCTTTGTTTTGGTAATATATTTTACATTGCGGGCGATTGATTCCTGGCACTAAACTTTGTGCTACAAAAAATGCACAAGGTTGTAGTTCCTGCTGTTTGCCAAACTGACTTCATCCATGTTCCAAACTTGAAATCTGTTTTGACTAGTTCAGCTTTTGAGATTAGATCCTACTTGGGTTAGGTCAGGTTTTTTAGGGAAAGGTTTGTTACGTGGGGTCCGGCACATCTATCGTGATTTGTGAGTTTAACAAATCAGAATTATCGAACACTGCCCCGTGCAAATAAATGTATTTCTTGAAAGACCACTTTGCAACAGGCATTGTTATTTGGTGTGAAAGAAATTATCGTGTACAGTACCAGGACTGTAAACTTAAATCCCAATTACTCCTTTAACCAAATATTTCCCTGGGCCTCGTTTCCATCACTGCGAAACTTGTGAGAATAAACTTCACTCAGAGAAGTAGAAAAGTGTAATAAAATGAAGATATGATTGTTAAAAAAACACATTTTAAAGTTTAAGAGTTAGGACACTTGTGAATGCGCCTGGTTTCATAATTTAGGTGACAATGCTTTCGGGGCCTCGTGGCCATGCGAGTGCTATGGCTCCTAGGGACACGCCCAGACCCTTGGCTCGGCTGGGTCACTCCCCATTAACTTTCTGGCGTGCCCACTTCCTTTCAGGCGAGAGTCGTGGAAGCCACCCTACTCTCCCCCATTATTTACAACAGTGGCGTAATGTACAATAATGGGGCACCGCTGCAGAATGTGATAAGGGTCCCAGGAGTCTCTCAGATATTCACTGGTCTTGGGCTTAATGGGCTCCCCTGAGGTTTGGGGCACCCTAAAGGGTTGGGGCTTGTGTTAACAAGGCTAGCCTATAATCCAGGCTACTCGCTTTCCTATCCCTAAAACCCAGGCTACTAGCTTTCCTATCCCCAAAACCCAGTGCTCCAGAGGCCTTCCCTGGGCAGGCACGAGGACACACGCACGTACTGCGCCGCGGGTCTCTAGAGAGAGCACCCCTGTCAGGCTGCTGCCGTCTCCACTAGAAGCTGCCATCAATTATTCAGCAGTGCCAGATGCTGACGCACGCAGTGCCTGGGTGGGGGCGGGGTGACCGGCTGGGCCTGAATGGACACGCATCGGGCCCCAGGCGCGGGATGGGATCTCAGAGTGCGCTCAGGACACGCAGATCTGACATAGGGAGAGGTGTGGGTGGAGCAGATGAACTGCAGAAGCAGGGTAGGGTCAGCTGCCGGACACCGGGAGTTGAGTGACAGGTGTCACATCCGAAACCTGTGAAACTCTTAGAGCTGCCGAACCACTGACCTGCGATTTTCCAAGATTTCGATCTTGTAACCGCAGTCGAGAAGCTCTAGGGATAGCCCAGCAAAATATGCTATTGTCGCAGTTTCTGTGGATTATACCTGGATTCCTTCACTCTTATGTTATGTTACAGCTTGTGTAAAGCACGCAGATACCTACGCAGGTGCACAGGCACGGACTAAGAACTGAGGGGACTGCAGCGTGGCACCGCAAGCCTTTTGGCTGTGCCACACTGCAGCACTTTCAGAGCACAGGAATGTGACATATTTACAATAATATGTCGCATTCCCTTGCTCCCCCCTGCGCTGGCGCAGAAACAGCCAAGCGCCGGTGCAGGCACCCTTGCACCATGGTGCAAGGATACCTTCGGGGAGATTGTTTTTGTGCAGGAAGGGGCACCTTCCTGCACAAAAACGGTCACTAAAGGCATTTTCCTCTTTCAATGCGTGTTGTAGAATGCAGCACGCATTGAAAGAGGAAACAAGCATTGGAAATGCAATAGGGCTCGCATTAGGAAAGTTTGAGCTATTGGTCTAATAAATGATTTTTTTTTATTTATGTGTTTTTTTTTAAATAGCTAAATTAATAGCTTTGTCATTTACGATGCCAATAGTTATAATTTTCGCAAATGTGACACCTATAGCATTTGTAATGCAACATGTTTTGTGTTTACGTGACTTAGATGTATTGATATTACAAATAACAATGGCTTTTATTTTTTAAATAATTAATACTTAAATAAATTATTTAATTTGTAATGGCAATAGCTTAAACTTTTGTAAATAACTTTTGTGAAGATTATGTTCAGTGTTTTTTATTGTGACGAAAATCCAAGAACAGAAGTGAAATATTAACTTCTTTTTGTGTTTGTAATAAAGCGTGAAAGCTTGAAAACAGCTTGAAACATTGAAAGAACATATTTGAACCAGTGATGCTGTGGTTGTGCTGAATGATGCTGTGGTTGCGCTGAGTGATGCTGTGGTTGCGCTGAGTGATGCCGAGGTGGTGCTGAGTGATGCTGTGGTTACGCTGAGTGATGCTGTAGTGCGCTGAGTGGTGTGTGCATCGGTGGAGCTTAGTGGGTGCATTGTTGGAGCTGTTTGGTGGATGCATTGGTGGAGCTTAGTTGGAGCATCGGTGGAGCTGTGTGGTGGGTGAATCGGTGGAGCTGTGTGGTGGGTGCCTCGGCGGAGCTGTGTGGTGGGTGCATCGGCGTAGCTGTGTGGTGGGTGCATCGGTGTAGCTGTGTGGTGGGTACATCGGTGGAGCTGTGTGGTGGGTGCTTCGGTGGAGCTGTGTGGTGGGTACATCTGTGGAGCTGTGTGGTGGGTGCATCTGTGGAGCTGTGTGGTGGGTGGATCTGTGGAGCTGTGTGGTGGGTGTCTCGGTGGAGCTGTATGGTGGGTGCCTCCGTGGAGCTGTGTGGTGGGTGCATCGGTGAAGCTGTGTGTGGGTCCATAGGTGGAGCTGTGTCAGTGGAGCTGTGTGGTGGCTGCATCGGTGGAGCTGTGTGGTGGGTGCATCGGTGGAGCTGTGTGGTTGGTGCCTCGGTGGAGCTGTGTGGTGGGTGCATTGGTGGAGCTGTGTGGTGGGTGCATCGGTGGAGCTGTGTGGTGGGTGCCTTGGCGGAGCTGTGTGGTGGGTGCCTCGGCGGAGCTGTGTGGTGGGTGTCTCGGCGGAGCTGTGTGGTGGGTGCCTCGGCGGAGCTGTGTGGCGGGTGCATCCGTGGAGCTGTGTGGTGGGTGCATCGGTGGAGCTGTGTGGTGGGTGCATCTGTGGAGCTGTGTGGTGGATGCATCTGTGGAGCTGTGTGGTGGGTGTATCTGTGGAGCTGTGTGGTGGGTGCCTCGGTGGAGCTGTGTGGTGGGTGCCTCGGTGGAGCTGTGTGGTGGGTGCCTCGGTGGAGCTGTGTGGTGGGTGCATTGGTGGAGCTGTGTGGTGGGTGCATCGGTGGAGCTGTGTGGTGGGTGCCTCGGCCGAGCTGTGTGGTGGGTGCCTCGGCGGAGCTGTGTGGTGGGTGCATCGGCGGAGCTGTGTGGTGGGTGCATCGGTGGAGCTGTGTGGTGGGTGCATCTGTGGAGCTGTGTGGTGGATGCATCTGTGGAGCTGTGTGGTGGGTGTATCTGTGGAGCTGTGTGGTGGGTGCCTCGGTGGAGCTGTGTGGTGGGTGCATTGGTGGAGCTGTGTGGTGGGTGCATCGGTGGAGCTGTGTGGTGGGTGCCTCGGCGGAGCTGTGTGGTGGGTGCCTCAGCGGAGCTGTGTGGTGGGTGCATCGGCGTAGCTGTATGGTGGGTGCATCGGCGTAGCTGTGTGGTGGGTACATCGGTGGAGCTGTGTGGTGGGTGCTTCGGTGGAGCTGTGTGGTGGGTGCATCTGTGGAGCTGTGTGGTGGGTACATCTGTGGAGCTGTGTGGTGGGTGGATCTGTGGAGCTGTGTGGTGGGTGTCTCGGTGGAGCTGTATGGTGGGTGCCTCGGTGGAGCTGTGTGGTGGGTGCATCGGTGAAGCTGTGTGTGGGTCCATAGGTGGAGCTGTGTCAGTGGAGCTGTGTGGTGGCTGCATCGGTGGAGCTGTGTGGTGGGTGCATCGGTGGAGCTGTGTGGTGGGTGCCTCGGTGGAGCTGTGTGGTGGGTGCATTGGTGGAGCTGTGTGGTGGGTGCATCGGTGGAGCTGTGTGGTGGGTGCCTTGGCGGAGCTGTGTGGTGGGTGCCTCGGCGGAGCTGTGTGGTGGGTGACTCGGCGGAGCTGTGTGGTGGGTGCCTCGGCGGAGCTGTGTGGTGGGTGCATCGGCGTAGCTGTATGGTGGGTGCATCGGCGTAGCTGTGTGGTGGGTACATCGGTGGAGCTGTGTGGTGAGTGCTTCGGTGGAGCTGTGTGGTGGGTGCATCTGTGGAGCTGTGTGGTGGGTACATCTGTGGAGCTGTGTGGTGGGTGGATCTGTGGAGCTGTGTGGTGGGTGTCTGGGTGGAGCTGTATGGTGGGTGCCTCGGTGGAGCTGTGTGGTGGGTGCATCGGTGAAGCTGTGTGTGGGTCCATAGGTGGAGCTGTGTCAGTGGAGCTGTGTGGTGGCTGCATCGGAGGAGCTGTGTGGTGGGTGCATCGGTGGAGCTGTGTGGTGGGTGCCTCGGTGGAGCTGTGTGGTGGGTGCATTGGTGGAGCTGTGTGGTGGGTGCATCGGTGGAGCTGTGTGGTGGGTGACTTGGCGGAGTTGTGTGGTGGGTGCCTCGGCGGAGCTGTGTGGTGGGTGACTCGGCGGAGCTGTGTGGTGGGTGCCTCGGCGGAGCTGTGTGGTGGGTGCATCGGTGGAGCTGTGTGGTGGGTGCATCTGTGGAGCTGTGTGGTGGATGCATCTGTGGAGCTGTGTGGTGGGTGTATCTGTGGAGCTGTTTGGTGGGTGCCTCGGTGGAGCTGTGTGGTGGGTGCCTCGGTGGAGCTGTGTGGTGGGTGCCTCGGTGGAGCTGTGTGGTGGGTGCATTGGTGGAGCTGTGTGGTGGGTGCATCGGTGGACCTGTGTGGTGGGTGCATTGGTGGAGCTGTTTGGTGGGTGCCTCGGTGGAACTGTGCGGTGGGTGCATCGGTGGAGCTGTTGGGTGGGTGCATCGGTGGAGCTGTGTAGGTGGAGCTGTGTGGTGGGTGCAATGGTGGAGCTGTGTAGTGGGTGCATTGGTGGAGCTGTGTGGTGGGTGCATCAGTGGAGCTGTGTGGTGGGTGCCTCAGTGGAGCTCTGTGGTGGGTGCATCGGTGAAGCTGTGTGGTGGTTGCATCGGAGGAGCTTAGTGGGTGCATTGGTGGAGCTGTGTGGTGGGTGCATTGGTGGAGCTTAGTTGGAGCATTGGTGGAGCTGTGTGGTGGGTGCATCGGTGGAGCTGGCTGGTTGGTGCCTCAGTGGAGCTGTGTGGTGGGTGCATCGGTGGAGCTGTGTGGTGGGTGCATCTGTGGAGCTGTGTGGTGGGTGCATCTGTGGAGCTGTGTGGTGGGTGCCTCGGTGGAGCTGTGTCTTGGGTGCATCAGTGGAGCTGTGTGGTGGGGTCATCTGTGGAGCTGTGTGGTGGGTGCATCGGTGGAGATGTGTTGGTGGAGCTGTGTGGTGGTTGCATCAGTAGAGCTGTGTGGTGAGTGCATCGGTGGAGCTGTGTCGGTGGAGCTGTGTGGTGGTTGCATCAGTGGAGCTGTGTGGTGGGTACATTGGTGGAGCTGTGTCAGTGGAGCTGTGTGGTGGGTGCATCGGTGGAGCTGGGTGGTGGGTGCATCAGTGGAGCTGTGTGGTGGGTGCATCGGTGGAGCTTAGTGGGTGCATTGGTAGAGCTGAGTGGTGGGTGCATTGGTGGAGCTTAGTTGGAGCATTGGTGGAGCTGTGTGGTGGGTGCATCAGTGGCGCTGTGTGGTGGGTGCATCGGTGGAGCTTAGTGGGTGCATTGGTAGAGCTGTGTGGTGGGTGCATTGGTAGAGCTTAGTTGCAGCATCGGTGGAGCTGTGTGGTGGGTACATCGGTGGAGCTCTGTGGTGGGTGCATCAGTGGAGCTTAGTGGGTGCATTGGTGAAGCTGTGTGGTGGGTGCATCGGTGGAGCTTAGTTGGTGCATCAGTGGAGCTGTGTGGTGGGTGGATCGGTGGAGCTGTGTGGTGGGTGCCTCGGCAGAGCTGTATGGTGGGTGCATCGGTGGGGCTGTGTCGGTGGAGCTGTGTGGTGGGTGCATCTTTGGAGCTGGGAGGTGGGTGCATCGGTGGAGCTGTGTAGGTGGAGATGTGTGGTGGGTGCATCGGTGGAGCTGGGTGCATCAGTGGAGCTATGTGGTGGGTGCATCGGTGGAGCTTAGTTGGTGCATCAGTGGAGCTGTGTGGTGGGTGCATCGGTGGAGCTGTGTGGTGGGTGCCTCGGCGGAACTGTGTGGTGGGTGCCTCGGCGGAGCTGTGTGGCAGGGGCCTTGGTGGAGCTGTGTGGTGGGTGCCTCTGCAGAGCTGTGTGGTGGGTGCATCGGCAGAGATGTGTGGTGGGTGCTTCTGTGGAGCTGTGTGGTGGGTGCATCTGTGGAGCTGTGTGGTGGATGCATCTGTGGAGCTGTGTGGTGGGTGTATCTGTGGAGCTGTGTGGTGGGTGCCTCGGTGGAGCTGTGTGGTGGGTGCATTGGTGGAGCTGTGTGGTGGGTGCCTTTGTGGAGCTGTATAGTGTGTGCCTTGGTGGAGCTGTGTGGTGGGTGCATCGGTGGAGCTGTGTAGGTGGAGCTGTGTGGTGGGTGTATCGGTGGAGCTGTGTCAGTGAAGCTGTGTGGTGGGTGTATCAGTGGAGTTGAGTGGTAGGTGCATCGGTGGAGCTGTGTTGGTGGAGCTGTGTGGTGGGTGCATTGGTGGAGCTGTGTGGTGGGTGCATCGGTGGAGCTGTGTGGTGGGTGCATCTGTGGAGCTGTGTGGTGGATGCATCTGTGGAGCTGTGTGGTGGGTGCCTCAGTGGAGCTGTGTGGTGGGTGCATAAGTGGAGCTGTGTGGTGGGTGCATCCGCGGAGCTGTTGGTGGGTGCCTCGGTGGAACTGTGCAGTGGGTGCATCGGTGGAGCTGTGTGGTGGGTGCATCGGTGGAAGTCTGTAGGTGGAGCTGTGTGGTGGGTGCATTGGTGGAGCTGTGTGGTGGGTGCATTGGTGGATCTGTGTGGTGGGTGCATCGGTGGAGCTGTGTGTTGGGTGCATCGGTGGAGCTGTGTAGGTGGAGCTGTGTGGTGGGGCATCGGTGGAGCTGTGTGGTGGGTGCATTGGTGGAGCTGTTTGGTGGGTGCCTCGGTGGAACTGTGCGGTGGGTGCATCGGTGGAGCTGTTGGGTGGGTGCATCGGTGGAGCTGTGTAGGTGGAGCTGTGTGGTGGGTGCAATGGTGGAGCTGTGTGGTGGGTGCATTGGTGGAGCTGAGTGGTGGGTGCATCAGTGGAGCTGTGTGGTGGGTGCCTCAGTGGAGCTCTGTGGTGGGTGCATCGGTGAAGCTGTGTGGTGGTTGCATCGGAGGAGCTTAGTGGGTGCATTGGTGGAGCTGTGTGGTGGGTGCATTGGTGGAGCTTAGTTGGAGCATCGGTGGAGCTGTGTGATGGGTGCATCAGTGGAGCTGGCTGGTGGGTGCCTCAGTGGAGCTGTGTGGTGGCTGCATCGGTGGAGCTGTGTGGTGGGTGCATCTGTGGAGCTGTGTGGTGGGTGCATCTGTGGAGCTGTGTGGTGGGTGCCTCGGTGGAGCTGTGTCTTGGGTGCATCAGTGGAGCTGTGTGGTGGGGTCATCTGTGGAGCTGTGTGGTGGGTGCATCGGTGGAGCTGTGTTGGTGCATTGGTAGAGCTGTGTGGTGGGCGCATTGGTGGAGCTTAGTTGCAGCATCGGTGGAGCTGTGTGGTGGGTGCATCGGTGGAGCTCTGTGGTGGGTGCATCAGTGGAGCTTAGTGGGTGCATTGGTGGAGCTGTGTGGTGGGTGCATCGGTGGAGCTTAGTTGGTGCATCAGTGGAGCTGTGTGGTGGGTGCATCGGTGGAGCTATGTGGTGGGTGCCTCGGCGGAACTGTATGGTGAGTGCATCGGTGGGGCTGTGTCGGTGGAGCTGTGTGGTGGGTGCATCTTTGGAGCTGGGAGGTGGGTGCATCGGTGGAGCTGTGTAGGTGGAGCTGTGTGGTGGGTGCATCTGTGGAGCTGGGGGCATCAGTGGAGCTATGTGGTGGGTGCATCGGTGGAGCTTAGTTGGTGCATCAGTGGAGCTGTGTGGTGGGTGCATCGGTGGAGCTGTGTGGTGGGTGCATCTGTGGAGATGTGTGGTGGATGCATCTGTGGAGCTGTGTGGTGGGTGCATCGGTGGAGCTGTTGGGTGGGTGCATCGGTGGAGCTGTGTAGGTGGAGCTGTGTGGTGGGTGCAATGGTGGAGCTGTGTGGTGGGTGCATTGGTGGAGCTGTGTGGTGGGTGCATCAGTGGAGCTGTGTGGTGGGTGCCTCAGTGGAGCTCTGTGGTGGGTGCATCGGTGAAGCTGTGTGGTGGTTGCATCGGAGGAGCTTAGTGGGTGCATTGGGGAGCTGTGTGGTGGGTGCATTGGTGGAGCTTAGTTGGAGCATCGGTGGAGCCGTGTGATGGGTGCATCAGTGGAGCTGGCTGGTGGGTGCCTCAGTGGAGCTGTGTGGTGGGTGCATCGGTGGAGCTGTGTGGTGGGTGCATCTGTGGAGCTGTGTGGTGGGTGCATCTGTGGAGCTGTGTGGTGGGTGCCTCGGTGGAGCTGTGTCTTGGGTGCATCAGTGGAGCTGTGTGGTGGGGTCATCTGTGGAGCTGTGTGGTGGGTGCATCGGTGGAGCTGTGTTGGTGGAGCTGTGTGGTGGTTGCATCAGTAGAGCTGTGTGGTGAGTGCATCGGTGGAGCTGTGTCGGTGGAGCTGTGTGGTGGTTGCATCAGTGGAGCTGTGTGGTGGGTACATTGGTGGAGCTGTGTCAGTGGAGCTGTGTGGTGGGTGCATCGGTGGAGCTGGGTGGTGGGTGCATCAGTGGAGCTGTGTGGTGGGTGCATCGGTGGAGCTTAGTGGGTGCATTGGTGGAGCTGAGTGGTGGGTGCATTGGTGGAGCTGTGTAAAGGGTCCATCGGTGGAGCTGTGTGGGGGCTGCATCAGTGGAGCTGTGTGGTGGGTGCATAAGTGGAGCTGTGTGGTGGGGTCATCTGTGGAGCTGTGTGGTGGGTGCATCGGTGGAGCTGTGTTGGTGGAGCTGTGTGGTGGTTGCATCAGTAGAGCTGTGTGGTGAGTGCATCGGTGGAGCTGTGTCGGTGGAGCTGTGTGGTGGTTGCATCAGTGGAGCTGTGTGGTGGGTACATCGGTGGAGCTGTGTCGGTGGAGCTGTGTGGTGGGTGCATCAGTGGAGCTGGGTAGTGGGTGCATCAGTGGAGCTGTGTGGTGGGTGCATCAGTAGAGCTGGGTGGTGGGTGCATCTGTGGAGCTGGGTGGTGCGTTCATCGGTGGAGCTGTGTGGTGGGTCCATCGGTGGAGCTGTGTGGGGGCTGCATCAGTGGAGCTGTGTGGTGGGTGCATAAGTGGAGCTGTGTGGTGGGTGCATCCATGGAGCTGTGTGGTGGGTGCCTCGGTGGAGCTGTGTGGTGGGTGCATCGGTGGAGCTGTGTAGTGGGTGCATCGGTGGAGCTGTGTGGTGGGTGCATCGGTGGAGCTGTATAGGTGGAGCTGTGTGGTGGGGGCATCGGTGGAGCTGTGTGGTGGGTGCATTGGTGGAGCTGTGTGGTGGGTGCCTCAGTGGAACTGTGCGGTGGGTGCATCGGTGGAGCTGTGTGGTGGGTGCATCGGTGGAGCTGTGTAGGTGGAGCTGTGTGGTGGGTGCATTGGTGGAGCTGTGTGGTGGGTGCATTGGTGGAGCTGTGTGGTGGATGCATCGGTGGAGCTGTGTGGTGGGTGCCTCATTGGAGCTCTGTGGTGGGTGCAACGGTGAAGCTGTGTGGTGGGTGCATCAGTTGAGCTTAGTGGGTGCATTGGTGGAGCTGTGCGGTGGGTGCATTGGTGGAGCTTAGTTGGAGCATCGGTGGAGCTGTGTGGTGGGTGCATCGGTGGAGCTGTGTGGTGGGTGCATCTGTGGATCTGTGTGGTGGGTGCATCTGTGGAGCTGTGTGGTGGGTGCCTCAGTGGAGCTGTGTCTTGGGTGCATCAGTGGACCTGTGCGGTGGGTGCATCGGTGGAGCTGTGTGGTGGGTGCATCGGTGGAGCTGTGTCCGTGGAGCTGTGTGGTGGTTGCATCAGTGGAGCTGTGTGGTGGGTGCATTGGTGGAGCTATGTCGGTGTAGCTGTGTGGTAGTGTTCTGACCGACTTTTTCGGCCCTCCTTTGAGGGAGGATGATTGGATGTGACTCTAGTCTATTATCATTCTAGTGCAGGGATTAGAACTACAGACAGGGCCTATTCATAAGGCACAGTAATGCACTTTCGTACCCTTTTCCTAAGATCAGGGCTTATAAACTTATGTTAGGGGATAGATTCATTAGTATTAGTGATAATCCGTCCTTTTGCAAGAGTGTTAGTATACCTTCTATGGAGTTATGCTTATTTCGGGCCTTGTAGGCCTCAAACGGGAGAGACTCCAACTTGCTTTCTGCCCCGGCAGCTTGAGATGCTTCTAGGTCAAGTGTAATGTTTTAGTTTCGAAGTGTTGTTCGCTTGGAGAGAACCGGCTCAGGCTGGCCCTTATCGAAAGACTGTATTTTTTCCACTCCGAAGACACAATATCAGGCCGGCCGGCTGGGAACGTGTCCTTGGTACGGGGAGGTACAAGAATTTGGTGGGCGGCAGGTTACTGGCCGTAACTTTCCATGAAAGGACAAGCTTCCATATTAACGAAAGCATGAGGCAGTGAGTCAGTCAGTCTGTAGGCGGCAGCTAGCCGTTAGTATCAATGCCATTAATTATTTCCAGGCAGACAGTCGCCATTTTGAAGTCCGAGAAATATCATGAAACTGATACTCTCTGAGAAAGATTGAAGAGGAAAGAGAAGTAGTGCAGAACGGCCAGAGAGAGAGAGAGACAGCAGTTAATTAATGGAAGGTTCCAGTGACTTGGAGGAAAGCAGAGACGACAGGGCATAGCGGTGCAGACGTGTACTCGTGACTGCTGAGGTGTGATTCTAAGACGAGCCAAGGCACAGACGAGAAGGGAACCTATATGACTGCCGAACCCTGACTTCGTGTCCATAAGGTGACGTCTGTCCATAACCTATAGTGTGCACATTCTAACCTTTCACTTTTCTTTGCAGTATATATGTTATAGTATAGTATTGTGTTTTTATGATCATTGTAATAAAATACCCCAGTTCTTAGTGAACCAACATGTGCCTCGTATTCTTGTTCAATCAGGGTATCCTGGTCTTCAAGTCAGGCATTGTTTTCATGAACGGATGTAATTCCCGGTCAGGTAAGAGGTGACTGAGCAATGAGGGAGAGAGGGACCCCTTGATGTGAAGAATAGATGGTACACGCTTTAATTTGGCAAGTTATGGTAATTCCGGTTATTGTAGTATCATATCCTGAGTAGCCAATGAGAGATTCCTTCCAAAGGTATTCATAGGAGAGTGATCGTCGTTGGTAAGCGGCGTTAATGAGAACACCAGGTGGGAGACTGGTGCATAGATCGGCCGGATTGCGGATCGGGCTGTGAGTGAGAGAACACTAGGGAGGACACTAGTGCTTAGGTCCGCCGGATTGTGGACCGGGCTGTGAGGAAGAGAGCACTAGGACTGCAGACTAGTGTGTAGGCACGCAGGATTGTGACTTGCCGAGTGAGCACTGACTGTGGTCAGTGTGTAATGGTAACTAATCAGAACTGCCCTAGGGTAGACTAGTCTGGGCCTAAGTTGCCGTGAGACTAACTGGTATGAGTGGGATATTGTAGAAAACCTATGCATGTATATTGCTATTTCCCCATCCTTAGGTACAAGATATATATATATATACCTATTGTAAATACGTTCTAAGGAGGGAGGTGATTACGTTCCGACTGGGTTGGAGGTGCTCTGAGGAGCCGATCCCATCTGGTCCAAGCATCCGGTCGTTACAGGTGGTTGCATCAGTGGAGCTGTGTGCTGGGTACATCGGTGGAGCTGTGTCGGTGGAGCTGTGTGGTGGTTGCATCGGTGGAGCTGGGTGGTGGGTGCATCAGTGGAGCTGTGTGGTGGGTGCCTCAGTAGAGCTGGGTGGTGGGTGCATCTGTGGAGCTGGGTGGTGGGTGCATCGGTGGAGCTGTGTGGTGGGTCCATCGGTGGAGCTGGGTGGTGGGTGCATTGGTGGAGCTGTGTGGTGGGTGCATCTGTGGAGCTGTGTGGTGGGTGTATCGGTGGAGCTGTGTGGTGGGTGCATCTGTGGAGCAGTGTGGTGGGTGCCTCGGTGGAGCTGTGTGGTGGGTGTATCGGTGGAGCTGTGTGGTGGGTGTATTGGTGGAACTGTGTGGTGGGTGTATTGGTGGAGCTGTGTCGGTGGAGCTGTGTGGTGGGTGCATCAGTGGAGCTGTGTGGTGGGTGCATCGGTGGAGCTGTGTCGGTGGAGCTGTGTGGTGGCTGCATCGCTGGAGTTGTGTGGTGGCTGCATCGCTGGAGCTGTGTGGTGGGTGCATCGGTGGAGCTGTGTGGTGGGTGCATCGGTGGAGCTGTGTGGTGGGTGCATCAGTGGAGCTGTGTGGTGGGTGCATCGGTGGAGCTGTGTGGTGGGTGCATTTGTGGAGCTGTGTGGTGGGTGCATCTGTGGAGCTGTGTGGTGGGTGCCTCTGTGGAGCTGTGTTATGGGTGCATCTGTTGATCTGTGTGGTGGGTGCATCAGTGGAGCTGTGTGGTAGGTGCCTCAGTGGAGCTGTGTGATGGGGGCATCTGTAGAGCTCTGTGGTGGGTGCATCGGTAGAGCTGTGTCGTGGTTGCATCAGTGGAGCTGTGTGGTGGGTGCATCGGTGGAGCTGTGTCAGTGGAGCTGTGTGGTGGTTGCATCAGTGGAGCTTTGTGGTGGGTGCATCAGTGGAGCTGTGTCGGTGGAGCTGTGTGGTGGGTGCATCGGTGGAGCTGGGTGGTGGGTGCCTCGGTGGAGCTGTGTGGTGGGTGCCTCGGTGGAGCTGTGTGGTGGGTGCATCGGTGGAGCTGTGTGGTGGGTGCATCTGTGGAGCTGTGTGGTGGGGGCATCCGTGGAGCTGTGTTTTGGGTGCATCGGTGGAGCTGTGTGGTGGGTGCATCGGTGGAGCTGTATCGTGGGTGCCTTGGTGGATCTGTGTGGTGGGTGCCTCGGTGAAGCTGTGTGGTTGGTGCATAGGTGGAGCTGTGTGGTGGGTGCATTGGTGGAGCTGTGTCGGTGGAGCTGTATGGTGGCTGCATCGCTGGAGCTGTGTGGTGGGTGCATCGGTGAAGCTGTGTGGTGGGTGCATCGGTGGAGCTGTGTGGTGGGTGCCTCGGTGTAGCTGTGTGGTGGGTGCATTGGTGGAGCTGTGTGGTGGGTGCTTCGGTGGAGCTGTGTGGTGGGTGCATCTGTGGAGCTATGTGGTGGGTGCATCTGTGGAGCTGTGTGGTGGGTGCCTCTGTGGAGCTGTGTGGTGGGTGCATCTGTTAAGCTGTGTGGTGGGTGCCTTTGGAGTTGTGTGGTGGGTGCATAGGTGGAGCTGTGTGGTGGGTGTATTGGTGGAGCTGTACGGTAGGTTCCTCGGTGGAGCTGTGTGGTGGGTGCCTCGGTGGAACTGTGTCTTGGGTGCATCGGTGGAGCTGTGTGTTGGGGTCATCTGCAGAGCTCTGTGGTGGTTGCATCGGTGGAGCTGTGTCGGTGGAGCTGTGTGGTGGTTGCCTCAGTGGAGCTGTGTGGTGGGTGCATCAGTGGAGCTGTGTGGTGGTTGCATCAGTGGAGCTGTGTGGTGGGTGCATCGGTGGAGCTGTGTCGGTGGAGCTGCGTGGTGGGTGCATCGGTGGAGCTGGGTGGTGGGTGCATCGGTGGAGCTGGGTGGTAGGTGCATCATTGGAGCTGGGTGGTGGGTGCATCTGTGGAGCTGTGTGGTGGGTGCCTCGGTGGAGCTGTGCGGTGGGTGCATCGGTGGAGCTGTGTGGTGGGTGCATCGGTGGAACTGTGTGGTGGGTGCATCGGTGGAGCTGTGTGGTGGGTGCATCTGTGGAGCTGTGTTGTGGGTGCATCTGTGGAGCTGTGTAGGTGGAGCTGTGTGGTGGGTGGCACTTTTTATAAATCATTAGTAAAAGAGATCAATGAAATTCAACTAAAACCCATATATAGCAGAAGAGGAGAAGGCTCTAGTAAAGGGATTCAGGACGAATGTATTCCTTTGAAGCAAATCGCCAGCATGTGAAAGGTGTAAAATAGCAATCAGCATAAAACGAAAATGCCAGCAAAAGACTTTATAAAATTCTGTGTGGCCCTGACAAAATAATTAGAGCATTTAATTATATCATGACCAACAACGGTCATTGTTTCAAGAGCAGCGTGCAAGATGGTTAGGCTGCAATATAAACAAGCCCTCGGCATTGTTGTGGTGGCAAGGGGGGGCGGGGAGAGGCAAAAAGGGAAGAATAGGGGCCGGGAGCAGCAGCCTTTGATGTGCCGGCCGGCCGTGCAGTGAATAATTAGGGGAGGAGAAATGCTGGCTGGGGGAAGCTTGAGATGCCTGAGGAGGCTGGTGGCTTTGATGTGCACGCGCTATCGGGCACTGCAACAAATCGCCGAGATGGTTAAACTCTTTTTAAGCCACAATATAGCTTGCCAGCTATGCGCTTGAGCGCTTTAGCAGGCGAGCCCTAAAAAAGAGGAGAAGTGAAACATTTCTCCTCATTGCGACTCGCTACGCCACCCTTAGGGTGGTGTAGCTTACTGACGAATTTCCAGGTTTAAGAATCCTAGTAAATCTGTAAATGTGTCTTGTTCCATGGGTGTTGCGTGGGAACACCCACAGCAATACCTATGGAACGCCCCTTTCTCACAAAGTGATGCGTGTAAAGAGGCCATATTTACAAGGACAGGAAAAGACAGACAGGAAAAGCCAAGCAGGGTGGCTTTTCCTGTCCTTGTAAATATGGGGCAGGGAAATGCGCTGCCGGTGCGTCACAAAAAGTGACGTACTGGCAGCGTAAGGGGCTTGTAAATCTGCGCTCTGAGTGCCTCATTTATGTTTTATTTGCCGTAGAGAAGCACAGCTGGCCTTGCTGCTGCGCTGCCCTACAGTAAAAGAAAAGGGCAGCAATGCTTCATATTAGATACAGAGTATTCCTGTCCCTTTCCCCTGCGCCGCCACACAATGGGCTGCCGTGTGCCGACGCAGCACCTTTGCACCGTGGTGCAAAGGTGCCTGCATTGGAAGGATGATTATTTTTTAGTAGGAAGGGAAACCTTCCTGCACAAAAACAATCACAAGAGGCTTTTCCCTCTTTCTATGTGTGCTGGACAACGTACGTACGGGGCAATGCTAAAAAGCCACGGTTGTTGCTGTGAACGCCCCCCGCAACACCCATGGAATGCCCCTTTCACTTAGTTTTCTGCATGAAAGGGGGATATATTTATGAGTCCAAAGACGTCCCACAGGTTTACCACAAGGTGGGTAGGAAATGGAATCGTAATGTCTTGTACGTTTTGCAGTATTTAGCAATACCAATCACAAACTTCTACAAATTACCAAGGGGTGAAATACGGATCATAAGCCAGGTATTGTACTCATTAGACCACCAACAGTTGTAGGTTTATACAAATAAAGCACACAATTCGTCAAATGTAAAAAACAAATCAGAAGATAGTTTTTTGGAAAAAATATATATATATTTTTGTCTATTTATTCAAAAGAAAACACATTATTAACACAATTGTAACAAATCATTAAGAAACATACATGTGGTATGTCAAACATTTCATAAAAATTTAAAATCACATGAAGTAAACATCAAGTTAAAAAGTTCAAAGGAACAAGGGTCGACGCAGCGTTTCGGTTACAGGTAAACAATAGACAACCTTCTTCAGGACAAAGTTCTAAAAGGAAACACATAATTACTTTTTTTGCAAACCCCATTTTTCATACAGGGCATTTTTCCAAAACAACATTTTTACTAAGCTATAACATTTGGCAATTGGTGCTAATTTTACATTAAAAAAAAGGGGGGGTGGTTGGTCATTTCGGTATTGCTAAAGTGCATCGCGTATTAATACTAATACCATTTAGTGGGTCACTATATTGTCTGTCATAACAGAAAGGGGAATCACTTATGTGGGTATATTTAATCAATTTTACTCCACTATAAGGTTACCTAACATAATTGATATTGCTAGGAGTGCGTCGTGTCTTATTGCTAGCACCACCCAGCAGGTCCCAGTTCGTTTATGTGGGAAGAATTTCACTTATATGGGTATGTGGGTAAGTTTTATTCCTCTTAACTCCACTCTGAAATTACATTGATGATTTTAGTGACCTCCAAGTAAATCCAGGAAGGCCCAGGGCCGGTTCTATGATCCGGTAGTGAGCTGATATAGGTTCTCACTGTTGTCACTTATGTTGTAGTGGTATCTATAAATGACGATAAGGTTTTATTTTAGTGATATTTGTGCTCTATTCATATTGAGCCGTAATGTACTCATGTGTCAGATATAAGAGTAGGAAAATACTACCTTGGAATTGTTAAAAATGGAACTCGCTCTGGTAGTAGGAGCCACCGATATTAATCTTCTGTCTTGCTGTAAGTAAATACCCCTATTAGTTTATTGCAAACAAAGGAGTGATTGTCAACTGTCTACTAATTTTTAAATTAATTGTACTCACCCAGATTTGAATGACTGGCAGTTGTGTATTATACACGTGCTTTTCAATATGCTTGTGTATCAGCTTTTAACGTTCATTTCGTGGTGGGGGTTATCCTGCCACTGAGTCTTTGGGGATTAAACAAGAAAGAATATTTTGTTAGGGTCCCAGTCTATTCTACTGCATGCTTAATATTTATATCAAAACGGCCCTGTCAAGTAAATCTTAGTAATTGGGCTTGAGGTTTCTACTACACAAATATGGCTTGCTTTATCAATATTATCCTGCTTCTTGTTATAGCCCTCGGTTCACTCCCTAGGCTTGCTAATCTTGCGTAGGGTGTATTTGCACTCTAGCCAAAACTTTACCTAAAAATTTATTCGGTATGTTTTTTAACTAAGTAGGAGAAAGGCCGACAAGGATGAATGCAAGGGAAACAACAGCGATATTTTGATGGCGCTCGCATATTGTTTATTATCAATAAGTGTCACTAACAAAGTCAGGTCTACAACAGAGTGATTAAGCACACTGCTGTTGTGGATGCCCGCACTGAATTGTCCACGTGCATAAAACATAGGGAGTGAACCGAGGGCTATAACAAGAAGCAGGATAATATTGATAAAGCAAGCCATATTTGTGTAGTAGAAACCTCAAGCCCAATTACTAAGATTTACTTGACAGGGCCGTTTTGATATAAATATTAAGCATGCAGTAGAATAGACTGGGACCCTAACAAAATATTCTTTCTTGTTTAATCCCCAAAGACTCAGTGGCAGGATAACCCCCACCACGAAATGAACGTTAAAAGCTGATACACAAGCATATTGAAAAGCACGGGTATAATACACAACTGCCAGTCATTCAAATCTGGGTGAGTACAATTAATTTAAAAATTAGTAGACAGTTGACAATCACTCCTTTGTTTGCAATAAACTAATAGGGGTATTTACTTACAGCAAGACAGAAGATTAATATCGGTGGCTCCTACTACCAGAGCGAGTTCCATTTTTAACAATTCCAAGGTAGTTTTTTCCTACTCTTATATCTGACACATGAGTACATTACGGCTCAATATGAATAGAGCACAAATATCACTAAAATAAAACCTTATCGTCATTTATAGATACCACTACAACATAAGTGACAACAGTGAGAACCTATATCAGCTCACTACCGGATCATAGAACCGGCCCTGGGCCTTCCTGGATTTACTTGGAGGTCACTAAAATCATCAATGTAATTTCAGAGTGGAGTTAAGAGGAATAAAACTTACCCACATACCCATATAAGTGAAATTCTTCCCACATAAACGAACTGGGACCTGCTGGGTGGTGCTAGCAATAAGACACGACGCACTCCTAGCAATATCAATTATGTTAGGTAACCTTATAGTGGAGTAAAATTGATTAAATATACCCACATAAGTGATTCCCCTTTCTGTTATGACAGACAATATAGTGACCCACTAAATGGTATTAGTATTAATACGCGATGCACTTTAGCAATACCGAAATGACCAACCACCCCCCCTTTTTTTTAATGTAAAATTAGCACCAATTGCCAAATGTTATAGCTTAGTAAAAATGTTGTTTTGGAAAAATGCCCTGTATGAAAAATGGGGTTTGCAAAAAAAGTAATTATGTGTTTCCTTTTAGAACTTGGTCCTGAAGAAGGTTGTCTATTGTTTACCTGTAACCGAAACGCTGCGTCGACCCTTGTTCCTTTGAACTTTTTAACTTGATATTTACTTCATGTGATTTTAAATTTTTATGAAATGTTTGACATACCACATGTATGTTTTTTAATGATTTGTTACAATTGTGTTAATAATGTGTTTTCTTTTGAATAAATAGACAAAAATATATATATATTTTTTCCAAAAAACTATCTTCTGATTTGTTTTTTACATTTGACGAATTGTGTGCTTTATTTGTATAAACCTACAACTGTTGGTGGTCTAATGAGTACAATACCTGGCTTATGATCCGTATTTCACCCCTTGGTAATTTGTAGAAGTTTGTGATTGGTATTGCTAAATACTGCAAAACGTACAAGACATTACGATTCCATTTCCTACCCACCTTGTGGTAAACCTGTGGGACGTCTTTGGATTTCTAAGCTATCTCCCCTGTCCCAAAGTCGACAGTTAAGGGGGCCTCCTTTTTATATTTTTTTGATATATTTATGAGGCCATGAAAAGCCACGTTACGTAGCCTTCTAAATATGCCAGTGGCACATTGCGCTACCGGAAAGTAAAAAAAATGACTTTACACCGTCGCAAAAGTGCTGGCAGTGTCTCCGGCCCGGAGTACAAGATCAAATGGAGCACAGATAAAACATTTGCTCTTACAGAGCAAGGTCTTCAGGGCTTTCCTCAAATACAACAGAAGTGAAATATCATGGAGAGTGAGGGAAAGTTTCATCCAGAATGTGGCAGCCATTACAGAACAAGACTTGCCTTTGGGACAAGACCGCCTAACTCTCAGGATGGTTAATGAAAAATGAATACGGTGTGCATACAGTGGGTATGTACATTTTCACTACAGAACATCTACAGGCAGGGCCACTGGAATTATGCGGCAGGAGAGGTCCAAATAATGTGGCAGGGTAGACCAAATAATGCAGCTGCAAGAAAAGGCAAATTATGCTTAATAATGCAGCACATTTCCTAATAGTATTACATAATTATTGTAATGTTTACACTTTTTAACATTGTCTGGGCATAGTTTGCACCTCATTAGTGCCAGTTTAACACCCAAATATAGCAATAAGCAACAGAAAGGGGACACGTCAACATTCACAAAGGCCTTCCATTGCATGGCAATATGTGTCACTACGTTTTTAGTAACTTTTGAACTGTTTGAGATAGAAAATGTATTTTAGTTAACGCCTTAACCGTGGCGGTTTTTCCACCGCAGTGCGGGTGTTCTAAAGGGTGGGCGGGGCTTCGTCGGCCGTTGGCTGACGGCAGCACTGGGGAGGGAGTGGCCAACAGGAACACGGAAGGGGTTAAACCTGTAGATTAGTATCAGATGATGGATTATTTAGCAAATGTGGCAGATCCAAATTTACAGAAAAAATGTAACACAATTGCATAATTCCAGTGACCCTGTTTATAGGTGTCGGTTTAGGATAAACGTTCAATTTCCCATTTTTCCCTTTTTTTCTTCACAAACAAAACTATTTTCGTTGTGAATGCTATTTTACCTCACACTCTTAAAAATTGGGGCGTTTTAAACCATTTTCTTGTGATTTTAGCACACCTTGTGTCTATTTCTCAGCTTAGAAGTGTGTGTCAGTGTTCTGTAAGCATGGTTAAGGCATTAGAAATGCCTGTGAAGACTGTAGAATCAACCCTGTGCCATCTGTCCTATCAAGCCATTTTAGGTCTCGCCTAGGCAACGTGCATCTGCTGCACTAGGAGATGACCTTTAGAAATTGGTCAGCTATTTTCAAGCATGCGTGCTTGTGCTGGCATCCACCTTGCGGAAGCGAGCAGCAGCGCGCAGGGGCCATCTGTTTGCAATTAGAGTGGCCGTGTGCGCTTGTTGACTTTCCTCTACTTGCTCCCCTGCCTATCTCACCCTCGCCCTCTCTTGTTTTTAGTCACTGTCACAGAGCCAGGAAATACTAACAATCACCAGACAATGTGCTATCTAATGGGCTTTCACTTTCGTGCTGGTGCTTTTTCGAGCAACACTGATTTCTTTAATCTTAAAAACTTTACATTTTTGCAGTTTTAAGTGTTGCATACATTCCTACATCATTATTTGTGAAGGTATATATTTGTGAATAATTGTTGTAGCCTCGCATTCTCTCTGCATACACAAATCATTCATTTAGAGGGAGAATTTGTATAGCCTGACTCATTGATTTCCTATTCGGCTTCCGCTCACAGTAACCTGGTATGCAATTATTTCTTAAGCTTCCTTTTTGTGTGCACACCCTCACATGCATGTTTCTGCTCCACGCTGTCTGGCATTTAAAAACTAATCGGGCATGTGCTTTTATTTCCCAGTGCATGGCTCGGAACTGAGACTGTGTCTGACACTGGCCCCAAATTGTGAGACAAAAAGCTGACTACAGTTCATGAATATTTCTAGAACTGGATATAAAAATCCAGCATAGATTTGGAGAACCAAGTCGCTGGTGACAGATGTTTCTGGAGTTTGCGTTTTGGGGGACAGATGTATGTCTGCTCTGCTGCTCAGGTAGGATGTCATTCCTTTTGCAATTTCAAATATGATTTGACGTGGTTGCTATCTGCAAAGTTGCTGTGACAACCAGTAACTCGTCTCGGTTTGTCTAAACAAGCAGTGCATTTTTGACCTGGCTGCTTTTAATCGGTGTTTACAAACACGGCTCGTAAATACAACTGTGGCTGGCATTTGGTGTGGTCTGTGAGCTGAAGGGGAGTCAGTGATCAGTGCAGAAGGCTTTATGCTGTCGGCGGTGAGTCATGTGTGTGTAGGTGTGCAGCCTTGGCGCTGCAGCAGACACTCATTACACCTAAGGCTTCAACCCATGACGCCCACTTGCTGCTCCAAATCATGCGTGTGTGAACCCATCTCACTTATTAACAATATTATTCACAGTCGCATGTGACTGCTGAATACCTTTGAGCCATATCTGACGTGGGCTGCAAATGGCACGACAAAGATCATGTGTGTGTGTTTGACAGGGGGTCACCATTCTAAACTTTTGCCTAGTGTTCTGATATTCAAGGATGTTGTAGCACCCAGGATAATGTGTTGCATGGCTAAAACGTATAAGGTCCCAAAGGCGAGACCCATTGGCTATGCCAATGCTTGTTAGCATGTCTGTTGGTCTATAACCTCATGTCTACCACTCTGGCTCAGAAAGGTACAGAGATAATTCCCATCTACAAGAAAGGGGACCAACAGAATCCAGGAAACTATAGACTAATTAGCCTCCTTGACACCCTACAGAAGGTCTACACATGGCAGAATTTAAATAAACTCACAGATTGGATAGAGGCCATGGGGGTCTTGTCACTTTACCAGACGGGATTTAGATCAAGAGTAAGCACTAAAGATAAGGTTCTGAGGCTTATTCTCATCATCTGGAAATATACAAAGTTCAGAGATGGTCACTTATATTTAGCCTTTGTAGATTTTAGGGCAGCCTTTGACCTAGTCCCAAGGGGATGACTGTGGGCCTCACTTAGGAAGGTGGGAGTTCTTGATGACCTTCTTAATCAAGCAATAAGATTGCATTGTGAGTATTATGCTCAAGTTTATTGGGGTCCACAGGAACAACTCACTAACCATATTACTATATGTAGAGGGGTGAAAGAGAGGTGTGTGCTAACCCCCTCACTCTTCTCTCTGTACGTAAATTATGTTATCAGGGCCTTACTTGAATGTAATAATGATTCTCCAAAGCTAGAAGGGGTTTGTGTTCATACACTTTTATTTGCAGATGACAGTCTCTTAATATCACAAACTCCTAGTGGCCTGCAACAATAATTGAATAATTTTAATGCCTATTGCAAAAAGAAAGGTCTGGAGACGGACACTACAAACACCAAATTTATTGTGATCAGACCCCATAAGTCATTCTGAGGGACTTTAAGCCTGGAACTGAAGAAATTACAATGTGTGACATGTGAGCTGACCTGTGCTCACCGGTGGAGTTCTCCGGCAAATTGCGTTTTGCTTCTAGTGGGCTTTCCTGCGGATAGACGGATAGATGCAGCCAGTGCGGATACGTGTGAAGATTTTGTTCACATTAAGCAGCAACTTTGAAAAGTATACTGACTGTTGGTGGTCCCGAGTTTCGCTCTGAACCCGGCTCCGGTGTTTTGGGAGGAGCCTCTGACTCTGTGCTGTCCGGCGCTCACCTGTGGAGTTCTCTGGTCGTTCTGTTGAACTACGCTCTGCTCTAGTAGATTTCCTTATGGATAAAACAGATTGATGCAGTAAAAGGGGTCCAATTTTTCAGCCTCTCAGGGGTTCTGACCTCTGTGCTCGGCTACGGTGCTCTGGGAGGAGTCTCTGAGCTCTGTGCTCACCTGTGTTTGACGGATGGGACCATTGGCGGTTCTGGAGAACCTCGCTTCAGTCTCATTAGATTCTCTATGGATAAAACGCTGTAAAACATAGTGGGGGGAAAAAAGGGACTTACATTTTTTTTTTTTTTTTAATATTTGGACTGACTTAGGCGAACTGAATCTGAATACTCTCCTGGGGAGGAGTCGCTGAGACTCGTTAAAACATTAACGGTGAAGTCCTTGGTTCTGCGAGTATTCCACCTCTGCCTGGGATCGAAAACCTTTGGGTGGCATACCTCGGTGACCAGACCAGCACATCCCCAATGCCCCAGCGCTCCCCTCCGCCACCGCAAGCCCAGACCAACGGCCGCAGTGCGAGGGGGGCGTACTCGACCCGGGAACTACAGTACCCAGACGCCCTACCGGCGGAACACGCAGCCACACGGAATTCAGGCGCCAGGAGGCGCTTCGAAAGGACGCGCGTGGATCGCGCGCCGGGCGAAGCCCAGGCAAAGGGCGGGCCCTCTGTGGCCCTCAGAGGCCTGAGGAGGACGGGACGGGCAACCCAATTTGATCCTCGCCTCATGCTCACTGGAAAAGGGAGGTAATATGAACTAACCCATCAAAGTGACTGACATTATATTCTCTTCGGTATCCCCTACTGGGCTACCTTTTGACCTCTCCGTGGTTTAGCTATTAGAGTACGTGCACTACCTGCATAGGCACCTGTTATTGTCATATCATATATATATTCAGAAAGCTATTTATATCATGACTGACAAAGGGCTTCACACAAATAACATCCTTCAGGGGGGGCAACGGAAGGGGACATTGGACAACTATCTAATTAGGACCACATCGGCAATCGAGTTCGTAATAGAGAGAGTAGAAAAAAGTCTCCCCGTAGAACCCACACCCAGCATCCATTCTTCTATGGTGCTTTACTGGAGAAATTAAACCTGCTTTGTAAAACTGTGTATACCAATGTTGAAAATGGGAATGAGCAAACAAATGCTCCTGCATGTGCAATGAGAAACACTAGCCCCCAGCCTAGCACTACATCTCAACTAAATGCAAGCCATCTTGGTACTCTCCCTCTATTAACACCTACAGTCACTATCCAACTGTCAGCAAAGGTTCAGGCACCCTATCTTAACAGAAAGCGCAAAGGGCCTAAACAGAGGGGAAGATTAGCTAAAACACATAGATTGCACCTAGGACCCCTTTCGGCCACTAGTAATACCCTAAAAACATCGGGGTACTTTCAATTGTGGATTCGCCTGCATCCATTACACCATCTGACAACTGGCCCAGATTGAACTCCTGGTCAGGACGTTAATATCCCCATTGGAAAAAAGAATTGAGGCAATAGGGGAAAAGCTCAGCACCATAGAGGAAACCATCAGGGCAAACCTAACACTCACAAAAAGAATGGAAGGAAATAAGCAAGTTGAGACCCTAGTCACTACTGACATCCCCATCACCTCGGCACAAAGTAATACCACACAAATGTATGCACTTGCCCCCAAAACATCTAAAACATTTGTCATATCAAACCCCCCAATAGCCCAGAGTCCTGCCATTAGAGAAGGGCCGATCAAACCACTCACTCCGACAGAGGGGAAGTCCCACAACTATGGCAACATGCAAAGAAAGGTTAAACATATAGATCTACCACCGGAGGCGGCTCCTTTTGTGTGCATCCTCTCGGGCGTGCCTGAGCTCACTAACAGCAAAACTGAAAGACCAGCGGATCTGGCAAATAAGGTATCTTTCTGGCTGACCAAGAATAGACCCCTACCACCCAATATAGATGGAACGATTTTAAATGTCAGAAGGGTAGGGTGGTTGGGATCTATCCCCAAGGACATACCGGGAGACCTGGTTTTGGTCAATTTTAGGGACTCCCGAGTTATCAAATATCTCCGAAGTTGGCAGCCACAAATGGGCGATGGCCCAATCGGAACATGGGAGCTGTGTGACTTTTACCCCAGAACTACATATCTGCCCCCTGCAAGATCATATGTACAAAATAACTTTGGCATGGGTAGCAGAGGCCCTGGATCTAGTAAGCACATAATACCCACCCATAATCGATTTGCTTTATTCTAAGGTATAGTCCTGGTGCACTGACTTGTTAAATCCGATTTCAGAAGGGTTTTCGCAAATAATTGAAATTGATAACGACTCACAGTAAGTCTGGGGATGGTCTTTATCAAAGTAACTACTTATGTGTTTTGCTCTTTTATACTCTCTGAAGCTTATCTGTCTTATTTTAAATGTGTCACCATAAAATTCAAACAACACTATTTCTAAAGCGACTGATTAAATTGAAATTGATATGATCACGCCTTGTACCATAGCTGCTAGGGTTTGTTTATGATGAATTGTAAAAACGATTTTATTAGTATAATGAATTGTTGTTAACCTTGTACAAATAGTGATCACGTAATTAACATAATTCGCTGTTTGCTTTTAATGTGTTTTTATCTTGTATGCTTTTATGAATTTTTTACTGAATTTGAATAAAGCTTGTTGACTGACTGACTGAGTATCTAGTATTATGTTAGATAGTAAAGTATCCTGGGCTCTCCACATTCAAAAGCAATGGACAGTGATCCAGCACTTAATCCTTGCTATTTTTAATAAGCTCTGATAAAAAGGGGGAAGGATCACTTGTCCTGCATAACGTCGAGTATGCCGGAACGGTTCTGACTAACCCCAATAAAAAACCCTCATGCACGTGTTGATGAGTTTTGCGATGTTAAGCGGTATATCTTGGTTCTCCGCTGTCCCTCACACGTGTCTGCATAATCATAGGGTTTAGTTGTTTATGCAACCTCCATCCAGGAGGCGATACCCTCAGTTAAAAACAGTAGTGATCAGTGATAGTGACTGTGACGTGATAAAGTGAAAAATAGTAAAAATATTTTTTTAAACTTTGCCTCCGAAAATCAGAACTACTAAAAAAAAAAATTCTGGATAAGAGAGAGAAATTTTTACTATTTTTCACTTTATCACGTCACAGTCACACATGGTTCTCAAAGTTAGGTCTGGGGAGAATTTGGTCTGATCTGGGCTCTTCAACTTCATCCTTGAAAAAGCAAGTGAAATACTTTTTCTGGGATTTTATTATCGCTAGTGTCCACTGAAGTTCTACTCTGGGGAGACTGTCAGCCCAATATTTGATCTATAAACTCAGACACTCTTTTGAGAAGTTTCTGGATGCTCCCCAGCTCCAACTGGTCAAGACTTTCTAAATAAAGCTCTAGTATGATAAGCTTGAAATAGGGTTATTTACATCAAAATGAAAACCGGACTGGGCTGTTGTCGATGATGGCATCTGTCCTATGTGCCAGGTGCATACTAAAGAAAACATTACATGTCTTGATTTTTTGTCCTGCTTATGTTAAGCCAAGAAGTGATTCGATACGCTCATTATGTATTCGTCTGGGCTGCAGGCGCTAGCTTGAAGCATTAACGGCACTGAAAGGTGATACCACCCCCTGCATCGTAATTACCATGAGTAGTTATCTATTCACTGTAGGCCTCATGAGGATGCAAAAAGGTTTACAATTCTAATGTGTAACTGATTCTATATGGTTGTCACTATATTACACAAGAGAGCATAAATCAAGCACAACTTTAAGTTGCAGGCCCTTACAAGTGTATTGGAATATGATTAAAAACTATAATGCTGTACCATTTATAAATGGTAGACTTTTGTGTTTCTTGTAGCCCCTCTTGTTTGTTTAGTGTACTTAATGCTAAGAGACTCATATTATTTTATGGAGTGTAATCTAATTCTTTTAAAAGCGTTTGCACTTTAAACATGCATACCATCGATTTGAAGGCTGTTATAGCTCTTTCTCTTTCTTTTATTGATTTTAATAGAATATGAAAAAATGCTCCCTGTAGTGCAATAGTACATTATTATGATTGCTGCTTTGTCTCGTTGTGTATTATGTCTACTGTTATATTGTGTCATTTGGTGAAAATGTATTTAAGAAATGTTATTTTCTGAAATAAATAATTTGAATTAGCTACAAGAATGCAGTTTTACACCACACAAAAAAGGGAGCATTTTAAACCATTTTCTCGCGTTTTCAGCACCATCTTGTGTCTGTTTCTCAGCTTGGAAGTGTATGTCAATATTGTGTAAGTATGGTTCAGCCATTAGAAATGCATGTGAAGACAGTAGAATCGAAACTGTGCCACCTGTCATATCAGACCATTTTTTGCATGTCTGTTGGCTTTTAACCCCAGGGACTACCAGCTCAGACTCCAGTGGGTCCCTGTGCTGCTGTTGGGATGCACCTTTTCTCTTGTGTGAGGCTACTGGTGGTTTGCAGTGGATGAGAGGTTTTTGGAGGACAGCGAGTACTCCCTTATGAGGATGCTGGTGGGTGGCAGTGGCTTACAGTTTTTAGGAGAACACCGATGCTCTAACTCAATGTCAAGTGCTCCCATCCCAACCCCATTGGAAAACCCAATGGAAGTCTATACCTAGAACCCATTCCCCCAGCACCCCATGTTTTTGGGGTTAATGTTTATGCCTTTTGAGTTTGGCCTATGAAGCAGAACTAGGTCTGAATATGGTCTGCACAGTAACCGGGCTACTTCTCATCCCGAATGTATTCTCCCTCCTCCTCTAAGGTTATTTAAGAATATGCTTTAATAACCTAATGTCTAGTACCAAAAAATGTGATATTTATTTGAAAACTCGTGCTCTTTGCTGTGTGCCAACATCGCATAAACTAGGCTTATCGAAGGAGCCTTATTGGCCTTGTATCAAAGTTAGAGTAAAATCTGAAAAAGTCACACACTACCTTTGGGAGTTAACACATTCTTTATTAATTAATAACATTCTCATCAACTCTTCTTCCAATAATTCTGGCTGCTCAGTTCAAAAAAGTAATAACAGACCAACAGGGTAATGGGGAAATGGAGATGATCTCTGACATTTCTATACTTTCAGAGGTCCAGCAGGGTTGTAGCAAAGACAAGGAAAGATCAAGCACCAGCCTGATACATGATTGACACTGGTTGGAAAAATTGAAAGTCTACTACCACAAGTTTACCCCAGGTTTGGGATAGATATGTTATGCTTTGTAAGATTTACAAAAAAATCCACATTACAAAATGTACTCACGTGGAAAATGGTGAGTAAATAATGTAGAACTGTATATTTGCAACTTTTTTCTATACAAGAAAAGAATGATTTGCAGGGAGGGAAACTTCCTGTGGATGTTGACCACACTTTTTAACCTTCTCACTCATACCCACTACAATTACCACTTTTTTGCCTCTATTGGTGGATTATACAATCATAAAATAACCCAAATTCCGAGTCTATGTATTGTGGTGTAAAATTTACTATAACAAATTACTTTTCTGTCATCTTAGTTAATATTGGAGCACACAAAATTTGTGAAGCTGGCCAAGTGAGAAGCAGTATTTCTTAAAGGATAACTAAAGGGCACCATTCAAATTGGTCTGCAAGTTTATTGTGCTCAATCTACAAACTACTGACATTCGGTTTGACAAGTTCGGTGATTCTTGGATCACTTTCTTGTGGCTGGTAATATTTATCACAAAAGGAAGTGTTTTCCTTCAATTTGTGTGATCAACTGCATTATGACTTCAGAGCAGTTTTATCTTTTCCTGTTAGTCCCTAAATTTCGGTCCCTAAGGATGGGTGCCCGTGTGATGCAGCATTAGGGCGAGTTCAGCAGCTGGCATTAGTACTGGTGACCCAGGATCTGAAATGCTCAAATCATGAACCTTTGCTTCACGTACTACACTAGTCGTGTCCTCAGACAGAGAACTGGTACCCAGCAATGGAAAACTCTTTGCACAGTTTATTTTTCTTCAAAATATACTTTGTTGAAATTTCTCCGAAGTCCTACTCAATTTCTTCATTTTTATTTCTTTTGAAATTGAAGTATTTCTGGGCCATTTAGCCTGGAATCCATATGACCTACTGAGGAATGTTAAGCAAGCTCTGTGAAATGTTGGACCTCCAGTAGTCCTCAGGAACCTGTACCTTGACTCTCTCAGTCATGATTCCTGCAGTGCCATTTAATGCAAGTAGGACATCCTTTCTACTTCGGCACACTATGCATCATATTTTGACAAATACCTCTCCTTCCAGGCAGCTAAATCCCCAATGTATGCACTGGTAATGAGTAGATCGGACCTTTTCCACAGCTCACTGGTGGTCACCTCCAATGCACATTCTGTCTGTAGGATAAAGTTATTGTATTTGCCACACCTACATCATAGAACCTTGACAACAATTGCCTACTTCACGCAACTAGCACCAGGGAGGTGGCTAATTGCCAAACACAGGACACAGTATGAGCTTCTGGCCCTTGCTTTCATGGAGCATGATGGACCAGCTGCCACTCAGTTTTCTTCAATTGAATTACCAATATTGCATTGTTCGAATGTAGCATCTTAGCCTCCTCCTGGGGCTATAGTGGTTACTAAAGCTCCTGTCCCAGAGTTGTAAACATGAGCAGAAGGTGAGGGCCTGTAATGCGAGAGAGGGCCTCCAAAAACTGTATAGATTGAGGGAGAATTGCTGTAATCCCATTGAAAAAATTTTGAGGATGGAAAAGGTCCCCTGCATGGCTCGGAAGATCTTGCACCTCTATCCTGAGTTTCCCATGGAGAGAGTCTCTGTCACAACTAGCTTGTGAAGAGCAATTAGATTTGTGTAGATTCGAATTAGCCTAAGAGTATTGATTGATAATATGGCCCATTTCTACAGCAACACTTGTCTTGTGATTTGGGTCCTAACTACAAGTGTTCCTATTACCAAAATATGTGTTACACAGTTTATCACCCTGTACTTTACCTGCACGCCTCTGCACCAATCACTCAACATACCACACTAACTCACCCAACCTAACTGGGCAACCATGTCCCAAATGATTAGCATAAAAGATGTTGCTATCGGAATCTCCCCATGGTATACGGGTGTGTACCACTGCCGCCAGTGACGGGACTGCATGGGAAACTGGTACTCTGACTTATTTTTGGCCCAGCGAGCATGCTAATACAGTGCATCTGCTGGGGACAAGGCTTATCCATGGTAAAGCTACTGTCCTGAACCTGTTCTGTGACCTCGAGAGGCGCATTAAGATTGAACTCTGTGATGACATGGGACTACTGTCAATGTCCTGGGTTGTTGGCATTCAGAGGTGGTGGCAAAGAACTAATTTTTGTAGATTAATAGTCGTGAGCAGAACTTTTTTTTTCAGGTGGAGTGTGACTTACTCTTGTAAAGTTCCACTGAAAAGTAACATCCAGACCCTTGCACTGACATTCTTTGGGTGCATGTATGCCTGGTGGATGTGTGGCACATGTATGGTAGGTAATAAGACTCTGTGTATGGTATATGACTTAGAACCAGTGGGGTCAATTTGGGTGACCCCCTGTTTACCTGGAACAGGATGGAGTGTGGATACAGCTGAACCAGACTCTGGGAGCGCATTGCCTGCATGTCTGAGACACAGACAGGGAAACGAGAGAGGATGAAGGCAGGGCTACCGTCAGTAATTGTACGAACCCCTTTTAGCATGGGGATTGTGTATTAGTCTCTGCTGAGCACTGCCATTTGTCAGATGGATGGAAAGGTAGAAGGGGAGAGTCAGTTGAATCTGTTGTTAAAAGTAAGGATTTTTCTAGAGAGGGCCGGTCCTTTTGTATGTCCCCGATTGCTACGTCTGGATTGCTACATGACACCCAGGTGCAGAGACTTCACACTTCATCGTACCACGTTTTGTACACTCTTCTTGCAGCCAGCATCATTGCTAACTACTGTGGGAGCCATCACCTTGAACAAAGAATGTGTCTGCCTAACTGCCAGAAAATGACATCTGAAAAGGAACCACCTAAAAACAATTTGAGAAGCTTTATGGAACCACATCCCATGGCTGGAACACGATTATTAAAGTCGGACATAAAGAACCCCACTTTATTTCAGTTGCCGTGTCCTTCTTTCTTGCCCAAGGAAGAGTGAGCGCCTCAGAGTTCTCAAAGAGCTGCTCTGAACCCAGGGCTGGCATCTTCCGCACAGCCAGTGTCCTACGGGTGAGGGGACATCACCTGAAGACTGCTCAGCTTCCAGGTGAAGCTGTGGAACTGCCTGGTGAAAATAAGTCAGCCTGCCTGCTTAGAAAAGGAGGGAAGACTGCCTGGCTTTGCAGGAGGAGAGACTGTCCAAGGGGAGAAGCCCGGTCATGTCCCTGCTACAAGAATCACCCAGAAGAGGGTGACTTGTGCTTGGAGTGTGTCTGGTACTGAACCAAGCTGCGAGGGACCCCCTGGCCATCCTCTGCTTCATTTGGAGAAGTTTGTGAAAAGACATTATAGGTATGTGCTAGTGTGCCAGCCAACATATGCGCTGTAACCTGAGGGGCCTGCCTGGTGCTGCAGCCGAGCTGTGAATCAGATCTTGCCACCGGTGTAGCCAAGAACTTCCCCCAATGGCTCTGAGGCCACAACCACCAAGGAAGAGATGCTGCCCACTCAAGTCATCTCAAAGCAGCAACTCTGACTTGAGCTGAGAGGCAGGGCCACCAAAGCGACCCTGCTTCCCCTGCCGGAGTACTATGCCATGGGACCGTGAATGGCCCAGCATGACCACGCCAACACCAAACAAGGTTCTACACACACAGGCAACAACAGGCCGTGTTTGGAAGACAGACAGACTTTGCATGCTGAAATCTGGCCCAAGTGCTGCCAAAAACGCCTCAGCAAGATACAATAGGAACTGACCTATGGGTTCCCCGCATCGGACAATCACCAATTTAACCAAATAGTGTACTTGCCCCCGAGGCGATTCTTGCCTCATAAGCCCCACAGTGACACGGCCCCTTAGATGGGTGGGCACAGCAGCCACAGTGATGGATCTCTGCAGCAGGGTGGGAATTCAAACCCCTACCCTATAACTCCGGGTGGGTGGGAGAGCTATGGAAAGTGGTTGAACCTGCAGCATTGGACGAACCCTGTAACTGACCACTCATTCTTGTGTGTGGTAGTGTGTTTTCCTAGGCTATTAAAGTGCTTCTGTTTTTTATAAGAAGAGCACTTGGGTGGACAGCATATTATTGTGTGTGTTGGGTGACTGCTGGGTTCTCAGTTATTGCGCCCATACTCCCTCCGTGAGAAGTCTTTAACTGCTCACCCTCACCACCCCGAGAGTGAAGTGCTCACCCTCACCACACCGAGAGTGAAGTGCTCACCCTCACCACCCCGAGAGTGAAGTGCTCTCCCTCACCACCCTGAGAGTAAAGTGCTCTCCCTCACCACCCTCAGAGTGAAGTGCTCGCCCTCACCACCCTGAGAGTGAAGTGCTCGCCCTCACCACCCTCAGAGTGAAGTGCTCACCCTCACCACCCCGAGAGTGAAGTGCTCGCCCTCACCACCCTCAGAGTGAAGTGCTCACCCTCACCACCCTGAGAGTGAAGTGCTCACCCTCACCACCCCGAGAGTGAAGTGCTCACCCTCACCACCCCGAGAGTGAAGTGCTCACCCTCACCACCCCGAGAGTGAAGTGCTCTCTCTCACCACCCTCAGAGTGAAGTGCTCTCCCTCACCACCCTCAGAGTGAAGTGCTCACCCTCACCACCCGAGAGTGAAGTGCTCACCCTCACCACCCCGAGAGTGAAGTGCTCGCCCGAGAGTGAAGTGCTCGCCCTCACCACCCCGAGAGTGAAGTGCTCGCCCTCACCACCCCGAGAGTGAAGTGCTCGCCCTCACCACCCCGAGAGTGAAGTGCTCGCCCTCACCACCCCGAGAGTGAAGTGCTCACCCTCACCACCCCGAGAGTGAAGTGCTCACCCTCACCACCCTGAGAGTGAAGTGCTCACCCTCACCACCCCGAGAGTGAAGTGCTCACCCTCACCACCCCGAGAGTGAAGTGCTCACCCTCACCTTCCTGAGAGTCAAGTGCTCGCCCTCAAAACCCTGAGAGTGAAGTGCTCCCCCTCACCACCCTGAGAGTGAAGTGCTCACCCTCACCACCCTGAGAGTGAAGTGCTCGCCCTCACCACCCTGAGAGGGAAGTGCTCTCCCTCACCACCCTGAGAGTGAAGTGCTCACCCTCACCACCCCGAGAGTGAAGTGCTCGCCCTCACCACCCTGAGAGTGAAGTGCTCACCCTCACCACCCCGAGAGTGAAGTGCTCGCCCTCACCACCCTGAGAGTGAAGTGCTCACCCTCACCACCCCGAGAGTGAAGTGCTCGCCCTCACCACCCTGAGAGTGAAGTGCTCTCCCTCACCACCCCGAGAGTGAAGTGCTCGCCCTCACCACCCTGAGAGTGAAGTGCTCACCCTCACCACCCCGAGAGTGAAGTGCTCGCCCTCACCACCCTGAGAGTGAAGTGCTCACCCTCACCACCCCGAGAGTGAAGTGCTCGCCCTCACCACCCTGAGAGTGAAGTGCTCTCCCTCACCACCCTCAGAGTGAAGTGCTCACCCTCACCACCCTGAGAGGGAAGTTCTCGCCCTCACCACCCTGAGAGTGAAGTGCTCGCCCTCACCACCCTCAAAGTGAAGTGCTCGCCCTCACCACCCTGAGAGGGAAGTGCTCGCCCTCACCACCCTCAGAGTGAAGTGCTCTCCCTCACCACCCTGAGAGTGAAGTGCTCGCCCTCACCACCCTCAGAGTGAAGTGCTCGCTCTCACCACCCTGAGAGGGAAGTGCTCTCCCTCACCACCCTGAGAGTGAAGTGCTCGCCCTCACCACCCTGAGAGGGAAGTGCTCTCCCTCACCACCCTGAGAGTGAAGTGCTCGCCCTCACCACCCTGAGAGTGAAGTGCTCGCCCTCACCACCCTGAGAGGGAAGTGCTCGCCCTCACCACCCTCAGAGTGAAGTGCTCGCCCTCACCACCCTGAGAGTGAAGTGCTCGCCCTCACCACCCTCAGAGTGAAGTCCTCACCCTCACCACCCCGAGAGTGAAGTGCTCGCCCTCACCACCCCGAGAGTGAAGTGCTCGCCCCCCACCACCCTGAGAGGGAAGTGCTCGCCCTCACCATCCTCAGAGTGAAGTCCTCACCCTCACCACCCCGAGAGTGAAGTGCTCGCCCTAACCACCCCGAGAGTGAAGTGCTCGCCCTCACCACCCCGAGAGTGAAGTGCTCGCCCTCACCACCCCGAGAGTGAAGTGCTCGCCCTCACCACCCTGAGAGTGAAGTGCTCGCCCTCACCACCCTCAGAGTGAAGTGCTCGCCCTCACCACCCTGAGAGGGAAGTGCTCTCCCTCACCACCCCAAGAGTGAGTGCTCTCCCTCACCACCCCAAGAGTGAAGTGCTCGCCCTCACCACCCTGAGAGGGAAGTGCTCTCCCTCACCACCCCGAGAGTGAAGTGCTCGCCCTCACCACCCTGAGAGGGAAGTGCTCTCCCTCACCACCCCAAGAGTGAAGTGCAGATGCAGTGTACTGGATACAGTTTCCAGAGCTGCAGTAATACGGGCACCAGCAGCAAACAACCCCAACCAGCAGTGCTGTGCTCACTAGATCCTGCCTGCCCTGTGCCAACCCCACCTCCGCCAAACGATGCCTAAAACTAATATAGTGCTAGAGACGCAGCTTTAAAAAACAGAACAACCCGAATGATCACATTTTGCTAATTCATCCTGTCATAAGAAGGCGAAAGATTGTAGTCTGTGCGCAGATAGTTTCGGAAGGATAAAGACACATTTAAGAAGCAGAGGCCCCTGTCCTGGGGTCCTTTAAGTGAAAGAGCCTCCTTCGGGAATCAATGTGCTTCCTGCTGGTTCCACCTTCCATTAGGAAAGTCTCAACTTTGTATTATTAAGAGGTCGATAAAATAATTACCACTGATCTGGACTACGGTCGCACCAAGAAGTTTATTTCTGTTCATGGCCACGCACTCTACGTGGCGCATTTTATAGACGTCATGCACGGAGTAAAGTTAAGTCCAGAAAAAGTCATAAGTTGATCCCTTCTAACACTTTCCTGTGCTGAATAAGTCTTACTTCCTCCTCGGACAGCATTTTCCTTATAAGGTGAAAGTGCCGGTCTTTTTCCACTGAACTCTCTCCTTCATTCTCAGCCCTCCCCCTGCCGAGAGTACCCACGAGGGACGCTGGCTGCCTGACATTCCTGCTGTATTACTGCACAGGGCTGCGCTACAGGCCTGACAACCCGAAAGGAATGTTCTTCTCTCCATCCTTACCTCCCCTACATCGCTCCCCCACCTCTCAGCGTCTTTTTGGCATATAAGGTTCATATTATTCTAAGTGGAAACAAGTATCCTGGGAACTGGTTAACGGTGTCCTTTGTGAAGCAGCGCCACGTGGGGCCAAGTAATTATATTTTAATGGTTTGATTGCCCGTTAATTTAAAGAACGTCACAAACTGAAATTAGGCAGGAGTGGCTCTAACCTAATTCAATCGCCCTAATTATATCAGCTCTAAAGGGGTGAATCGCTGATGATTCCAACCTGTGACCTTCAAATTACACATAGTACTCATAGTACTTAAAGTAGGAACTGGAGACACATATGTATATATATATATAATTTTTTTGTGCTAAAGGTTGGTACACTGACCGTCATCTCAGCACAGAACTGGTGACAGGAGGTTTTAGAGAATAGGGGGCGAGGCTGCATGCCACGGGTCTCGGGGTCCATCCTAAACCGTGTTGGTGTTGGCATCATGGAGGCCTTCATTGTCCAGCGTGGGCTCCTTGACAACGGGGTCTTCGTCCATCTTGGTCTTTATGCCCATGCTTTCCCTCACTTACCCGGGCGCTTATTCCAATCAAACTGATCAAGGAGAAACACGAGATTAGGAGACATACCAGGCCGCTGAAAGGCGGGAAAGGCCAGGGTAAAGTCAGTCACACAAGGGTACATATGCACTGGGGCTGGCTCGGATTCGCCCTGGCCTAGCCCTGCCAGCTTTTCAGACTCTGAGCTTTAGGGAAATATCTACACCTGACTAGGGTGACCAGACGTCCCGGATTTTCCTGGACTGGTCCGGTGTCCTGATACTTTTTTTAAATGTTAAATACATGTCCCGGTTTTTGAGCCACAGGTCAGGTCATTCAGCAAAGCAGAATAGAAAGATATGATCTTCTTTCACAGAGGCCTCCGTATTCACAAATAATTAAAGAAATGCATCTGTTTTTGTGAGGCAGCACACAAGGAGGCCCACCGAAGGCTCCCAGCAGGGGAGAGACAGACCGGGGAGGAGAGCAAGGGTGCGCAGGGCGGAGAGCCTGCCATACCCTATGTCATGAAAAAAAAAACACACACACACACACACACATATATATATATATATATATATATATATAGATATATATATATATATATATATATATATATATATATATATATATATATATATATATATATATATATATATATATATATATATATTATATACCATCTTTTGTATTCGGCACTGGAGATTTGCTGACTATATTAGTGGATATTCAATGGCAACTGGACGTTCTACTGATTTCTCTTGACGTTTCCACCCTTTATACCTCCATTCATCATGGGGATGGACTCAAGCTGTACAGCATCATCTTAATTGTAGACCTGTCTGTCTCAATGAGCATAGTAGAATGTTACTGGCAATGATAGATCTCTGCTTGCATAACACCTTTTTCCTTTTTTCCAATCAGGTTTTTAATCAGGTAGGGGGGTGGCAATGGGGGCCTGCTTTTCTCCCAGTTACGCCTGTCTTCACATTGGGTACTGCGAGGAACAGGTCCTCATGCCATCCTTCCCGTTGATAATGTCAAATCTGGTTGTAAAATGGTTACGCTATATCGATGACCTCCTGATAATTTGGAAAGAGGCAGTTCAATTTGTTGATGATCTGAACAAAAACACTTTGAATTTGGGGTTCACTAGTCAAATTAGTGAGAAATCTATTTGTTTTTTGGATGTGGAAATTTACATTCACAATGATAAACTGGAAACCAGACTTTTCAGAAAACCTACAGTCGGCAATGCCATGCTTCATGCATCTAGCCACCACCCTGCACATCTGATACGCAGCATCCGTTATGGAGAGATGCTGCGTATCAGAAGGATCTGCAGGTCAGATTTGGAATGCATATTAGCACAAAATTAATGTAGGGCAAGGTTTTTGAGGAGGGGATATCAATCCAAAATCTTGAACAAAGCGATGTGTAGAGCCAACACAGTAGACAGACAACAGCCTAGAACCATGCTAGAGCAGTTGCCCAACACTACACATGATGAGAGTAGGTTGATTCTTACATACAGCAACCAGTATCTTGCGATTCGTAAAATTGTACAAAAGAACTGGTCCCTAATCTCGAGTGACCCGGTATTGGGGAAGGATTTACCCAATCCCCAAGCATTACCTACCAAAAGGCTAGATCTATGAAAGATTGTTTGGTTTTCAGTAGCCCAGAAGTCAGGGTGGCAAGCACTTGGCTGTCTGGCAGTAAGGGGGTTTTCAAGTGCTCGGTTTGCAAGGCGTGCAAGAATGGGATCAACAAAAGTGAGTACTCAACACCCCTCAATGATAAACCTGTCCGCATCCAATCTAAATTGACTTGCAAAACAGAGTACGCGTTGTACGTGCTGGAGTGTCCGTGCGGCCTTCGGTATGTGGGTAGAACCAAGTTGCCAGTACATAAAAGGATACTCCAGTACCTGAGAGCCATTACCAACGGCGACACCGCGTACCCAGTAGCCAGACACTTTGAAGAAGCTTACAATAAGAACCCTGCCAATTTAAAATACTTTGTAATCAATACAGTTTCTCCGCTTCGGAGAGGTGGTGACCGTGAGTCACTGCTACGTAAATTGGAAACTCGACATATAATTTTACTCGTTTGCAAAGTACCAAATGGATTGAACTCAAGTGAAGATTATTTACCTGTCTGTATATTATCCTGTTTACATTTCACATATCTGTGATTATTTGCTTCTGTAACCGGAATATTGTATTTTAAACTTTTATAGATGTTACAGTTTTTTACACTTTTTATAATCATTTTACACTTTTTGATTGGCGTGAAGCGTGCATATACATGTATATTTATTTGCGGAGTTTTGCACATTCAATTTCACAAAAAATTTTAGTTGCATATTGGATTCAGCCCACTTGGTCTTTATGATGGGATATGTGCGTTAAAAAGGTTAGACTGTTCGGACATGTAATCTCAGGTGGTACCATATGAGTGAAAAAAATAGAGGTTGTTTGCACTCATTGATGAATAACTTTAAGTTGTACCATAATTGTAAATTTGTACTTAGTGAGCTGTTTTAAAAGGTTTTTTAACTGTATCAAATTGAATGTGTATATGTAATGATATGGTAAAAAGATTTTAGGTTTATGATATTATTCATGATCTTTTTTACATATATTTATTCATTGTACTGTTGGATTATCTGATTTTATGATATGCTCTGTTATTTATTGTATTTTACATTTATTTCAGTCAACCAAAAGCTTATACCTTGGTTTATCCGCTTTAGTGAAGTTTGTAAGTCTGACTTCTGTGTTTATGAAACTAATTGCACGCTTGCACTTTAAATTTCACACGCCTTCTCAGTGATGTCATGTGATCAAGGCCCTTCGCGGGCTGAAAAGTTATGGCGGATTTGGTATTAGGCTTAAAATAAATTAAATTTGCACCAGTTTCGGGTTCGTCTCGTCTTGTTTCATCAACTGAGAAGACATTGTATGATACACACATATATAGCACACACACATATATATACATCAAGGCTAAGCAAAAAACAGGACAGACTAGTTATAGAAGTAAGACTAAATGATTTAGTCCTACTTTTATGTCTGGCCTGTACCACTCTTGCCACCCTACACCTGGATGCAGTATGACAAAAGAATGGAACGTGTCCTCACTATCGCTGCTCGAGATCGCGTGACAGGCTTTAGGAGGTGGGTGCTGCACCTGCCTCATGCCATATCTGCATGACCCAAGTCATAGTGTGTGTGCAACACAAGCCCTGGGGTAAGCCCCATTCACACGACAGTGTGTTCAGTACTTACAAGTTGGTATGGACTGAAGTTACCATTGGCTCCTAGTTGCCAGGACCCCCCCTTCAGTTTGGCAAGCCGGTGTGTTCTGGGACCTGTAGTCCTCAGATGCTTCTTTTGATCTGATCACTCTAACCCTCTCAGTAGCAATGATTTGTTACAATAGGCCTCAGCATTGAGGCGTTTGGATAGATAGAGGCGAAGTGGCATATGCATTGTATTATCTTCATGGTATATTTGTAATGCTGCGGTACTTACCGGCGCAAAACTTACAACGGGCGTGCATGCAATATTTGCTCCACGCAGCCCTCCCAGGTCCATGCTCCATGTGCTTCCCCAGTCCAGGCTTATTCTTTGAATTCTGGGACTAGTGATGTTCTTATTCCGTTATAAAACTAGGACCACAAGACCAAGACATCAAATAAAAACACCTGGACTGGAGCAGGTCCTCACACATGGTGGACCTGGGAAACTTGGCGGCTTGGTATGTTTGCAACGTTGCATTAGGGTGCTTGCAGAACTTAGCTCTGGGTATGTATGAAGCATTGTCGGGGAAGGGGGGGGGGGCGTATGTACCTCAGTACCTCCGAGTGGCACGGGCGCTACTTTCCATGAAGTAGTTGTGCAGTTATCTTCCTTACGGTACAGGGCATCAGCAAAGTACTCGGGCCCGAGGCGGGAATCAGGCCTTAAATTAGCCACACCTTGCGAGGAAGCTGACGCAGCTCTCTCAGATGGCGTTGCAGGTGCATGCGTGACTAGGTCACCCAGTTCCGGTTCTTTCTCTGAGTGCTGGGAGGCGTAGCCTGCGTTTTATAATCGGATCAGCAAGACTACAAATCCTAGAATGTAAGGGGAATGGGGGACTCCTGACGTATGGGACTGGGGCACCTGAGAGCTCTGCGGTGGAATTGCCAACAGCCCAGTTTGCGTCCGCTTTGCGGCACTTCAGGGTAATGAGCCAGAATACAGCTGCGTCACCCCACCCCAAGCCAGGAGGGAGGCATCGCAGCGAGCCTGAGAGGTGTGTGCGCCAGAGACTGCGCCGCCTGGTACTCCCAGCTCTCATTCTGAAGAACAAACATAGCAGGAATTCCTCCCAGATTGTTAACTCTGCCCTCGGTTGTCGAAAGGCAGCATGGGAGCCGTTTGGGAACTCGAGGGCGATGTCAGGTGAGGACGGGAGGCGGCTGTTCGCATACAGCGGAGCAGCCTGGCGCCGGCTGTGACGCACAGCAGTGATGGAGCGAACCCCCGGCCAGCGTGAAGGGCGTTTCACCTCTCAGCCAGGTGCGCGCGTGTTAACACTAACAGGCAGATTCTGAGCTACACCACAGAGGGGGTTTTAGCACGAGAGCATTGCCCCCATCTGAGAAGGGTCTTAGACCCATTCGGAGAGGGAGCCTTTAAAAGTTTCTGCAGAGGTGTAGCGTCCACTGGTGCAGCGGGTGCAATGGCCCATTGAACCCTAGTTTTTGCTGTTTCACAATTCAAATATCGGCCGAGTGAGTGGGGGAGGGGCATTTTCCTCTTTGTACTAGGGCCCTTGTCCACACTAGCTATGCCACTGAGGGCCAAATTACGAGTCAGGCAGTACGAGGACTGCCGGACACAGTGGCGTGGCAGTGGTAGTACAGCCACCGCCACACCAGCGGTCTGACCACCCAATTATGACTTGGGCGGTTGGAATGGAATTGGATTGCCGGCTCCACTAGGGAACCTCCGTTCCCTGGCGATGGGCGGCGGTCAGGGGCTATGTAATATGCAGGTGGTTCCGCTGCAGCACTGCCATGCTTATTACAGGCCTCAGGACCGCCAGCGGTTTCACTGAGGTCTTTCCTTCTTGAAAAGGCTGGTGGTGCTGAAACAAACAAGGGCCTTACAGGGCCGCTTGTGCCCCCTCAGCGTGGGATGCATGCTCCCCCTGTGTGCATGCACCCAGGTTCCTTCACAGCATGGAGTTTCGAGTCCATACCATGCAGGAATCTCCATGTGCATTCCCATTGCAAATGGTGCCTCTTTCAAAGGAACCGCTGCTTTTGAATGACGCATTGCAGCAGGACCTCCATGCCGCACACCAGCCGGACCACAAAATGACTTGTAATCTTGGGGACGCGGTGGTGGCAGGCCCCGGCCCCACACCATCAAAAGTCGTAATTGGGCCCTGAGTGTCTGGAGGTTCGAAGCTAAGTAGAGAGAGAGAGAGAGAGAGAGAGAGAGAGAGAGAGAGAGCAGAAAGGACGTTTTCTAAGCAGCTGATGCTTGGCCTTGAGGGTAATGCCATGTCGCGCGGGGTTCCTGGTGTCATTCAAAGCAAGCACAGCACGAGGAGAGACACCTGGACCACAGGAAGGAAGAGATTGTAGCATGCCCACCAGGCCTGTCCTGCTCCCTGGTGTGTGGCATAATATTATTTCTGAAACTGGGAATAGTTTGGGTCAAAACTCATTCATCATTCTAATGTGAAAAGCAGACCCCCCCCCATCCCAAGTGGGCGCCCATAGGCGAGGAGGTTACTTTGCTGGCACTTGTATCATCACCGTCAGGCAGCGCATTATGAATCCTCCACCCGGACTCCCTCTTTCAGTGCAAATCTGTCACTGGTTAGTATATGGGAATTCAGATGAGTAGGGAGTCCTGCATATGCAAAGTTTACACCTCTCCTTCCTCACACCACAACAATCCGTCACCGGCCTCCGTTCGGGCTAGGAACGAGAGTGCACCGCTGGCTTGGCTAGAGGTGTGAGTGCCAACATCTAACAGGAAGAGTCGAGCCAGAGCCGAACCAAGGGTCGGCTCTGGCTGTAGGAACCTGTGCACAAGCCAGGTCTGGAAAATATTCAGCATGTAAGGCTAGCAGCAGAAATGTAAAAAAAAAATGATAAAGTCTCATCAAAATACAAAAAAGTATTTCTTTAAATTTGAAGCGTTTGACATTAGTACATCAGATTGTATCACTGCGCTGTTTAATTAAAGTGATTAAACGTGAACTTAGACACATGCATCCCCGCCCCTGTCCCAAAGGTGACTATTTCCACTAGTTAACTAAGTGGTAAGTCAGTTTTCATGTGCGCACTGTATGTGGCCTAGATTCCTATTATCCATCAATCCTGAACTCACATATTTGAAGGTGCTCTCTGATGTGATACTGATTATAAAGAGGAGCTCAGTGAAATATCATATTTACATAGGATCACACAATTTGGTGAAAAGGGGAAGCTGGGATTGACCACAGGTGTTCTAGTTTTCCACTGTGCAATTCAGGCACTATATAGTTTCGCTTTCTCTCTCCTTTTTATAATTAAAGGTCTGCTTTGGTTTTAATTCCCTTGTGCATGAGGTTAGAGGGTGGTGGCAGGGTGAAGCCATATGACAGCCCGGCTTGTTTTCGGCTTGAGGGAACAGGGTGGCCTTGAGCTGAGCCAGAGCCAGGCATCTGGCATGAGCCTGGCTCGAACTTTCAGTGGCTCGTCCATCTTCAGGCTTGGCCTCCTCCAGAATGGGTGTAGTATTCACATGGAGGAACCTTTTCATCTTGAGTGCTTTGTGTGTTTATTAGATATATAACTGGGATGGAGCAATCAGAGATGGCCCACCCCATCTCGATCCCTCTTCCCCTCTTGGGGATTTGTGAGATTTGGCTCCAGGCAGACAAGTTGTGCTCAGATCATGGCTTTACCAGTTCACTCTACTCGTATTTGCCTTCCTCGTTGAAGGTGCTGCAAGGCTCCTCACTGCTGCAAGGCTCCTCAGAGCTGCAAGGCTCGTCACTGCTGCAAGGCTCGTCACTGCTGCAAGGCTCCTCACTGCTGCAAGGCTCCTCAGAGCTGCAAGGCTCCTCACTGCTGCAATGCTCCTCACTGCTGCAATGCTCCTCACTGCTGGAAGGCTCCTCAGGGTTGCAAGGCTCCTTACTGCTGCCAGACTCCTTAGGGCCAGCAAGAATCCTCAGAGCTGCAAGGCTCCTCAGAGCTGCAAGGCTCCTCACTGCTGCAAGGCTCCTCACTGCTGCAAGGCTCCTCAGAGCTGCAAGGCTCCTCACTGCTGCAATGCTCCTCACTGCTGGAAGGCTCCTCAGGGTTGCAAGGCTCCTTACTGCTGCCAGACTCCTTAGGGCCAGCAAGAATCCTCAGAGCTGCAAGGCTCCTCACTGCTGCAAGGCTCCTCACTGCTGCAAGGCTCCTCAGAGCTGCAAGGCTCCTCAGAGCTGCAAGGCTCCTCACTGCTGCAAGGCTCCTCAGAGCTGCAAGGCTCCTCACTGCTGCAATGCTCCTCACTGCTGGAAGGCTCCTCAGGGTTGCAAGGCTCCTTACTGCTGCCAGACTCCTTAGGGCCAGCAAGAATCCTCAGAGCTGCAAGGCTCCTCACTGCTGCAAGGCTCCTCAGGGCTGCAAGGCTCCTCACTACTGCAAGGCTCCTCAGAGCTGCAAGGCTCCTCAGAGCTGCAAGGCTCCTCAGGGCTGCAAGGCTCCTCACTGCTGCAAGGCTCCTCAGGCCTGCAAGGCTTCTCAGGCCTGCAAAGCTCCTCAGGACTGCAAGGCTCCTCACTGCTGCAAGGCTCCTCACTGCTGCCAGGCTCCTCAGGACTACAAGGCTCATCAGGACTGCAAGGCTCCTCACTGCTGCAATGCTCCTCACTGCTGGAAGGCTCCTCAGGGCTGCAATGCTCCTCACTGCTGCAAGGCTCCTCAGGGCTGCAAGGCTCCTCACTGCTGCAATGCTCCTCACTGTTGGAAGGCTCCTCAGGGTTGCAAGGCTCCTTACTGCTGCCAGACTCCTTAGGGCCAGCAAGAATCCTCAGAGCTGCAAGGCTCCTCACTGCTGCAAGGCTCCTCAGGGCTGCAATGCTCCCCACTGCTGCAAGGCTCCTCACTGCTGCAAGGCTCCTCACTGCTGCAAGGCTCCTCACTGCTGCAAGGCTCCTCAGGCCTGCAAGGCTCCTCAGGCCTGCAAGGCTCCTCAGGCCTGCAAGGCTCCTCACTGCTGCAATGCTCCTCACTGCTGGAAGGCTCCTCACTGCTGCAAGGCTCCTCACTTCTGCAAGGCTCCTCAGGGCTGCAAGGCTCCTCAGGGCTGCAAGGCTCCTCAGGGCTGCAAGGCTCCTCAGGACTGCAAGGCTCCTCAGGACTGCAAGGCTCCTCACTGCTGCAAGGCTCCTCAGAGCTGCAAGGCTCCTCAGGACTGCAAGGCTCCTCAGGACTGCAAGGCTCCTCACTGCTGCAAGGCTCCTCAGAGCTGCAAGGCTCCTCAGGACTGCAAGGCTCCTCAGGACTGCAAGGCTCCTCAGGATGGCAAGGCTCCTCAGGACTGCAAGGCTCCTCACTGCTGCAAGGCTCCTCAGAGCTGCAAGGCTCCTCAGGCCTGCAAGGCTCCTCAGGACTGCAAGGCTCCTCACAGCTGCAATGCTCCTTACTGCTGGAAGGCTCCTCAGGGCTGCAATGCGCCCCACTGCTGCAAGGCTCCTTACTGCTGCAAGGCTCCTCAGGGCTGCAAGACTCCTCACTGCTGCAATGCTTCTCAGGGCTACAAGGCTCCTCAGGGTTGCAGGGCTCCTCACTGCTGCCAAACTCCTCAGGGCCAGCAGGACTTCTCAGAGCTGCAAGGCTCCTCACTGCTGCAAGGCTCATCAGGGCTGCAATGCTCCCCACTGCTGCAAGGCTCCTTGGGGCTGCAAGGCTCCTCAGGGCTGCAAGGCTCCTCACTGCTGAAATGCTCCTCAGGGCTACAAGGCTCCTCCGGGCTGCAAGACTCCTCAGGACCAGCAAGGCTCCCCAGGGCCAGCAAGGCTCCTCACTGCTGCAAGACTTCTCACTGCTGCAATGCTCCTCACTGCTGCAATGCTCCTCACTGCTGGAAGGCTCCTCTCTGCTACAAGGCTCCTCTCTGCTGCAAGGCTCCTCTCTGTTGCAAGGCTCCTCTCTGCTGCAAGGCTCCTCAGGGCTGCAAGGCTCCTCAGGGCTGCCAGGCTCCTCACTGCTGCGAGGCTCCTCGGGGCTGAAAGGCTCAGGAGGGCTGCAAGGCTCCTTGGGGCTGCAAGGCTCCTCAGGGCTGCAAGGCTCCTCAGGGCTGCAAGGCTCCTCAGGGATGCAAGGATCCTCAGGGCTGCAAGGCTCCTCAGGGCTGCAAGGCTCCTCAGGGCCAGCAAGAATCCTCAGAGCTGCAAGACTCCTCAGAACTGCAAGGCTCCTCAGGGCTGCAAGGCTCCTCAGGGCTGCAAGGCTCCTCAGGGCTGCAAGGCTCCTCAGGGCTGCAAGGCTCCTCAGGGCTGCAAGGCTCCTCACTGCTGCAAGGCTCCTCACTGCTGCAATGCTCATCAGGGCTACAAGGCTGCTCAGGCTTGCAAGGCTCCTCACTGCTGCAAGGCTCCTCAGAGCTGCCAGGCTCCTCACTGCTACAAGGCTCCTTGGGGCTGCAAGGCTCCTCAGGGTTGCGAGGCTCCTCAGGAATGCAAGGCTCCTCAATGCTGCAAGGCTCCTCACTGCTGCAATGCTCATCAGGGCTACAAGGCTGCTCAGGCTTGCAAGGCTCCTCACTGCTGCAAGGCTCCTCAGAGCTGCCAGGCTCCTCACTGCTACAAGGCTCCTTGGGGCTGCAAGGCTCCTCAGGGTTGCGAGGCTCCTCAGGAATGCAAGGATCCTCAGGACTGCAAGGCTCCTCGGGGTTGCAAGGCTCCTCAGGGTTGCACGGCTCCTCACTGCTGCAAGGTTCCTCAGGGCTGCAAGGCTCCTCAATGCTGCAAGGCTCCTGACTGCTGCAAGACTCCTCACTGCTGCAAGGCTCCTCAGGGCTGCAAATCTCCTCAGGGCTGCAAGGCTCCTCAGGGCTGCCAGGCTCCTCACTGCTGCAAGGCTCCTCACTGCTGCAAGGCTCCTCAGGGCTGCAAATCTCCTCAGGGCTGCAAGGCTCCTCAGGGCTGCAAGGCTCGTCTGGGCTGCAAGGCTCGTCTGGGCTACAAGGCTCGTCTGGGCTACAAGGCTCCCCTGGGCTACAAGGCTCCCCTGGGCTGCAAGGCTCCCCTGGGCTGCAAGGCTCCCCTGGGCTGCAAGGCTCCCCTGGGCTGCAAGGCTCCTCTGAGCTGCAAGGCTCCTCAGGGATGCAAGGATCCTCAGAACTGCAAGGTTCCTCAGGGTTACAAGGCTCCTCACTGCTGCAAGGTTCCTCAGGGCTGCAAGGCTCCTCAAGGCTGCAAGGCGCCTCAATGCTGCAAGGCGCCTCAATGCTGCAAGGCGCCTCGCTGCTGCAAGGCTCCTCACTGCTGCAAGGTTCCTCAGGGCTGCAATTCTCCTCAGGGCTCAAAGGCTGCTCAGGGTTGCAAGGCTCCTCACTGCTGCAAGACTCCTCACTGCTGCAAGGATCTTCAGGGCTGCAAGGCTCCTCACTGCTGCAATGCTCATCAGGGCTACAAGGCTGCTCAGGGTTGCAAGGCTCCTCACTGCTGCAAGGCTCCTCACTGCTGCAAGGCTCCTCACTGCTGCAAGGCTCCTCACTGCTGCAAGGCTCCTCACTGCTGCAAGGCTCCTCACTGCTGCAAGGCTCCTCTGGGCTGCAAGGCTCCTCAGAACTGCACGGCTCCTCAGGGCGGCAAGGCTCCTCAGGGTTGCAAGGCTCCTCAGGGTTGCAAGGCTCCTCACTGCTGCAAGGTTCCTCAGGGCTGCAAGGCTCCTCACGGCTGCAAGGCTCCTCAGGCCTGCAAGGCTCCTCAGGCCTGCAAGGCTCCTCAGGACTGCAAGGCTCCTCAGAACTGCAAGGCTCCTCACTGCTGCAATGCTCCTCACTGCTGGAAGGCTCCTCACTGCTGCAAGGCTCCTCACTGCTGCAAGGCTCCTCAGGGCTGCAAGGCTCCTCAGGGCTGCAAGGCTCCTCAGGACTGCAAGGCTCCTCACTGCTGCAAGGCTCCTCACTTCTGCAAGGCTCCTCAGAGCTGCAAGGCTCCTCAGAGCTGCAAGGCTCCTCAGGACTGCAAGGCTCCTCAGGACTGCAAGGCTCCTCACTGCTGCTAGGCTCCTCAGAGCTGCAAGGCTCCTCAGGACTGCAAGGCTCCTCAGGACTGCAAGGCTCCTCACTGCTGCAAGGCTCCTCAGAGCTGCAAGGCTCCTCAGGCCTGCAAGGCTCCTCAGGACTGCAAGGCTCCTCACAGCTGCAATGCTCCTTACTGCTGGAAGGCTCCTCAGGGCTGCAATGCGCCCCACTGCTGCAAGGCTCCTTACTGCTGCAAGGCTCCTCAGGGCTGCAAGACTCCTCACTGCTGCAATGCTTCTCAGGGCTACAAGGCTCCTCAGGGTTGCAGGGCTCCTCACTGCTGCCAAACTCCTCAGGGCCAGCAGGACTTCTTAGAGCTGCAAGGCTCCTCACTGCTGCAAGGCTCATCAGGGCTGCAATGCTCCCCACTGCTGCAAGGCTCCTTGGGGCTGCAAGGCTCCTCAGGGCTGCAAGGCTCCTCACTGCTGAAATGCTCCTCAGGGCTACAAGGCTCCTCCGGGCTGCAAGACTCCTCAGGACCAGCAAGGCTCCCCAGGGCCAGCAAGGCTCCTCACTGCTGCAAGACTTCTCACTGCTGCAATGCTCCTCACTGCTGCAATGCTCCTCACTGCTGGAAGGCTCCTCTCTGCTACAAGGCTCCTCTCTGCTGCAAGGCTCCTCTCTGTTGCAAGGCTCCTCTCTGTTGCAAGGCTCCTCTCTGCTGCAAGGCTCCTCAGGGCTGCCAGACTCCTCACTGCTGCGAGGCTCCTCGGGGCTGAAAGGCTCAGGAGGGCTGCAAGGCTCCTTGGGGCTGCAAGGCTCCTCAGGGCTGCAAGGCTCCTCAGGGCTGCAAGGCTCCTCAGGGATGCAAGGATCCTCAGGGCTGCAAGGCTCCTCAGGGCTGCAAGGCTCCTCAGGGCCAGCAAGAATCCTCAGCTGCAAGAATCCTCAGAGCTGCAAGACTCCTCAGAACTGCAAGGCTCCTCAGGGCTGCAAGGCTCCTCAGGGCTGCAAGGCTCCTCAGGGCTGCAAGGCTCCTCACTGCTGCAAGGCTCCTCACTGCTGCAATGCTCATCAGGGCTACAAGGCCGCTCAGGCTTGCAAGGCTCCTCACTGCTGCAAGGCTCCTCAGAGCTGCCAGGCTCCTCACTGCTACAAGGCTCCTTGGGGCTGCAAGGCTCCTCAGGGTTGCGAGGCTCCTCAGGAATGCAAGGCTCCTCAATGCTGCAAGGCTCCTCACTGCTGCAATGCTCATCAGGGCTACAAGGCTGCTCAGGCTTGCCAGGCTCCTCACTGCTGCAAGGCTCCTCAGAGCTGCCAGGCTCCTCACTGCTACAAGGCTCCTTGGGGCTGCAAGGCTCCTCAGGGTTGCGAGGCTCCTCAGGAATGCAAGGATCCTCAGGACTGCAAGGCTCCTCGGGGTTGCAAGGCTCCTCAGGGTTGCACGGCTCCTCACTGCTGCAAGGTTCCTCAGGGCTGCAAGGCTCCTCAATGCTGCAAGGCTCCTGACTGCTGCAAGGCTCCTCACTGCTGCAAGGCTCCTCAGGGCTGCAAATATCATCAGGGCTGCAAGGCTCCTCAGGGCTGCCACGCTCCTCACTGCTGCAAGGCTCCTCACTGCTACAAGGCTCCTCACTGCTGCAAGGCTCCTCAGGGCTGCAAATCTCCTCAGGGCTGCAAGGCTCGTCTGGGCTGCAAGGCTCGTCTGGGCTACAAGGCTCCTCAGGGCTACAAGGCTCCTCAGGGCTACAAGGCTCCCCTGGGCTGCAAGGCTCCCCTGGGCTGCAAGGCTCCCCTGGGCTGCAAGGCTCCCCTGGGCTGCAAGGCTCCTCTGAGCTGCAAGGCTCCTCAGGGATGCAAGGATCCTCAGAACTGCAAGGTTCCTCAGGGTTACAAGGCTCCTCACTGCTGCAAGGTTCCTCAGGGCTGCAAGGCTCCTCAATGCTGCAAGGCGCCTCAATGCTGCAAGGCGCCTCAATGCTGCAAGGCGCCTCAATGCTGCAAGGCGCCTCGCTGCTGCAAGGCTCCTCACTGCTGCAAGGTTCCTCAGGGCTGCAATTCTCCTCAGGGCTCAAAGGCTGCTCAGGGTTGCAAGGCTCCTCACTGCTGCAAGACTCCTCATTGCTGCAAGGATCCTCAGGGCTGCAAGGCTCCTCACTGCTGCAATGCTCATCAGGGCTACAAGGCTGCTCAGGGTTGCAAGGCTCCTCACTGCTGCAAGGCTCCTCACTGCTGCAAGGCTCCTCACTGCTGCAAGGCTCCTCACTGCTGCAAGGCTCCTCTGGGCTGCAAGGCTCCTCTGGGCTGCAAGGCTCCTCTGGGCTGCAAGGCTCCTCTGGGCTGCAAGGCTCCTCTGGGCTGCAAGGCTCCTCTGGGCTGCAAGGCTCCTCAGGGATGCAAGGATCCTCAGAACTGCACGGCTCCTCAGGGCGGCAAGGCTCCTCAGGGTTGCAAGGGTCCTCAGGGTTGCAAGGCTCCTCACTGCTGCAAGGTTCCTCAGGGCTGCAAGGCTCCTCAATGCTGCAAGGCACCTCGCTGCTGCAAGGCTCATCACTGCTGCAAGGTTCCCCAGGGCTGCAAGACTGACTGACTGACTGAAATGCTTATAAAGCGCACGAATGCCGCGGCGTCTTGGCGCTGTGAGATACAGAAAAGCAATGGAGCAGTTAAGTTTGGGCAAAAAGCCGGGTCTTCAGGCCCTTCCTGAAGCTCATTTGGGATTTTTGGGCGCATAATACTGGGGGTAGCGAGTTCCATATTTTAGCCGCCTGGTAAGAGAATGATTTTCCTCCCCATCGGGCTCTGCTTATTTTGAGCTGACAAACTAGATCATGATTGGCTGACCTCAGCGTTCGAGAAGGTACATAATGGGGCAGTAGTTTGATCGTCAGGTCCCTTACCATGTAGAGACCTATGTACCAAGCAAAGAGCCTTGAATTGAATACGGCGCCTGACCGGGAGCCAGTGAAACTCCCGAATGGCTTTGGATGTGGGGTGGCGTTTGGGGAGGTTCAGCAGCGCCCTGGCCGCCGCATTCTGAATTGCCTGCAGTTTGGACAGTTGTTTTTCTCCTGCTCCCAAGTAGAGGGAGTTACAGTAATCAATCCGGGACAATACAAGGGCTCCCATCACCGTCTTTCTTAACGTGAACGGGATGTAGGGTAAAACTTTTCTGAGCACCTTGATACTGTAGAAACAGGCCAATGTCACCTGATTAACCTGGGCCTTACATGAGAGATCTTTATCTAATAGAAAACAAAGGTTCCTGGCCTTGTCTACAGGGAGAGGGCAAGATCCTGCTTCGGGAGGCCACCATAGATCACTCCAGAGAGATGGTTTATGACCGAACTCTATGATTTCGGTTTTATCCGTGTTTAATCTAAGAAAATTGTGGCTCATCCAATTCTTCACCCTGGTAAGGCAGTTTCTGAAGCGTTCCGCCGTGGCTTCGATGGAATGGGAAATTGCCACTATGATTTCAGTGTCATCGGCGTAAGACACCAGTTGTAGGTCATAGGATCTGATCAAGGCTGCTAAAGGAGTGACATATTGGTTGAATAATGTAGGCGACAATGCCGACCCCTGCGGGACCCCACCTGGAAGGGAAAATTGAGTTGATTGTAATCAATTCCAGATCACTTGATGGCACTGCTCTGGCCCTTATTGTCCAGAAAGGAGGCGATAAGGGCCAGAGCAGTGCCAGTGAATCCTAGGGTGGTAGTATTTTTAGCAGGACAGAGTAGTTTACAGTGTCGAAGGCCGCTGTAAGGTCTAATAATATCAGGGCCGTCCGACCACCCTCGTCCATGGTCTTAGGTATTTTTTCGGTGGCCATGATAGGAGCTGATTCTGTGGAATGAAGGGGTCTAAAACCGTGCTGTGACGGATCTAACAGCTTCTTTTCATCCACATGTCTCATAATGTCCTGGTTCATGGCTTTTTCCAAGATTTTGGCAGGTAGAGGCACGCAGGAAATGGGACCATAGTGTTAAGGTTCAGAAGGATCAAGGGTGTCCTTCTTAAGAATAGGTCTGATACAGGCCATCTTCCAGCTTTTGGGGAATTCACCTTGATGAATAATTTTATTAAGCAGGGGAGTCATGACATTTGCGATGCTCTCTGGGATCATATGTAGTCCATAGGGGGGGGCAAGGATCTAAAGGGGAGCCAGATTTCATCTGGATGAGTAGATTGCATACTTGCTTCTTCTCTAGTAAAGAAAAACTAGAGAAGCAGGAGGTGGTCGGAGTGGACTGTCCGTCATCATTGGTGGATATATCGGATACCATTGTGCTGAGATCATCATATACCATTTGTACTTTAGTTTGAAAAAAAGTGGCTAGCCTCCACATGGTTGCAACGCTCTTCACTGCTACAAGACTCCTCACTGCTGCAAGGCTTCTCAGGACTGCAAGGCTCCTCACTGCTGAAAGGCTCCGGAGGGCTGCAAGGCTCCTCACTGCTGCAAGGCTCCTCAGGGCTGCAAGGCTCCTGACTGCTTCAAGGCTCCTGACTGCTGCAAGGCGCCTCACTGTTGCAAGGCTCCTGAGGGATGCAAGGCTCCTCACTGCTGCAAGGCTAACAGAGGTGTAGCTAGAGCTTGTTGCGCCCGGGGCTATCCCTCAGATTGCCGCCCCTGGGGGGTAGGGGGGGTGCTGGGGAAAAAAGACGCAGAGGACTTGAAAGAAGTCCGAGAGACAGGTAGTATCGCCGCTAATAGTTACATCGATCATGCAAGTTACATGCACATACATGACACGGTCCAAGGCTACACAGTTGAATACACCAGTGACTGGCAAAACAAAAGAGAACACACAGACTGCATGATCTATCTGGGGACTCAGAAAAACCGCATGTGACATCCATCAGGGAGCTGCGTGAACAATTACCTGGTAATCCCCTCAGCACAATGCAAACATGCACATACATGACACTGTTCAGGTGTACATCATCTACAGCTGACAATAAATGACCATTCATCATGGTCCACCTATTAACGCAGTGCACTTTGTGATCTGCATGGTACATGTTCTATGCAGCATGCACATTAACCCTCTGTGCTACCTTTCCAGGAGTCAACCCTTCCACTAGACAAAACTCCAATCTCTCTCTAATGAAATGAAAATAAAATGTGTAAAGCGCTACAGCTGCCCTCAGGCGTCCAGGCGCTAGGAAGAACATTAATCACCAAAGTTATCATGACATTTTTATTGTTTCTAAAAATTGCTGGAGGCCAGGAAGGAGGCAGCAATTAAAAAAAACAAAACCATAATATACTTGCAAACACTACGCACCCACCCGAAATAAGTACCCAGTGCAGTTACACCGTTCGCACCGCCCTAACCTGCTCAAAGTTCATGTGACCTCAGTGACAGAGTCACAATGACTGGATCACTGTTGCTCTAGGGTGTGCTGCTTCGTAGGCCTGCCCGCAAGACTGGAGATGAACTTCAGCATGGATTGTGGTGGACAGGCCTTCAAGGTTAACCCACAATTGACACCACCAGGGTACACCTGCTTGTGCTAGGACATCAGGCCTTCTAAGGTCTAGTGGGGCCTTCTAAGGTCTAGCATGGGAATATGCTCCCTAAGTAGAGTGATCTGGTGGACTGGTCATGAAGGCTGAACCCGGTTCCCCAGTTCCAAATTCGACAGCTCTGGCCATAGTGCAGCATCCCCTCACCCACTGAACACCATGCTGCCCCACTGAGAGAAACTTGCACTGCTTTCAGATACAACCTAATTGTGCCCGCTATAAACACTAGGATGTGGCTCAATTCAAATTATGCACTTGATAAGAGTAATATGCTGCCTAAAAAAAAGTAAAAACAAACACTCATAGGGAATGCAAGATTGAGTAAAGCATGTGAAATGTAAACAGAAACAACATGGTTACCTTAACGATCTCTCACTCACTATTCAGAAATCAGTGAGTGGTTTTACCTGAATAGTCAAGGACATGACTACAGGGCCCTGAAGGGAACCATTTCAATGCCGATTGCTTATATCCTTACAAAATGTAAGCAGTATGGTTTTAAAAGACCACATCCATAAACACAGAGCCATGGTACACATTTTTTTTCCAATACACCCATCAACCAGGTATTGCAGTACCTCTAGGAATGGTACACTTCCCCACCTGGGGACAACAATGCTGTACAAAGAAAGACGAGAAAACAAAAGTAAAGCTTCACTGGCAAACTCTGTAAAGTGAGGCTGATGTATTTGGATGTGAATAAAACCAATCTGGCCACTTTGCAACCACTCGTCTTGCATTATTTAGTTTTGTATTTATTTTTCAAATTTAAAACCTATTTCTCTCCATCCTGCTGCACTAAGGAATAGAAAAATGTCAGGAAACAGGTATTTCCCGCAAGAGTGTTTTTCTTTTTTGGATCCATTTCACAGGGAAGCAACTAAATGAAAGAAGTTAAGAGAACCGTTTCTTCAAGTCACGGTTTTCAGTAAGTGAGGAGCAAGACAGAAAGAGAGGGAATAATAGGAAGCGAGGGGGGCAGCTGCCAGCACAAAAAAGAAGAGGACATTGTCCGAGTCCTATTCCTTCTCTGCCCGCCCTGAACGTCCACAAAAGTAAGTGGAGCCTTATCTGAATGCCTTTGTCCGCCCCCAAAATAGTGCCGCCTGGGGCGGGCTGCCCACCCTTAGCTATGCCACTGAAGGCTCCTCACTGCTGCAAGGCTCCTGAGGGCTGCAAGGCTCCTCACTGTCACAAGCTGTTACACACTCTATTAGCAGTACATGCCCACATGCGCACTGGGTTCATAAGATCGTGGTGTTCTCAATTTTACATGCATGCTGATGACATCCCTGTTCCATCTTATCAGTGATCGGGGCTCAGCATCCAGAAGATTCAGCGAATGAATGCATGGTGACTATTAGTTACTGAAAAAGCAGCAACTTTCAGAAGCCGAATGAGGACACAACTGAGCTGAGTCACTGGGCGTAAACTACAAACTCTGCAAACCAGAGCAAACTGGCTGTAGTGCAAGTTCCCATAGACAAATGGGAGAATCTGTTCATCCCTGCACCGAGTGGCAGGCACCTCTGGGTGCCTGCCAGACGGTGCAGGGATCAACAGGGGGGCACCAACGGTGCCCCATAGACTCCCAACCGGAGTCCGCTGGGTGAAGGGGGCCCTGTTAGGGGCCTCCAATGTCGCTTTCTGACAGGTTTTCCATGTCAGGAAACCTGACATGGAAAGCCAGTCGGTAATCAACATTGTTATCCCTAAGGCAGATTACGTGCCGGTGTCAGACTTGCCGATAGGCTCCTTGAGCCTTTCGGAATCTAGCCGAAATTACCGTCCGGTTTCACTTTCGACATTTGTTACCAGCCACCTGATAGCAGTTAGACTGCATGGCTTGTAAACTTATGTATGCTCAGTAAAGGGAGACAGAATGCAATACCTTTTTATGCTTCATTTGATTATTTAAAAAAAAAACAATAGACAACACATAACATTAGTAATATCAATGTCATTACATCTATATTTACAACACAGTTATATAGCTTGAATAAAAGTAAGAACAACAATCTATACTGTCGACCTCTTGGCGCACAGTAATAACGATTTGTCAGGTTGCGATTCTTGATCTAACCATTTGGCAGAAATGTTCATGTACGTTCTCGGACAGTCCTGCACTTTATAATTAAATTTCACAGTTAGCTCACAGTGGGTCATGCCTTGGAGCCAATCAACTATCGCAGGGGCAACGGGTGCTCACCAGCTTCTGACGAAATCCATTTTGGCCACCAAATAGCCAACATGAAGCAATAGCGTGTCTTCACTCAACCCATTCCAATCCAGACATTCCCATTAGGGACAGGTGTGATCAGGATACTAATCACTCTCTGTAAAGTGGTATGGGCTCTAGACCAATTTTTGAATGAGCAGGCAGTCCCATATCATGTTTAGCAATGCTCCAGTCTCCGAGCCACATCTAGTACACACATGAATTGGGATCACTTCATTTTATACAGTCCTGTTGAGGTATTGTTGGACTTGGCATCTTTTGGCATGTTTCCCCTGAGTTTTTGCTTTCTGACCTCCCGGTTTTGACTCAGTTTTTGCTGGTGTAGCGTTTCTGTGCACTTTTCGCACTGCTGATCAGTGGTAAAGTGCAAATGCTCCTGTGGTAAAGTGTGTTTTGGATTGGTGTTTTCATGATTGGATATTTGATTTACTTGTGAGTCCTTAGTAAAGTGCACTAAGTGTGCCAGGGCCTGTGTTTCTAATGCTACTCGTGGGCCTGCAGCACTGATTGTGCCACACACATGAGTAGCCCTGAAAAGGTACCTCAGACCTGCCATTGCAGAGTCTGCGTGCGGATTGTAACTGCCATGTCGACTTGGCCAGTGCACACACTGGCCAGTCCCTAACCTTCCCTTTTCTTACATGTCAGCCACACCTAAGGTAGGCCCAAGGTACCCCGGTAGGCAGGGTGCAGTGTATGTGAAAGGTAGGAAATGCCCTGGTGTGTGTGGCATGTTCTGATAGTGAATTACAGCCAATTTAGTTTTTCACAATTGCAAGTCTACCTGTTCCCCAAAGGACAGAATGGGAAGTTTGTTTATAACATCTTATAAACCTAACTGGCCTGGGGAATTAGGTAGAAAAATAAAGTTTAGTATGCCTGAACTCAGAATCGAACAATGCATCTTTTAGTGAAGTTGATTTTTACATTCTGTGTTAAAAATACCACTTTTAAAAAGTAGGTATTTTCTTGTTTAGTCATCCAGTGTGCCCCTGCTGGAATGTGGATTGCCTGTCTGGGTTTTGGATGATAGACGGCTGGAGAAGCAGGAGTGGCTCCAGATAGTCTAGGTGGGTCAGGAAAGGGCTGAATAGACATGGGCTGCAATGGGGGAAGGAGGAGGAGATTCCCTTGCACCTCAAAGGGCCTGGTCTGCCTCTGACAATGCCGTCTCCACCTCCTGCCAGGAAATCACACCAGAGAAGGCAGAACTGGTCCTGGCTGGGCACAGACACTCTCTACCTGAGAGATCGAAGGATTTTGGGATATAAATATTGGTGCCCAGACCCCTGAACTTTAGAACTCTTTTGGATCAAGAAGACTGCTAAGAAGAAGAGCTGGAGAAGCTGTGAGGAGGAACTGCCACTTTGCTGAGTGCTTTGCTGTGTTGGCCTGCCGTGGCTGCTTCTTTCTTGGGAAGTGAAAGGACTGGACTGAACTTTCTGCAATCTACCTTGTAAGTCCCTCTAAGGGCTGGAGGTAGAGCCTGCCCCCGTTCAAAAAGTCTCAGGAACAGCAAAGACTTCAAGCTCTTCTGCCCTCACCACAGGACTGTGTTGTTTGTGCTGCAACAGAAGAAAATTAACTCCACGACGTCTACGATGCCGCTGCTGATTCCGTGTCCTGAAGGCACTGCAGAGGGCACTGCCGCACCGCGACCCTGGTCTCATTGACGATGCGTGCTGATGCCGCCACCGAGCCGCTGCTCGCACTGCGACCTGTGGGCACTGTACTCCGCACCGCTTCGTGACGATGCCTTGGCACCGCAGGGGGTAACTGCTGCAACGCTGCACTGCAACCCTGGTTTCACAGATGACGCCTGCTGACGCCACCACCGAGCCGTTGCTCACACCACGACCTGTGGGCACCGCACTCCGCACCGCCTCGCTTCACGACAACACTTTGGTATCCTCTACGACGATGCTCCATGCCGAAATCGATGCCGCTGCTTGCACCGGGGTTCCAGGGCACCACTTACTGTTGGTTATGAGCAAATGCTTTACACACTTCCTCTAAGATAAGCCTGACTGCTCGTGCCAAGCTACCAAGTGGGTGAGCAGAGGTTATTTTAGGAGTGTAACTCCCTTACCCTGGCTAGGAAGAAGAGTCCCTATTTGAACAAAGGTGCAAGCAATTGCCAACTAGAGACCCCCATTTTCGACAGGTATAGTATGTCTGGCAAAAATATTTTAATTGGTCCAGAGGTAGCCTTGCAGAAATTGCTAGTGTCCTGGAAGCCATCTTAATCTCAAGCCAATCATCATCTTCCAGCACCCCCACACCCACCAACCATCTCTGTCTCTGGGTCTTAAATGGGTCCGGTATATTAACCACCAATAAAATATAGAGTCTCAACACACCCTTATCCTCCATTGCCTCTAAAACTAGCTTAGATTCAATTGGGTTCGGAATGTAATACTTAACAATGTTATAGTTACAGGTTGTCTACTATCGATCCTTTACCCTTGTTATATTAGCCATTGCTGTTTTAACTTCAACCTTTCACCCTAACATTCCCGTAGCTACTAGACATGCCTGAGAGGTCGGGCCTATCACAACCATTACAAGTTTTTGAGATTTTTTGAGTGTACTTGTTGATTCTTCTAATTATTGACGCTGGTCAGTATTAAATATTAAGCCATAATCTGACTATGCTTGTGACACCTTCAAGGTCTCACGATTATATCCTGTTTTCAAATTTCCTTAGTCACTCCTATCGCAACATGAGTATGGCCTATCGCAAGCAAGACTTCTGCGGATCCAGAGATCTACATGTTCAGCCTTGGTTAGTATTATATACAGATCCTTTGTGTATATATTTATATGTTTAAACCATCACAACCAGAGTTAAAGACTACTTCTCACTTCAAGTTGGATTGTTTACTCCATTTGCATCCACCTAGTTAGTTCCCAGTTTCTATTTGTCTATATTCTATGGAACCACCTTTAGCTTTACTCAGGCACTCACAATCTTCTTAATGTTTATAACTTGCTTCATCTTTAGATTATCCTCACTCTCACAACTCGAAAGGTTTTCTCCATCGACTCATTGAGGTGCCTTACTTTTTTGACTCATTTCACAGCATGTACACTATTAGAAATTGGGTAAATAAGTGAGGGCATGGTAAGTACCCATCTCAAGTAATAATCACTATCCTTGTCATGATGAATCCTCCAAGTCACTAAATTAACCTAAGCTAAAACACCTGGTTTTAATTAGAAATAGCGTCAACAAGCACAAAGTGCCAGGGTTAGTCAAAGGTCACGGTAGAACAGAACCTAGGCACAATTTGATGGTGGCTGCTTGGAGCACGGGTCATATACAGCAATCAGGTTTGTCCCAGGCAAAAGATTTTATCTTCTGACTTTGTTCAATTCTCCCTCAGTTGTACACTTCTAAGGCCCCCTAGGATCCCAGAGGATGCTCTTAGAGAGTCACTAAAGCCACCAGAAGGGTCAAGTCTAGATCCAGTGCCATTCGACAGCGCGGCGTCTCCAGGCGCTGTCACGTGACCTGACCCACCTCACCCGCCATCTTGAGGGAGGTAAGGGTTGCGGTCTAGTGCTTCAATTCCCCCGCCCTCTTAGAATACATAAGGGGCGGAATTGCTACGTTTGGCAAAACATTTTACTTGTAAACGCTCTCCCCTGAGGCGGAAGCCGGGAGACCCTCTCTCTATTCTTTTGACAACCTGTAAATATTGTTATTGTGATCGACCACTTAGAGGATATTTTAACCGTGTGGAATTTTAAGTCATTATTGAAATTGCCCTACCTCATAGCGAGAACTGCTTCGCTAGAGGCGCGAACTCAGGGTCCTCCTGACAACAGCGCTGCCGTCTCCAGGCGCTGTCACGTGACCTCACCCACCTCACCCGCCATCTTGAGGGAGGTAAGGGTTGCGGTCTAGTGCTTCAATCCACCCGCCCTCCCTGCCCCTCTGCATGTATAAAAATACAGGACCTTCCCGTCCGCGCAGCGGGCGGGCGCAGCGGGCGCGCCAGAGGCAAGCCCGTCTGCGCCCGTCCGCGCCGGGACCGGGCCTAGGGCCACAACCCCTGCCCGACTGGCGCCAAACATTGACCGGACCTATACACACCATGGATTACTGACACTCTGGCCACCACCCAACACTTGTTGTGCTAAAATAGATCCCTCCGAAATTCACAGCGACCTCGCCACCTACTGTCCCCATTGTACCTGCACAATACCTCTACGATTACCCGTCGCAAATACTAAACAAGCAAGGAACGAAAAGGCTGATGCCACAACTATCGCCTCGATTAACGCCTGCTCACTCTGTAAGCATAGGCAGGAGATTTCAGACCTCATAACTGATTTCAAACTGGATGTTGTGTTTGTTACAGAAACGTGGACTGATGAATCATCAGAGCCAGATTTAGCTATTGCAGTACCTGAAGGATATAAAGCATACCGTCAGGACAGATTCAGACAAAGAGGGGGTGGACTGGCCATAATAGCTAGAGATCTATATCCTGTCAGAACGAATTCTATCCCATCCACATCCTGTGAAGCTATGCAGTTTGCCATCAAGTTATCACCCTTTTTCAACTTTAAAGGAATACTGATATATCGCCCCCCTGGAACGAAAACAGCATTCCTAACGAATATTAATACAACGATGGAATCAGTCGCCACTGAAAGTGCGTTTACGGTCCTAGGTGACCTGAACTTTCATTTGGACCAAGGTCACCTAACAGACACTGCTACCCTAATTTCCGACATGGAAACACTAGGGTTAAAACGGGTTTCTTCCCCTACCCACTCAGCTAGCCATACCTTGGATGCCATATTTTCCAATGTAGAAGGCCTACAAATAACCAATATCTTACCCATGCCGTGGACAGACCACTATGCAATATTTGCTAAACTTACCACCAATACCCCTTCCAACAAGAAATCTACCTCAACACCTCAAAAGCATTTTAAAGATTGGAAAAATATCAATCAGGACGACCTTAGGTTAAACCTGGACCATACTCGCCCATTGCTGTCCACCGAACCCAACTCTGCACTACTTCAATTTCAAACCTGGTTGGGCCAGGCTACGAATCAACTAGCCCCTACCAAAGTATTATCTAATAATAGAGCAAAACCCACTGCCCCTTGGTACAACGAGGAACTAAGGTCACAAAAACAAATTAACCGGAACAAGGAAAGGCAATGGAGGAAAACTTATGACACAGCCAGTAAAGCAAGCTACAAGGAATCACTGGCACTCTACAAAGCCATGATTACAAAGGCGAAAAAAGATTTTTACTCTGACCAAATCCAAAAAGCTAAAAACTCCAGCAGACGACTGTACCAAATCACCAAATCATTGTCAGGCAACACCCCGGATCTTACTCCCCCCCCCCCCGTCGCAGGCTTTATGTGACTCTATAGCCTCCTTTTTCTTCACTAAAGTTGATGATATTTATCAGGCCTTCTCGGCAAAATCACCCCCTAGGAAAGATAATTCCTCCATACTACCTCCAGCTAACACGTTCCCTAGCTTTCAACCAGTCACAACGGACCATATAAGAACCATAGTATCGACAATTAAATCAGGATCGGCCCTGGACCCTTGTCCATTTTCAGTGCTCCCACCGGTAATGGAGTCCATTATTCCATTACTTACTCAAGTCTGTAACTCCATTCTGCTCTCAGGCACATATCCAGACCCCCTAAAAAAACCCTATTAAAACCCCTGCTAAAAAAACCCTCCCTTGATAAAAACGAGCTAAAAAACTACCGGCCCATTGCGAGTCTCCCGTTCGTGGCCAAAGTAATTGAAAAAGCCATGAACACCCAGATTTCTGAATACATCGAAAAACACCATCTCTTGGATGACACGCAATTTGGGTTTCGGAAATACCATGGGACAGAGACAGCCTTGATCAAGGCTGCTGATGATATCAGGGCAATCAGGGATATGGGGGGGTCAGCTATCCTGGTAATGTTGGATTTATCAGCGGCCTTCGACACGGTCGACCATACCATCCTGGTCGACCGTGTCGAGGGATTCGGTATCTGTCACTCTGCTAGAGACCTACTTGCCTCTTTTCTGGCCAGAAGAACGCAGGCTGTCACCCTAGGACCCTTCCAATCGGCACCACTCTCATCACCATGTAGAGTTCCTCAAGGCTCATCCCTTAGTCCGACACTATTTAACATCTATGTGTCGGACCTTGCTAATACCATCAAAGCACACGGGATAAGCCTAACCTCCTATTCCGACGATACCCAGTTGGTATTAGCTATCAAAGGCGACGGAGATCAAGTGGCAGAAAAATTCAAAAAGGGACTGTTAGATATAGGAGAATGGATGGCCACCAATTGTCTGAAATTGAACTCAGAAAAAACTGAGGTGGTCATCTTCGGACCTCTTCTCCCAGCCTGGCCATCAAGCTGGTGGGCAGAAGCTTTTATTTATTTATTTATTTATTGACATTTGTAGAGCGCGAAAGTCAGGAATTTGGGTATCATCTTCGACGAAAGTCTAAACTTCATGGACCATGCAAATAAAACAGTATCCACAGCTCATCTAAAGTTGAAGATGATTAGAAAAATTCGCCCCTTCCTCCCGGAGTCAGCTGTCAAAACATTGGTCAGTTCCTTAGTGCTATCAACTCTGGATTACTGCAATGGTCTTTTCCTCAATGCACAATCCAGAGTTATAAGTAAACTACAAACTATTCAGAACGCAGCAGCTCGTCTGCTCTCTGGTAAAACAAAATATGAGCCAATATCAAAAAGTATAAAGGAATACCACTGGCTTACTATTCGCAACAGAATTCACTTCAAGTCCTTATGCATTGTATACAAAGCACTCAAAAACCAAGGACCACACTTTCTGAAAGAGCAGTTGCAACTGTACAAACCAAGCAGACTGTTACGCTCAGCCACCCTCAACCAATTGGTTATTCCTCGCACCAAGACGGTGTCTTGGGGTGATCGACGCTTTTTGGTAGCAGCCCCGAAGCTTTGGAATACTCTTCCCCAAAACATCAGGCAGAGCCCCTCCCTCTTCACTTCCGCAGACTCCTGAAAACATGGCTGTTTGATCAGTGACTCTCCTTCCTCCCCCACTTTCCTTTTCACAAGTAACTGTTTTATCAGCGCCAAGACGCCTGAGGGTATTTGCCTCGCTTTAGAAATGTCAAAAATAAATAAATAAATAATACATTTGTCAGCTGGACAATTGCAGGAAAGGCCTCCCTTAGCTTTTTGTATCCCTGTAGCTTAAAATGGAGGTCCGCTGTATAACCCTTGGAATCCACCTCTTTCTCCTGGGTTCAAGAGGGAGAGCACGTCCAGCAGTAGGGACAGGGCTGGACTTTGGAGGGGTTACATTTACTATTTCCACTCCAGACTAAGCAACAATAGGGAATATTAGATTTTTGAGAGGTTATATTTACTATTCCCTAAATACTCAGTGCAACAGTAGAAAGTATTGAACTTCGGAGGGATTACATTTACTAATCCCACTCCCAACAACGCAATATTAGGAAAAATGTTGGACTTCAGAGGAGTAATATTTGCTATTCACACTCCAGTCTGTGCAACAGTAGAGAAAGTGTTGCAGTTCGGAGGGGTAAGATTTACTATTCCCACTCCAGTCTGTGCAACAGTCGGAAAGCAATGGACTTCGAAAGGGTTAAATTCACTTTTCCTACTCCAATCTAATCCACAGTAGGTAAACTACTTCACTTCATATACATTACATATTTGTATAAACCTATTAGTTTAGAAAAATATGTAAAACTCTGATTATAAGCATCATTACTTAACATAATATATATTTTTTAAAAACTTAAACAATTTACAAAACTAATAAAAAATGTAATAATTACCTTAAAAAAATTACTGTTACTTAATTATTACTTAAATAACTTACCACTTTATACCCCTACAAACCTAGTAACCCACAACTAAAATATAACTAAAATAAATATAACACAAATTACATATTGGATAATCAATGTTATATTTAATTAACAATCATTAAATGTTTATTAATTATTTCTTAATTAACTTCCCACCCTATAACCCTACAAACCCAGCAGCCCACACCTAAAATGTAGCTAAAATATATAATTATTACATAATTAAAAAAGAATAATGAATTAAATAAATAATGAATACAAAATTGTTAATTATTACCTAATTAACTTTCTACTCTATACCCCAACAAACATAGTAATCCGCACCTCAAATATAAGTACAATAAATCTGTAATACAGAATGTACATATTTAATCTCAATCATATTCTTAACCGCTTCCGTGCGGCGCTAATTCCCCGCCCATGCTGACTCCGCCTTGCGCGGGCGGAGTCATGATGGAACGGTTCCGTCATCCGCACAGCTCACCCGACGTGCATGACGGAACCGTTCCGTCAACAGCATCGAAGGGGTTAATTAAAAATTATTAATTAATTAATAATTATTACTTAATTAACTTCTTATCCTATCGACTTACAAACCGAACAACCCCTTACAACACCATAAATTACTATTACCAATTAAAGAAAAAAATCTAAATTACCTAAAATGACATTTAAAAAAAGTAAAATACATTTTCAAAACTTAGGGGTCCATTACGATGTCCGCCCGCCACCGTAACGGAATGCAGGACCATCCACCACGGGTGCGGCGGTCCCGCACCTGCACTTAGGATGCCACTGTGGCATCCCCCATTCCCATAATTGTGACGGGCGGTGCTCACAGCACCGCCCGCCACAATTCTGGGAATGCCACCTTGTCCATGCCAATGCCCCATGTGCACACTCCACCCTCCCAACACCCTGGGGGCTCGCTACAGGCCCCCAACAGTGAAGACTGCATGCCTTTCCATGGCGTCAACCCCGCCATGGAAAGGCTCATTTTGCCCTCATCATAATATGGATGGCGGTGTCCTACAGACAACACCACCATATTGTGGCAGTTTTCCACCCGGTCGACCTGTCGACTGGCGGAAAAGCGGCAGGCGGTCTTCCCGTCCGCCGCAGACCCCCCAGCCATCCTAATGAGGTGGGGCTGAATCATGAATGGACGGCGCGTGGATCACCCCCACGGGCCTGCGGTGGCTACCACGGTCCTGGCAGGGGCAATCCGCCCGCCATTCTAATGGGCCCCATAGTAACACATAAATTAATATATGAACTAAAACACATTAAAAAAATTCCAAAAGCTATTTGTTACACTTATAATATTGAAAACGATATTAACAACAATATTCTTAATAACGATATTACTCACCTGACAAAAACGACATTCTTGACAAATATATTTCTGCATCACAATATATTTGTAGCACAATATATATTTCTTGATATTTCCATCTCTTGATATATACAACTTGACATTTTGTCCAAACACCAAATGGGATTATATTGGCAGGTCAAATTTGCAGTTTAAAACAGCTCAGCCAGGCTACACATGCGGTAGGCCTGCAGTCATGTTTATGCTGTCACTGCAGTAGATGGCACAATAGGTGCTGCAGTTCACTTGTGACCTTTAACTTACAGGCCCTGGGAACACTTTTATACGATATATTAAGGATTTATAGTTAAGAAAAATATGCCAATTAGGGGTATGCCAATTTCATCATGTTGAAAGGGGGCCACAGGCACTTTATCGCTAGTTAGCCGAGGCAAAGTGCACAAGTTCTACAGGCCATAAAGACAATAAATGCAAAAATAAGTGTGTAATCCATGCAAGAGATGATCATTTCCAACATGCCAAGAAGCAGGATGGGGCCATGTGAGTTACAAAGGACAATGACCCTATTGCTAAGGAAAGCTGTCGTAGAAATATATTCAAAGTTAAAACCATGAAAGTTTATTAAAAAATGTGAGAATCATTACAGAAGGCAAAGCATAAAGGGAGATTCAAATCTACATCAATAATGCATACAAATTAAGCCAATTGAGAGAAGTCATAGCATAAGGGAATTCGCCATAATCAAAGTAAAGTTTAGTAATGAAGTTGCATAAATCTAGGGGCGTGGTTTGGACGCCGATCGGGATGGCAGCGTGAGCCTGCAGCTCCGCGCCTGATCCCGCTACTTATCCTGGATTTCACCCTACGAGCACCGGTCGGGGTGCGGAAACTCTGCCTGAAGCATCCAGGAGGCGGAGAGCTGTGGTTGCGGACCAGCGGGAGCCAGAGGATTGCGCTGGAGACCAAGATCGGGAGACGGACAGTGCCGAGTCATGCGAGTTAAGATGGCGGCGGCCCAGACCCACGGCAGATGATCGGAGAGGAGAGGAGCAGCGGCCCGCGGCAGAACTGCAGTGAGTGCGGCGGCCTGATAGGAGGAGGCGGAAGGAGGTCCCAGCGGCGTGGAGAACCGCAGCGGCAGGAACGGTGAGGAGCGCGCTGAACCGCCTTGGAGGTCGGCGGATAGGACGCCCATCCCCCATCGTCTGGCGTGGCGGCCATTAGCACACAGCCCCGCTCCGAGGAGGCACACCTTGCACACCGTGGCCCTTGGCCGAGGGGACCCCCGGTATGGAGCCACGTCTGTAGGCTGGGTGAACAAGGGGGCACAAAGAGGACTTGTTAATGTTAATGTTAATGTTAATATAAATTTATTAAGCGCTCGTACGCCCGGGGGCTTCATGGCGCTGTAGGAAGGAACACAACGCACCGGTTAGAAGTAGAGTAGACTTACACCCAACCTCGGGTCTGCCCATACAGACCTGATGGGAGCGTTGGAAGGGTGTGGCCCTCCCTGGCCGGTTGTCGGCTGCCACAGGAGCCACCGGACCGGGCGAGCAGTGGGCATGAGCGGGCTTTGAGGGCTGGCCCCAACGTATATAGGCCGACGATTCCTGGCGGCGTACTGGAACAACGGCGGAGCGGTAATTTGGAGGAGTGGGTGAGGGGGTCCCAGACTGGCAGGACTTAGCGCAGACTGCACGTCTGGTATTGCCCGAAGGAAGCCGGTTGATCCGGCCCCGCACAGTTAGCTCCTCTGCACACTGGGACGGGGCCCCCCCACGACACCGTCGAGAGGATGTGATGAGCCCACGTTGAGAATAGCTGTAGAGAGCGTGAAAGGCACTTCCTGGACTAAAGGGTGCTTGCGGGGACATTGGGAGAGCTGGTGGACAAAGGACGGCCATCTTGAGCCTGGCAATACAGCTCCGGACCTGTAGACAATTTGATGCCTGGAAGTAGGGGCGGCAGCAGGGGGGAGAATGCTGACACTACTGAGAGGCGAGAAAGTACCGGGGCCCGTTTCACATCTAGCAGCTGGACACAGAGGCCGAAACACTTTGGGAGATACCAAATTGAAGGTGCAAACGGCGCCCAAGATGGCGGCCAAGGGAGACGACCTAATTGCGCAGCAGAGGACAGACCTGACACGCGTTCCGGGCGCGGAGGTCGGAACTCATGCTGCACCAGACACTGATGCCCAGGAACAGCAGCTGAATAAAAGATTGGATGGGATACTGGAGGCCATAACCGCGACCAAGGACTCCCTACACCAAGATATAGCGCAGGTCTCCACAGGACTGGGCCTACTAAGAGCGGATCATGCCAAACTTTCTGACAGAGTGAAAGAATCCGAACAGCTGCTTCAGGAGCTCAAACCGGCGGTGGTGACCGCGGAACACAAACTGTCCGATATACTTGGTCGCTTGACGACGTTGGAGAAACGTGTGGAGGATTCCGAAAGTCGCAATAGAAGAAATAACGTAAGGGTCGTGGGCCTGCCGGAAAAAGTTGAGGGGGATGATGCAGTGGCCTACATGGAGAACTGGTTTAAAACAGTCGTGGCCCCGGAGGGCCTCTCGCCCTTCTTTTCCCTAGAGCGAGCACATAGGGTTCCGGCCCGCCCACCCATGCAGGGCCGCCCTCCCAGGCCAATGGTGGCTAGACTATTGCACTTTAAGGACCGAGACCTGCTGATTCGGAGGGCGCGCTCGGAGGGCCCCTTTCAGGTGGAGAATAGCTCGGTCACAGTTTTCCCGGACTACACACAGGAAGTCCAGAAGAACAGAGCATCCTTCTTGGCCGTCAAAAAGGAACTGAGGGAGGAGGGCATCCAATACTCCTTGCTTTTTCTGGCTAAGCTACGAGTGATCCTGGATGGAAAGACCCAGTTCTTTCAGACCCCTGACGAAGTGTGGTCATGGCTCGAACTGTACTGTGCTGGCACGGACCGCCAGAATAGGGGTGAGAAAGAGCGTCAAAAATCTGTTCCTATCCGAAAATCGCAACGCATCCGCAAGCGGAACAAACTCAAAAGAGCGATGCGGGACGAGCAGCTGGCAGCGGACAGGACGGGAGTGGTGGCGGCGACAGCTATCATCACGGGATCACAACAGGAGAGGATATCGATGGGCTCGAATACTGAAGAAGACGGAGGAAAATCGGGAGGAGACGTCTCGGAAGTGGATAGCTCTACCGGACCAACGGTCACCCCACAGACGGCGGATGGACTGTTTAACGAATGACAATTGGGGTGAGGACTATACTTGCTGTCCCTGTGGGGCTACCTTACCTTGGAGTTTGGTGCACTGACAGGTACTGTGTTGCAACAGCAGTATGGGATCATGGGCGTGGGGCGGGTGCTTGGCTTGCCCCGGGTCGGCCCTGAACTACCCTCTCATTGCCCTTAAGGCCTTCTGTAGTGGCGACTACAGAGTAGTGGTATGTGTGTTGTGTTACAGGTTTGGATGGGGGCTGATGTTGTGTTATCAGGTCCTGTTCTGGGGAATGGGGTTGGGGAAGTTTGTTTGGGTGTTTTGAGTGGGGGGTCATGCTGCCATGATATGGGTAACCAATGGACACTGTCGAAATGGTGGGGAGATAACTGCTATGGGGACGTTACCTAATCTGAAATGTATCACATGGAGTGTCCGTGGTCTTTGAACAATGTCTAGAAGTTACAAGGTGCACGCCTATCTAGTGAGGCGATGTGTCCAAATTGCTCTGTTGCAAGAGACTCATCTAACCAAACAAGAATGTACTGCGTTACAGAAACGATGGCATGGACAGGTGTTTGGCACTACATACTCAGCATTCGCTAGGGGGGTGCTGATATGGGTGAGAGCGGGGGTTCCATTCGAGGCCACGAACCAGCTAGTGGATCCCGAAGGTCGGTATGTGGCAGTGGAGGGGAGGCTGTATGGCCGCGACGTGGTCTTATGTAGTCTATATGCCCCCAATACTGATCAGGCCCGTTTTTTTTATGGTCTCACAGGTTCGCTTGCACACTTCCTGGCGGGTCCCGTCATATTGGGAGGGGACTTCAACTCGATCATTGATGTGGCGCTGGATAGGTCGCATCCGCCGTTAGCTGACTCCCCAGTCCGCAGATTAGCAACACACAGGAGGGACTGGCAAGAGAGGTGGGGCCTTGTAGATGTATGGAGAGCACAACATCCGGAGGTTAGGGACTACTCCTTCTACTCGGCTCTACATGCGTTACATGTCAGGATAGACTCAATCCTCTGTGGTGGACCGCTGACAGCCATGATAGCACATACGGAGTACCTAGCTAGAACTATTTCAGATCATAACCCCTTATTAGTGATGGTGCAATGGCAGCAGGCGAGGTCGGCAGTCCCCACATGGAAACTGCGGCCTGAAACATTGGAGGACTTGGTGTTTAGTGACAGGATCCTGCAGGGTATTGAGCACTACTTTGTTGAGAATGAGGGTTCAGCTGCCACGAGGTCGATAGAATGGGATGCGATGAAAGTGGTGGTGAGAGGTGTCTGCATGGGGAAAATTTTCGAATGCTAGGGCGTCGGTTTTGGCTGATCTAGATAAAGCGGAATGCGTGTTGAGAGAGCTTGAGCAGCGTAGGCCTGAGCGGCCGGAACTACAGGATCGGCTGCTAGAGGCGAAGGAATTAGTAGCAACAGCGACAGAGCGGCTGCGATGTTATGACTATAAGCTTTACACTACCAAGGTACATGCAGAAAGGGATAAGGTGGGTACGCTGCTTGCAAAACTAGCTACACCAGAACCTAGAGGTTGTCATATTATGAGTATTAAAGAAGAGACAGGGGAGGTGGTCTATTCGCAGTCAGCAGTTTTGAGACGCTTCCAATCGTATTACACAACATTATATGAGAGTCAACTGGGGGTGGAGGTAACGGCAATAGAAAAATATCTTGAAACGGTCCATCTTCCGGTGCTAGATAGTAACGACGCGAAGGCTTTGGGCGGCCAAATAACACTGTTGGAGATCCGGGTGGCCATTAAGCAAATGGCTAGAAATAAGACGCCGGGAGTAGATGACCTGCCGATTGAATTCTATGTGAAATATATAGATAGCTTGGCACCCAAGTTACTGGCGGTGTACTCTGAGGCTATGGCACTGGGACATTTGCCTAAATCGATGAGGGAGGCCCTGGTGGTACCGCTGCTGAAACCTGGTAGGGAAGCTTCAGATGTGACATCCTATAGGCCCCTCTCTATGCTAACGGTGGACTATAAGATCCTAAGTCGTATATTGGCCACTAGGCTACTGCCGCATATGACCATGCTGATCCACGAGGACCAAGCAGGGTTTATCCCGACGAGGAACACATCCATAAACATTCGCCGCCTGGTCCGTATTTTAGATGACGCCCTGGACTCGGATCACAAACCAGCAGTACTATCGGTAGATATCGAGAAGGCCTTTGATAGACTCGAATGGAAATATCTAGATGAGGTCCTGAAGAAGTTCGGGCTAGGGGATGGATTTGGGCGATGGACGAGAGTTCTATACTCCTCTGCTACAGCCAGAGTACGATTGGGACCGGTTATATCCTCTGATTACCCGGTGCGTAGAGGGACGAGGCAGGGTTGCTCACTGTCCCCTCTGTTGTTCGCTTTAGCGATGGAGCCACTGGCAGCGCAAGCACGGACAGGAGAAATGTATAGTGGGATTAGACGAAGCGAGGAGACACATTACATATCATTATATGCAGATGATCTGTTGCTATACCTGGAGGATACGGAAAGGGCGCTGGAAGGGGCAGTGGAGATGTTGTCCGGCTTTGGCAGGCTTTCAGGCCTTAAAGTGAACTGGAACAAGACCTGTGTGTTCCCGCTGCGAGTAGATACACCATATCCTCCTCTCACGGTAGAGGTGGTCTGGGAGGACACATGCTTCACGTATTTGGGAGTCCGGGTTTACCACGACGCCGCCAGCTTGTTGGAGGGAAATATAGGGTGATGTATAAGGGCGCTGAAGGGGTGTATGTCCTTCTGGGCCTCCCTCCCTCTATCGGTACAAGGCCAAGTGGCATTGTTGAAGATGGTAGCGCTGCCACGGCTGTTGTATTACTTCCGTACCCTACCTGTCTGGATCCCTCAGCGGATCTTCAAAGATTTGAGGACAATGATTATTGACTTCCTTTGGGGACACGGAAGACGTAGGGTAGCACTGAACACCTTGGTCAGACCCAAACTGGAAGGAGGGCTGGCGGTTCCAGACTTTGAACTATATTACCTGGCGGCTCAACTGCAGGTATTGACCCAAAGCATTACCAGAGAATTTAGAGGCCCGGACCAGACGAGAGGGACAGGTATCCAGCAACATGTATTGTCGTACATAGTCATGCAACAGAAGCTAGAGTTGGGTGCTCTCACCATGGAGGAAAGGACTCTTCGGTTGTGCTGGCACAGGAGTTTGAGACGAGCGAAAGTGGCCCGACCGTACGTGCCGGAGATCCCACTCGGGATGCTGACGGCGCTGCCGCATGGGGGTGATTGGTCCCCGTTGTTGGAGTGGGAGGAGCTAGGGCTACAGATGGTGGGAGACCTGTATATAGATGGGGAGCTAGCTCCCTTCCGGGAATGCGGGACCAGTTTGGTCTCCCGGATGGACATTACCTCCTGCATGCGGCGGTGGTCGCAGCGATTCAAAAGCACTGGAAGGGAGGGCTGGCGGAACCGGATGTGACCATGGCCTGCCAGTACGTGGTGATGGCTGTGGGTACATTTAAAGCAGTGACCTGCCTCCAGTCTAGAATGTTAAACGAGGGTCTGGAGCCATTACATACACTGAAGACGAAATGGGAGGAAAGCATAGGCAAACCCATACCAGACACGGTCTGGGGCCACATATTGAAACGGACGTGGAAGGGTAGCAGGAATGCCCGCTTCCAACAGGTGCACTTCTTCATACTACACAGAGCCTATCTGACTCCGGGGAAACTCAGGCGACACTTTCACGTACAGGATGCGGCTTGCCCGAGGTATTTGGCACCGGAGGTCGAGCTGGATCACTTGCTGTGGGGATGCCCGAAGTTGGGGACTTACTGGCCAGAGGTGGAAGAACTTCTGAATGCAGTTATGGATCGGGAGGTGGACTTTGATATGGCGGCGTGTCTGCTGCTTTGGTTCCCTCACACGGCAAAGACAAAAGTCACAAGCAAGTTTATTGGCCCAGAGAGAGATTACCTGGCACTGGAAATCCAGAGAGGGCCCATCAGTGAGGAGATGGACGAATGAGTTGCTGAAGTGGTCCGGCTGTGAGAGTGTGATCAGAATGCGACAGGCGACCAGGACTGATAATGAAAAGAGCTTAGAGATGGCGAGGGCCTGGGAGATGATAGTGCAGGCTCTGCGAGACTACCTGATAGAGGACGAAGACTAGGCACATTCGGAGGGCGGAGTTCCATGGGGATCGGAAAATAGACTGCAAACACCCGATTAGTGGTGAACTCTTCTCTCAAGATTAACATTTATAACCCATATCAGCAGCAAGTTGGGGGGGGTGGGAAGGTTGTAAGGGTGTTCCCGGTAGCTTGTCTCCTTTCTGGTGAAGAATTGGCTTGGTAGTTTAGTCTGCCCTGTTCCCATGATGCACTGGGCCAGGGACAGACTGATTTGCATATAGCCAGGTTCTGAGCTGGGATGGTGCAGTGAGATAAATAACGGTGATGGATCAAGCCCTGATCTTTGGACTGGGTAAGAGTGGTCTGCTTAATTCAGACACTCTGTTCATTACCACCCCCTTTTCTGAATCGTTGGTTCCCTCACACGGCAAAGACAAAAGTCACAAGCAAGTTTATTGACCTGGGACTTATATTGGCCCAGAGAGAGATTACCTGGCACTGGAAATCCAGAGAGGGCCCATCAGTGAGGAGATGGACGAATGAGTTGCTGAAGTGGTCCGGCTGTGAGAGTGTGATCAGAATGCGACAGGCGACCAGGACTGATAATGAAAAGAGCTTAGAGATGGCGAGGGCCTGGGAGATGATAGTGCAGGCTCTGCGAGACTACCTGATAGAGGACGAAGACTAGGCACATTCGGAGGGCGGAGTTCCATGGGGATCGGAAAATAGACTGCAAACACCCGATTAGTGGTGAACTCTTCTCTCAAGATTAACATTTATAACCCATATCAGCAGCAAGTTGGGGGGGTGGGAAGGTTGTAAGGGTGTTCTTAGGGTACCGTCGTATTGTTAAGAGTGCCTGCAGCAGGGTCTCGGGGGTTGTCATTACAGGACAGGGAGTACCAGGCAGCACAATCGGGGTTTGCAAGGAGTAAAGGCCGACAGTCTCCAGAGATAGCCACTGAAGAATGGTACCGACTTGGCCCTGCTAAAGGGGGCGATGATGACACTGGTGTTGCCCATGTAGGGTGCACAACTGTATTTGATGGTGATTAGTAGGGGGGGGAGTTTGGGGGGTATAAAAGCAGATACTAGATTGTGTTGTTGCCTAGACATCTCCATAAGATGACCACCCTGACAGGTTGCAGGAACGATCCGGTACGCCGCCCAGCCTCTGGGATGTGGGCTAAATGGCTGTGTACAACTTTGACGGACTCAGATATGTTTTGCAATGTCATGAGTGTATTGGTTGACCCACCTCGATGTCGCATCTATAATTCTGCAATAAAAACAAATTAAAAAAAAAAAATTGAAGTTGCATAAATCTACTCGGTATGTTAATCAAAATAAGTCTAAATATAAAGTCAGATAACAGACCGACATGGGAACTGCTTAATTTGAAAGCAATAGAATGGTTTCTAAGCATAGACCACATCACAGACTGTCATAGAGTCAGCCTTTGTGGAAGAGAGCAAAAGTCTGGCACTCTAGCAAGTCTGAGAAACGTCTGACAACAGTCCAACAAAAAGGACTTCACAGAATGGAAGAAAGGAAAGCTTTAGCAAACATCTCAGAAAAGGCACATTTTATATTTTCAGGGAAGTAAAGAAGAATGCGTTTGACATAACATGAGATGGTATCATAGGGCTGAACTAATAAAGATACATAACATAAACCAATCACCATCACAGAACCTGTATTACATAGAACAGGTTACTATAGGTGCCACCCAAATTTATTAATAAATAATGATCCCCTTTACCTCACAAACAAGGGGAATTGAACAATAAACTACCTAAAATGGATAAAAATACAGTTGTAGCTGCTGGCAGCAACATCCTTGATTATTGCAACATTACGAGAACATCTTCGACAAGGATTTTTCTGAAGCACACTCTTTCACTACTATATGTGAAGTAGCATCATGTAGTAAATCCCAATTTTACTATTTTATGAAAAGGAAAAACACAGATGAGCAAAAGGAGCATACACGCAGAAAATTATCGACAAAACATGCATAAAGGACCGTCCTGGTTTCACCATAGAAAAAGCCTATTCTTTTCCATAGTGCCACTCCTTCAGCTACGCAGATTTTCTCACTTTCAGTGTAGCACCCAGATCATTAAGCTCTTGACATAGTGTTTAAAATTGTTGCTGTTTGTGCTGGGGAAACTTCAATGAAATCTGGACAGAGCAGTATTCCCTTGCCCGCCACGTGCTGGGACCCTCTCAATGAAGCACCCTTACATAAGAATGAATCTCGAAGGTCTGAGACTCTGAGCAAAAGCATATTGGGGCCGCCACTGGACTACCCTCTGTTACATTTTCACAATGTTTTGTCAACACAGCCCACATAGATCCTTGTTCGCCCTCAGGCAAGCACTGGTATGTACCAACTTACCATCTTCAGCACAAGTTGCAACCCATGCATCTCTCTCAAACTCACCTTGAGGCAGTGCATCTTGGGCACATAACAAACCTGTCAGAGACTGTCCAGGGTTTTGATTTATTGGTATGAGTTCTGCCACTTTTTCTCCCAAGTGTGCACACACAAGAAATATACACTATTTATTTTAAGTCTTTATTTTAAGCCACATTTAGGTTGAATGACATGAGATTTGATCAAGAACTTTGTGTTACTTAAATATCAAGGAATTGTTTTATTTATCATCATCATCATCATCATCATCATCAAAGCATGTTTATTTCGGATGTAATAACCAATAAAACGCATTGTGACAAGTAAATAAAATATAAAACAATCAAGATAGTTTAAAAAACAATAAAGACCATTGAGTAAAAACAAAATGCTAGTGCCATAGTCATAAGAACGCATGATAAATAGGACACAGAACAGTACATACATATTTTAAAACAGCATTCAGTGAAAAGACAGGTGGAGTACATCTATGATTAAAGAGCTCATATGAATAAAATGAAAGAAGAAAACTACCATTAAAACATATCAACACTTCATCGCTTTTGCACCACAAATACAGAAGAGCCAAGCAGCACGATTTTGTCATTCCAATAACATTCACCTCTCTAGTGTCAGAACGTAAAGTGCGTAGTGCAGGCACATAACGATGGAAACCCAAGCGTTTACAGACAGGCTTTGACCATGTTTTTTAGGTGGCCTAGCATGTGCGGGACAAAAAAGGAAATATGTTGAGGAGTTTCCTCTGCTAGATTACAAGAGAGGCACTTGCTGAAACTACAATACTTGTCACCCCATTTCTCACAAAGCTATTCACCGTCACCGGCAGAACCCCATACCTCCATTTTGAAAAACGCTGCACTGGGGTAGACCCTCGGATGATACCCCAACAGTTCATAAGCAGGGATGACCTTAATATCTAGGAGCTGGTCTGTTTGGCTCCCTGCTTTGACACATTTCAGTTCCCTCAGCCACAAATGCTCTTTTAAACGATCTTTAATCAAGAAGCTAGAAACTAACTTCGCTCTGTCCGGGGTATCTCACAGTGAAGGCAGGCCTATTTCATGTAACACAGACTTAATATAGGCAAACTAGGTGTTCTTCTCACAACACAGAGATTTTAGAAGTGCCTTAATCATGACTCTATACTAGGTTTCCAGTTCATCTGTCGACAAACGTCTATGCCAATACCTAATAGGTTGTGCCCTAATGAGGTGGTTAAGTGGAGGGATACCCACATCCAAAAGTTGAGGTTGATGGGGGTACTCTGCAGGAAATTAAGGCTATGCTTCAAAAACCTCTTTTCAGTTTTACAAATATCAATCCTGGTGTGTCCCCACAGTTCTCATAGCTGTACATTTCACTTTAAGATTATATATCTCGACTGCTGGTGCAAGAGAGCATATATAGGCTTTCTTATGCAATTTCAACACAGCACCAGCTTCTTGTTGGAGCTTCAATGTACACTTTCTAATGTGCATAGACCAGCTCATACTGTGAGTTAAACAGACCCCCAAATACACAAACTCCTGCCCTTGTTCGAAAGGGGCCCCCCTGTGCCATAATATTTGGTCTGGCATATAATGTTTAAACGTCATACGTTTGCTTTATTGATGTTGAGATTGAGGCTCCCAGTGTTGCAAAAAACTATTGCCTGCTGGCCACACGGTGTTTTAGAAATTAAAAGTGTGTCATCTGCAAAGAGCCGCTGCACAGTTTTGTGAGGGCCTAATTTAGGTGTATCATTCCAGGGAAATTAAAGTGCTTGGACTAAGTCATTGATATAAAGCGTAACACAGAGCCCTGACGGACACCAATTTCAATGTCAAATGGGCCTCCTATTTATCTTTATGTAAAATTTTGGGCGGTTAGTGGGATGTTGTGGGCAGTAGGGGGGAAGTGTATTTATTTTTCACTTATTCATTTTGCTTTTATTTTATTGTTTTTGTATTATTCCATTTTTCATTTACATTTAATTGTATTTATTCGTTTGTATATATTTTGTATTCTGAGATATTTTATTCATTTGATTTTGTTATCTATTTAAATATTGTTTTATATTGATCTGGAGTTGGAATGGTATATGTACTAAGCATGGGCGGAAAATCCGTTCCGCTCGTGGATTTTGCGGATTTTCGGTAAATTCGCAATCCGCGAGATTCGTGAATTTCCCGCAAAATCCGCGAGCGGAACGAATTGGGTCAAAAGTTCAAGCTGACTTTTGTAACTCTTTTAGAATGGCGCCGGCAAGCTGCCAGAGCCATTCAAAATAGTTACAAAAGTCAGCTTCAACAGGAAGCTCTCGAGTTGAAGCTCAAATTCAGTTACACAATCATTAATCACCCTAAACTTAGGGTGATTAAGGATTGTGTAACTTAATTTGACCTTCAACTCGAGCGCCTGCTTTACTTTATCTATTAGTGCTTCCTGTTGAAGCTCTTTGTAGCTATTTTAGAATGGCGCTGGCAGCTTGCCGGTGCCATTCTAAGTGGGGCTGAGGGCAGAAGGGCACAAAAGTGGGACAGAGGGCAGAAGGGGACAAACAATGAGTGGGGCAGAGGGCAGAAGGGCACAGAAACGAGTGGTACAGAGGGCAGAGGGGCATAAAAACGAGAGGGTGGCAGTGATTAACCAGGCAAAAAAAAAACACGCGAACACGCAAAGCGCCCCGCGAACACCCACGAACACGCAATAATAAAAATATCCACAAATTCGCGGATCACGAATTCGCAAAATTCGCCCATGCTTAATATGTACCCCCTTCGAAGTCCAAGTCTTTTTCTGCTTTTGGTTACGTTGGAGTGAGACTAGTGACTCTCACCCTTCCAAGGAACACTATTTTTCCTTCTTTTGCTTAAATTAGATTTAGATTAGTTAATCTGACTCTTTGAATTCCTTATGTTTGTGTTGTTTATTTTTACTTCCAAACATGTATTTTGTATTTAAATTGCATCCTTGTTATATTAATATTATTTTAATTACTTTTTATATATGTTATTGTTAATACATGTTTGCTATTTACATTTTTTATTGCATTGCATTTTAATTTGAATATTTACATTACCTGTAATACAAGCAGTACCAAAATAGTGTTTTTGGATGTAGATGTAATGGTGAAAGACAATCAGCTAGAAACTAGCCTCCATATACAGCTGCTAGTAGTGTATTGCATGCAAAAAGTAGCCATCCAGAACACCTGAAGTGGAGTATCCCTCATGGTGAAATGTTAAAGGCTAGGAGAAGGGTCTTCAAAACATGGTCAAGAGATTCCAGAAAAGAGGATATCCCTCATGGGTATTAGATAAAGCCAAGAAAAGGGTAACAGAATTCTCCAGAACTACTGCTCTGTTTGAGAGAAATAAGGTTTACAGTACCCAATCAGCACCTGATGATACCCACATGATAACCACATTTTGTAGAAAAATCGCTAAAAGTTAGAAACATTAAAAATGAGAATTGGAAAATAGTGGCAAGTGATAGTGTCATAGGGAATCATATTTCCACACACCCTAAAATCGCAAAAGTAGATCACTGCATGACTGGCTATTGCCCAGTGATATTTCTGAGAAAAAGCAAAAAATATGGAGTTGGACCAGAATGCATTTTATATTTGTGGTAAGTGCAAGGCCTGCTAGCACAGTACCAATTTGAAAAGTTTCCATGTGCCACCAGGGGATGGTCAAACACAGATTAAAAAGTTTATCACATGTAGTGCAAACTATGTAATTTATGTCTTAAAATGCACTTGTGGCAATCTTTATGTTGGCAGCACCATTCACCCAGTCAAGAAATGAATCTTGGAGCACATGCGTGAAATAGACATAAAGATAATCACTATCCTGCTGCCTGGCATTTTGCTGAACACCATTGCTCAGACTGTGATCTGTTAAAATATTATGGCATTGATAAGATTGATCCAAATTCCAGGACTAGAAATCGTGTGGCTCAGTTGAGATGTACAGAGTCTAAGGGTCTTAGTACGAGTTTGGCAGTTCATGGACCACTGTACCTGCGGTCCGACCATGAGGTCGGCGGTCCAACCACCATATAACAAGATGGTAGCATTTCCTTTGCAAGGACTGCCGCTGAACCGCCGACACCGCCAGAACACTGCCGACTGCCAGGGTTGTGGTCGGGGGAAAGCAGCTGCCACAGGGCGATACAGGGGCTCTCCACCGCTGTCCATATTAGGAGTTGGCTTTTCGCCGAGCTGACCGCAGGGGTGATACTGCCGTCTTCAAGTCAGCGGAAACGAAGGATTTGGTGTGCATACTCTCCCCTTTCCTGTTCTTTCCAGCAGCAGTCGACGTGGATCCCTTTCTCCAGGTCACCCTTTCACAGCTGCATCTTCAACTCAAGGAATAGGACCCTGTCTGTGGCGAACCTCAGGTAAGTCCTTTTTGTACCCTATACCCATTGCCAAGACTGGCCACATATGGATCAGACTCTGGCAATGGGTAGGGTGGATTTTTCCACATGTATCATGCATATGAGTGCATTCGACACTTATGCAGTTGAAATACTCACACGTGCATTGATACATATGGAAAAGGACTCACCACCATCGCAAGACTGCTGCAGCAACACCGCGGACTTCTAGAGGTTGCAGCCACGGTCTTTGAGCAGTAGGACCGCAAAACTCGTAATAAGTCCCTAAGTACATTATTGAGTTTGAAACTAGAGTCCTAGAAGGCTTGAATATTGAAGAAGAACTGGCAATACATCGAGAAGAATAATGTAAAATCTTACAACTTCTGTGGATTACGCTTATAATTTGCTACCATGTTCTGACACTGAGGGCCTGATTACGACTTTTTGGCAAAGTGGTGGCACGGCATCAACGCTTCGCCGAAGGTCAACGCCGCCAGCCAGATTAAGACTTTTCAGTAGTCTTGCAGGTGGGTGGCATGGTGGTGCCTCTTTTAAAGGCCCCAGTGCCTTTCACTGCAATGGGAACACACTACAAGGCTCCTGCACGGCATAGACTCGAAAGTCCATGCCATGCAGGACCCTATGTGGATGCACACAGGGGGGCATAACATGAGCCCCCCCTGTGTGCATCCCAGGGCGTCCCACAAGCGGTTAAGGCACAGGGGGTCACATAGGACCCCCTTTGTTTCCTCTCCTCCAAGTTTTATATGGAGGAAGAACCGCCATGTAAACCCTGGAGGAGAGGAAGCTCGTAATATGCTTGGTGGGACCACATCAGTCCCGCCAAGCATATTGCGACCTCTGACTGCAGCTCCAACACCAGGGAATGGCAGTTCTCTGGTGGAGCATGCTGTCCCAGGGTGGTCTGACTGGCCAAGTCCTAATGGGACGGTCGGACTGCCGGTGTAGCGGTTTCTGGATCTGCCTCCGCTGTGCCACCACGAGTCTGGCGGTCCTCGGACCACCAGACTCGTAATCAGGACCTTAGGTTTTCATGAGTTATATTATCTGTATTTTAAATGCTCTCCTTTTCTTTTCACTCTTTAGAGGAAATGAGGAAGGGACTCTCTTGCGAAATATAGTCGTCAACCACCTACCCTCGTATTTAGACACAAGATTCTGATTGCAGCAGAAGTAAATATGCTTTTCTTTTATTTGCTCTGGCTATTCATGAAGTTGTAGTTTTTACAAAATTCAGGTGGACATTTACATTGCATGTCGGGTTAATTTGATAGATTGTATTATTATGTGTATATTTCTGCTTTGGTAGATGGCAATGCTGTGTACACATATTAATTGGTGCAATTAGCTGTGTATAACGTTTATTTATCATATCTTATGAAATATTAGGCAATGACCAATATTTGATTTATGATATTTGTAACGTGCTTCATCCTTTCACAGATTCTTGTGACCACTGTTTTATTTATATGTCTCAAGTGTCTAACACCAGTGTGTAACCGTACAGCCCACCTCAGTTTGATTTTTTTGTATGTTCACATATGTGATAGATTGGAAGTTAACAGATCTTAGTTGTAGCACATGAATCATTTGTATTTGGAGAAGCATACTTATTTCTACGTGATTAGCATTTTGTATGTATGTTGTTTCTAAATGTTGCACTTTCCCCTGTGTCTTTGTTATAACCATCCTACACTGTAAGCTGGCGCTCCCTGTAAACATTATGTTGTCCCTAATCAATGTCTATGATATTCCAGGCTACTTAACGGTCAGTCCTGTTTTTACATCATGTGATCAAGGCTATTTTACGAACAGCATAACAGGGAAATAAATTGCACTTTTGGCACCGTCTTTCCTTAGTGCACGTGGTTCATTTGAGCTGATGTTCCAGTACTTATATTTAAACACACACATATGTGTGTGTGTATATATGTGTATATATATTACTTATTAAAACTATTTTTTTAATAATATTATTATTTTGTGGTATATTTATTAAATGGATTAATTAATATGTTATATATATGAAAATTCCATAATGTAGAGGGTAAACAACATTGGGCACACACTGTGAAACACCCTATCAAATACAAGTGGGTGACATGTCAATGAATACAGATGGCATGGCTGTGTATACAAACAACATCAAGTACCGTGTACAGATCTTCGGAAGCAGGTAAATGCCAGATGACATAGAAACTTCACAGTGTGGATGATTCCCAACTATACACGGTCAGGTATACAATGCTACAGTGCAGCAGAAAAGAGTAAGTAATATTCCAGATATACAAATGCAAATGGCATCACAGACCCTGATGAAAAGGTACAGGAGGAATGTCCAAATGCAAATCAATTAAAAGGAAGAAAACTAAATGGAAGTATAGTGAAACCTATACTTGCTGGTGGATGGTAGTACTGCCATAGTGGTTGTGAACTGTCCTTACCTAGTCGCAAATCCTGCAACTGGGTATACCAAGTGACTCGTAGCCGCTATAGGAGCTTAATGAATGGCATAGTGCCAGTATCAAAAGTGATTTTATTATGCAATAGCACTGTACATCTCCTGCATCAACACACAAGCCCAAGGTACACTAAATACTGCAACTATAAACAAAAGAAAGTGAAAAGATTTTTATCTGAGTCTGCACATCTTCATTCAGGAGCGTAATGGAAGAAAAGGGTAGGGGGCACAGGCCAGCTACTTAACTACATCTCAATTGAGATGCCCTTCCTTTCCTACTAAAAAACACCAGAAATATAAGCACAATGGTTAAAAAGGGCCATTCGAACAAATGGGAAGAGATGACATACAGTACAAAAGTAGAGCTTCCTTCGTCTCCTAAGTGAACCCTCAAGTCTTCTTCAGTGTTCTACCAGCCTGACCGTTTCTAGATCCATGATGTATCTGGATTCTTTACGTCGAAGCACTAGTACTCTATTACCTTCCCTGGAGATCCGGGGAACTTGCCCAATGGGAAATTAAGGCAGCTTATTCCTGTCATTGTAATGTTTCTCCTTGAAATATCTGGCTAAAGAATAATGTGAGTCACTATTACCTCAGCACACATATGTTCAAGGATCCTTTTCTTAGAAGTGTGTGCTACCAATATATCTCTTGTTGCAGGGACATTCCAATGCATAGAGCTCAAATCACGACGTGTATGTGAGGAGTTGTATGATTTTCCTAGTGCCACAACCATATGGTACTGCATGCTCTAAACTGCTGGGGCAGAAGCTATACATCTACCAAATGGAAAAAAAGCTACTAAGACTACTGATTTTGGAATCAGCTTCCAGTGGGGTGTCAGTCAGGACTAACATATTTCTCAAACAGCAGCTTCTCCTGTATGTGAAGTTCAGCTAGGTCTACCAACCACTAGAGACCCAAAAGTAGGGTCATTGGAGAGAATGTACCAATTTACACAAATCACGTTCTCTACATTTCACGAACTGCTTGAATCACTAGCTTCCCAAGATCCTCCTCATCTACATCTTGGTCAATATTGGGCTGAAAAATGATGGCATCCCTGTCCTTAAACCTCACCCTAGCAACTGCTCTGTCAAACACCCGTTAGGGATAGCCTTAAGGCTTAAATCTCTGTGCCATGTACTACTGCTCTTGTAAAAAGCGTTCTCTAAGTTAATTTTTCAATTAGCCCTCGGCATCTCACCAAAAGGGATATTCCATTTCAGAGTTTCCTGGTGGCTGCTGAGGGTATGGATGAGGCTATTGCCTGCCATGGTTTTTTTGAACAAGCTTGTAGCTAGTTTGCTAACTTTCACCTTATAAGTAGATCAAGAAATTCAATCTTATGTTTGGTGATAGTACACATGAAATCCAAATTAATGGTGTTGTCCTTGAGCTTGTCAAGAAATTCCAGTGCTGATTTTTCAGAACCTTTCCAAATTATGAACATGTCATCAATAAAGCGCAACCAAAGGATAACAGATTTCCTCTCACTGACAGTATTGGGTGCAGTGGCCACTTGCTCCTCTCACCAGCTGATAAAGAAGTCAGTGCAGCTTCTGGCAAAACAAGTGCAATCACAGTGCTCCTAATCTGTGTATACAGTATCTCGTTGAAGATGAAGATATTATTCTGAAGGCAATATTCTATCATTGCTACGGTCTTACTGTCGTGTGCCAGTTGATTTATAGGCCTTGCATTAAGAAAATGACTGTATGCATGTATACCTTCAGAGTGTTGTATACATGCATATAGGGAGCATACGAATATAATCACTGTCCCTCTCAGTCTCTTCAGTACTGGCAAGTAAATCCTTGGTATCACAAATGTAAGATGGGAGCACGGAAACAAAACTCCTAAGGAAGAAATCAACATTTCCCGATATCTTTTCCAGGGTTTCACCCCTGAAAGATATAAATGACCAGCCAGGAGGGTTGGTTCTAGCCTTATGAATTTTGAGGTACAGGTAAAGTACTGGCATCCAGGGGTAGTCTTTCTTAAGATACTCAAATTCAAGGAGACCCCTCTTCCTCCATTCCTCAAATTTGGCCTGGCAATAGCATTGTTGTATTCCTCTCTGGGACATGAGGAAAGTAATACTCCCTATCATCTAATTGTCTACAAGCTTCCTTCACATATATGCCTCCTAGGATGATAACAGTGGTACCACCACTGTCAGAAGGGTGGATCACTATTGTGGTATCATTGCAAGACAAGCTCTTATAAGGGCTGTGTTTGTTTACGAGGAACGTTCCTTGAGTCATGGTGGGAGCTACACCTCGGTTTCTTAAGCTCACGGATGGTATTGTCATGGGAGGTATCTATTGCATCACACAGCATTTGGGGTACAAAAGTAGATTTGGATTTGAACTTGCTCCTGCAAGCCTTATCATATACTATTCCTAGTTCGTCACGCAAACACTAATTTGAGGCCTCGCCATATTCAAGTTCATACAAAGTGATAAGCAAATCAACATCACTAATAACCAGATCTGAAATAATAATTGTCTTTACCAGATTACTGTCTCCCAATCTAATATTTTGATTCAACAAATGCCACTTTTTAAACTTGAGTTTTCTTATTCGTTTGAAAACATCACTGCATGTTGCACATAATAAAAGCTCATAGTAGGGCACAATGAGAAGCCAAAGCATCTTTCAGCAAGCCTAAGTTTCGATATACCTCCATTTAGGGCCTCATTACGATGCCAGTCGGAAAGGCTTCAAACTCCGTTCCGATTTTCAGCCCATGTTTCTGACCGACTCGGAAAAATTTCCTGATTAAGGTTAAGACTGATTAAGATGGAAAGTAGCCGTTTGGTCATTCCGAATCAGGTCCGACCTGCATTTGGAGAATCCAAGTCGGTCGGAGCCGTATTGTACATCTCTATAGACCGCATTTCCGACCGACGTATTACGATGTTCGATTCGGATAGCCTTTCCAAATCAGTCTGTCCGACATGGAACAACTGTCGGAAACTGACTTTGGGGGCCCATAGCAGACTCCCTTCACACAGAGGCCTCTGGTTGGGGCCCTTGGGGGTACCCATACGTCCCCTCTTTACAACCTCTCACAGTGCGGTAGGCACCATGGGGTGCTGCAACAGGGTGCAAGGTTTTCCGCAATCACCTCTAACACATTGAAGTCAATGGGAGACTAACCAAATGATGTTCAGAAACATCTTAATCGTTCGGTCGGACTGTCCAATTCTGACAAGGAGTCCGTCAGATTGCTTTCCAACCGGCATCATAATGAGGGCCTTAGTTTTCTTACTGTGACTTGTTTTAGATTTGGACTGTCCTCCTGCATCTTTCCATCAGGGTCTGTGATGCCAGTAACATTTGTATGTCTCTCATATTACTTGTCCTTTTTCTTTTGCACTGTATCATTATATACTTGTGAATGTATAGTTGATTGTGATGTATACTTGGGCCTTGAGGATGTTTACTTTATGCTCAACTCTGACTGTGATTTGTTCTAGTTATACCTAATTTTCAGACTTGTTTTCAATATGCATCTGGGTTCAATTCAACATGGCACTCATTTCCATAGTCCTCTTTATGTCTAAACACTATGAGCAAATCTTATTTTAGCCAGCAGTTGCACACTTTTGTTTGTTATGGTTTTCATCAATCTTCATTTGATTTCTTAACTTTGTGCGACTACCTCATTAAGTGTTTTGTCTAGGAACACTATCATGTAAATTGAGATAGGTGAGAGCAGGGGTACTGCTCTCCGGTTCAAGGTGTGCACACTCTTTTTCATGGACCAATATCTGTCCTCTTATTTACATCATCATTGTTCAATAAAGAATCCTTAAATGCGTTTTCTTTTGTACCATCTTTCTGTATGGTTTTTAATGATAATTTCTCATTAAATTCATTTTTTTCAAATATTAGCAGTTTCCATTATTTCAACATTTCACATTCACCCAATGCATTTCGGGTACAAAATGGACCCTTCGTCGGGGGTCTCTACGAAAAGAACAAAGAATACATAATGAGCCCAAAGCTATGTTCGTCTAGTCTACAAAACATATACATCATCATAGCATGACTAATTATACGGGAATCAAAAGATATATTGCATGAAACAAACGTTATTAATATCACTGCCTATAACCTATTCAATATGCACAACGTGTTGGTGGCACTACAAAGTTACATAAAATAATCTATATAAATGACACGATCTAAATGCCTTTCTCGCATGATTGCGACTACGCCTACTCAGCGTTTCAAGTCCGTTACTCACTGAAATGTTTGGCGTTCAAGCCTCCTGCCGTCTCATCCAATCCCTGCCGCATTGGGCTCGCATTTCAAACTCTAGACGTATAGCTGCTTCACAAAAAGTAGCGACCATGTGACCGCACTTCTAACCAATCAGAGCAGCTATAAGTCTAGAGTTTGAAATGCGAGCCCAATGCGGCAGGGATTGGATGAGACGGCAGGAGGCTTGAACGCCAAACATTTCAGTGAGTAACGGACTTGAAACGCTGAGTAGGCGTAGTCGCAATCATGCGAGAAAGGCACTTAGATCGTGTCATTTATATAGATTATTTTATGTAACTTTGTAGTGCCACCAACACGTTGTGCATATTGAATAGGTTATAGGCAGTGATATTAATAACGTTTGTTTCATGCAATATATCTTTTGATTCCCGTATAATTAGTCATGCTATGATGATGTATATGTTTTGTAGACTAGACGAACATAGCTTTGGGCTCATTATGTATTCTTTGTTCTTTTCGTAGAGACCCCCGACGAAGGGTCCATTTTGTACCCGAAATGCATTGGGTGAATGTGAAATGTTGAAATAATGGAACCTGCTAATATTTGAAAAAAATGAATTTAATGAGAAATTATCATTAAAAACCATACAGAAAGATGGTACAAAAGAAAACGCATTTAAGGATTCTTTATTGAACAATGATGATGTAAATAAGAGGACAGATATTGGTCCATGAAAAAGAGTGTGCACACCTTGAACCGGAGAGCAGTACCCCTGCTCTCACCTATCTCAATTTACATGATAGTGTTCCTAAACAAAACACTTAATGAGGTAGTCGCACAAAGTTAAGAAATCAAATGAAGATTGATGAAAACCATAACAAACAAAAGTGTGCAACTGCTGGCTAAAATAAGATTTATTCAGAGTGTCTACCCCCCACAGTTAGCACCAACCCAAAAAATATGATGAATTTGGAGGACATTGCTCAAATCACAACTAATAAGGCAGAGACCTTAGCCTATACAACAGAAGAGGCGGAACAAATCTATGGATTTATAAAAGAAACAAGAGCCTTCAGCCCACAGTTAAACACTGCGAATCAATTACTAAAACAGCTTGAATATATGAGTAAACGGGAAATCAGCAAACGGCTACATGCCACTACATTAATTCACTATCATCGAAATAAACGCATACCGAGAGGTCTAAGAATTGCACTGAAACCGATGCTATGCAGGAACAACAAATCCTTTCTCAATAAGTGGTATCAAATCCTGAACAAATGTAGTTTAGATCTGATCTTATTGATAGTGGAGGAACTATCCAAGGAATTAAAAGAAGTTGAAATAGAATTGGAAAATATCAAAAGTGAACTCAACAAACATGATGATTTAACAACACTACTTGAAGACATTAATAAGAAACTGGAGAAATATGCGAAAGAAATTGAAGACAGAAAAGTCAAAAAGTACAAAAGAGACACAGTAGATTATAAACTGGAAGAAGTTTATAGTTGGGCGGAGGTTTATAATCAGAGAAAATGGCAAAAACCAACCAGCAACATTACTTCCTCTCAGGAGAGTGTTGTGTCAGAGTCAGACACAACCCAAAACAGAAGACCTATAGAAAAGACAGCACAAGCGGGACAAAAAGCTCAAACGGACAAGGCTTTTTTAGATATAAGCCCAGCAGCCAACAATGTACCGACAACATCCGCAACCTCAGAATCTTCAAAACCAGGAGGGGAAAAAGAAAAACCAAAGGAAAAAGAAGCGGAACGCGAACTGAGATCCAAGAAAAAGAAAATGAACTTGTAATAAACATCTCAGATAGGTCATTGTCTAAGGCACAATTGAACTTATTGAACAAAGAAATTTCATTTGTCCCAGTGTACAAATCTAACCCTGAAGAGACTGAAATAGCCTTGTTTAAATTCTTTCGTACTTTGAGGTTAAAGAACTTTTTTAACACTCTCCCGCCAACAGACAAAGAGACAAGTATGAGCAAAGAATTTAAAGTGAAAAGCACATTCTGTGCCCCGATATCACACAAAACGATTGATGCATATGAGCGTGTCGTTAATACAGAAATCAAGAACATCAACTACAAAAGTGGAACCAAGAGTAACTTCTCGAAGAAGGAATGGAATACGTTGAACACTTTGAAAGATATGACTGACATAACCATCCAAAAAGCGGATAAAGGGGGAGCCCTGGTGGTAATGAACTCGACTTTTTATAAAGAAAGTGTTAAACAACACCTACAAGACACGAACATTTACCACAAACTAGAACGAGATCCAACGGAAACTTTTGCAATCACACTCAAAGAGATATTAGACAAGGCCCTAGAAATGAAATGGATTACAAACAAAACCTATCAATTTTTTAACATAAAATACCCGAGGAGACCACAGTTTTACATGTTGCCTAAGATGCACAAGCACCTAACAAACCCACCGTTTAGGCCTATAGTATCAGCCTGCGGATCCTTGTCCGAACCCATGGGACAGTATTTAGACTGGTTTCTGCAACCACTAGTCCAAAACTGGTGCACCCATATAAAAGACACGACTGCATTTTTTAATGTTCTCACGGAAGTCAAGATTCCAGAAAATGAAGAAATATGGTTAAGTTCAATAGATGTCACTGCACTATATACCTCGATCCCCCACACTGAGGGACTCGAAGCAATGGAGTGGTGCCTATTAAAGAATGAAGTTGAGGGTTCAGAAAATTTTTTTTTGATGGAAATTCTACATTTTGCACTATTTCAAAGTTACCTGGAATGGGATGATGAATACTATGCACAATGCAGTGGGTCCAGCATGGGCTTTGCTGGAGCACCGTCCTACGCGAACATTTTTATGTCCAAATTTGAAAGTGAACACATATTGGACAACCCAGACTGGCAAAGAGGATTGCTAGTCTATAAGCGATTTATCGATGATATATTCATCATGTGGAAAGGCAAGAAAGAAGAATTGACAGCCAACATAGAGAGATTAAACTTGGTACATGGCAGAATCAAGTTTACATATGAGATAGATCAGCAACAATTATCCTTTTTGGATGTGAAAGTCTCCATTAAACAGGGTCAAATTTGCACCAATGTGCATATAAAAGAAACGGATCGCAATAGTGGATTGCATTATTTAAGTTTTCATCATCAGGCTTTAAAACAACATTTACCAATGTTCCAATTTATCCGTTACAAAAGGATTACATCAGACACCAAGGATGCTTCCGAAACTATCGACAGACAGATTGTAAAATATGGTAAAAGAGGTTATCCTAACCAACTGCTACAAGAGTCTAAAACCAAAGTCATGGCTCTAACAAGAGAGTCCCTACTAACTAAAAAAGATAAAACTGACCAAAAACTCACAGTGTGTGTATTGAAATATTCCATGCAGTCAGCACAAATCACCAACATCATGAGGAAACATTGGGCCATCATCACTCAAGAACCTGACCTGCAGCCTTTGTTTGCGGAACGGATAACATTTGCATACAACAGATCTAAGAATTTAAAAGAATTGTTGAAGCACAAAAGTAAGGATCCCATGGAGCCAATGTACAAAGGAATGCGTAAATGTGAAAACTGCACGCACTGCAACAACGTAATAACAGGATCATCTTTCACACATCCCAGAATGGGACAAGTAATACAATTGAAACATTCAAGCACGTGTGACACCAAAGGTGTCATTTATGGCATTAAATGCCCTTGTGGTAAGTTATACGTTGGACAGACGGAGCGCAAAGTTAAGGTAAGAATAACCGAACACAAGAGCAATATTCGGTTAAAAAACTTGAAATCAACTGTGGCAGCACATTGGACTGAGACAGGACATAATATTGCTCAGTTCCGTTTTACCATATTAGAAGTGGTAAAAGCGCGCTCAGATGTTGACACACACAAAATGAGACTAAGATCTGAATATTTTTGGATAAAAAAAATGGGGAGTCTTCAGCCAGACGGGCTCAATGACAGATTGGAACTAGCATGTTTCTTATAAACTTTGAGTATAACATTGGATTTGTCCTGACAGAGCTCTGGTGAACAGTGTTTTTCTAGGCAGCGCATTGAGATCACTAAATAATTCATTATGTACTGTGTTTGAACAATATGCATTAGGCATTAAGGTTATGTTTTATTTTTTGCTTCTTATAAACCTGTTGTGTATCTGTAATAGAACATATCCCATGCACTGAATATTCACCAAAACACCGTCCTTTTTAAAAATGGCCGACACTTTTGTCACTGTGATGTTAATGATTTGGAATGAATAAGAGTGAATATACTGTTCCAGCAGCAATGTTTAACTATGCCAGATAAACTGTTCACCGATTGAGAATTATGACATTCATTCTCGGAGATACCGATTGATTACGTAGTCATGACAGGAAGGCTTCGTGCACGCATAGTATCATCAGTTTATTTATTTTATTCATGTAAACATTGAAATGAAACGAAATGATACGCAATCTAGATTGTCAGTTTATCTTTTGGTTAAACAGAAATCGTTAAAACATTCACAAAAAGTAGCGACCATGTGACCGCACTTCTAACCAATCAGAGCAGCTATAAGTCTAGAGTTTGAAATGCGAGCCCAATGCGGCAGGGATTGGATGAGACGGCAGGAGGCTTGAATGCCAAACATTTCAGTGAGTAACGGACTTGAAACGCTGAGTAGGCGTAGTCGCAATCATGCGAGAAAGGCACTTAGATCGTGTCATTTATATAGATTATTTTATGTAACTTTGTAGTGCCACCAACACGTTGTGCATATTGAATAGGTTATAGGCAGTGATATTAATAACGTTTGTTTCATGCAATATATCTTTTGATTCCCGTATAATTAGTCATGCTATGATGATGTATATGTTTTGTAGACTAGACGAACATAGCTTTGGGCTCATTATGTATTCTTTGTTCTTTTCGTAGAGACCCCCGACGAAGGGTCCATTTTGTACCCGAAATGCATTGGGTGAATGTGAAATGTTGAAATAATGGAACCTGCTAATATTTGAAAAAAATGAATTTAATGAGAAATTATCATTAAAAACCATACAGAAAGATGGTACAAAAGAAAACGCATTTAAGGATTCTTTATTGAACAATGATGATGTAAATAAGAGGACAGATATTGGTCCATGAAAAAGAGTGTGCACACCTTGAACCGGAGAGCAGTACCCCTGCTCTCACCTATCTCAATAAACACTATGAGCCTCATTTATGAAAAGTGTTGCATCACTGCAGGTAAACAGCAATGCAACACTTTTCAGTGCACCCGTATTTACTGTACGGCGCTCCACGTCGCAAGAATTTACAGATATATCAGTGTTCCTGACGTTTCTTTGGGCACAAAATTGGTGCAGTGCTGGAATGTGTCTGAAAACAGACACAACTCTTCGCCATGGCTTTCCTGTGTTGGAACGCCCACTCTGCATACTTTATAACTAATGCAAGTATAATGTAGGGCAAGGGTTTAGAAAGTGGCGCATCTGCCTAGATGCATCACTTTTTAAATATGGTGCAGTGTGGTGCATTTTGTACAATACCTTAAATGTGTGTGAACACGGTCAGTGCGCACATCCCAGTTTTTGGGCACTCCCTCTGGTTCAAGAAAATAGACTCCGTTGTATTTCCGAAATTTATTTAATTTGAGTTAGTCTTTTCATAAGTCTTTCATTAATGGATTACTTTCATCCAGTTTATGTGATTTTACACAAAATCATCGTCGCTCCAATGCATTTCGGGTCGATTACCCTTTCTCGAGGAGCTCTAAAAATAAGAACGATCTGCATTTGTATCACGATTTCATTGTCAAATAATAGTGTACTATACAAACATATCCCAATGGTGCATTTGAACAAACAGGAGTCTGTGCAGGAAGGAATGGAGGAAACCGGTAAATGTGAAATGAAAAGCCAGGATGGCTTAAATGTGCAGGAGAATTAAGGGCCCACCCAGGAAAGTAAACGGGATCAGTGGACGGGTAGCGGGTAACAACAAAAAAGGAGAAGGAGTTAAAAAAATGCTCACGTGTACAAAGGGCTGTAATGCGATGCTGTACGGGTCAAAAAACAAGAAAGATTGCGGTTAGGAAAACACTCCGTATGCGAGTGCGAATGTAACGGAGGCTAGCTGACAGGGGCTATATTGGGCTTACCGAGCGGGATTCTGCAGGGGGATTGTCGAGGTCTCCAGGTGGGTGAACTGCAACGCGAAGTCGCCGGGTTGGTGTGTGGGCTCGCTGTTGAAACTGACTCGGAGATAACAAGGACCGGGGTGGGCGGTGATAGAAATCAAAGGAGGACTATCGTGTGGTGAAGGTGGGGGCCATGTTGGACCGGGTTTGAAACTAAGCGGGCAAAGGTACAGAGAAGTGGTGGGTTACCTAAAGCGTCAAGGAATAGATGTGTTGAAACATAAAGGGAAATATTGTCACTGATAAAATGGGAAAGTGTAACAAAAAGCAGGTGACATTCAATGTAAAAAATAGGTACATGATCTCAGTAAACTGGCACAAGATAGATGTGTCCTTATATACCCAGCTGGGTATTCATAAGAAGCAACTTAGTTCAATGCGGTCATTAAGACCAAACGGTTTACAAGATTGTAAACGGTAAATCCATGAAGTTTCTCTTTGGAGAAGAAACTTGTTGTTGTCTCTTCCTTCCTTTTTTTCAACAGTTTCAAGGACCATAAATTTCAACTGTGCCACGGTGTGATTATTTTCCATGAAATGTGTGGCCACGCTGGATTTTGTTTGTTTGGTCCTGATGTTAGATTTGTGTTCGTTCAATCTGACTTTTATTTTTCGCTCTGTTTTTCCAATGTAGATCTTTCCACAAGGACATTTGAGTAGATAAATGAGGTTGGATGAGTCGCACGTTGCATTAACTTTCACTTTAATTTCTGTGCCTCTCATGGGGTGATTGATTTTACTGCCAGTGATGATGTTGTTGCAGTTGTTGCAATTCAGGCACGGTTTTGTGCCTTTATAGATGGTTGGAGTAGGTGTTTCTTTCGAAAGGATCTCTTTTAAGTTGTTTGCTCTCGTGTAAGCGAAGATGGGAGGATTTTTGAACATTTCTTTAAAATCTGGTTCCGATGCCAGGATTCTCCAATGTTCTAGGATAATTTTCTTATATCTTCCACTCAATGTGGAATATTTGGAAACGACTACCATCCGGTTTGCCTCTTTTTTAGTTGTCTTCTTTAAGGCCGTTTCTCGTTCAATCCCAGATACTTTTCTCATGGCTTCCTTGGTGGTTTCTTGCGGGTATCCTCTAGCAATGAATCTGAGGTTCATTTCATCGATCCTTTGAATATATGTGTCAGGAATCGCATATGGCGCCTACAGAACTACAACTCCCACAAGTAGTAGGTGAACAGAGTCTATATATTGGTGGTGGCCACTAGATGGCGCTGTATTTGATTTTTACTCTTGAATCCTGAAGGAGAGAAGTGTGGTCGTGTTCCCTGTAGTGGGGAGCTTTTGTTCATGGACTAGAGACTTTGTGGATTGCCCGTTCAACTGAAGGTTTTTGGAACGAAGTGATCATCCCATAGAAAGCGAGGGGGAAGGCTTTCCCTTTCTCGCTGTTTCCTGCGCGAGCGGCTGCCGCGAGGAGAAAGTCGAGTTTTGCTTTGCCGGCTGGCAGAGGACATTGCTGCGAGGAGTCGGAGTTCCCCGATGCGCGAGCGGCTGCCGCGAGGGAAGATTCCTGAAGTCTGTGCTCATAAGCGTGAGCGCATTTGTTTTGGACATCGTGAAAGCCTGAAGCGATCTTCTTGCGGATGCCAGACCGTGTTTGGTGCATTCTCGTGAGCGGCTGCCGCGAGGACGATGCAGAGGTCATTGTATTAACTGAAAGTTGGTGCAACACAAATTAAAGACCTTTGTTACTCGATAGAAAAGGAAAGTCGGTAAGCCTCGGATGAGGAAGCCTTCGTTCAGAACTATTTTTGTTAGTGTTCCCTTTATAGTTGGGCCCAGCTAGGAATGCTAAATGAACTGTATTCATTTTTGTTCTTGAATGACTTGGAAGATATTCATATATCGAACTCTTGATCTTCAGTGAGTGGAACTGAGGTTTCTGGTGACATCCCTTATTATTTTCACTGGGTTATTGGAGAGGATTATTACAGCTGCAAAGGAAGCCTTTTAAGGGTATGTGTGGTGTATGGTTGACCTGTGTGCTGCTTTCCAGAAGGTTGTGGTACTGTTAGTAATTTGTGGTTTTCTTCCAGGTAGCACTCAGAAATAGAGAAGTATCTATGTTTTTAGAAGAAAAAGGTCCCCTCCTGATTTCAGTGGTATGTATCGTTCCTCTAGCGAGAATTGAATGAGAGTAGGTAGAACTGGTGTAATGATATTTTTTGTTCTTGTCATTTCAGCTATCCCATCCGTTCCAGACCCCATCCCTACCTTCCCTGTGTTATCCCTCGCTTGATTGCCTTTACGCTCTGTGTGATATAAACAGTCAGAGAGTGGGGAAATCAGGAGGTGGACCCCTTTCAGCATCACCCTGATCCTGAGGTTCTTCAGAATCCTGACAGAATCAAATACCCAAGATATATTGAGCCTCCCGGTCAGGGTCTGCTGAAAGATGACCACACTAGATGAAGTGATGCAGGCTTTGGTTCTTGTTCAGCAGGAGTTGGTTAATTCTAGGGCAGAAGTTACTGCTCTTAAAGAACGTTTTGACAGACAGGCTCGGAATCCTTTTGATGCCTCTGCAGGTGTACCCCAAATACAGGTTACAGTGCCCCCTCCGATACCATTGGCTAGTCCGGAGCGTTATGCAGGGGATCCTCTAAAGATACAGACATTTTTGACGCAAATTACCTTGCATTTTTCATGTAGGCCTGCTTCCTTCCCTACTAATCATTCTAGGGTAGCGTTTGCGATTTCTTATATGACGGGGGAGGCCGCAAACTGGGCTGTCCCTTTAGTACGCAAAGATGATCCTCTGTTGACGGACTGGAATGCTTTCCGCAGCGAGTTTGAGAGGGTTTTTGATAGACGGGCTACCACCCTTAGTGCCGATCGTGATCTGTTGGGGTTACGGCAAGGGAAAAAAGATTTGTTAACCTATATGACAACATTCAATAGACTGGTGGGTGAAACGGCCTGGCCCGAAGAGAAAAGAATGGCACTGTACTATCAGGGGTTGAATGAAGATATGAAAGACGTTCTGGCCCAGATCGATCCTCAGCCCACAAGTTGTTTAGCATTGATTAATTTGACCTTAAGGTTGGATCACCGCCTTTCAGAGAGGGGAGGTGAGAGGAAGAGAGGAGGAAGAACCTGGAGCGGGTATGAGGTAGAGAGTGTTACACACAAAAAGGATACAGGTCCCGAGGCTATGGAAATCGGGGCGGTTCGCCCTCCATTGACCAAGACAGAAAGAGAGAACAGACGTGCCCTGGGTTTGTGCATGTATTGCGGCAAAAAGGGGCACTATGTGAGAGAATGTCCGGCTAAACCCCAAAAACGGGGTTTGTTTTATCCTGCCAAAAAGATGGTGGCCGTTGTAGCAGACAACACCTATGCGGTACAGGAGGATAACGAGGGGGCTGAGAGTAGTCCTGCTCCCCCGAAGGAATGGAGAATACCATCCTTGGGGGTAGTGGATAGAATGGAAGCAGTGTCTCATGTGATATTGCCCATGTATTTGGGATCAGGCCAGCAAAAAGTATCGGTGAATACCATGGTGGATTCGGGGGCTACTGGAAACTTCATCGATTACGGGTTAGTGCAGAAGCTAGGTCTAAAGAAAGTACCCACTCAACTACCCGAGTTGGTGTTGGCAGTGGATGGCACCCCTCTCAAGTCTGGTCCCATTGTCGAACATACTGAAGCCTTGGAATTGACTCTTTGTGGACATCCCTGGGATCATGTAGAATCCATAGTACTAAATATGATCGAAGCTCCGCAATACGAAGTCATTCTAGGGATGCCGTGGTTGTGGAGACACAATCCTTTGATGGATTGGAAGTTGAAAACCATCCAGTTTACATCAGAGTATTGTGTATCCGAATGCTTGCAAGACAAGGAAGGGTCACATACCCTGTCCTTGGCCCAGAGTTTCAGGGTGGCTACGGCAGCGGAGAAGGAGGTGACTCTACCGGTAGAATACCATCAGTATCAAGCCGTGTTCAGCAAGGTGGAGGCAGAGAAACTTCCACCGCATCGCGACTATGATTGTCGCATTGATTTGGTGGAAGGCTCCAAGACTCCTACTTGTAGGGTCTATGCGTTGTCTGACTCCGAGACGAAATATCTGAGAGAGTACTTAGAACATCTGTGCTCGTTGGGGTTCATAAGACCTTCACGATCCCCAGCGGCCTCGCCTCTTTTCTTTATTTCTAAGGCAAACGGTGAGCTGCGCGCTTGCATAGACTTCAGACAGCTAAATAAGATCACGATTAAAAATCGTTACCCTCTTCCACTCATACCCGTCCTGTTAGACCAGGTGAAAGAAGCTAACATCTACACCCGGTTAGATCTACGAGGGGCGTATCATCTGGTGCGAGTTCAGGACGGCGATGAGTGGAAGACGGCGTTTAAAACGCGCTTTGGGCTGTTTGAATATCTGGTGATGCCGTTCGGGCTCTGCAATGCCCCTGCGGCATTTCAATTCTTCCTAAATGATATCATGAAGGAATATATTGACCGTTTTGTTGTCATCTATATCGACGACATTCTGATTTATTCCGATGATCCGTTACAGCATGTCAGTCAGGTTAAATTGATTCTTCAGACATTACAGGAACACAGCTTATATTGCAAATTAAGTAAGTGTGAGTTTGGAGTGACTGAAGTGGAGTTTTTGGGAGTGATCTTGAATCCTCAGGGGTTTAGGATGGCGGACAGAAAAGTGAAGGCAGTGCAAGAATGGCCAGTACCTAGAAGTGTGAAGGATGTGCAATGTTTTCTAGGTTTCTCCAATTATTATCGGAGGTTTATTGCTCATTTTTCCCAACTAGCCTCTCCAGTGACCCGGTTGTTGAGAAAGGGTGTCCCATTCTGCTGGAATTCGGAGGCAGGAGAGGCCTTCGATCAGATGAAAAAAGCTTTCTGTTCTGCCCCTATCTTGAGACATCCGCAATCCGATGTTCCATTCATTGTTGAAGCTGATGCTTCGGACATCGCTATTGGAGCGGTTTTGTCACAAAGAGACAAATCCACCGGGCAACTGCACCCGGTTGCGTTCTTGTCCAAAAAACTGAATCCTGCAGAGGTGAACTATACAGTGGCCGAAAAAGAACTGTTGGCAGTCAAAAGGGCTTTTGAGGAGTGGAGGCCTTACTTGTGGGGGGGTCAACATCCAGTTACGGTGTTCTCTGATCACCGAAATTTGCAGTTTATGAAGACTGCTAGACACCTTTCACAGCGCCAAATGCGTTGGATGTTATTCTTCGCAGAATATGACTTTACAATCACTTTTCGTCCTGGGGCGGACAATCGAAAGGCAGACTCTCTGTCTCGCCAATTGGATCCCGGTGCATCATCAAAGAGAGAACAGTTGTCGATCCTGCCTCCAGAGCGAGTGGTGTGTGCCACTACTGTTGAAATGTTTCTGGAAGCTGTCCGTAAACAACGTTCCGCATTACAGTGGCAGGTTTGGGCGGGTAAAGAAAAACAACGCACATTGAAACATGGACTACCTATGCGGAATAACGCCCTGTTTCTTTCCACGCATGAACTGCGTCTGATGGCCTTTAATTGGTGTCACAACGCCATGGTGGCAGGTCACCCGGGACACACAAAAACCTTCCAGATGTTACAGAGACAATTTTGGTGGGAAGGAATGATGAATGATGTGAAGTCATGGATTGAGCAGTGTGAAATATGTGCAAGAGCCAAGAGTGAACAAACCAGAAGTAAGGGGTTGTTGATGCCTCTTCCCACCCCCTCCAGACCCTGGCAAGTGATCAGTATGGACTTTGTACTTGGACTACCGTTGGATAAGGGTTGCGATGCCATTCTGGTAGTGGTGGATAGCCTGACCAAAATGGGCCATTTTATTCCTTGTCGTAATCTTCCTACGGCTGCTCAAACCGCGCAGTTGGTGTTGAAGGAAGTGGTGCGGTTACATGGAATCCCCAAAACCATCATATCGGACCGTGGTCCGCAATTTGTCGCTAGATTCTGGCGTACTTGGTGTAAGGCTCTGCAGGTCAAGGATGCTTTGTCTACGAGCTTTCACCCACAGTCTGACGGTCAAACCGAGAGGCTTAACCAGACCCTCAAGAAATATCTAAGATGTTACGCTGAAGAGGCCAATGATTCCTGGGTCTCATTGCTGTGGTTAGCCGAATTATCTTATAACAACGCATGGCACAGTTCTACGGGGGAATCCCCCTTTAGGGCCAACACGGGTTATCATGCTGACATCTTGCCTGTTACCATCCCAAGTGATGTGCACAACCATCCTACCGTGGCGGCTCGGATGAAGGCTTTGCTGAAGATACATCGGCGGATACAACAGCATTTGGAAAAGGCGAAAACATCATACAAGAAGTGGGAAGACCGACGACGTCAGAAGGGTCCGGTATATAACGTGGGGGATAAGGTGTGGCTGTCGACCAGAAACATACGTTTCCGCTTCCGCAGTATCTTTCACCCTAGGTTCATCGGACCTTACGAAGTGCTGCGAGTAGTGAATCCGGTGGCATACAAACTGAAGTTACCTGCATCCTTACGGATTCATCCGGTTTTTCACTGCAGTCTTTTGAAACCTGCCAGAACTGGGAGACGTCAAGCGGTCCCTCCTGTGATGAGAGACGGCCAACTGGAGTATGAGGTGCGTCGTATCTTGGACTCCAAATACCAACGGGGTAAGCTATGGTATTTGATATCTTGGAAAGGATACGACTCGGAAGATGACTCTTGGGAACCCAGCACTGAGGTACATGCCCCTCTTGCGATTCGTCGTTTCCATGCTCAGAATCCTGGGAAGCCTGGTGCTAGAAGGCGCCGGTAAGGGGGGCATACTGTCAGGAATCGCATATGGCGCCTACAGAACTACAACTCCCACAAGTAGTAGGTGAACAGAGTCTATATATTGGTGGTGGCCACTAGATGGCGCTGTATTTGATTTTTACTCTTGAATCCTGAAGGAGAGAAGTGTGGTCGTGTTCCCTGTAGTGGGGAGCTTTTGTTCATGGACTAGAGACTTTGTGGATTGCCCGTTCAACTGAAGGTTTTTGGAACGAAGTGATCATCCCATAGAAAGCGAGGGGGAAGGCTTTCCCTTTCTCGCTGTTTCCTGCGCGAGCGGCTGCCGCGAGGAGAAAGTCGAGTTTTGCTTTGCCGGCTGGCAGAGGACATTGCTGCGAGGAGTCGGAGTTCCCCGATGCGCGAGCGGCTGCCGCGAGGGAAGATTCCTGAAGTCTGTGCTCATAAGCGTGAGCGCATTTGTTTTGGACATCGTGAAAGCCTGAAGCGATCTTCTTGCGGATGCCAGACCGTGTTTGGTGCATTCTCGTGAGCGGCTGCCGCGAGGACGATGCAGAGGTCATTGTATTAACTGAAAGTTGGTGCAACACAAATTAAAGACCTTTGTTACTCGATAGAAAAGGAAAGTCGGTAAGCCTCGGATGAGGAAGCCTTCGTTCAGAACTATTTTTGTTAGTGTTCCCTTTATAGTTGGGCCCAGCTAGGAATGCTAAATGAACTGTATTCATTTTTGTTCTTGAATGACTTGGAAGATATTCATATATCGAACTCTTGATCTTCAGTGAGTGGAACTGAGGTTTCTGGTGACATCCCTTATTATTTTCACTGGGTTATTGGAGAGGATTATTACAGCTGCAAAGGAAGCCTTTTAAGGGTATGTGTGGTGTATGGTTGACCTGTGTGCTGCTTTCCAGAAGGTTGTGGTACTGTTAGTAATTTGTGGTTTTCTTCCAGGTAGCACTCAGAAATAGAGAAGTATCTATGTTTTTAGAAGAAAAAGGTCCCCTCCTGATTTCAGTGGTATGTATCGTTCCTCTAGCGAGAATTGAATGAGAGTAGGTAGAACTGGTGTAATGATATTTTTTGTTCTTGTCATTTCAGCTATCCCATCCGTTCCAGACCCCATCCCTACCTTCCCTGTGTTATCCCTCGCTTGATTGCCTTTACGCTCTGTGTGATATAAACAGTCAGAGAGTGGGGAAATCAGGAGGTGGACCCCTTTCAGCATCACCCTGATCCTGAGGTTCTTCAGAATCCTGACAATATGTGTCTGGGTTGGATACTATGCGTTTTAATCGCAACATTTGGCTGTAGGGGAGATGACGTTTCAGTGAATGTTGATGGAAACTTGTAAAGTGCAATGTATTGTTGCGGTCGGTTGGTTTCCTGTAAAGGTCTGTAGTAAGGCCGGTGTCAGATCTGGTGATTGATACATCCAAGAAATTGATTTGAGAATCATCAAGATTCCATGTCATTTGTATTCGGTGGTCTTTGGTGTTTAAGTTGCTTAGTTCATCTTCCAACATGGTTCTGGTGCCTTTCCACAAAAAGAATAAATCGTCGATGTACCTCACGTACATCAACAAGTTGTCGGTCCAAGCTGGATTGTCATAGATATACTGCTGTTCAAAATCAGACATATAGATATTAGCATACGCTGGCGCGGCGCAATTGCCCATGGACATGCCAGAAGATTGTTGGAACCAGTGGTTGTTATGACAGAAGTAGCTATGATACAGAGTATAGATCATGAGCTCCATTAGGAAAACTTTCATGGCTTCTGGAATGTTGCTGTGTGCTAAAATTTTCTCGATTGCTTCAATTCCACCTCCATGTGGAATAGAGGTGTACAAACTGTTGACATCAGCTGTGCAGAATATAAGGTTGTCATTTTGATTTATTTTAATTTCCGATAGTTTGAGTATGAATTCCGTTGTGTCTTTCACATAACTTTTGAGTTCTTTAACAAACGGTTGAAGATACCGGTCAAGAAATTTGCCTACGGGCTCGTGTAGGGATCCCTTAGTGGACACAATTGGCCGCATTGGTGGGTCCTTTAGGTTTTTATGTATCTTAGGTAGTAGGGTCATGGTGGGACTTCTTGGGAAATCAACCAATAAGAATTTTTTGGTGCGCTCATCTATGGTTCCTTTGTCATGAGCTTTGTCGATGATCGATGCTAATGCGGCTTTATATAGGTTGGTAGGATTAGATTCTAGTGGAATGTAAGTGTCGGATTTGCCAATGTGCTCATCCATTTTTGCGTTGTACATGCTAGAATTCATGACGACGAGAGCCCCGCCTTTATCAGCCTTTATGCATTTGATCAATTTATTATTGGCGATCTTTCTCAATGTGTCATTGTCTTTTTGTGTTAGATTAGTAGTCTTAGTTTTTTTCTTAAAGTTTATTTTTCCCAGGTCCTGTTTGACTAGTGTCTCAAAAGTGTCTATACTTTTATGGCTAACCGGTGGTATGTATGAGCTCGTAGGACGTAGTCCACATAGTTGATCCGGTTTTTGATCGGTTGATGGTGGAATCACGTTTTCAAAAAAATGTCGTAACCTTAATTTCCTGGTTAATTTAAATGTACTAGTCTCCAATTCAAGTTGATTGGTAAATGAGGTTGGAATGAATGAAGTGCCTTTTTGTAGAAGCTCGGTCTCCTGTTGTGATAGTGTAATATCAGAGATATTGATAACTAGCGATTCGTCTTCTTTTTGTCCTTCTTGGAGCCTCTTGTGTTTGGAGCTTCTGGTTCCTTTTCTCTTACTTCGCCTGGGTCGTCGGTTTCTTGGGGGCCTTTCTCTAAAAAAGGACCACTGTCAGATGTGGAAGCACTCTCATCCACTTGTGTTCTAGCTTGATGTTGAGCCCTGTTTATATCAAAAGTTGTCTTTCTAGGTTGCCTGTTTGACGTGTCACTCCCAGAGGAGGAGGTGTCGGTGTGTTGACTTGACGGTTTGTTGCGACGGCATTGGGCGTAGATGTCAGCCCAAGTGTAGACCTCATCCAATTGGTAATCCAATGTGTCACGTCTGAATTTCCTGAGTTTCCTATCATTGATGTCCTTAGTGTGCTTTTCTAATTGTGTTTTGACATCTTCTAACATTTGAGAGATGTCTTCAGTTGATTTGAAAGCCTCAAGTTCTTTCTCTACTTCCTTGATTTCGTTGGTTAGTTCAATCAGAATGCTGGACAATTCTTCAATGATAAGTAATATCAAGTCTAGACTACACTTGTTGAGGATAGCGTTCCATTTGGCTTGGAAGTTTTTAGAGTTCTTACACAGGGACGGTTTGAGTGCGATTCTGAGTCCACGGGGGATGCGGAGAGCTTGGTGGTATATCACTAATGTCTTGGCATGCAGTTGTTGGTTGATGCGACGTTTGGATAAATATAAGAGGTGTTTGACACATTGTTCTCTTGTGCGAGTACTGGATTCCTGTGATACATCATCCTGGATTAATGCATAGATACGTTCTTTTTCATCATCTCCATATGCTAGGAGGTCCGCTCTGGCTTCTGTTGACTTAGAGATTGTTTCATATTGCATTTTGAATGCGTGCTATTGCCTTTTGGGCGGAAGAAGTATTGAATCAAAAAGACAAGGTGGGCAATGCACTGCGTTGTAAGGGTGGAAGTTTTTTTGGAAGATATTTACAATGAATCTTTTGTTTTAAAGGTGCTCCAACTGGTGGCGTAACCGTCCGTCTACGCCAGAATATGAACCTTAAATGTGTGTGAACACGGTCAGTGCGCACATCCCAGTTTTTGGGCACTCCCTCTGGTTCAAGAAAATAGACTCCGTTGTATTTCCGAAATTTATTTAATTTGAGTTAGTCTTTTCATAAGTCTTTCATTAATGGATTACTTTCATCCAGTTTATGTGATTTTACACAAAATCATCGTCGCTCCAATGCATTTCGGGTCGATTACCCTTTCTCGAGGAGCTCTAAAAATAAGAACGATCTGCATTGAGAAAGATCGCCAATAATAAATCGATCAAATGCATAAAGGCTGATAAAGGCGGGGCTCTCGTCGTCATGAATTCTAGCATGTACAACGCAAAAATGGATGAGCACATTGGCAAATCCGACACTTACATTGCACTAGAATCTAATCCTACCAACCTATATAAAGCCGCATTAGCATCGATCATCGACAAAGCTCATGACAAAGGAACCATAGATGCGCGCACCAAAAAATTCTTATTGGTTGATTTCCCAAGAAGTCCCACCATGACCCTACTACCTAAGATACATAAAAACCTAAAGGACCCGCCAATGCGGCAAATTGTGTCCACTAAGGGATCCCTACACGAGCCCGTAGGCAAATTTCTTGACCGGTATCTTCAACCGTTTGTTAAAGAACTCAAAAGTTATGTGAAAGACACAACGGAATTCATACTCAAACTATCGGAAATTAAAATAAATCAAAATGACAACCTTATATTCTGCACAGCTGATGTCAACAGTTTGTACACCTCTATTCCACATGGAGGTGGAATTGAAGCCATCGAGAAAATTTTAGCACACAGCAACATTCCAGAAGCCATGAAAGTTTTCCTTATGGAGCTCATGATCTATACTCTGTATCATAGCTACTTCTGTCATAACAACCACTGGTTCCAACAATCTTCTGGCATGTCCATGGGCAATTGCGCCGCGCCAGCGTATGCTAATATCTATATGTCTGATTTTGAACAGCAGTATATCTATGACAATCCAGCTTGGACCGACAACTTGTTGATGTACGTGAGGTACATCGACGATTTATTCTTTTTGTGGAAAGGCACCAGAACCATGTTGGAAGATGAACTAAGCAACTTAAACACCAAAGACCACCGAATACAAATGACATGGAATCTTGATGATTCTCAAATCAATTTCTTGGATGTATCAATCACCAGATCTGACACCGGCCTTACTACAGACCTTTACAGGAAACCAACCGACCGCAACAATACGTTGCACTTTACAAGTTTCCATCAACATTCACTGAAACGTCATCTCCCCTACAGCCAAATGTTGCGATTAAAACGCATAGTATCCAACCCAGACACATATATTCAAAGGATCGATGAAATGAACCTCAGATTCATTGCTAGAGGATACCCGCAAGAAACCACCAAGGAAGCCATGAGAAAAGTATCTGGGATTGAACGAGAAACGGCCTTAAAGAAGACAACTAAAAAAGAGGCAAACCGGATGGTAGTCGTTTCCAAATATTCCACATTGAGTGGAAGATATAAGAAAATTATCCTAGAACATTGGAGAATCCTGGCATCGGAACCAGATTTTAAAGAAATGTTCAAAAATCCTCCCATCTTCGCTTACACGAGAGCAAACAACTTAAAAGAGATCCTTTCGAAAGAAACACCTACTCCAACCATCTATAAAGGCACAAAACCGTGCCTGAATTGCAACAACTGCAACAACATCATCACTGGCAGTAAAATCAATCACCCCATGAGAGGCACAGAAATTAAAGTGAAAGTTAATGCAACGTGCGACTCATCCAACCTCATTTATCTACTCAAATGTCCTTGTGGAAAGATCTACATTGGAAAAACAGAGCGAAAAATAAAAGTCAGATTGAACGAACACAAATCTAACATCAGGACCAAACAAACAAAATCCAGCGTGGCCACACATTTCATGGAAAATAATCACACCGTGGCACAGTTGAAATTTATGGTCCTTGAAACTGTTGAAAAAAAGGAAGGAAGAGACAACAACAAGTTTCTTCTCCAAAGAGAAACTTCATGGATTTACCGTTTACAATCTTGTAAACCGTTTGGTCTTAATGACCGCATTGAACTAAGTTGCTTCTTATGAATACCCAGCTGGGTATATAAGGACACATCTATCTTGTGCCAGTTTACTGAGATCATGTACCTATTGTTTACATTGAATGTCACCTGCTTTTTGTTACACTTTCCCATTTTATCAGTGACAATATTTCCCTTTATGTTTCAACACATCTATTCCTTGACGCTTTAGGTAACCCACCACTTCTCTGTACCTTTGCCCGCTTAGTTTCAAACCCGGTCCAACATGGCCCCCACCTTCACCACACGATAGTCCTCCTTTGATTTCCATCACCGCCCACCCCGGTCCTTGTTATCTCCGAGTCAGTTTCAACAGCGAGCCCACACACCAACCCGGCGACTTCGCGTTGCAGTTCACCCACCTGGAGACCTCGACAGTCCCCCTGCAGAATCCCGCTCGGTAAGCCCAATATAGCCCCTGTCAGCTAGCCTCCGTTACATTCGCACTCGCATACGGAGTGTTTTCCTAACCGCAATCTTTCTTGTTTTTTGACCCGTACAGCATCGCATTACAGCCCTTTGTACACGTGAGCATTTTTTTAACTCCTTCTCCTTTTTTGTTGTTACCCGCTACCCGTCCACTGATCCCGTTTACTTTCCTGGGTGCGCCCTTAATTCTCCTGCACATTTAAGCCATCCTGGCTTTTCATTTCACATTTACCGGTTTCCTCCATTCCTTCCTGCACAGACTCCTGTTTGTTCAAATGCACCATTGGGATATGTTTGTATAGTACACTATTATTTGACAATGAAATCGTGATACAAATGCAGATCGTTCTTATTTTTAGAGCTCCTCGAGAAAGGGTAATCGACCCGAAATGCATTGGAGCGACAATGATTTTGTGTAAAATCACATAAACTGGATGAAAGTAATCCATTAATGAAAGACTTATGAAAAGACTAACTCAAATTAAATAAATTTCGGAAATACAACGGAGTCTATTTTCTTGAACCAGAGGGAGTGCCCAAAAACTGGGATGTGCGCACTGACCGTGTTCACACACATTTAAGGTTCATATTCTGGCGTAGACGGACGGTTACGCCACCAGTTGGAGCACCTTTAAAACAAAAGATTCATTGTAAATATCTTCCAAAAAAACTTCCACCCTTACAACGCAGTGCATTGCCCACCTTGGCATTTTGTACAATACCTCTGGGTCACAAAAAGTGACGCAATGGTACCGTCAGGGCCTCATAAATAAGGCTGTATATTCTGGTGCTACGAGGATCTGTAGTCATGTGATCAAGGTAAGAGCCAAAACACATCACAATAAAAAATAAATCTTGCACAACACTATGCTGAGTGAGCACCTCGTCTTGGAATGTCTTTGGATTTCAATGACTGGCGCACTCCTCTAGACTCTGTGCTACACTGCCAGCGAGGTTAGGCTTGAACGGGAGTCCCATCTGTGCATTTGATGAAGTACACCCCAACCTCTGCCCTCCACGCTGATTTCTGTAAGTATTCAGTGATCTCCTTACGTCTTTACTTGCTTGAGATTTTCTAGACACTACGAATTAGGAACAAAGCAGAAGCACTGATTTCACGACCGATGACACAAGCTGCTCCACTTGTGACTGGAGACCCATAGTCCCCCTTGAACTGAAGAACTTTTTGGTGCACTATAGCTAAATAGAGGTGAGAGCTGGAGGCTGTAAGCTCACAGTCACTAGGGGATTCAGCGGGTCACCTGGCAAGGGGAGCCCTCAGGGAGGCTAGAGACGTACCTACTTCCTCTCATGTTTCTTTAGTGCCTAGACTAAACCTATTTATGAAGTACACTAATGCCAAGGTCTGCACTGAGTCCCTGTGGTGATCACTGTGGGGATAATCGGTCACTAGAAGGTGGGGGGAACCTGTTCATATACAAATAGAGAGTTGCATGTGGATATCGCCTTGTAGAACCGTAAGTGGTGGAAGAAAACCTTTTGAGCACGGCAGAAGAGAGAGATGCTAGAAGAGCCAGGGAAGCAAAGCTGCCTGTTTCTACTGTAGCCACCAAGAGAAAGGCTCAGTCTAGTACAGCTGACAAAGATAATGAGCTTAAAGATAAATTAAGAAGATTGGAAAAATTATCTAAAACTTGGATTTCTAAATGGTTGAATCACATTGACATGGGGACGGTTTCAGGTGGGCTTCAGATAAATACGATGCCATCATATGAGGCATCTGACCCCAAAATGCTCGAAGAATGGTCGGAGAATTCTGTGAGAAGCTCTAGAACAATGTTAGAAATATGAATCAAACATGCCTTGTCAGTCATTGAGAAAATACTTAAAGAGATTGAGCAACTGAGAAATGAACTTAATAGAGCCGAGAAGGATGCCATTGAGAATTTTTATAAAGAAATAGAGGTTAGGCTGGATAAACTGGAGAGTGAGATTAAATTGCATAAGCAAAGGAAATACTAGAGTGACTGTGAGGATAATGAATGTGGCCGGATCTTCACCTTTAATAGAAAGTACGATGGCTTATGTGGTCAATCGAAAGGAGAATGTGTCACAAATGTCTCTGAGAAAGGATCGGAGACAGAGGACACTGGTGCATCTGAAGTAGGAGAAACTGGGGCATCAGAAGGGGATGGTGGTAGAACAACATAGGCAGAGGAACAAGAGGACGAGGAAAAGGAGAAAGGGGAGGGAAAACGCAACAACAAAGGAAGAAGAGAGAACGAGGACGTTGAAGAATCCCTTGTGGGAAGAAACAATGGTGTTGCTTAATGGAAATAAAGATAGTTATATACTTGGTAAATGATACTGTGATAAAACTATCTGAAAGACAGTTGACATATAATGAATTAACAATGCTTTGCTTTGGTCTCTCGTTTTGCCCTAACATGAGCTTTGAGTGTGTGCAAACTTGTATTGATGTTTTTAAAGTGATAAGAAAACTCAAGTTGAAGAAGTGGCCTTTGTTGAAAAAAATATTAGATTTGGAGACAGTAATCAGGCAAACACAGGAAATATTTTAGATCTGTGTTTTGGTAATGCTTATCATTTTGTATGAACTTGAATGTGGTGAGGCCTCAGATGAATACACTGAGAGTCAACTGGGGTTTCTTGATAAACTAGGGATAGTATAGGATAAGGCATACCCATGCAAGTTCAAACCCAAATCTTCTTTTGTACTCTAGGGGTCAGATGTACGACCAGCAAAATTGTGCCTCGCAAATTGTGCCTCATTTGCGAGTTGCAATTTGCGAGGTGCAATTTGCCATGTACAACATTGTGTTTAACACTGTTTGCAATTCCCAATGGGGTCGCAAATTGCGAGGCTCATTTATATTAACAAGCCTCTTGCAATTTGCGAGCCCATTGGGAATGACAGGCCATCCAGGTATGGTGGCCTGCTGGGCTAAGCAGACCACCAAGTCTGGGACTGCTTTTAAATAAAGCATTTCTTTTTATATAAATGCAGCCAGTTTTCCTTAAAGGAAAAAGGGATGCATTTTGAAGAGGGTGGTAATTTGCGAGTGTTTTGCAACCGCAATTGCGGTCATAAAACATTCGTCCATCAATTTGCGGATGCAATTAGGACAGGAACGCCCCTTCCTATTTGCGTCTCGCAATTCCTAAATAGCGAGTCACAAATAAATTGTGACTCGCTATTTAGGAATTGTACATGGCCTTTGGCCATTATGCATGCGCAAATGGGTCGCAAACCCGTTTGCGATTACAATGTAGGGTTCTACATCTGGCCCTAGATGCCATATGATGCAATAGATACCTTTAATGCCAATACCGTCCATGAGCTTAAGAAACTGATGTGTAGCTCCCATCATGACACGTGTGACCTTCTTCATGAACAGAGACATACCTTAGAAAATCTTGCCAGTGATACCACCGTAGTGATCCACCCTGCTGACAAAGGTGGTGACATTGCTATTATCCTCAGAGGTATGCACTGGAAGGAGGCTTGCAGACAACTAAATGAAGGGAGTGTTACTTCTCTATTTCCAGAGAGGAATACAACAATGCTATTGTTGGATATTATGTACAGCTTGAGGAATGGAGGGAGAGGGGTCTCCTTGATTTGGAGGAATTTGAGTATCTTAAGAAAGACTACCCCTGGATGCTAGTACATTATCTGCACCCCAAAGTTCATAAAGCTAGAACCAACCATCCGGGCAGGCCATTTGTGTCTTCCATGTGTGGTGCTCTGGAAAACACATTGAGTTATGTTGATTTCTTTCTCAGGAGTTTTGATTCCACGCTCCCGTCCAACATTCATGTTAGCAAGTATTACCTTGCCAGAATTGTGGGGAATGAGTGGGACAATGATTATATCTTTACAACCCTAGATGTATGCTCACTATAAACCAGCAGATGACACTAAGGTGGCATACATGCATGTAGACATTTTCTTAGAACAAGGCCTATATACTACAAAGCACAAACCAGTATGATCCTAGAAATTATAGAATATTGTCATCAGGATAACATGTTCAATGGGGTAATTTATAGCAGGCTTAGGGACACGGTGATAGGCACTTAGTTCGCCACCAGCAACACAAACCTCTCCATGGGCATGCAGAAGTAGACAGTGTCCTCTGAGCACAGTACTGTCAGTAATATGGACATGCTAACCTCTGGTTGCCCTTTATTGACCACATGATCATAATTTGAAAGGTTCTGAAAAACCAGCATTGGAATTTTTTGACAAGTGGAAGGAAATCTCCATCAATTTGGATTTAATGTGTACTATCAGTAAACATAATATTGAATTTGGTTTATGTAGAGCTTGTAAAAATAGCCCCAGCAAGTTAGAATATGATATACCATATGGTCGTGGCACTAGGAAAATCACACAATTCCTCAAATGCACATCCCTATTTGTGGCCTTTGCACAGGATTGTCCCTGTAATGAGATATAGTTGTAGTCCGATGCACCCTTCTAAGAAAAGGATCTTAGAACGTATGAGTGCTATAGATATTGGTGACCCACATTTTACAATGGCAAGATATTTCATGGAGAACATATTACAGTGAAAGGATCAAACTGACTTATTTTGGCATTGAGCAAGTTCCCCTGGAACACTAGGGGAGGTAATAGAGTACCAGTGGTGGCTGGTATGTGAAGGCAGTGGGGGGTGTGTTCGTGGGGGTAAGGGAGGGGAGGAGTAAATTAAACATTTTTTTTAATACACACTCACCTGTCTGCCGCTGCCACTTGCCGTCGCCACCACCTCCTCTTGGTCCTCTTCCCCACTTCTAGGGCAGGAAACAGGAGGCAGGATGCACCCGGCTCCCAACCTCCTTATTGCTAATCACAACGCTTCAATGCAGCATTGTTATTGGTCTGAGCTCCATGGTTCGGCGCTCAGCCAGAGAATGGGAGGCTGGGCATGTTCTCCATGCAGGCTGTAATGCAGCCTGCATGGAGAACATGTAAAGTGCACATGAATGTTTGGCCGGTCCCATAGGGCCGGCAAAACATTCATGCGCACTTTAGGAAGTAAAAACCACTCCTCCCCTCCCCTGCTCTGTCAGCAGAGTAGCCCCTCCCTGTTCGCCCACAAAGCTACTGCAACAAGGAAAAAATAAAATGATAAGAACTTCATGTTATTATCATTTTATTTTTCCTTTAGTGACACTGTAAAGCAGTGGGCGTTACCCCTCCGCCTTAGCAGAGGAACCACCACTGTAGAGTAATAGCGCTTAGACGTAAAGAATCCAGTTACATCATGGATCTAGAAACAAGAGGACCACTAGGTGGAACACTGACGAGGAATTGAGGGTTAACTTTGATTGAAGCTCTACTTTTGTACTGATAGGCATTTCTTTCCTTTTGTTCTCACTGACCTGTTTAAACATTGTGTTTTTATTTGTGTTTTTATAAGCGGAAAGGAAGGAAATTTGGACTTCGGTGTGGTCAAGCTGGTTGGCCGTATCCCCCTACCCTTTTCTTCTTTCACGCACCTGGGTGAAGAAGTGTGGTTTCAGATAAGAATCTTTTAACTTTGCTTTTTTTTAATGTTTATTGTATTTAAAATATCTTCTGCACTGTGCAATCATTGCATACCGCATCTTGCACAGTGCAAGCGGTCGTTTTCTGCCAATTGAGTAGATTTGTACTTGAGCGGCAGCTTTCTCAACGTGGACTGGTAGTTTGTCATCGCGAGCGGTCGTGAGCATACGCAACCACTCGCAATGAGAAACCTGACCTCCCCGCATTGAGAATCTTGCCGGGAGGTTTATTTTTGACGCTCGCGATCAGCAACTTGATGTTGCTGATCGCGAACGAGGAAAAAGTCTTGTGGGGATGTTATTTTGCTCGCTCGCGGTCGCCAACTTAACGTTGAGGACCGCGAGTAAGCAAAAAATGCCTACTGTGCTACGCAATGCGTTTTTACACTGTGCTATGTGCAATTCGCGTAGGCCCAGGGTTAGAATTACCCAGAGTTTGAAACACAATAAAGGAATTTCTTGCACGTAACTATCCTGTGTGAGCGCCCCATCTTGGACTGTATTTGGATTTATTTAACTGGTGCGCTCCTCCAGGCTTTGCACTACATCCCTACAGAGGATGGAATGACAGCCCATCTATGCATATAATATTTTCTATGTCCTTTTTTTTCATGATATTCTGTTGCGTGATATTTTTGACTCAATATTTTTATAGTTCACACTCAAAGTAGGCAAACTATATTTTTGTCAACAACATTTTTGACAAGATGTGTTGGTAATTCATTATTGTTGTTATTGATATTCTGTCATACAACAATTTTAATGCCCATTAAATGTAAGAATATTATTTTAGAAATCAATTTAATTGCAGTGGAGCAAATAATGTGAAAATTAGAAAAATAGTCAACTCATTGCAAAGTGTATTCTAAGGAGTCCTACTTGCCTATTCTTGACATCAAGCATTTGATTTTTCATATGCTTTAAATACCATCCACCACCGCCATCCTGTGGGTGGAAAAAAGGATGTATCACCATAGAGACAGGATTTTCAGGAGCCACAGGAGGGAAGCCTATACCATAGATATTTGCTGCTCTTCCTTCATCTTTAAGTGCCTCCATCATATTGCCCAATATCATCATAACACTGTTTACTATGTCTAAAAAGTTCTGAGCTTGTCTGTCCAATAGGACTCTCCTGGTCTGCAGTTGACACATTCTAGTGTCCAGGAACTTCACTTCTATCACACCTCGGCAACTCTGTGATACCTTGTTTCCAGTTGTGTCTCAACAGAATAAAACGTCTTCTCCACCTTTTTTGATTTGCTCAGTATGGTGTCCAGTACACCCATCATTTCACTGTCTTTTGTTAAGTCTCCCACTAATGACAATAGCCTTTTCCATCCTTCACTTGTCCACAGTCCTCCAGCTGACTCACGGTCACACCACTAAGGCCAACCCAGTTCAGCTGGCATGTCTCAGTAGGTTTGGAAGATCACTGGTCCAATATACAGTCGATGAGTAGTGCCTCCAGAGGAATTGGGACTGTGCTCTCACCACAGCAACCCTACCAAGGGCACTACAATATCCACACACTCACAATGTTGCTTTACTTCATCACCTCAGGACTTTCCTCCTACCTCTGAGTCTGACATTGCTGCAGGGTTGTGCTGTCATTACATAGAACCAGCTGCCCCTCCTACAATTTGAAAGGAACTGTGGTCACTAATCAGCTTTGGAAGCCATGGGACATGGAAGCAAGATAATCTTTCAGAGGTCATAGGCAATGCCACTATCTCGCTCACCGCCTCACTCCATCACTATGCTAATCTCAATATCAATGATCAAGATCACAGTACAGTCTGTTTTTAGGTCTCACTTAAGACACAGCATGCGCTGTTGCTTGCGAGTCTCTTGTAAATGAAAAAAAAATTAAAGAGAGCTTAGAGCCATCCATTATTTACCATTACTTACCGTGGTTGGCTTCAACATCACTCTTATTTCCTTGCTTCTCACTGGTCAGCACCTCCTGCTTTCACTTCATCTTCCTGAATTTGTCGGTTCTGTGCCCTGTTGGGGCTTACTCAGTCGTGCTTTTGACCTCATCCTGCTCTCTATGCTGTTACTTGCTCCTTCCCTTACTCCTCCTCCCATCTGTATTGTAGCTTGCCCCTCCCCCGCCACCCGTGTTCTTGCTTACCCCCACCTCCTTTGTGTTGCTTGCTTGCCCTTTCTGCCCTCCTCTTGCTGTCCATCGTTTTGTGGGGCTGGCCATTTGAGGCATCCAATGCTTACCCTGTAATGTTTAATTTTTGTAGTTTTACTTTTATTCATCTTGCACAGTAGCCATGCATTGACAAGGCCCATAGCTTCCAAATAGGCGAGACCTATTGACTTTGCTGATGCTTGTGTAAGATACGGTCAGCTCCTTGAGTTATCGGTAGAAGATAGAATTAATTTAGAAGACAAGTACAATAGCTCCAGAAGGAGTAGCTGTGCGCTATACAAATACGGGTCATTCATAGCTATGAAAACTGACACATTTATATCGCTTCTTCTGTAGCCTACTAGTGCCATATTAAAAAAATAGAATTGTAAGTCATGTTTTTTTAAGCGGTGATATATATGATACCGCTAGAGTGCATGTGATCAGCGTTGTACCTGAACCGGGGAAAAGCCTTCAAAATTGAATTGTAGAACAAGTACCCAGATTTTTCAGGTCTGAGGGATAAATGCTAAGCTATTGTTGTCCCATCTTCTCGGGTTGTAGAGATAGTTCTCTACCATGAATAGTCGAGTTAGATGTTTATCATCAAATACCGTAATGCTGGCAATCTCTGTGTTCTCATCTTGATTTTGGGTGTAGGTTCCATGTGAGTGCCACCTTTGGATTGAAAGCCTGTATGCCAGTGGGACACGTTTTTTTAAAAGTAATAGCTGTGGTTACTTGTGGAGGGACTTTGAACAAAGTGCCCTTGTTTTAGGTAGCACTTTAACTGCTTCTGCTGATGTAAGCAACCTTTTCTCCCTGGTTTTTCGATTATATTGTGGTCAGTCACTTCAACCGTGTTGCTTTTATTCTTGGCCCTAGAACCACTCTTGCCTACTCATCACAAATACACACATCTCATTAGGTTACTTATGAAGCAAGCATTCACTTTATACTAGCAAAAGTTATAATGTTACACAACCAGATCTTCCGGTGCTACTGTAACTAGAATTCTAGAATATTTTCTAACTTTCACTTATTGCTTAATCATTCCAAACTGAAATGTTTTGCTTAAATGCACCTGAATTGCACATTACTTGATATTCTTTTAGCAAGGGATTTAGTTGAAAGGGATAATCTACTTTCCGACAAAATACGATCCTACATTGATGCCACTCTAGCGCCTCTATAGATTGCTTCATGCAGAAGAATTGGTGAAAGCTGCACTTTTATAATTCTCTCATATTACATAACATAAAGTATATTGCCAATGCTTCTTCTTCCTTACTTCTCTAAAAATGGATGCTCTCACTGAGAATTTCACAGGAAAACGTAAAGGCGCACAAAGCTGTGCGTAAACTCACAGCTCATACAATAAGAAGAGGCCTTAATTTGGCATATTTTTTGCTTTATTCTTCTTGATTGAATTCGGTGCTTGGTGAATTGAGGAAAAAGAAGACTTTGATTCCTGTGGTTATTGAAACCATTACCTCCGGTTACAAATTCTCAGCCATACCATCAGCTCATGATTGCTCGAAATGTGTGTAATTTCACAAAAAGAGGTGTATTGCTTTTAAAGTCCGCCATGGAATTGCTGATTTATTAGAATCATTTCGATTATTATATAAATGGAGCTGTGGGTTTGCATGTGTAGACATGATTGGTCACATTTTTGTTATAATGTTTTTGAAAGCGCTCGAACTTATGTTTTGTAAGCACTCGAACTGCTGTGATGGATGTTTAGTTTGTAGTGGGATTTGGGTTTCAATTCCTCCTCTATTTCATTCTCATCCATTCTTGCCTTTGAATAATCAATTGTAATATCCCTGGTGAATACGGATATGTGTGTCAATGGGGACTGGCGCATTTACCATTCTTAATGTTGATTGACTGTACTCAACTTCTAGTTTTTCAGTGTTATGACATGCTGTTATATGTTACGCCTTGCTATATATTTATGAATGTGTTGAGTCTGTGTTGATTCTCAATACTTATATGTTTCTGCTGTATTATTATTCTATCAAACCATCAATTAAAATGTTTTGACCAATCAAACGAAGATTTGCTTTTTCACAGGGAGCATTGGGCATGCTACTCCGGTCCGCTGACGCACTGTTTTACCAGCCTGACACATGCAAATGGACCGTCTCTCTCCTCCTCCAGTTGGAGAGTATTGATTTCTATGAAGGATTCCAAAGTGGTGTAACCATTGCTTTGTCGTTGGACTTGTGTCACTGTCTGTAAGCCTGCTTAGAAGCATCCAAGCCCTGTGGCTAACGAGTCCCTGATAATCATTAGATGGTCTCCAGCTCAAGAATACTCCACTTTTAGTAGGGCACTAAGAGAAATAAGTGTGTTGAGCACCTGCTGCATAGACTGTATAAATAAGCATCTGCTTTGCCAATGGCATATTACCATACTCTACAGCAAAGGGAAAAAGGCAACATGTGTAATATTTGTTTTAAAAAAATGGAACAAATGCGAATGATACAACCAGTCGCGTCATTCCCTAGTGCACACATGCATAAAAAAAACATGCGCATGCCAGCAGAATGATGTGAATGGCATTTTCCTTGGTTTTTATGTACTGAGCCAAGGTGCGAGACTCCACTTGGGCCAGTAGATGAAAAAATTAAAGATTGTTTTGTGCAAAATGCAATTTTTAACAAGCATTGGAAATGCAATAGGTCTCGCATTAGGAAAGTTTGAGCTATTGGTATTGTAAATGACACTTTTTTTATTTATGTGTTGGTTTTGAAAGTAGCAAAATTAATAGATGTCAGTTACAATGTCAATAGTTTTAACTTTTGCAAATGTGACACCTATAGCATTTGTAATGCAATGTGTGTTGTATTTACATGACTTAGATGTATTGATATTTCAAATAACAATGGCTTTTAATTTTGTAAATAATTATACTTAAATAAAAGTTATTGTAATTTATAATGGCAATAGCTTAAACGTTTGTAAATAACTTTTGTGAAGATTATGTTCAGTGTATTTTATTGTGACGAAAATCCAAGAACATTGCATTTGCACCTAAACACACACAGAGCCACACACATATAGATGTGGTGGTGGATCTGGGGGATATGGTGGTGGTGGATGTGGTGGTGGATGTGGTGGTGGTGGTGATGGTGGATGTGGGGGTGGATGTGGTGGTGGATGTGGTGTTGGTGGAGGTGGTGGATGTGGTGGATGTGGTGGTGGTGGATGTGGTGATGTGGTGGTGGTTGTTGATGTGGTGAAAGTGGTGGTGGATGTGGTGGTGGTGGTTGTGGATGTGGTAAAAGTGGTGGTGGATGTGGTGGTGGAAGTGATGGTGGTGGGTATGGTGGATGTGGTGGTGGTGGATGCGGTGGTGGATGAGGTGGTGGATGAGGTGGTGGATGAGGTGGTGGATGTGGTGGTGGATGTGGTGGTGGTGGTTGTGGATGTGGTAAAAGTGGTGGTGGATGTGGTGGTGGAAGTGATGGTGGTGGGTATGGTGGATGTGGTGGTGGTGGATGCGGTGGTGGATGAGGTGGTGGATGAGGTGGTGGATGAGGTGGTGGATGTGGTGGTGGATGTGGTGGTGGTGGATGTGGTGGTGGTGGATGCGGTGGTGGTGGATGCGGTGGATGTGGTGGATGCGGTGGAAGTGGTGGATGCGGTGGAAGTGGTGGATGTGGATGCGGTGGTGGATGTGGTGGTGGATGCGGTCAATGTGGTGGTGGTGGATGCGGTGGTGGTGGAAGTGGAGGTGGATGTGGTGGTGGTGGATGCGGTGGTGGTGGAAGTGGTGGTGGACATGGTGGTGGTGGATGTGGTGGCAGTGGTGGATGTTGTGGTGGTGGATGTGGTGGTGGTGGATGTGGTGGTGGATGTGGCGGTGGATGTCATGGTGGATGTGGAGGTGATGTGGATGTGGAGGTGGATGTGGTGGTGGTGGTGGATGTGATGGTGGATGTGATGGTGGACGTGGTGGTGATGGTGGATGTGATGGTGGATGTGGTGGTGATGGTGGATGTGGTGGTGAATGTGGTGGTGGATGCGGTGGATGTGGTGGTGGTGGATGCGGTGGATGTGGTGGATGCGGAGGTAGTGGTGGATGTGGTGGTGGTGGTAGTGGTGGATGGGGTGGTGGTTGTATTGGATGTGGTGGTGGATGTAGTGGTGGTGGGTGTGGTGGTGGTGGTGGATGCGGTGGTGGTGGATGCGGTGATGGTGGATGTAGTGGATATGGTGGTGGTGGTTAAGGTGATGGTGGATGTGGTGGTGGTGGTGGTGGTGGATGTGATGGTGGATGTGGTGGTGATGGTAGATGTGGTGGTGGATGCAGTGGTGGTGGATGTGGTGGATGTGGTGGTGGATGCGGTGGTGGTGGTGGATGCGGTGGTGGTGGTGGATGGGGTAGTGGCTGTGGTGGATGTAGTGGTGGTGGTGGATGCGGTGGTGGTGGAAGTGGTGGTGGATGTGGTGGTGGTGGTGGATGTGGCGGTGGTGGATGTGATGGTGGTGGATGTGGTGAATGTGGTGGTGGATGTGGCGGTGGATGTCATGGGGGATGTGGAGGTGATGGTGGATGTGGTGGTGGATGTGGTGGTGGTGGTGGATGGGGTGGTGGTTGTGGTGGATGTGGTGGTGGATGTAGTGGTGGTGGGAGTGGTGGTGGTGGTGGATGCGGTGGTGGTGATGGATGCGGTGTTGTTGGATGTGGTGGTGGTGGATGTGGCGGTGGATGTCATGGTGGATGTGGAGGTGATGGTGGATGTGGTGGTGGTGGTGGAGGTGATGGTGGATGTGGTGGTGGTGGTGGATGTGGTGGTGGATGCAGTGGTGGTGGATGCGGTGGATGTGGTGGTGGATGCGGTGGTGGTGGTGGATGCGGTGGTGGTGGTGGATGGGGTAGTGGTTATGGTGGATGTGGTGGTGGTGATGGATGCGGTGGTGGTGGAAGTGGTGGTGGATGTGGTGGTGGTGGTGGATGTGGCGGTGGTGGATGTGATGGTGGTGGATGTGGTGAATGTGGTGGTAGATGTGGCGGTGGATGTCATGGTGGATGTGGAGGTGATGGTGGATGTGGTGGTGGATGTGGTGGTGGTGGTGGATGGGGTGGTGGTTGTGGTGGATGTGGTGGTGGATGTAGTGGTGGTGGGAGTGGTGGTGGTGGTGGATGCGGTGGTGGTGATGGATGCGGTGTTGTTGGATGTGGTGGTGGTGGATGTGGCGGTGGATGTCATGGTGGATGTGGAGGTGATGGTGGATGTGGTGGTGGTGGTGGATGTGGTGGTGATGGTGGATGTGGTGGTGGATGCGGTGGTGGTGGATGTGGTGATGGTGGATGCGATGGTGGTGGTGGATGCGGTGGTGGTGGTGATGGTGGATGGGGTGGTGGTGGATGGGGTGGTGGATGTAGTGGTGGTGGTGGTGAATGTGGTGGTTGTGGATGCGGTGGTGGTGGAAGTGGTGGTGGATGTGGTGGTGGTGGATGCGGTGGTGGTGGAAGTGGTGGTGGATGTGGTGGTGCTGGTGGATGTGGCGGTGGTGGATGTGATGGTGGTGGATGTGGCGGTGGATGTCATGGTGGATGTGGAGGTGATGGTGGATGTGGTGGTGGATGTGGTGGTGGTGGTGGATGTGATGGTGGATGTGGTGGTGATGGTGGATGTGGTGGTGATGGTGGATGTGGTGGTGGATGCGTTGGATGTGGTGGTGGATGCGGTGGATGTGGTGGATGTGGTGGCTGTGGTGGATGCGGTGGTGGATGCGGTGGTGGTGCTAGTGGTGGATGGGGTGGTGGTTGTAGTGGGTGTGGTGGTGGATGTAGTGGTGGTGAGTGTGGGAGTGGTGGTGGATGCGGTGGTGGTGGATGTGGTGGATGTCATGGTGGATGTGGAGGTGATGGTGGATGTGGTGGTGGTGGATGTGATGGTGGATGTGGTGGTGGTGGATGTGGTGGTGATGGTGGATGTGGTGGTGGATGCAGTGGTGGTGGATGCGGTGGATGTGGTGATGGTGGATGCGGTGGTGGTGGTGGATGTGGTGGTGGTGGTGGATGGGGTGGTGGTTGTGGTGGATGTGGTGGTGGATGTAGTGGTGGTGGTTGTGTTGGTGGTGGTGGATGCGGTGGTGGTGGATGCGGATGTGGTGGATGTGGTGGTGGTGGATGTCATGGTGGATGTGGAGTTGATGGTGGATGTGGTGGTGGTGGTGGTTGTGGAGGTGATGGTGGATGTGGTGGTGGTGGTGGATGTGATGGTGGATGTGGTGGTGATGGTGGATGTGGTGGTGGATGCGGTGGTGGTGGATGCGGTGGATGTGGTGGTGGATGCGGTGGTGGATGCGGTGGTGGTGGTGGATGTAGTGGTGGATGGGGTGGTGGTTGTGGTGGATGTGGTGGTGGATGTAGTGGTGGTGGGGGTAGTGGTGGTGGGGGTGGTGGTGGTGGATGCGGTGGTGGTGGTGGATGCGGTGGTGGTGGATGTGGTGGTGGTGGTGGATGTGGCGGTGGTGGATGTGATGGTGGTGGATGTGGTGGATGTGGTGGTGGATGTGGCGGTGGATGTCATGGTGGATGTGGTGGTGGATGGGGTGGTGGTTGTGGTGGATGTGGTGGTGGATGTAGTGGTGGTGGATGCGGTGGTGGTGGTGGATGCGGTGGTGTTGGATGTGGTGGTGGTGGATGTGGCGGTGGATGTCATGGGGGATGTGGAGGTGATGGTGGATGTGGTGGTGGTGGATGTGGTGGTGATGGTGGATGTGGTAGTGGATGCGGTGGTGGTGGATGCGGTAGATGTGGTGATGGTGGATGCGGTGGTGGTGGTGGATGCGGTGGTGGTGGTGGATGGGGTGGTGGTTGTGGTGGATGTGGTGGTGGATGTAGTGGTGGTGGTGGTGGATGTGGTGGTGGTGGATGCGGTGGTGGAAGTGGTGGTGGTGGATGCGGTGGTGGAAGTGGTGGTGGTGGATGCGGTGGTGGTGGAAGTGGTGGTGGATGTGGTGGTGGTGGATGTGGCGGTGGTGGATGTGATGGTGGTGGATGTGGTGGTGGATGTGGTGGTGGATGTCATGGTGGATGTGGAGGTGATGGTGGATGTGGTGGATGTGATGATGGATGTGGTGGTGATGGTGTATGTGGTGGTGTATGCAGTGGATGTGGTGGTGGATGCGGTGGATGTGGTGGATGCGGTGGTGGATGCAGTGGGGTGTTAGTGGTGGTGGTAGTGGATGTGGTGGTGGATGTAGTGGTGGTGGGTGTGGTGGTGGTGGTGGATGCGGTGTTGGTGGATGCGGTGGTGGATGTGGTGGTGGTGAATGTCATGGTGGATGTGGAGGTGGTGGTGGATGTGGTGGTGGAGGATGTGATGGCGGATGTGATGGTGATGGTGGATGTGGTGGTGGATGCGGTGGTGGTGGATGCGGTGGATGTGGTGATGGTGGATGCGGTGGTGGATGGGGTGGTTGTGTATATTGTCTATAAGCCTTGTATCAGCAGACCTGGGCATTATTGACATAACAGCAGTGGCACACAGGTGGGTAACATGCACGTGACCTGGTGACCCTGGAGGCGTGAGTGGTAGGACATTGTTACACCCCTACAGTGTGCGTCTGTGTGGTGTGTCCTGGTGCGTGTCTGTCCGTTTTCACGTGCATTTATTCTGGGAAGGTCTGTGTGTCTCTGTCAGTCTTTGTTAGAAAATGGTTGAAGGGACATCTGTTGTAGAAGTGTTTGCGACTGTTTCCGTGTGAATGCGTGCCTGCGGGTGTTTATCATCATCTGTGGGAGTCTCTTTGCAAAACGACAAATATGTTCGTGTGTATGTGTGCTCGCACGTGCCTGCGTTAATGTGAATGTGCGTGCTATTGTGTGTAGTGTGTGTGTCTATATGCGTGCGAGTGTGTTTCTCTGTATGTGTCTGTGCGCGCGCGTTTGCACCATTGTGTGCGTGTCCGTGGGCGTGTGTGCGCAGGTAACGGCTTGCTGTGCACACGGTACACACTAGAACAAGTGTTCCCCTGGAGTGTAAAATAAATATGTGTACACTCTTCGCAAATATCCGTTCCGTTAGTCCAAATGAAGCCCGCTATTCGGGTGTATTTTGGGAAAAGGCCGTTTCCTGGACAGAGTCTGCAGACGTCTCCCAACAATAGCCCCTTTGCTTTAAAAGAAGACGATGACAGACGAGGGGCTCCCGGACACTTGAGGGCATTGCTGTGGGGAGGGGGGAGGAGAAATGCGACACGGCGGGCAGGGGAGGGGGCGGAGCGGGGAGAGGGTGTGAAGCAGAAGGGGCCTTTGAAGTGAAGCTAAGCTTCACTTCAAAGGTGTGGGAGGAGTGCGGCTGAGGGAACAGACGGCGATTTGGTGATGTGCATGCGCATTTTAGGTCAATGCGCTTGCGCATTGACCTAAAAGCCACGGGCACAGCACCAAATCGCCCAGTTAGGTAAAGTCTGTTTAAGACGCTATAGTCTCGCCTCTTCAATGCGCTTGCGCATTGAGAGGCGAGACCTAAAAAGGACATAGGAGCGGGGCGAGCAATAGAGGATCTCATTTCTGAGAGGGTGGGGTTAGAAGGGGAAGAACTGTACACGAGGGTGAGATCAGAATAGGGATGGGAGAGAAATCTACAAGGGGAGTAGCACACGACTGATTGGAGCAGGGGGAGAATAAGACGGAGCATAGGTCGGAGGGAGATACATTTGAGAAAGCAAGCAGCACACAAAGGAGACAGCACGCAATGGTGACAACAATGGTTACAGAAACACAAAGAGTGGGGATAGAAGCACATACAGGTGTGAACACAGAGTGTGGGGGAGAGGTAAACTTGAGAGAAAGACCAAGCACAAGGGGGAACTTCAGGGAGTACTTGAGGTTGAGAGTTGGAAAACACATGCACTCTGATGAAGTGCATAATCACAAAGTAACAGTTTGTTCCCTAAAAGCGAGCAGTGGAAGGACAAAAGTCAGCCACGCCAAGAGGATTGTGAATAGTCTTTGGTCCAGGGCAAGGACAAGTACCAGATGGAACAAGATGGTCAAGGCAATTCATCCAATAAGGAGCAAGGAAATGCAAGTGATAATCAAGCCAAACAATGGTAAGCTTTAAGCCCACTGTAATTTCTTGGTAAACCCACAATAGGTCTTTTTCAGATTCAATGTTCAACAGATCATCCATCTGAAACAATATGGAGAAGAATATCTCTGAATATTATTACAAAATATGTTCCCCAAAACTGGCACTGGGTGGATGGAATAGCCTCACAACAGAAGTAGTGGAGAATAAGGGGCCATTTAGAGGGGTGATATCAGATATCTGCCAAAAACAGTAAGTGTTGGTGTGCCTACCTCTGCATCCATGCTTCATTTAAAGTGTGGGGGTAGGTGGTGCTCCAAATTAATGAGCCTGCTGTGCCAACGGGAATACTCTTCCAGCTGTCCTTTTGTTGACAGTATTGGCATCGAAGTAGCTACCCAGATAGGGTTGCCCATCTAATGACATTTCCACTGATATTTTATCTGTTTAGAGCCTCATTAGAATCATGATGCTCAAGGACACAAAAACATTTGCCATGTCCATACTAGAAATGGATGCCCACTTTGGGGGAGGGTGGGTATCTCTTCAAGACTATTATACGTGACATCGCTAACCTGCTTCCAAACCTCTCTCCCGCCAAGTATGTAGGTGCTGCTTCAGGGGAAATCTACATCTGCTAAAATAGCTGGCATCTTAATATCTGACAGCCTGTCTGCCGTCTGCATGGCCAAACCTAATACCATTGCTCTAAAATAAAACAGTCAAGAATTACTAACACTTTGCTTCAATCAATCCTTCAATCTGGGTTTGTAGAGCGCTGCTAATCACCTATTAGGGTTTCCAGGAGCTAGGATCCTGCTGCAATCCGTCAAAAAGCCTGGTGTCGAGTCCTTTTCTGAATTCCGTGAAAGACAGTGCTGTTAGGAGGTGGAGGGTAGGGTTGTTCCAGTACTTGCAGTGAGGTAGGAGAAGGAGTGTCCTCCACTGTAGCTTGGCTAGATGAAGGGAGGGTGATTGAGGGAGAAAGAACACAGGTGTCTGGAGAGTTGGTGGTAGTTCATGCAGTGATTGATGTATGCTGGTCCCCTGGTTATGAAGGGCCTTGTACACGTGTATCAGCATCTTGAATTGGCATCTTTTCTGGACAGGGAGCCAGTGGGGGATCCTGAGGTGGGGGGTTATGTAAGGCCGGGTTTACATAAAAAAAACTGATGCAAACCCAATGCAAAGTGTTGTGGTGGGATTTACTTTCCAATACAAATCATGATGTGTGTTGGAAAGTTGCCTAAAGTAATGTAAAGTAGCTCTATGTACTACTGTGCATTAAAGGGCAATACCATGGGTGGTACACAGGCATTCCTATAGAACCACCCTTACGTTTCGATGCAAATCTCTTATTTACTAACACTTTCACATAGTGATCTACACCCAAACAAATATGCCTCCTTGAGGAAAGCATAACGGTGGAGATCCATTTGCACATTTTTCCAACTTTGCATAAGTGCTGCACTGTACAGCAGCAAGCAAGAGTGCCGCAGGAAAGGAGCTGTGAAACCAGGCTCCTGGGCTCGGGGTCACTATACCAGTAAATCCCCACTCAAACCCCCACCCGCCACCCAATAAAGCGGGACTCACCGGAGCGGAACAGGCCAGACGGCGGCAACAACAGAGATAGTAGTGCTTGGAGTGACTGTCCCTCGCCGATACCTTCAGGACTGCAGGTTGCCCTGACAGATCATCCATCATGAAGGAACCAATCAAGCACTTCCTGACCAGCCTCACGTCAGACTCTCAAGTAAATGCACAAGAATCCCCAGACCAGACAAGAGTCTCCTCCGGGACAAGGACCGCAGGATCAGAATCGGAGTGAATCCCGCCCTATCCCTCTGCGAAGGTACGATGACTGCCCTTAAAATGACCACCACTGCTCACCCCCGGGCCACTCCAACAATGATTGCTAGGGCTCGCCGAGCCCCGGGGCCCCCAGCGATACCGAGCGAGGCCTCCCACTCTGATTATCTGTCCATAGGTGACCTAGGAATTCAAAACAGAACACGCAAGTCCCTCACGGAGCCTCGCTCCTCCATCTGAATCTGCCTGGCCGCAAGATGGCCGATCCCCGACTCTCAGGGATCCGCTTTTAGCTAAAGTCTGAAGCCCTAAAAACATCTAATGCTGCAAGGGTCATCATGCTAAAGGGACACATCGATCTTTTGCCCACAATCAAGAAGCCACTAATAACAGCACGCAACTCCTACAGGGAGCCGCATTCCCTCAGCAGATTCTGCCAGACCTCAAGATTGCCGACTCTAGATATTCCGCATTTAGAAATAGATAGGATCTGTAAACTCCTCCAACAGTTGCAAGGATCACCAAATAAGGAGTTCCCAATGGCCTCTACTCATAGCCAAAGAAGAACTTGAAAATAGTGCCTAAGACCTACTTGGAGCCCCACTCCACCACTTAACTTTGCCTGCCCTTAAGATGGCCGACCCCTGACTCTCGGGGACCTGTGTATTCTTCAAAAATAGGATCTTAAACAACAACCAATTGCTGCAAGGGTCACCAAACAAGATAATGCAATGGCCTTCTGCCCACAACTCCAGAAGTATCCCGCCTCTACGCAGCCTCCCATGCAACATTATGCAATACAGTTCGCCCGGTCCAAGATGGCCACCCTTGTTACCACAGTGATCACTCCCCTACCATGAGATCAAGCTACTCCACGACTCATCCCAGATGAGGTGACCCCTCATTAAGGAAACAGAGACACATAGGGTGTGTTACAGGGTGACCAGAATTTTTTTCAATATACAAAAAAAAACAGGTCTCCTCAAGATAATAGCAAAAAGACTACACTTGTTATTCTATCTACCCACTCGAATCTACTGCTAAGCACCCCTGCCCGGTAAAACATAAACAAACACCTCCCATAGCTTTTTCAGCTAACCCTCCCTGAATAATGGGACTGATGCCACACTCACCAAAAACAGTCTTGACAAGGTGTAAAATCCAGCTTGCCAGGACGATTCCGAGACGAAAGAGATTTTCAACCAGGGTGGCTCAATCCAATCCACACCAGTCCCAAAGGCTTGAATGCAAATTGGGTGGCTTCCCGAAGTCAATACCTCTTGGAGAAGTGTGGCTCAATGCTTAGAGCGGCAGACCTTGATGCAGAACGCTGGCCAGGGACCAGGGTTCGATTCCCGCCTCGGAGGGTTTCGGGCTTAAATTCCTCTGACCGGATATTCTCGCCTCAGTGCCGATTTTAAGCATGAGTCCCACGCTGCAACTCTGGGCAATAGCTTGCTTAGTCTCCACAAAGGCCCCCTGATACACAAGGGATGCCTGGTTTCACCATGGGATGCCCAGGAGTGGACACCCCACAAGGAAAAGCCAGGAGGGGTTCCCTTGTGGTAGGAGTACAAGCGCCGGGATGCCTCCGGGTCACTGTTCGCGCTATACAAATACGCCACATTTACATTTACATTTGATCTTCACTGGCTGGTTAGTAAGGGACCGTGCAGCTGCAATCTTACCCTCCCTGTTACAATGTTAGGCGACAATTTTCATCTCACCCCCAGCTGGTCTGCCCAACCACACTAAACTGTCCCAGACTCCCTCTCAGATACACGGCCCACCTTCTCTTAGAAAATCCCACAATGGCACTGGGCATGCCAAACCACTCCACCGAACCCTCTTCAACCCACTTGAAACCTCACAGCGCAAACGCATTTATTATTAGCTTCCCCCCCAACCTCTCTCCTAAAGCTAGATTAAATTTCCATCAGAAATTGATTGGACAACACAAAGAAACTTTATTTACGGACACACATCATTGTCCCTCTAAAGGACAGAGTAAGATGGACTTAGTATTTCACACTGAAAGACCAGAAGACTGGAACACTTCTCTCATAACACAACTCTACATCTCCAAAACCACAACTACCTCACATAGCTGCAAACTAACAACCTCGCTCTCTAACCTCTCGTCAAGGGGTGGGATCATGTCTGCGACCATCTACACTAACGTCACTGTCCTGATTCAGGCAAATAACGAGAACCTGGAGGCTTTCGAATTGCTCTTCCCCACACTCCGCTCCGCTCTCCCTCACCTGCTGCGATCCTCCCCGACCCAGCTCCCACTAACAGATAACCGGCCCCAATAGGAAAATTAAACTATCCCCACCTCGCCCCACGCCGCCTCCCCCGAGTCACCCCCGTCTCCAGCGCCTCTACAAAGAGTGTTCTCCAACTCTCAAAGGAATGTCAAACTCGACTTCCTAATCTGACACATCCAACGCAACTCCTTGAACTCGCTCGGCCGCCAACGGCCCCTAATCACACTAGTACTCGCCCAGATCTCAGAAGGTCGATCTCACACCATGACCGAACTCACCCTCCTCCCAGGGTCCCAAAAGGGGACAACATGTTCTACGCCAGTAATAATAGGCATCTTATCCTAAACACGACCTACTCTACGCAGGATGACCCTCCCAAAGATGCCCTCACCCTTGCACACAACATCATGGCGCAGCGTCTCGCTTCACTAGAAAACCAGCTAGAATCAATTTCCCGGGGCTTTAAGGAAATTCTCACCAACCTCGACAAGGCCCGAAGGCCCCAACAATCCCCTCACAGGGTACCCTCTCCATCCAACTCCAACCACCACCAGCACCCCACTAGGCCCGTAGCAACCCCTGTGACACGGGTACAGAGACCCTCAAGAACGTAACTGGAGGCCTTGTCACAAAAAACCCTAAGAAACATAGCCCGTGTCACTAGGGCTCAGAGTCGCTCAAACTCTGACATCGAACCCTTCTCCTCAAGACATACTAGGACTGAAGCCGCAATGTCTGATGAAGAAGCGGCCGATCTAGCCTCTTCATACGCTGCACCTTCCATTGACTCCCTAAAATCCAAGATCCAAGTGATCACAGGTTTCGGAAGAGACCTTCCATACACAAAACCGCACAGACTACCTTTCCTCACATCCCTTCCTAGAGCTTCCAAGGGAATGGATCCTAGCAAAAAAGAGCTTTCCACCAACTGCATGCTCATCAACTGCAGATCGGCGTCCATGCATGCAATCGAACTAGCAGAAGCCATTCTCACGCAGGACGTTGACATTGCGTTCATCACGGAGACCTGGTACAAAGATCTCTCCTCACCATGCTTAGACATGCTTGTGCCCCCAGGGTTTTCCATTATTAACAAACACAGAAAAGACCAACAAGGGGGAGGGATAGCTATCATTCATAAAGACAACATTGCCATCATGGAAATAGACTCATGCAAGTACAACACCTTTGAATATCTTACCGCCAGCATGAAGAACAAAGATAATGGAACACTACTTTGTCACCTTCTCTATCACACACCAAGTCAAGTCAAGTCAAGTCAGAAAATTTATATAGCGCACTACATACCCAGAGGGTTTCAAGGCGCTTAAGGAGGGGTGGGGAATTACTTGTCAAATATCCACGTTTTAAGTTTCTTTCTGAATGATAGGTGGTTCTGGGTAAGGCGAAGGTAAGTGGGAAGTGAGTTCCAGGTTTTAGCTGCCAGGTAGGAGAAGGATCTACCTCCCATGGTGGTCTTGTTGATGCGAGGTACAGTGGCAAGGGCTTGGTTGGAGGATCGAAGCTGGCGGGAGGGGGTGTAGAAGGACATTCGTGTGTTGAGGCATTCTGGTCCGATTTCGTAGAGTGCTTTGTGTGCGTGGGTTAGGAGCCGGAAAGTGATCCTCTTATTGACGGGAAGCCAGTGGAGGTTTTTCAGGTGACCAGAGATATGTTCTTTACGTGGGATGTCTAATATGAGCCTGGCTGAGGCGTTTTGGATTCGTTGGAGTTTTTTCTGGATTTTAGTGGTAGTCCCGGCGTAGAGGGTGTTTCCGTAGTCCAGTCGGCTCGTGACCAGAGCGTGGGTGACCGTTTTCCTAGTTTCGGTGGGGATCCAACGAAATGTTTTTTTGAGCATGCGGAGAATGTTGAAGCAGGATGAGGAGACGGCGTTGACTTGTCTGTTCATTGAAAGTGAGGAATCCAGGATGACGCCCAGGTTCCGTGCGTGGTCTGTCGGGATGGGTGCTTTTCCAAGGGCTTCTGGCCACCAAGAGTCGTCCCATGCGGAGGGGGAGGTACCTAAGATGAGGACTTCTGTTTTATCTGAGTTCAATTTCAGACGGCTGTGTTTCATCCATTCGGCTACTTCTTTCATTCCTTCGTGTAGGTTCGTTTTGGCGGTGCTAGGGTCTTTGGTGAGTGATAGGATCAGTTGAGTGTCATCCGCGTAGGAGATGATGTTGAGGTTGTGTTGGCGGGCGATGGCCGCGAGGGGGCTCATGTATACGTTGAAAAGGGTGGGGCTGAGTGAAGATCCTTGTGGTACGCCGCAGATGACTTCAGTGGCCTTTGACTTGAATGGTGGAAGGCGGACTCTCTGGGTTCTTCCGGTGAGGAACGAGGTGATCCATTCCAGTGCTTTTCCTTGGATTCCGATGTTTCTGAGGCGCTGTAGAAGGGTGCTATGGCAGACTGTGTCGAAGGCAGCGGAGAGGTCGAGGAGGATGAGGGCGACTGTGTCTCCATTGTCCAGTAGAGTTCGAATGTCGTCTGTTGCTGCGATGAGGGCGGTCTCAGTGCTGTGTTTTGCTCGGAAGCCGGATTGTGAGGGGTCGAGGGATTTGTTGGCTTCGAGGAAGGCGGCGAGTTGGTTGTTGACAGCTTTCTCGATGACTTTGGCCGGGAATGGAAGGAGCGAGATGGGGCGGTAATTTTTGAGTTCGGTGGGGTCCGCTGTGGGTTTTTTCAGAAGGGCGCTGAGTTCAGCGTGTTTCCAGCTTTCCTGGAAGGTGGCGGATTTGAAGGAGCAGTTGATGACGCCTCGGAGGTGCGGTGCTATGATGGAGTCTGCTTTGTTGAAGATGTGGTGAGGGCAAGGGTCTGTGGGGGATCCTGAGTGGATGGAGTTCATCAGGCGGATGGTGTCCTCAGTGGAATTAGGGTTCCAGTCATTAAGGGTGTTCGAGGGGGGTGAAGGTCCAGCAGGTGGTTGGGAGGGTTGGTCTCCGGGTTGGTTGTCGAAGCTGTTGTGGATGTCTGCAATTTTGTTGTGGAAGAATGAGGCTAGGGAGTCGCAGAGTGCTTGAGAGGGGGTGATGTCGTTAGAGTTGGCCGCGGGATTAGTAAATTCCTTGACTATGTTGAAAAGTTCCTTGCTGTTGTGGGCGTTGTTATCTAGTCGTTCCTTGAAGGCGGATTTCTTGGCCTTTCGGATCAGTTGGTGGTGTATGCAGGTGGCGTTTTTGAAGGCGTCCTTGGTGCTGGTGGTTGGGTCTTTTTTCCAGGCCTTCTCAAGGGAGCGGCAGAGTTTCTTGGATTTCTTAAGATCATCGTTGAACCATGAGGCCTTCTTGCTGCCAAGTTTGCTTTGTCGTTTTTTTCAGTGGTGCTAGGATGTCGGCGCTGTTGGATAGCCATAGGGAGAGGTTGGTGGCGGCTTGGTCGGGGTTTGAGGAGTGGGCTGGGGGGTTTAGAAGAAGCGATGAGGAGATCTGGTCGATGGTGATTTTGTTCCAGTTTCTTTGCAGAGTTGGTTTGGGGTCGTTGTTGGGTTTGGGCTTGTTGTAGGTAAAGTGAACGCAGCTGTGGTCAGTCCAGAGGAGAGCCGTAGTGTGGCTGAAGGAGACATGATTGCTGGAGGTGAAGATAGGGTCGAGAGTGTGACCTGCGATGTGGGTGGGGGAAGTGACCAGTTGTTTAAGTCCGAGGTTGGCGAGGTTGTCCAGAAGGGTGGTGGAGTTGCGGTCGTTGTTCTTCTCAAGGTGAAAGTTGAGGTCTCCCAGAAGGATGTAATCTTTGGAGGGGAGTGCGTGTGGAGTGATGAAGTCCGTGATGTCCTCACTAAATTGTGCGCGGGGTCCTGGTGGTCTGTAAAGGAGGGTGCCTCTGAGTGTGGTATTGGGGTCGATGTGGATCTGGAAGTGAAGGTGTTCAGAGTTGGAGAGATTGATGTCAGAGCTGGTTGAGATGTGGATGGATTTCTTATGGACGATAGCGATTCCTCCTCCTGTGTGGCCGGTACGGTCCTTGCGTATGATCTTATAGTCTTCTGGGATGGCAATGGTGATGTCTGGGGCGGAGGAGGCGTTCATCCATGTTTCTGTAAGGAAGGCGACGTCCGGAGAGATGGTGTCTAGTAGATTCCATAGGTCAATGGCGTGCCTGTGGACCGATCGGGTGTTGAGCAAGATGCATTGTAGGTGGTTGGGGTCGGGAATCTGAGGTGTGGTCGTGGCGGAGTTGTTGACTGTGCCGATGAATTTGCAGGAGTAGCATGAGAAAGGTCCATGGGTGTGTCCAGGAGCGGCTTGGACGCAGTTGGGGGAACGGCCGGGGTTAAGGGCTAGGAGGGTGGTGGCATCGTAAGTAATGCGGGAGGGCTGGGCAATGCGAGGGCCAGGGGCTCTGGTGCTGGGCGCGGTCCAGGCGCGGACGGGCGTAGACGGGCTTACCTTTGGCGCACCTTCGGCGCGAATGGGGCGCGATCGCTGCGCGTGAACGCTGCGCGCGGGAGCAACTGTCATATATGGATAGTGGAGGGGGAGGGGCGAGGTCGGCTCAGCTGGGAGGCGGGGCGGGCACACGAGGGCGACAACAACAAACAAAATGGAGGCGGAGGGGGGAGCACAGCGGAGCGCTAGAGGCAAACGCGCTACCAAAGTAAAAATCACAGAATTAAATCGTCAAAGTTCAAATGAGGCAAAGCGGCAATCAGGCAGATAGCAGGCAATACGATTTGGCAATATTACAAGCAAAGCAGAATAACGATACCAAATGTCTCCAAGGGACACTGGGAGCGACCACTCAGCTCGAGGGAGAGGAGCGAGTCACGGCGCCCTCAGGTAGGGGAGCGCTGTTTCTGGTCAGTGGGAGGTCGGCTCAGCTGGGAGGCGGGGCGGGCACACGAGGGCGACAACAACAAACAAAATGGAGGCGGAGGGGGGAGCACAGCGGAGCGCTAGAGGCAACCGCGCTACCAAAGTAAAAATCACAGAATTAAATCGTCAAAGTTCAAATGAGGCAAAGCGGCAATCAGGCAGATAGCAGGCAATACGATTTGGCAATATTACAAGCAAAGCAGAATAACGATACCAAATGTCTCCAAGGGACACTGGGAGCGACCACTCAGCTCGAGGGAGAGGAGCGAGTCACAGCGCCCTCGGGTAGGGGAGCGCTGTTTCTGGTCAGTGGGAGGTCGGCTCAGCTGGGAGGCGGGGCGGGCACACGAGGGCGACAACAACAAACAAAATGGAGGCGGAGGGGGGAGCACAGCGGAGCGCTAGAGGCAAACGAGCTACCAAAGTAAAAATCACAGAATTAAATCGTCAAAGTTCAAATGAGGCAAAGCGGCAATCAGGCAATACGATTTGGCAATATTACAAGCAAAGCAGAATAACGATACCAAATGTCTCCAAGGGACACTGGGAACGACCACTCAGCTCGAGGGAGAGGAGCGAGTCACGGCGCCCTCAGGTAGGGGAGCGCTGTTTCTGGTCAGTGGGAGGTCGGCTCAGCTGGGAGGCGGGGCGGGCACACGAGGGCGACAACAACAAACAAAATGGAGGCGGAGGGGGGAGCACAGCGGAGCGCTAGAGGCAAACGCGCTACCAAAGTAAAAATCACAGAATTAAATCGTCAAAGTTCAAATGAGGCAAAGCGGCAATCAGGCAGATAGCAGGCAATACGATTTGGCAATATTACAAGCAAAGCAGAATAACGATACCAAATGTCTCCAAGGGACACTGGGAGCGACCACTCAGCTCGAGGGAGAGGAGCGAGTCACGGCGCCCGCAGGTAGGGGAGCGCTGTTTCTGGTCAGTGGGAGGTCGGCTCAGCTGGGAGGCGGGGCGGGCACACGAGGGCGACAACAACAAACAAAATGGAGGCGGAGGGGGGAGCACAGCGGAGCGCTAGAGGCAAACGCGCTACCAAAGTAAAAATCACAGAATTAAATCGTCAAAGTTCAAATGAGGCAAAGCGGCAATCAGGCAGATAGCAGGCAATACGATTTGGCAATATTACAAGCAAAGCAGAATAACGATACCAAATGTCTCCAAGGGACACTGGGAGCGACCACTCAGCTCGAGGGAGAGGAGCGACACCACGGCATTCAAGGAACAATTATCAGGCAACACCACGGCATTCAGGGAACAATTATCAGACCTGATTGCTCACTGTGCTCTTGGAGATTCCAACAACCTAATTCTTGGTGATCTTAACCTGCGATGGAATGAAACAAACAACTCGCTAATTCAAACGCTATCCAATCTTCTCTGGGACAATAATTTAACCCAACACTGCACAGAGGAGACACATTACATAGGAGCTATCTTGGATGCCATCATTGCCCAACGAGACGCAATTACGATCGAACACATACTCCCTGTGGACTGGACGGACGGACCACATGATTCTATTTCATATCAATCAACAAATTCTCTCTCAACCACCTATGCAAAACCCACCCAAATGGGTCAGAAACCTCTCCCAGATTCCCATGAAAGTCTTCGAAGAAAAGATAAGCTTGCTCCTTCCCTGCACCAACGACCGCCTTTCCACAACCAAACTCACCGCGCGGTACAACTCTAACTTGGTGACTATGCTTGATCAACTTACTCCTCGAAAGCTGAATAAAAGCCGAGCTATTCCGTCCAGCTCCTGTTTCAACGCTGACATTTATTCCGAAAGGAGAAAATTAAGAGCCAAAGAAAGAAACTGGAGGAAGAACCCTACCTCCACCCTCCACAAACAACTCAAAACAGCTCACAGGAAATACAACAATCACATCAAAAACAAGAAATCCTTGTTTTTCCGCTCTGCGCAGGAAAGCGCAAAAAAAGATCCAAAGAGCCCTATAGCATCATCAAGCAACAAACCTCCAAGCCCGTGACATGCTCAATACAAGCGTCCAAAGAACTCTGTGACAACTTCGCCAACTTCTTTAACTACAAGATTAATAAGATCGAACACTCACTGGACACCATCAACACACTGGACCCACGAAGAGCACCATGCCCAGGGCAGACGATACCGCTCCCTGCCCCTCATCCAAATCTTGGCTAAGCTTCCGCCCCATTCAGGAATCTGAGATAATCACGCTGATCTCCACCTTCAAACTCTTGTCTCATGTCCTTGACCCCATTCCTCCCATACTAACCAAAAAGCTGAAGCACTCCCTAGCACCGTTTTGGTGCATGATAATAAACAGCTCCATGAAAAACAGAGATGTTCCAGACCAAGTCACATCCTTGCTGAAAAAACCCGGCCTTGACTTAACGGATTTGAATAACTTTAGACCTGTATCTAACCTTCCCATTCTGTCCAAAATCCTAGAAAAATGAGTACTCCAACAGCTAACCCAACAAATGGACAACATCAACCTCCTGGACTCTCACCAATCTGGCTTCAGAAAGGCTGTAGCACAGAAACCGCGATCCTCAACATTATCGACAATATCCACAATTCACCAGACTCTGACCAATGCTGCCTCCTCATTCTCCTTCACCTATCGGCAGATACAGTAGACCACAAAGTCCTCATTAGGGCGCTCCAAGAAAGAGCCGGTCTTGGTGTGGTGGTCCTCCAATGGTTTGCCTCCTTCTTGCACAATCGCACTAAAAAAAAAACTTTGCTTCAGACACTCACCCTGTCAACAAGGGAGTCCCTCAAGGCTCAGTGCTCTCCCCGCAACTATTTAACATTTACATGGAACCTCTCACCAAACTACTCAAAGCAGCCAACATCCGTTTCCATCTTTACGCAGATGATACTCAGATATATCTGGAAACCACCTCCCTCCGTGACATTCAAAGACTCAATGACATACTGAGAGATGTCCAACACTGGCTGTCATCGAATCACCTTAAACTAAACCCCGACAAAACTGAGATACTTCTCATCTTGAACAAGGAGGAGAACCCTCTAATTGCTGAATGGCTAAAGGCCCTTGATGCGCTTAACCGGAATCTCACCCTAGCCGACTCTGTCAAATCACTGGGCATCAAATTAGACCCGAAACTTAACATGACCAAACACATCAAGAATTCGGCCAAGAGCGCTTTCCTTCGCCTTAAACTACTGAACAAAATAAAACCTTTCATTCCTCCCAACGATCTTAAACAGGTCACTCAAACACTGGTGCTGTCAAGACTGGACTATGGGAACGCAGTCCTCTCAGGAATTGCAAAGTCACAACTATCTCCCATCAAAACAACTGAATGCGGGAGCCAGAATGGACCGGAATCAAGAAATTCGACCACATTTCCCCTGCACTCAGAGAACTTAAATGGCTCCCAGGAGAAATGCGGATCCCCTTCAGAACAGCCTGCCTCACGCATAAAGCCCTACATACCGGCAAACCCAAATATCTGGCGGCCAAACTCAAAAAAGCTGGTCAGGCCAGGAACCTCAGAAGTTCAAAGTCCCTCCTAGTCATCCCGCCAAAAATACGAAAACAAAAAACTGCAGCTCGATCCTTCGCGGGAAGCGCACCCTAAATCTGGAACTCCTTTCCCCCTCACATCAGAACCATTACCTCGTTTGTAAAATTCAAAAGCCAACTCAAAATCCTGTTCCTCAAGCGCTCCCTAGGGAGTCGATAGGAGCAATCGGAGTGGGGTAACTAACACCTCGCACTGCTCCAAAATTGTGTTGCCGAGACTAAGAAACAGATGTCACATGACTACGAAGCAGACCACTCAACCAGCGTCCTGCAATGTTAATGCGTCGTTTTTTTGTCTCATGTGTTGTGAATCTCTGCAATGTATCTTGTGTAAAGCGCCCTCGGGTCAGGCCAGCGCTATATAAAACTTCTTAAATAAAAAAATTAAATTAAAAAATAAAAATAAACATACAAAGTGGGAGAAGTATTAAAACATAGTGTTTTGTGCTGAAGTGTCCCCTTCCACTAGAAAACCTATGCTTGACAGCCTGGCAGCCTCAAGTGCGCCATCGTTGTGGGAGAGAGGAACAGCGCCATTTCATCGTAGATATGGCGCTGCTCTGCTTTGGCTGCTGTGCCGCGTGGAAAGTTAGTGAACCTGTCCCTACATAAATTCAGAAAGACAAATGGCAGGCAACCACTTTGATGCAATACTATTGCAAAAGCATAAGACAGGTTGGAGACCCTACATGCAAGGAGCAAGTAGGGAAGTTGGGAAAGGAGCGAGAGACTTGAGGTACCAAGACCATACTCCTGCTCTCTGGTAAGGTTGACTTCTCAGGTTTATATAAAGGTCAACCCAGTCTCTGCCCCTCCCTAACATTACTGCCGAGAGAAACCTGCTTTGTTGCGCTCGACATGACATTCTTCCCCTTCAGCCTGACATCACCTGCTCGTGACCACATCAGTGATGTCAGCGGTGAAGGGAAACAAGCTGGCAGCTGAGCGATCAGCGCTGGCAGAGCCCTGGGAGTGGGCGTGGAATCAAGAGCCGAGCATGCAGGCTGGATCAGGCGCTGTCGACCCATGCATCTGCAGTTTGGCAACACCTCGCACATGAAAAAACACACACACATTAAACACAGGAATGACTTGAGAACACATCAAAGGGCACTGATGTGCTGAAGGAAACGGGAGCTGAGCTGTATGTAGCACAGATGTGCCGTTGTCTGTTAAGAAATCCGAGCCATATTCAGGGAGGAAGGCCACGTATTTTGAATTGCTTAGAGCTACCATTTCCAGCCCTACTGGCTTATCACAGCAACCCGCATGTTTTTGATGCGATTGAACCTACCACCTTTTCAGACATACTGGCAAATTCCGCTCTAGGCCTATTCCCTAGCATCCACCCCCTCCACCCCATCTCCCTTGGAAAAGGACCACCCAGCACCGCCTGCTCGGACACAGAAAGGCGCCAATGAGACGACTGGTTTCCCAGCACCCTTTTCCCCAAAACAATGCCACTTTTTGCCTTACATAGCAAAACCACTGCTGAGAAGGCACAGAAGGAGGGTTGGTACAGCTCCTCTGCCCATTGGCTAAGAGCAGGATGAGTCAGGAACGCAGCCAAGACAATGGTGGGAAGCAGAGATGTAAACATCTCATGATGCCTTGGAGCCCGGACAAGTAGCATGTGCCATGGCCATATTAGGATGGGAAGACGGCGCAGCCAGAAACCTAGACATTGAAGCGGGCACCTCTAGGACCTAGTAGTGCAGCTTGTTCAGGACGCAGTTGTTAAAGGGGGAGGGCACCGACGAACGGCCCCTGACGCTGGCTGTTTCCAGGGGCGCCGTCTGTGGGGGCAGTCGGGCGTCTGCCCCGATTCCTTCTCCCAAAATAGTTATTGGGACTGGGGAATGAGGGTGGTGAAAAGGTAAATGGGTTTGGAGGGGATACAAGATGAGATAAGGAGTGTGGGAGGGGCAAAGAGGCGTTGGCACAATTAAGGAGGATGTGGAATGGTGTAACAGAGGGAGAGAAATAGGTGAAAGGAGGAGAAACTGGAAACGAGTGAAAGGAGGGGAGAAGGTGGTGAAATAGAGGCTTTAGAAGCGACGTGGTTAGACAAGGAGAGTTGAGCTAAAAGAGGCGCTACGAGACAAGTGTAAGAATGAGGGAGGAGGAAGACAAAGAAGTGCCGATAAAAATATGAAGCTCCCCCGAACAGGTGCCTTTTGATTACCTCTTGACATTGTAGTTTTCCTTTGCCTGATGGTATCTGTAGTTTTGAGCATTCAATATATAAAGCTACAAATATGAGAAATAAAAGAAAATCAAGAATGGGTGAACCTCTCACACCTGACAAGAGGTAACTTGAACTCTCCGAGGGCAGTGGGTTAGAAGGAACAGCGAAAAGGGGGTCGAGGGTTGAAATGGAGGAGAGAGGTAGGGGAAGGGCAGAAGTGCTGTGGGGCAGTGAGGAGTCAGGAGAGTGCCAGACGAAGGGAGGGGCAAGGAACAGCGACCTAACATTCTTCCAAGCCAAGTGGGAAGAGCTGATCAGGGCCAGCTTTCACGTTTTTAGTTGAATTACACGTGTTTAGGCGTACTCGTCGACCTCAGAGAGCCAATGGGTTGAGGGAAATGTCCAGGATACAAACCTGTGACTTTGAGGTCAAATAAAGGTCGTTGGAGTTGATGCATTCATCGACTGATCAGACCCAACAGTAATAGATGAGTGTCTTGAAATCCTGGTGTTAGGGCGCGACACAGGTAAAGTGAAAAAGAGAGACCGACAGAGAGCATGGGGTTAGAGGGAGAAAAGGATAGAGTGAGAGCAAAAAAAGAATAGAAACATAGAGGGATGTCAGGAGAAGAAAAATATGGAGTTAGGAAATGGCCAGAGGAGGAGAGGAAGTGGGAAAGGTAACACCCTGAGGGAGAAGAGATACAATATTAGTGAACTGCTGTCGTGTTACAATATTGAAAACACACATCACTTTCCCTAAATTGAGGTGTAAACATATTTAGAATTTGGAGGAGTGTTCCTGTGCACTGTCAGTGAGCTGGCCATAGAGGGCATGAAATAGCTGAATTTGGATCATGAATTCAAAGTTGTTCTTCCCCTAATATACATTTGGCCCAGGGACCTCAAAATCCTCAAGCTGTTCCTGCACAGACTACACCCCTATCGGCCTTACTGTGTTCTCTCCCGTCAGAAATCCTCCACTACCACACTCCATGCATCCTCACCTGCCCCAGTCTGAGTCATAATCCCCACCTTCTACAATAAACCTTTGTACTCACTCCCATTCCTGAATGCCCAGTCTCTTCCTCAAAATGTCACAATGACGCTTCCTGTGATGTCACTGCTTCCGATTTAAATTCTGTGATACCACTTCCCAATATGTCACTTGAGTTCGCAGTCATGCCGTAAGGTTGCCATTTACATGAAATTCGGATGCAAACACTTCCAGAGGATTGCATGCACCCACAGAGAACTGCGTCCAGGCACTAGACATGTCATGCACTCATGAGAGCTGCATGAAAGCAAAGGATATATCACGTCATGCATGCTGAAAGAAATGCATGTCATCACAGTGCATGCAGCACAGGGTGCTACATTGAGGCATTGTAGGGGCCCCCTTTTTCCCATTGAATTTATACTCATGGCCAGTCCATGAGGGGTCTTGTTCTCTATATTATTCCCTTGTTTTGCCACAGTATATAAGTAATTGTTTCGTGTGTAACAATAGAACACCGAATAGTGTTTACCACAGTCTCTCTTTGCCAGATTTATGTGTATAATTCACTCATCCATAATACTTTGATGGTATTCTGGGGTATTCTAGCCAGCAGTTCCGTTTTTTATATACTTGTATCTTCCTCTCTATCTTTTTGTTGTTTCTTTCACCCCCTGTTGTTTCATCGTTCTACTGATACTAAATCTAGTTATCGTATTTATTATGGCCACACTTAAATCTCATGGCTTTAGTGACGAAGAATTTGCCTCTATGGTAGGTTCTTCGGTTAGTTTTGATACCAGAAACACATCAAAGTTCCATTCAACCGCATTGCCTTCACCAATTATTCCAACGACTGAATATCTCGTATATCACTAGGTTAATTTGTTTTTGAAATTGTGGTTATGTAATTTTTTTGTTTTCACTTTTTGTCTTTGTACGTCTTTAGTTGTAAATAACCAATTTCTTGCTTGTGTTTGAACATTATGTATTATATATAAATGTTTTTTAAGTGTGAAAAATGAAATAAATAAGTAAATGAAATTTAAACAAAGGATAAAAATAACACAAAAAAATATACTATAATCAAAATAAAAAGATTGAAGAATTTTTGTATAACTCGCTGTTTCAGCACACATTTATTTGAATGTTGTGGAGGGTCTATCACTTTGTTTAGATTCTGATCTAGGGATTATCTATGCCCTTGGGGTTTGCTACACTTTTTCTCTACATAGTTTACCTTCCCTACGAGTAGCTAACTAAGGACATTGTAGGGGCCCCCTTTTTCCCATTGAATTTATACTCATGGCCAGTCCATGAGGGGTCTTGTTCTCTATATTATTCCCTTGTTTTGCCACAGTATATAAGTAATTGTTTCGTGTGTAACAATAGAACACCGAATAGTGTTTACCACAGTCTCTCTTTGCCAGATTTATGTGTATAATTCACTCATCCATAATACTTTGATGGTATTCTGGGGTATTCTAGCCAGCAGTTCCGTTTTTTATATACTTGTATCTTCCTCTCTATCTTTTTGTTGTTTCTTTCACCCCCTGTTGTTTCATCGTTCTACTGATACTAAATCTAGTTATCGTATTTATTATGGCCACACTTAAATCTCATGGCTTTAGTGACGAAGAATTTGCCTCTATGGTAGGTTCTTCGGTTAGTTTTGATACCAGAAACACATCAAAGTTCCATTCAACCGCATTGCCTTCACCAATTATTCCAACGACTGAATATCTCGTATATCACTGGGTTAATTTGTTTTTGAAATTGTGGTTATGTAATTTTTTTGTTTTCACTTTTTGTCTTTGTACGTCTTTAGTTGTAAATAACCAATTTCTTGCTTGTGTTTGAACATTATGTATTATATATAAATGTTTTTTAAGTGTGAAAAATGAAATAAATAAGTAAATGAAATTTAAACAAAGGATAAAAATAACACAAAAAAAATATACTATAATCAAAATAAAAAGATTGAAGAATTTTTGTATAACTCGCTGTTTCAGCACACATTTATTTGAATGTTGTGGAGGGTCTATCACTTTGTTTAGATTCTGATCTAGGGATTATCTATGCCCTTGGAGTTTGCTACACTTTTTCTCTACATAGCTACATTGAGGCATATGCATGCATCCAAGCAGGAAATTGTTGGTGCGGGAAAGTGCCGAAAGTTCAGCAGGCCCTGGCTGATCCAGGGAAGTGCAGGGTAATAGATGCCTGCATAGGATGTTGCATACAGCCAAATGCTGGATCATTGAGGCAGACTGTACCGAACAAAGAAAAATATAGTGACATGCATGGAGGGCAATGATAGGGTATGCAGGGACAACACAGTGCTTGGAGACCCAGGCCAGAACATGCTAGGACAGGCACACGTGGAAGATATAAAGCCACAATCCTGAGCCCCTTGCAGCCACAAGTATGCCCTGAAGACTTATGTGGTCCAGAAGGCCCGCTAGAATTTGAAAAAATCTTTGATCCAATTCCTTGAAGTTGACTGGTGGACAAGCCGTGAACCCTAGGGACGAGATCTGGGTCCTCTACAAGATTAGGTTCAGGCTGGTCCTGGGCTTTGACCCCTTGTATGCATTCATCAATGAAGTTGCCCAGGGGCAGTCAGGCCTTATTAAGAGTAATTCTCCTCCTGGGTTACTGCTCAAGACTCATGTGTAATACTCTACGAAATTAGGTGGCCTATCTGACTGGCGCAGAGTTTTCCATAAAGAGTCTTTTGAAAAATATTGTAAAATGGCCTGTCATTGGAACTGACTGCTGACTGTCATCCGACTTTTGTTATCAGGAATATTGAGGACCAAATATTGAAAAGTCACAGTATAATGGCCAGAATATCGATGGACATTATATATAAGATTTAGGGATAGAAACTGTATACAAATTTACCTTTCAATATTTTTCCCTTGATATTCTGACCACTATTTCCTTTCAATATTTGGTCCTCGATATTCCTGACCTGCACTACCCTTGGCTAGCCTGCGATGATCTTAAGGTGGGGTTGTTCTATGTGACTTACATAGATATTTCCATTGGCTGTTTGTAGGTAAATTAGGTTTTACCCTTCCCACATTGGGCCCTCTATGATGCAACACTTGCAAAGAGGGTGAAAAGTGGAATAAGCTTCAGAGAGCGCAAATAAATGTATACCTAAAAAACAAAGGTTAAAGTAACATTATAGTTAGGTGAAAATTTCAGTGACAGGGTAACGTTTTAAACATACAAAACAAGTTATAGTTATCTCAACTAACTATAGCTCAAACCGTAAGGTAACTATAACTCTCACCTCTGCCATGCACAATTTTGTTTTCAAAAATGTCATTGCAAATGTTGCAGTAATATTATCAATGATGTCATAGAAGGTGTCATTGACTGATGTAATATGTTGGGTAATTGGCAGTACATGGCGAAGGCGCGTGTTACAGTTACTTGAGATGACTATAAAAATTGAATTTCAGTGGTTTTATGAAGATTCATCAAACAGAGCCAAAGTTGTTAGGAAAACTAATGAAAACTTATGAAAACTCAGACCTAACTATAACTACCCAGTGGCAGCTGGGTTATATATATCTATATATCTATATTCACTTAAACAACCCAAAGGTTACCGGGTCATAGAATTAAAAAAAAACTAGAAATTCACTGAAAAAAACAAAGATTACAGAAACTTTATAGTTGGGCTTAGATTTCACTCATACAAAACCAGTGAAATTTGGAAGTTATAGTTACCTGAGTTAACTATAACCTAAGCTCCCACAGTGCACTGCTCATTACATCACTCAAGAAATGGTCAGTGGAATCACTGATGACATCACTGTTAACATCTCAAATGACCATTGATGACATCATTAAGTGAGTGGAAGTGTTTTTAAGTGTTTATGAGTGTTAAACATATATATATTAACCTACTACAAAAGTTAAATTAGTATACTAGATGCACTACTACTGAGTGATATTTCTTCTAAAATATTAAATAAGTGGCTATGTGACTGTATGTATCCTTGTATGTATGAGTGTGTAACTGGCTGTATGGGTGTGTAAGTGGGTGTGTGAGTAGCCGTGTGTGTGAGTGAAATGTGTGAGTGGTGGTACTGGTTGGTGAGTGGGTGTGTCAGTGGCTGTATGGGCAAGTAAGTGTCAGTGTGTGTGGATCTATAGGTGGGTAAGTGGGTTTGTATTGACTATGGGTGAGTGAGTGGGTATCTGCATGACTGTATGAGTGAGTGACTGTGTGTAAGTGGCTGAATGGGTGAGTGAGTGGCTGCTTGAGTGGAGGTTTGGTAAGTGCTGTGGTGTGTGAGTGTCTGTATTGGAGAGTATATGTCTATGTGAATGGCTGTATGGGTAAGTGAGCAGCTGTGTGAGTGCTTGTATGGATGTGTGAATGGGTATGTAATTGACTGTGTGGGTGAGTGAGTAAGTGTGGGAGTGCTTGTGTGGATGAGCGAGTGGCTGTGTTAAGAGGCTGTATGGGGAAGTGAGTGGCTGTGTTGAGAGATTGTGTGGGTGAGTGAGTGGCTGTGTTAAGAGGCTGCATGGGTGGGTGAGTGAGTGACTGTATGAGTGTGTAGGTAAACCGTCTGTGTGAGTAGCTGTATGGGGGAGTGTGTTGCTATGTGAGTGGCTGTACAGGTGATTGACTGGTTGTGTGAGTGGTTGTATGGGTGAGTGAATGGTTGTGTGACTGGCTGTATGAGTGAGTGAGCAGGTTTGTGAGTGTCTCTATGGAGGAGTGTGAGGGTGTCTGAGCACTGGTATGGGTTTCTGAATGGGTATGTGAGTGGTTGTGTAGGAGTGGGCGTACAAGAGTTTTTATGGGGGTGTGGGTGTGTGAGTGGGACTGTGGAGGATGTCATCAGTGATGTCATTTGAGATGTCATCAGTTATGTCATGTCATGAATGATGTGATATGTGAGGTCATAAGCAGTGCATTGCAGGGGCATAAGTTATAACTAACTCAGGTAACTATAACTGCTGAATTTCACTGGTTTTGTGCGAGTGAAATCTGGGCCTAACTATAATGTCCCTGTAACCTTTGTTTTTTTCAGTGAATTTCTAAGGTTTTTTAATTCTATTTACTAACTATAAGGACCCTATAACCTTTGTTTTTTTAAATGAACTTCTATGGTTTCTCAAATTCTATATCCTAAATATAACGTCCCTGTAACCTTTGGTTTTTGTATGTGAATTTCTGTGTTTTTTGTAACTAGTAGTCACATTTTCAGAGTGGTGGAGAAAGGGAGCAGGGCCTTCAACCAGCTCTCAGGAATTCTGCTGTGTCTGCTTACTAGAGGTAACAGGAGGGCTTCTGGGCCTCCACGAGCCTTCAACATCCAAGAGGACTTCAGCTCCCAACCAGCAGTGCGCCAGGAGGTGCTTTTGTAGAGTGATGGAGAAAGTGGGCGTGGCCTCCAAAGACCTCTCAGCAATTCTGCAGGCAACAGGAGGGCTTGTTGGCCCCCAGAACACTGTAGAGCCAAGTGATTTCATCTCCCAACTAGCAGTGCACCAAGAGTCACGTTTGCACAGTGGTGAAGAAAGGGGGCCTAGCCTCCGAAGCCCTCTCTGTAATCGCGCTCTGTGGAACTTACTGGAGGTAACAGGAGGTCTTGTTGGCCCCCAAGGACCCTCTGGAGCCAATGGGACTTTATCCCCCAACCAGCAGTGCATCAGGAGGCCTGTTTGCAGAGTGGTGGTGAAAGGGGCATGGCCTCCAACAACCTCTCAGCAATCCTGCTGTGTGGTACTTACTGGAGATAACAGGAGGGGTTGTTGGGCCCCAAGAACCCTCGAGAGCCAAAGGGTCTTCATCTCCTAACTAGTAGTGCACAAGGAGGTGCGCTTGCAGAGTGGTGGATAAAGGGGGTGTGGCCTCCAACAACCTCTCAGCAATCCCAATTTGTGACCCTTACTGGAGGTAACAGTAAGGGTAGTTGGATCCCAATGACCCTATGGAGTCAAGAGGACTTCATCCCACAACTAGTAGTGCACCAGTAGACAAATTTGCAGACTGGTGGTAAAAGGGGGTGGGGCCTCCAGTGACTTGCTGTCTGTTTTTTTTGGGTCAAGCCTGGGGAGCACTTGCACTGCGGCACGCGGCATTGGAGTATGTACTAGAACCCCGCCCACTCTCCGCCCATATTTGTCATTGGCTTGTGTCATTGTCCTTCGTAAATGCTGACTTCTGATTCATTAATAGACTTGTTAGTCCCTCCTTAGTACTGCTTTGCCTTCATTTGTAATCTCCCATGAAGGCTGGCCCTTTTACTTCGGTTGTTTCACTATATGCCTTTTTTAGTCTGTGAACACTATTTTCTTTAATGAGTTTCTATGACAGCAGGACAACATGGTTTTTTGCAATATTCAGCACGCCATGAGCGCTTTCACTTTCCAACCAGCTGGGACAATGTCGGCCGCTTCTTTGAATAGGTCTCGCATTTACACAAGTTTGAGCTATTTGCATTATAAATGACAATGCCTTTTATTTATGTGTTAAACAGCGAGACAGATAAATAAAAGGCATTGTCATCTACAATGCCATTAGCTTAAACTATTGCAAATGCTAGACCTATTGCATTGCAAAGGCTTATTTAATTTATTAGAGGAGGCGGGCCATGTGCCCCCCCTTCCTAGTAGAGCAAAGGAGAAGTAATTAGAAAGGAAATGATTTAAGACACGATTGGGGACATCAGAATGGGTGTGAGAATAGATCAGTACATGGTGGGTTGCAAGTAGGGTGGATGGTCGGAAAGTGATGATAATGGTTGGGATAGTTGAGGCGAGGGTGGGTGTTAGGAGACAGCTCAAAGGACCCACGGGGTGTTCAGGCAGGAGACAGCTCAAAGGACCCAAGGGGTGTTCAGGCAGGGGCACCTCCTCCGTAATGGCGGAGGAGCCTCGCCCCATAGCCAGAAAATAATAAATAAAATTATAATAACACGTTGTTATTATTGTTTTATTTATATCTGTCTGAGTTACTTCTGTACGACCGGAGGGGCCTTGCCAGGCCATGGCAGGGAGGTTAACTGTGCACTTATAAGTGTGCATGTGTGTTTTTCCGGCTGTTTTAGGCCTGCCAAACACATATGCGCACTTATGTTTCTTCTACCTAGCTGTATGGTACAGCTGAGTTGGAGAAACACCACAGGCTCCCGGCACCTTCTGAGCAGCAAACAAGGCTGGTCAGACCAATACTGGTGCTGCTCTCATGCTAGAGAGCAGCATCTGGTTTTGGTAGGGAGCCTGTGCCTTTAGGCCCATCCACTTCTGGGATGAGAGGAGCAGGAGGAACAAGGCGCCCTGCAAAAGGTGCGGAGCAGAGCGGCAGGTAAGTTTTTTTTTTATTTCCGAACCTCTCCTCTCCACCCCTGCCGCCCTACCAGTTTTGAATGGTGGCAGCCACCACTATGTTCAGGTTAAAGTAAGTTGTAGGATAGTAAAGTTAGGACTTCTGATGAATGACAGAAGAGAGCTACTGTCAGTGGGGGCACTTTTTTGAATAAATAGCAGGGTGTGTGAAATTCACATAATATTTATTAAAATGTTTGGAAAAATTGCACAATATTACGAGTAATTAGGTGAAGTGCAAATACATCATTTGTGTGAAATGTGTCATTTGACGCCAGAAATAGTTAAAAATAGAGTAAAACATAATTGCCATAAACAACAGCTAGTAGAATGCTGGCTGTTTGCTTTGTTCCCACACTCCTGTACTATAATCTTGCCATGTATTGGCATATAGATGCTGCTTTGCTATATACTGTGTTAAGTTAACATGAGCTTATTAAGTGTTTAAATGCCATATTTCCTTCGGCTTCAGTTTGCACACGACACATAATTGTTACTGTAGCTTTCAACCTAGACGAAAGATGTGATTTATTTGAGAATAATATGTTATTACTCTGATATAAGTCGTGCTTGGTACACTGTCTGCACAGTGAGTGCTGAACCCTCTAAGAATAACTCAACACAAGGTTACTGGGAGGTCTGATCCTCGCACCACATTAGACATAACACAAATACAGTTGCTGCCAACATTGGGCTCTAAGCGGGTTTAAGATAGAGTTACTGGGAATGCAAAAACACACTTGATGATGCTTCGCATGCAGAGAGCTGGTGGCAGATGATGTGATCCTCTCCTCCTGAGATTTAGAGGTATGGGCCCGCCCTGCTAAAACCCAAAAGAGACCTTCATAGATATAATATAATATGCTAAATAGGGAGTGTGAGAAATAGGTGTTGTTAATTCCTATTAATCTCAGCATTATAATATGCTATCACCGTTTGCGTACTATGGACTAGTAACTATGCTGATAACTTTGATTCTTATAATATGTTTTCTTGTATTATATAAGATACTGCGTTTGAGAACCTTGCATTGATGAATAAATATTTCAAATATGCACGTGTCCTCTTTTACTCCACGTTCTGGTTTGAAATTATTATAGAGCGAAAGAGTGTTCATGTGTTCCACGCTACCTGAGGTATCCTAAGTTCATGTTCTGGTTTGTCTAAAGCATTGGGAGTTTGTTATGACCAATGAGACACTGTAGCTAGCTCGGTAAGGGGATTTTGGGTACTGAGGTGAGTTTTGGGTCATCCTAATTCACTGAGGTTCCAGATCTCTATGCACAGTTCTGTAGGAGAACGGAATCCCTGCTACATGGTGCCCAATCGTTGGTGGTCTTATATCATGACACTCGAGTAGTATATCATTCAAACCTTAACCCCTTCATTCCCGTTTCCGGAAAACGGTGGTGTCGGAAAAACCTACCTATTTTTGAAATAGGTCTTTTCAAGCTTGAATCTATCTCAAACGGTTTCCTTGAATTACTACCCAGTTGTGCTACAAAGTAATCTTTGTTTTTTCACGTTCCTGTGCAGTCATGGCACAAGCCGTGGACATTCCGCAACATAGTCGCATTGCGGTGCGTGATCATTTGCGGGCTTATAATGTTCCTTTGGAGGGCTTGGCTGTGATAATGGTGGTGAGTGCGGAACATGCTTATCCATACGAATTATTTTATTCGTGGGTGACATTTCCGGCGGTGGACGCAAATTCTGGTGTGTTCCACACATACACAGCCACTCCTGTACCTAATGAGTATACTCCGTACAGGGCGCAGGAAGTTCCTATTGATGTTTGGCAGCATGGAGTTTGGTTTGGTGGCGCCCTACCCCACTCTTTAACCGCTCCGAGATTGGGTCCTTTGTCCATTCCAGGCGCTAATTGGCCTGTTTTGGCTGGATTTACTCCTCACCCTCTGCACGGCAATTGTAACCTAGGTGAACTTCGGCGGCTACATGTAGTCGCGATTGCCGTGATTAAAGCCCTAGTGCACTACACAAGCCGTAATCTTCAGGGTGGAGCCCCGGGAGGTGCGGCGCTTCCGGCAGGGCAGACTGGTTTGAAAATCAGTCCTGTAATGGTCAATTCCGTAATGGGCAAGAAGCCCCAGGATAAGGATGATTTTCCTTTCTGGCTTGCCGAGAAATTTGACCAGCTGTTAGCAGTATTTCCAAATACGACTCCGGGTGAAAAGCACCGGATTCTTAAGCTTAGTTTGCCGAAAGATTTGGCCCCTGAGCTCGTTGACTGTGAAACATGGGGTAAGACTTTTGCAGCGGTCTATGCTAGGTGCTACGGCACCCCGTCTATGTCCAATCTGTCTACGGTCCTTAAACGTGTTCAAGATGATCACGGACCGGAGTCTGCGATTGAATTGGGTATGCCCCTGTGTGGCACCTTTGATGTAGTTTGCGATCTTATCCTTGCAAATGTCAAGGGGGATGCTGTGAACTTTCAGGTTGCTAATGCGTTGGCGGCGCTTCCTTATGCCGAGAAACCCCGACAGTTGGCGAAGATAATTGTGGCGGCTTATAAAACGGTTGGTCGCACTGCCAAGGGTCTTAAGCCTTTTTCTGTTAAGGAGAAAAAGCAGCCCCAGGGACAAACTTCGGAAACTGACGTGCAGCCCAAGTCCAAAAAACAAAATTGGCCTAAAAAACAGAAACAGGGAAAGCAACCACAACAACAAACACAGGTTTCTCGCCCTGCGTCTCCGTTACCTACGCAGTCGGAACGTGTTTATGACTTGCTCGACCGCGCGACGATTAAGACTCCTGATCGATTTCAGGCTTCTGACCAATGCTCTCCTCGTTCCTTTCAGGACTCATCGGCTCCGACGACCGGTGGTGGAGGGGGCGGCAGGGGTCGGGGTGGCCAGCAAGGACGTGACCAGCCCCGCCCGAGGAACAGTGCAGAAAAGCAGGAAGGCTCTACGCCTAGGAGACCACAGTTTGCCAAGAATAAAGTCGCAGCCTTAACAGCGCATCGATATGCCCCAGATAGTGAGAACGCAGCTTCGGAATCTGACGTGGGCTCTGACCTTGCTGGACAGCGCGGCGGAGATTACCATAGTGAGAGAGGCGCTCCGTCCACTACTGAAGGTGACAGCGACTGATACTTATGTTGTCTTTGAAACAGCTGACACTAGAGTTGCTCCCATAGTTTTGGGGCAGAGACCAGGAACCGACGGTCTCCCCAGGAGACCGTCTTAGTGCGAGGCACCACTAAGTCATTCAGAGTAGAGGATCGCAGAGTCCTCGAAGGACAGTAGAAGGTTAATTGGTCTTTGAGAAACTGAGGTCCTTGTCCATGGAGAGCTTTATACACAATACAAAGCGCTTTAAACTTGACCCTGCTTCTGATAGGAAGCCAGTGTAGTTTCCTGATGGTGTCTGTAACACATGTGTTTAGGAATTATGGCAATCAGCCTTGCGGCCGCATTTTGTATTGTTTGCATTTTATCAAGTACCCTAATCTGGGAGTTTACAAAGAGGCCATTACAATAATCCAAAGTGGACAGCACTAGGGAACTTACCAGTGTTGTCACGACAGTTTCAGGTAGGAAAGGGGTTATTTTCCTAATTAAACGTAATTTATGAAACGCCGAGGAGGCTACCTGGTTAGCGTGGGCAACAAAGTTGAGTTGGTCGTCAAAGACAACTCCCAGGTTTCTTACCTTGGGCGTGGGCTTAGGCACAGTTCCAAATGATGCAGGCCACCAATCAGGTGACCAGCTTGGATTGAGTTGTCCAAAGATGACCACCTCGGTTTTATCCGAATTGAGCTTTAAGCAATTGGAGGACATCCAGTCTCCAATTGCCAACATACAGTCCTTAAAACTCTCGGCCATTTTGTGTCCATTGTTTCTAATGGACAGGACCAACTAAGTGTCGTCTGCATATGAGGTAAGGCTCATCCCATGTGCTCGAATGATGTTGGCTAGGTCCGACACATATATATTAAAGAGTGTCGGACTTAGGGATGAGCCTTGTGGTACCCCACATGGCAGAGACAGGTTAGTTTAATGTAAGGATCCTAATGTAACGGCCTGACTCCTGCCTGAGAGAAAGGACGCAAGTAGATCTTTAGCTGCATATTGGATGCCCACTTTTTCGACACGGCCGACCAAGATAGAGTGGTCGACCGTGTCGAAGGCAGCAGATAAATCGAGTAGCACCAACAGTGCTGTTTCACCCTGATCTCAGATGACTCTAATGTCATTCGCTGCCTTGATCAAGGCGGTTTCAGTACCGTGAAATTTACGGAACCCGAATTGGGTGTCATCAAGTAGATGGTGTTCCTCGATAAATTCGGATAACTGTAAATTCATGGCTTTTTCTGCTACTTTTGCCAAGAATGGAAGACTGGCTATCGGGCGATAATTTTTCAAGTTCGTTTTATCCAGGTTGGGCTTCTTTAGGAGTGGTTTAAGGAGGGTTTTTTCAAGATTTCCGGATAAATCCCAGTTCTGAACATAAGATTACAGATGTGAGTGATGGCAGGTATTAAGACATCCATTACTGGGGGGAGAATATTGAAAGGGCATGGATCTAAAGCTGATCCTGCGCCAAAGCTTCAGTCGCGGCTATCCTTGAACAATTGGAATATCAAGGTGTAATTGAAACGTGTGTGTCACCGATGAATAACCCCCTTTTTACTGTAAACAAGCCGGACGGCTCATATCGTTTGGTTTTGGATTACCAGCATTTAAACTCGCATTGCCGTAACTGTGCAGTACAGAATACCCACGGCTCTGCCCTTGTGAATAGTCTTGTGCGTAAGCGGTTCAAAACCACGCTTGACATTTCCAATGGTTTTCATGCCCATAGATTGGACGGTCTAAATTCCCAATGGACCTCCTTCACATGCGGCGGTGTGCAAAAAATGTTTCTGCGTCTCCCTATGGGCTATAAGAATAGTCCTGGAGTATTTTCCGCCCGCATAGTCTCTCTGTTGGAGAGAATCGACCCAGATGCTTGTTCATATGTGGATGACATATATCTCACAGACGACGAACAATTATGTCCTTCAATGTGACATTTGCCAGCAGATTAAGCCTTCAACTGCTGCGCGTCCTCCTCAGACACAGTTGTACATATCTAATAAGCCCCTAGGATGTGTTTATTTAGATCACTGCGGTACTTTTTCTTCTGATACTGCATATAAGTACATCTTAGTAGCAGTTGATTCGTGCACACGCTTTGTGTGGGTACGGCCCCATCGCAGCGCTGATTCACGGACTGTCATAAAAGATTTGCGTGTCTTTGTAGGGATTTTTGCCTGTGGTACCTTCCATTCGGATCAGGGTCCGGCTTTCGCCTCTAAGGCGTATAAGGATGCTATGGTTTTGTTGGGGGTCCAAGTCAAGTTTTCGTCTCCATACAGACCTGAGGGTAATAGTGTAGTGGAACGAATGAACCGTGACTTAAAGCAATCTTTGACAGCTCGATTTATAGGCACTGGCAGAAACTGGTTGGCCCATCTCAATGCGTGCAGCGTGCTCTTAATAATCTCCCTAGAAGGTCTCTGGGTGGGCGGGCCCCATACGAAATGCTCTTTGGTATCAAGATGTATGTACCTGACCTCGACGGTCTAGACTGCAAGGCCCAGGCCGCGGCCTTTGACGTAGATGAACATTGCAATGTTTTACAGGATCTACAAAAGACCAGAGACAGTCTAGCTAAGGAACATTTGCCCTCCACATCGGATGTTGCGTTGCAGATCCCGGTAGTTGGCTGGCTACCCCAAGTTGGAGAACTGGTTCGAGAGAAGATCGATGACAAGAAAGAATTTGGTCCTTCATATCGAGCTCCTGTTCGAGTTCTTGGAGTGAAGGGCACGAGAACAGTCATATTACCACCGCTTCCAGGTCGTAAGGAAAACAGATTTATCTCAATTGACAATGTCAAGATACACAGGGTGGCCGATTCTTCATAGCATGACACCGGCGGTATCCTGTCCTTCCATGGTGAGACATTCTGTGTTGGCCATTACTTCTAGTGCTGAGCCAGAGGTGACCCTCGAGATGCCTGTTGTTTCCAATCCTTTATTAAATACTTTTCCTGTTAATTACACTGATGACCTGAATTACACCTATCCAACTGATTTATCAATGCCGGATTTGCAGACTCGTTTGGCCACAGAATCCAGATTCTCTTTTGACTCTGTTTCAACACATTCGAAAAAACCCTCACGTATTGCAATTTATGCCACATTATTTAAAAAAACATTTTTTGATTCCCCCTTGAACCTATATTTGGGTGATTCTCTTTTCAATTTATCTTTTTATGTCAATTGGTTTTGTGTTTTATTTTTTCCGTCTGATCGATGGACACTATGTCAAAGAGAGAACAGGAATTCGGCACCTTAATGGAACATTGGCCCCACTTTCCTCATCACATTCAGTACACAGACTGAAAAGAGATTTGAATACAGTTAACATCACTGCTTGGCCTGTTCTTGATGGGATTGTGTGGGATGCGGTTAGGTTTCAAATCCATGGCCCCACTGAAGTGATTAATGTTCCGAATGTCCTTAGAGTGAATATGGGGGATGTGGTGAAACAAAACATCCGTTCTGATGATTGGGATATTCAGGCCGTGGAAGCATTATTCTCTGATTTGAAATATTATGCTGCCTTTGATGCTGAGGATTTATACTTAGATTCTGTTAATTACGGTGATTTGTTTTGCTTTCAACATTATGGTAATCATTTTCTGCATAAAACAGGTTCCAGAAGGGGTACTGTAAATTACACACAGTGAGAACATTGCCCTGCTCCATTACAAGGCAGCTCCAGTACATTCCTGAAAAAATACACTTATTTTACAGACTTTAATCAATCAAATCCTGAGTCATTTTATTTCAAAATGACACAAAAGTCCATGTCCAAAGTTAGACTTACCGATACAAAATTGCTGTATTCGAAGTCCTTTCTAGACAAGTTAGCTGTAGATGCCTACGAGCTATGGAAGGAAATAATTGACCTTAAATCGGTTTGGGGTACTAAAAATTGGCAGGTACAAGGCACTGAGGCTTTGCACCGTGCATGTCTCATCCCGAATCACATGTTGTTTCTAAATTCTACCATTTCCCAAACAACATGCTTTGGATTGGCAACGTCTAAAAAATTAAATACACCAACTATCCCCGAATTGGAAGAATATTCAGGTTGGGGTAATTACACTGAATTGTCCATTCGTGATTTACAAACACTATTGCACATTTCATCATTTAATGTATCCAGTTTGGATCCGAAGGGATGGCTGATATGGCATAGAAGCTCTGATTCTTGCCAACGTCGATTTCTGGGTTTGACTGAGGGTTTTACACAAGTCAGACCTGATCCCCGTTTTGAAGCTGATCATACTGTAACAACTTACTCAGTGGGCAAACTGTGTCAGAATTGGTTACAACATTCCACGTTAGCTGCAGTTAAACTACATCTATCCCAGTTAAAATGATAATGTGGATTTAAATGATTTTATAAAAGGCCCGGCTAATGGCAGATCTAAATGGTGGATTTATGCGGTTTACAATGAAATCTGGAAATTTTCACAAATTGAGGCTGCTAAACGCCTTAGGGCTATTGACCAAGCAAATTTGGAAAAAGTGCTTGCAGTTGTCGATAACAGTATTAACATGCTTTCTTCCCGAATTTACACTTTGAATAATATTGTTTCTTCTGTTGTTGACATTGTAAATGATGAGGTGTCTGCATTATACCATGGTCAAAATCAATTGCGTTTTTATAATGCAGTTTGCATGGACACTGCAGACTCTTAAGGCGGGCCGTGTGCCCTGGAGTTCCATGAACGTGTCCTCCCTCTTTGCCCCATTTAATTTGACTGACAAGCAGCGCATGCTTTCAATGCGTGATGCATCATTTTCTATGTTACATATTGAAAGGTTAGAGTCTTTACCCTTTTCTGTAGCTGAGGCCGCTGCTGCAACGTGGCTTATCCATGGAATAATTACATTACCATTTGCTTTGTACAAATGTACTAATTGTATGCAGTATATTGCAATAGGGCGATATGAACCACTAGGCAGCGCTTTCCTCCATGAGGCATGGTCTTTACCATACACATACAGATGTCTAAAGAATGGAAAGGAAGTGAATCTTAATGGTGAAGAATGCACGCAGTCGCCTGACCGTTCATTAATATGCAGACACATCCAGTTACACGGTTCTTGTAATCAGAACCGACCTAATTTAGCCTGTGTTTTGAAAGGCACACCAGTTCCGGCGATAGTTCACACATTTACATTATTGACAAATGGTAGTTATTTGCTTTTGAATAACGAAGAGTGTTGTGGTTTAATGGTCGGTATCGCTTATGTGGTTACTGTATCAGAACGTGTGGTGTGTTGCAAAAATGTTCTATATCCTCCCACACATGGGAATTCAGATGTTTCCATCTGGCCGCGCATCCCAACCTTGAAGGCAGAGTTCAATGGTATGAGTAGAATAAGAGCCCTTTTGTCTCAAAAAGAAGTGGCCCTGAGCTCGACCCGTGAAACTTTTGTCCTTCACATAGCTAACACACGCACAGAGGTGCAGGCGCTTTTAAATACTGACTTGCCATTTCATTTTTGCGAGTTAGTTCATCAAATCTTTACTGCCTCCTCCACGTCTGGCCTCACTCATTTTTTTAAATTAGTTAGCAGTGGTCTCGTGACTACCTTTGAAAAAATATTTGGTGACATCCCCGCGTTCTTTCATTCTATTTTCTCAAGTTTGTTTGGCGGATTCCCTGTTTTGCTAGCTTTGGCTGCAGGCATTTTGATATTGTTTTGCTTTATAAAACATGGATGCCGGTCCTGCGCAAGAAGCCGCTCAGCTCCTCCTGACACTGTTTCGTAACCGGATGCCTGATTACTATGGCACCCTGCCGCTTGCGACTTTAAGCACGGCATTTGGATTATCGTTTCGATTTTCCTATTTCACATGTGCCCAGCCTGTGTTTCATTGCCTGAGCTGCGATTTCGACTGGGCCATTGATTTGTGTCTCTGCTTGACGGTATCTCCTGACGTCGATTTTAATCACCTGATGAGCCCTGTAGTTGCTCACGAGTTGGTTTGTTCTGGCGAAAGGATTATGGCCTAGGCAGCGATGCATGGACTAATGGGTCAGTGGGACATACCCGCAGCAGCGCATGAGTTTCTGGCACATAGCGTTCTTGAGTACCCACCGAATTGTCCTCTGATGTTGCTAGAGGATCCCGTGCTGGAGGAGCGCGTATGTTCTTTCCCATTGCTCAACTGGATGGCTGAACTGTTTTCGGATGATGACAGTGATTTCATGTTGGAAGCTGTTGCTGCCTATTTTGCATATTCTGTCCAATCATGAGATGCCTTGGAGACTTTCATTATTATGGCACGTTTGGGTATTTTTGAAAGGTGCCTTTTTCTTACGAACATTTGAATTTATACGACCCAGGCTTATAACTTTGTACTTCAGAGGCCCTGAGTTGAAGACTTTTGATTAAAATTTGTTTGGCCACTATAGGCATTCATACATATTTTTATATATTTAGCTTGGCTCAATATTGTTGAACTCTGCTTTCATGTTATGCCTCTATTCTAGTATTGGCTTACTTTTTTGACCGTCCTCGGATCATTGGGGGGGGTGTCATATAGATGCTGCTTTGCTATATGCTGTGTTAAGTTAGCATGAGCTTATTAAGTGTTTAAACGCATATTTCCTTCGGCTTCAGTTTGCACACGACACATAATTGTTATTGTAGTTTCAACCTAGACGAAAGATGTGATTTATTTGAGAATAATATGTTATTACTCTGATATCAGTCGTGCTTGGTACACTGTCTGCACAGTGAGTGCTGAACCCTCTAAGAATAACTCAACACAAGGTTACTGGGAGGTCTGATCCTCGCACCACATTAGACATAACACAAATACAGCTGCTGCCAACATTGGGCTCTAAGCGGGTTTGAGATAGAGTTACTGGGAATGCAAAAACACACTTGATGATGCTTCGCATGCAGAGAGCTGGTGGCAGATGACGTGATCCTCTCCTCCTGGGATTTAGAGGTATGGGCCCGCCCTGCTAAAACCCAAAAGAGACCTTCATAGATATAATACAATATGCTAAATAGGGAGTGTGAGAAATAGGTGTTGCTAATTCCTATTAATTTCAGCATTATAATATGCTATCACCGTTTGCGTACTATGGACTAGTAACTATGCTGATAACTTTGATTCTTATAATATGTTTTCTTGTTTTATATAAGATACTGCGTTTGAGAACCTTGCATTGATTAATAAATATTTCAAATATGCACGTGTCCTCTTTTACTCCACATTCTGGTTTGAAATGATTATAGAGCGAAAGAGTGTTCATGTGTTCCACGCTACCTGAGGTATCCTAAGTTCATGTTCTGGTTTGTCTAAAGCATTGGGAGTTTGTTATGACCAATGAGACACTGTAGCTAGCTTGGTAAGGGAATTTTGGATACTGAGGTGAGTTTTGGGTCATCCTAATTCACTGAGGTTCCAGATCTCTATGCACAGTTCTGTAGGAGAACGGAATCCCTGCTACAGTATGGCAGCATAATTATTCAACTTGGCATCATTTTGGTAATTTTGTTTACCAAGCATAACATGAAATCTCTGAATGGAAGGAGCCTGAAACTCTTAGTTAGCCTTATTAAGAGGCACATACCCACGCGCAACTTGAGCTCGGACCACAAGCACCCTCTGTCAACCCCTGCCTTCAAACTAAAGCGCTTGGGCGGTGCTAGGTTTGCCATTCTAGCTCCCAGACTCTGGGACTCTCTTCCCGCCGAAATCCGATCATGCAACAATCTTCTAAGCTTCAGGAAGCTTCTCAAGACCTGGCTATTCAGACAAGTTTACGAGTAATTACCTAGGGTCAGGTACCTCTCTGAGTAGCACCATGAAACCCTCCCGGTGTATGCGCACTTTACAGACATTTTTAACATAACATAACAATCAGCTGAACAAACACTCCAGGAACCCAACACATCTTTCCCCTAATAATACAAAACATAATGAAACTTTATAAACCCAGTAACCAAATGAATAATTCAAAAATAGGAATGAAAAGTATGAATTAGACTATGAGCTAACACCAATCCTCAACAGAACGAGAAAAAATGCAACAATGCCGAAAAAGCACTGTAGTACAATAATATAGTACATACCTGAAACACGAAATAGCATGTCAGTATATTGTCTGACACAAGAATGACTAATAGTACAAAGCAGAGTCATTGATTCTATGTCCGTACATAACCCTTGAGATAGGTTGTTTTACATCTGAGACATAAAATAGACCCCTTCGCAAGAGAACAATCTTGCTGGGAGGATAGCCAGCCTCCAAGTTCTTCAGTACCTTTGTTTTTGTCGATTTCCATCATTTTTGCTGAAGAGCCTCTGTGTTCTTAAGTACCTTTGTTTGTTTTCATTTTCGTCAGTTTTGTCAACCTAAACATGCTCCAAACTCCTCCATCGTTCAAAACAACCACATTTTTCCTGACCTCAATGACTTTCTTGGGACCAAAGTATTCTGTTCTCCCCTTTGGTGACCACCCCGGTTTACAGCACATTAACCACATCCCGTACATTCCCTCTCCTTCCAAAAGTTGCATGCTTTTCATCAAAATGCCTTTTGTACCTCTTTGATACTTACAATTTCTTGTGATGACTTTCCTTTCCACCAGCCATTCCCATAATTTCTAAGCACAACAGGTTCAATTTGGAGCCAGTCACCCTCCCCTTGAGACATACAAAGGGGGAAATATCTGTCATACTATTGGGAGTACAATGATGAGTCCAAAACTTCTCCCTCAACACTCCCTTAAGGGATACTCTCTTCTCAATGGCAACCAAAACACACTCTTTGACCAACCTGTTCATGCGCTCCACCAGACCATGCCTGCTGCCCTTAAAGAGCAGTACGACCGTGAACAATAGATAGTTCACTTATAACTCCTTAATTTCCTGTGAAACAAATTGCACACCATTATTGGTAATGAGGATTTTAGGTACATCTTCATGTGTAAAAACATCACACAAAAATTCCTTAACACTAATCACAGTAACAGAATTCATGCAAGAAGCTGTAACCCATTTCGAAGTATAACCTATCAATACTAACGCAAACCTTTTACTCTGTGGCAACAAAAGAAAAGGTCTCAGTAAGGTCTTATGCACTACATGTTTGGCATTTAAAAAAAATATTTTATGTTTGAAATTTTTCAGCAAAACCAAATCTTCCTCAAAAACGTCTTCAGATTCTCTCACTAAGTAATTATCATGACTCACATTTTCAATCAGTAGTACTTGGGCCTGTAAAGCCCAGACCTCGGTCCAGGCAGCACTCCTCTCGCAGCTCCGCCAGCAAAGCGCCCGTCTACTAAGGCTCTTCAGGCAGCGTTCGAGCCCCGCGCCCGACCTGCCACAGGTTTTTGCACCTTACCGAAATAAAACTGTATTATTGTGGATCTCTTCAGTAATTGACGGAATTATGTTTTCTCATCGTAAATTTCAATCTTTTACTGTTAATTTGTGTACCTTTGCTCACTCAGCGCCTAGGAGCGCTGTGTTCACTACCCCGTGGGCCGTCTGCCTCACAGCGCCACTTCCCTCCCCCCCCCACCGCCTTCCCGCCTTTTTCCTTCCTACAGGTTGACCCCCGCTGCTCTCACTTTCCCCATAGCGCTCTCCCTAAAGCGCCTGAGCCTGCTGGGTCCTCCGTGCCCAGAGCTCTCCAGCCCCGCCCCCCGACCCAGTCCCGCTACTCCCGCCCCCCCTCCCCTATTTAATGGCGACCGCTGCGGGGGAGCGCCTGTAAAGCCCAGACATCGGCCCAACCAGCACTCCTCTCGCAGCTCCGCCAGCAAAGCGCCCGTCTACTAAGGCTCTTCAGGCAGCGTTCGAGCCCCGCGCCCGACCTGCCACAGGTTTTTGCACCTTACCGAAATAAAACTGTATTATTGTGGATCTCTTCAGTAATTGACGGAATTGTGTTTTCTCATCGTAATTTAGAATCTTGTACTGGTAATCCGTGTACCTCTGCTCACTCCGCGACTAGGAGCGCTGTGTTCCCTACCCCATGTGCCCTCTGCCTCACAGCGCCACTTCCCTCCCCCCTCCCACCGCCTTCCCGCCTTTTCCTTCCTACAGGTTGCCCCCCGCTGCTCTCACTTTCCCCATAGCGCTCTCCCTAAAGCGCCTGAGCCTGCTGGGTCCTCCGTGCCCAGAGCTCTCCAGCCCTGCCCCCCCAACCCAGTCCCGTCTCCGCTACTCCCGCCCCCCTCCCCTATTTAATGGCGACCGCTGTGGGCAGCGCCTGTAAAGCCCATACATCAGTCCAGTCAGCGCTCTTCTCGCAGCTCCGCCAGCAAAGCACCCGTCTACTAAGGCTCTTCAGGCAGGGTTTGAGCCCTGCACCCGACCCTGCCACAGGTTTTTGTACCTTACCGAAATAAAACTGTATTATTGTGGATCTCTTCAGTAATTGACGGAATTGTGTTTTCTCATCGTAATTTTGAATCTTGTACTGTTAATCCGTGTACCTCTGCTCACTCAGCGCCTAGGAGCGCTGTGTTCCCTACCCCATGGGTCCTCTGCTTCACAGCGCCACTTCCCTCCCCCCTCCCACCGCCTTCCCGCCTTCCCACCTTTTTCCTTCCTACAGGTTGCCCCCTGCTGCTCTCACTTTCCCCATAGCACTCTCCCTCAAGTGCCTGAGCCTGCTGGGACCTCTGTGCCCAGAGCTCTCCAGCCCCGTCCCCTGACCCAGTCCCGCCTCCGCTACTCCCGCCCCCTCCCCTATTTAATGGCGACCGCTAGCGCGCCGACGGTGCGCCAAAGGCAAGCCCGTCTGCACCCGTCCACGACCTGGACGCGGCCAAGGCCGGGACCCCTGGATCTTCAGCCCCCCATCGGTACTCTTCGGCCACACTGCACGAGCTCAACCCGGGACGGCTCGATACCTGCGGCCAGGCCTCACCAGCCTCCACACACGGCCCGTTCTCCTGTGGACCGTGCCACAGATCCTTCATCAAGGATCGCCCCCCCCCCCCCTGACACCGAGAGCCAGCTGGAGGCACGCACCGCCGATCTCCTCTCCGGCATCCTCCTAAACGTACGCTCCATACACCGCAATGCCTTAGAAATCTGGGACCTGCTCGACACCGTCTCACCTGATGTCGCCTTCTTCCCTGAATCCTGGAGCAATCCGTCCTCCGGCCCGACCTCTCCACAGCCATCCCCGACGGATACAAGATCCTGGGAAAAGACCGTCCGCTCAGAACCAGGGAGGGGGGGTCGCCGTCATCCACAAGACCTACCTCCTACTCACCACCTCCAGCTCCGACGACCCCGACATCAACTTAGAGCATCTCCACTTCCAGCTCCAGTCCAGCGCCACCTCCACCCTACGCGGCACCCTCATATACCAACCACCGGGACCACGGACCCGCGCCGCCATGACCATCACCCAACTCGCAGCGCCCCAAGCCATTGCCCCCCTAAACTACATCCTACTCGGGGACCTCAACTTCCACCTCGACGACCTGGACGACCACGACTCCATCGCCCTCCTCGACAACCTCAACAACCTCGGGCTGAAGCAACTAGTCAGCACTGCCACCCACAGAGCAGGACACACCCTCGACCCCGTCTTCGCGGGAGGGACCAACATCAGCTTCAGTCGCACCACGGAGCCCTCCTGGACGGACCACCACTGCGTCCATTTCACCTACCAAACCCCCCTCGCACCCAAGCCTCCACCTCGCCCGCCACGGAGGAACTGGATCAAAGTCACAGAAGACCTGTTAACCGCTGCCCTCCTCCTAGCCCCTCCCTCGGGCTCAGCCAACCCCAACGACTCAGCTGAACAGCTCCACCACTGGATCACCGACTGCGAAGATAAAATCGCACCCCTCCGACGCCCCACCAAACAGCACCAGCAGAAAGCCGCCTGGTTCACCACAGAACTACAAGAAGACAAGCGAACCTGCAGACGTCTTGAGAAATTCTGGTTTTGCTTGAAAAACACTGATACCCTCGATGCCCAGAGAACTGCCTTAAAAACCTACCACCAGCTTATAAGAAACACCAAACGGACATTCATCTGGGAAAAGGTCCTGAGCAACACCTCAAACGCCAAGGAACTGTTCAGAGTCATAAAGGAATTCACGAAGCCCCCCTGCGAGTCCACAGACATCACACCCTCCCAGGAACTCTGCAAACAAACTGAGCACATTCTTCCATCAGAAGATCAGGAACATTGACGACAATTTCAGTGAACAGACGCCGTATACAATCACGGCCCTCACCGTCAACACAGGTAACCGTACCATCAAGGCCTGGGACCCCTCCACCACAGAAGTCATCACTACAACCATGCGTAAAACCCACTCAGGAGCCCCGACAGACCCCTGCCCTCCCCACGTATTCCACAGGGCAGCCGCCACCATAGCACCCAAGCTACACCGGACCATCACCTCCTCCTTCGAAACTGGCATCTTCCCCAGCATCTGGAAAAGGGCCGAGGTGAAGCCCCTCCTCAAGAAGCACACAGCCGACCCTTCAGATCTGAAAAACTATCGACCCATCTTCCTCCTGCCTTTCCCGGCCAAAGTCACAGAGAGACTCGTCAACACCCAACTAACCACCTTTATCGAAGCAAACTCGATCCTTGACGCCTCTCAGTCCGGCTTCCGCAAGAACCACAGCACCGAGACCGCCCTCGTTGCCGCCACCGATGACATCCGCCAGCTGCTGGACCCGGGACAGACCGCAGCCCTCATCCTACCGGACCTCTCAGCGGCCTTCGACCCTGTCTCGCATCACACTCTGGCTTCCAGACTCTACGACGCCGGAGTCCAGGACAACGCCCTCGACTGGATCAGATCTTCCTGACGGGCCGAACTGAAAGGATCAGACTCCCACTGTTCCTCTCCAAACCCACCGACGTCATCTGCGGGGTACCCCAGAGGTCATCTCTGAGCCCGACCCTCTTCAACATATACATGGCCCCTTTCGCCGCCATCGTACGTGGACACGGACTCAAAATTGTCTCCTATGCCGACGACACACAGCTTATCCTCTCCCTCACACATAACTCCGAGGACACCAGACGCAATTTCCAAGAAGGAATGAAGAACGTGGCTGAATGTATGAAGGACAACTGCCTGAAACTGAACTCTGACAAGACCGAGATCCTCATCCTCGGACCCTGCCAGTCAGCCTCGGACCACACCTGGTGGCCCACCTCCCTCGGCACGCCGCCCACCCCCACCGACCATGCTCGAAACCTAGGCATCATCCTCAACTCCTCCCTCTCCATGTGTAGCCAAATTAACTCTGTGGCCTCCACTACCTTCAACTGTCTTCACATCCTCCGTAAGACTTTCAAGTGGATCCACGCGGACTGCAGGAAGACTGTCATCCACGCACTTGTCACCAGCAAACTGAAATATGGCAATGCACTTTACGCCGGGACTAACAAAACCCTGATCCACAAACTACAAACCATCCAGAACGCTGCCGCCAGACTAGTGCTGGGTGCGCACTGTTGCGAACACATGACCCCACACCTCCGCACACTCCACTGGTTGCCCGTGGAAGATAGGATCACTTTCAAGCTCCTCACCCACGCATACAAGAGCCTCAACGATGCCGACCCAACATACCTCAACGAACGACTCTCCTTCCACGTGCCCAAAAGAAACCTCTGGTCAAAAAACCTCACCCTGGCAGAAGTCCCTCGCATCTGCAGAACCAGAACAGGCGGGAGGGCTTTCTCCTTCATTGCGGCAAAGACTTGGAAAACGCTCCCTGTGAGCATCAGATGCTCCCTTAACCTGGAAACCTTCAGGAAAGACCTCAAGACCTGGCTCTTCAAGTGACATGGAGCAGCGAATCTCCCCTCCCCCTAGCGCCTTGAGACCCTCACGGGTGAGTAGCGAGCTTTAAGCCCACTGATTGATTCATTGATTGGTCAGGGAATTCGGGGTTAGGGCGATACGCAGATCTTTTTGATGCCTCCAACCTAACAGATTATTGCCTCTCTTAGCTACATAGATCTTCCCAACAGTCTTCCTTCCCTTAAAATTGATGTTTAAAAGTATAGCCAATGAGGTCAATCTTCATTCCACCATATCCCTGAGAACTGATATCTGGTGGAAAAAGAGTGATCTTATTACATCCAAAATCTTTTTCCAGTTCTTGTCCCACACTAAGGTGTAAGGAGGCCCCGAATCTGCAAGCACAGATAGAACCTTATCTCCAATGTGAACGCCACACCCATATATTTTACAACAATGTTTATGCATTGAATGGCTTTGACACTGCCGTCTGGAATCCCCTCCAACAAAAAATGTAATATAGAATTCTTAAAGTTACGAGCAAAATTGCCTTTTTCCCACAATGTCTGCATAATGAAGTGTGGGCCTAGAAATCTGGACTATTAGACAAATGGTTAGAGCTGTCACATTTGAAACACCTTAACCTGGAATCTTTGTTCACACTTAAATTCAATCTAGAGTTTATGTTGTAAAAAATTAGGCATCCCAAGCTCTATGGTTCTAGTAATTTATTGGTTGAATGTAACAGGGCACAACCATACAGGAAAGCCAGCCACATCCACTACCAGCCACATTAACTGATCATGAGAGATAGTGACAATATCTCCTAGGTAGTCAGATGGATTCCGCTGAGAAAACTTTCCAGGAACCCAAGAAATGGACCACTACACTATACCCGAATGAAAAGCCCCAATCAAGGCGAAACCAGTCTTGGGTTGCTTGTGTTCCAGTTCACTGATGACCTTGTCTGGCAGTACAAGCTGGACTTTCCCTATTGAAGCTCAGACTCTGACCCAAAGCAAGACAAAAAATAACACTCAACTGGGGAAGGAAAGAGGAAAAGACAGAAAAACTGTGAGATAGGGCAAAAACAGGGATGAGTGCAAGGGTGTAATAAAGGAGCAGGGAGAATATGGTTGTGGAAGAAAGAGATATAAGATGCAATCAAGACTCTGCAGCGTTGGTAGTTGGTAATTGCGACGCTTCTCATCACAAGCTGTGGGCTTTTAAGAAAAACTTTGGTGACCGCCACTGGTTAAATTACAAATTAAGAACTGCAAATACTTACATACCTATATACTGGCACAATAATCGATTATTTTGGAAAGAGACACTATAAGGAGTCATTCCATAATATCAGGACTGAAGTTCTGGACATGCAATCAAAAATTAACACAACACAACACCAACCTATTATAATGCCTAGCCTGATATTAAATGCTACTTAAGCAGAAAGGTTGTCCAGCACAAGTGCCCTTCTTCAAGTCAAAACAGGAATCTCATATTTCCTAGGAATAATCAGCACCTAAAAAGGGGATTTGATAACAACAGATTAAAAATCAGCAGTCGGAGCTCTGCAATACAGCAATGTAATGGAACTATGAAAAGCATTAGGCTTTAGGAGGCTGGTGAGTGAAATGACGCAATTCTCTTGAAGTCCAGACATCTATATTCTTGAAAACCAGCTAAAATATTTACAATAGCTACAAAATAGAGTGATGAAGCTAGCAGCTGCCAACTTTGACAATAAAGACTTACTTGAAAGATGAAAGCAGAAAGAACCATATACATTCATTGGAAGCATTGGGACAATTGTAAGGCAAGAAATCCATGCAGTTTATAGAGAACTGGATCCCCAAATGACCAATCAGAAACAAAGAGCCCACAGGATAAGACTATTTTATTCAGGGGGTTTTGATGGCATGAAACCTTTTATAATATGCTTACTGCAACATCGATTTGTAAGACTGATTTTACAAGGTACAACCCTTTTAATATCAGTAGGGTTATCAAAAAAATTGCGTCCTGAATTATGGAAGAGAGATTTAGGACTTCTGCGTCTCAGTGGAATGCTTGTCACCATGGAAAATGGTGTAACAAAAACTTTCCAGATCCAGGGGATCTCAATGTATTTTGGAGCACCTCAATTTCGAAGACAGACGCCTCAATACCTGGAATTTTTTCGGTATCGGAACAGAAGAATTTATTGGATGCAAAATGAATACTTACAATAAAGTAATTTGAGATAGTCAGGACATACATTTATGTGTCAGGTTAAGTCCTGGGATGCATAGTTAAGACTCCATGGAAATCGAGAAGGGCAATAGACATCGACATTTGACAAATGGCATTGCGTTGCCTATGAAAAACGCTATAAACAATGGCTCTTTCTAGGAATTCTGTACAAAGAAGGAACATGGGCGGTTGAATAAAGTTCCCCACTTCCCATGTAATAGTTGTATGCATTGCTTTGTTCAGTGGCACATATTATAAGCAATGTCACAGAAGAAAGAGTGCAGATGTATTGGATGGTTTGGTGTTTATTGTTGAACCCCTTTGGTAGCCACTAGGCGGACAGCTAGGCTCATACATTTGTTCTTCAGAAGAACATGCATCAGCACTGAGAGGCTTTCAGAGGAGCGCCTCGAAGTGCAGGTCGACCAGCATCTGTTTGGTAACTGGAAACGGAAAACATATGATCTTATTACATGATAGATGTCTTGACACATCTGTGATATCAAGAGGTGTTTTCTAGGAGAACAGTTACCATGACAGGTAAAGGCATAATTAATTATGTGAAATGCAGGCGCATTCTTCATTATCTGAAAACAGTGAATCTTGAATAGGGCTTCAGCAAGAAACTGATATGTCCTTGAAGAAACTGACAAACTCTAAGAGTGAGTCAGCTAACTATATCACAATAGCAGGGGCAAATAGAAACAATGTGAGGCCCGCATCCTGAAAAATGCATCTGGTTTGTAGGGTGGCTAAGATATAAAGGATCATGAAGGGAGAATTGTTGTGATATAATTGCATGTAGATGATAAAACGACAATTCTCAATTCCACCTAAGAACCCAGTGATGATAGGCCTGGCTTCCTGTCATGCCTGAAGAGACTCATTTTAGAGACATGACATACATCTATGAATTTTGGAGATAATTGGAATTTAGCACTAGATCCAGCCCTGCCCGCTTATTTAATAATTTTAGTTTGCCAGAGATAAGCAGATAATGAGCAACATTATTGTTGACGTTTTGGGTCATCACATGAATGCATAACATATATCTACAGCCACTGGTAATGGCCCATTCTCTACAATCTATTGCTTAACTCTTTAAACTTGTGACTCATAATTTCCAAATGTGAAACATTAGCTCACCTGTGGTAATGAGAAGAAGTAATGTTAAAATATACAGCAAGAGGCTGTCTAATATAATCTAATTAGATTATAGTTCTTAAATAAAGTTTATATTGCCTACATTTATGGAGGACTGTACTGTCCGAAACCTGTAGCAATGTTTCAGCTTGCCTGTGATCTATGAAATGTATTTATGATATGTGCATACATATTACGTCATTCAGAGGGCACCCGGCTCAATTATTTTATTGAAGAGGTTGAGGCATAAAAATGTTTGATCACTGATCTGCAGACAGTGCCCATCTCACAGGCACTTGACAGTCATGCTCGCTCTTGAAGCCAGTTGATTGCAAGCTGAGCTGGCCATGGGCATCAAGAGCCTTGTGTGATCATCTGAAGCTCCGCGCTTCACCCTAGAGCAGACCTGTCACCGGGGCGCTCACACCGACAGCAGCACCCTGGGAAACCAAGCAAAGTTGCATGGGCATTAACTGCATATCTGCTGACTCAGGAAAGAAAAAAGTATTATCACTTCAAAAAACATAGCCCAAATGAGAAGCCCAATGGCATTCTATTGTAGTTCCGCTGTTATGTGCAGCGGGTATATAAAAACTGCTCAGCTCTAATTAGTACTGAGAGGGAGGGGTCCCAGCGTGAGTAAAACAACGAATATACAAATTAGAAAAAAGTCAAAAAACACAATAAATGAATCCGCATTGGTTTATTCACAATGGGGATGGATATATTAAATATAGTACCAATTCAATTACACAATATAGTAGGCTATACAGTGCCCCTGGGGAAGGGAGGGAGTGATTAGGTGAGGATTGTGTGATCGAAAGGAATTGTGACAGTAAAATCAACCAATTATCGAGAATGCATTGGTAAGTAAGTTTTCATACACAAGATAGAAGGACCATTGGTTCCACGTGTAAATAAACAAATGTCATACTTCACAAATACATTTAATGTCACAATATTGGCGTGAAGTTGACAAACGAGGTGCTGAGAAGTGCAGGTACGGTCCCTCTCAAAATAATGAAGTGCAGGTACTCAGTACCCGACAGTACCGGTCCATTTAAAGCACTGGCAATAAGGCCCCTTTCAGAAACACCAGCAGACATGGGTACAAGGACTGTAAGACACAAGGGAAATGCATTGATCACTGCCCACAAAAATGCAGCTGCAAATCACAATCATGCATGTACACCCGGACAGGGCTACACGAAGAATGTACTGTAGTGGGCAGGCGGCAAGTACTGACAGAAGCATTATGGGTGCTGCCTGTGTACCGCGATCTATGAGCGCACTTTAGGCAGATTCTACTGTGCTGCTGTCAGTATGTGTGGGTTTCAGTTGATTCACCTGCCTTTTGATCCCGTTGTGCTACTGTCAGTGTGTGCTGCCTACAGTGCATTCTTCTGTGCTGCTGCTCTTGTGCTCTACCGTACTTGGGATCTACTGTTCTTGGCAGCATGCACATGCACTCAAATCAGAAAATGTGACCGCGCACATGAATTTACAGTGAATTCGGGAATTTTTTAAAAGTCAGAAAATGTGACCGCGCACATGAATTGACAGTGAATTCGGGAATTTTTGGGAAGTGAGAAGGTTCAGTGGATAAAATACACATACGACCTGCTCGAGGAAGCTTTGAATATCTGCTGGCTGATTTGGCCTTTCATTCTACTGAAGGTGATTAAGGCCTTCGTTTTGGAGTCAAAGTATTATATTCTGTGTGTGAGCTGTGTGGGCAGTGTGTACTGCTTCTGGGGCTGTCAACTTAGGTTATTATCTCGCTGTAAATTCACTCCTTGTTTCTTATATTTTACACTGAAACCCTGTTATTTAAGTCACCATGTAGAAGCATGCTTGCATGCAGGGTAGGAAGTCTCCAACTGTCCCAGCATTCGCGTCTATTTAACCGAGTCTCAGCATCAGATCAACATCCTGTGATTTTGTGCAAATCACTTAATCTCCCAGTGTCCATGTCACAATGATCTGAAACACGAGCCTGTAACCTCCTCCCTTGGTTTGGCTCTTGATTAAAACCAATTTAAGTGCTTACAATGTTTCAGATAAAAGCTAGGAGGACATCCTTTATCATCGATTAAACAAGCATTTACAATGCAATGGTTTCGCCTTTGTTAAAGTTAGAGCTATTGGCATTGCTCTTGACATTATTTTTATTTATGTTTTTTTTAACATAAATAAATGGCATTGTCATTTACAATGCCAATAGCTTAATCTCTCGCAAATGCCACACACAAACACCCACAGAGAGCCCCCCCACAAACACACACAGCGCCCCCCCACACAACCACACAGCGCCCTCCACACATACACCCACACAGAGCCCCCCCCCACACAGAGCAGAAGTATGCTAGATTTAATGCGAGTCACAGGGCTTTAGATCTCATCCACAGAGGATACCAGACCCTTCTGGTGTGCATTAGTTATCATTCTGCGCAGTCTGTATTCAATCCATCAATCTCGGCGTCACTGGAGAGCGCGAGATACCCGGAAGAGGAACTGATTCAGGCGGTGAGACTGTTACCGCCATCCAGATGGGGAAAAAAACTCTGCGCGGATGAGGTGTTCAAAGTCCAGTTGGGGAAGATATTGGAAGCAACTTACATTACAGCTATTGTCGCAGTCAGCTGACCTGTCCACATGCTCTTGTCATTTCAAGAATAACCTGTACCCAAATCGGCTTTCTTCATAGCCATCCAGTGACTGTCAAATGCCACTAGATATTGCTGAATTTAATTTACGTTGAGCTGGACTCTTTATAACCCATTAGTCACAATGGGTACGTACAACTCCTAATTTAATTTTCGAGCTCTGATTTGAAATTATTTTCATCCATTTGAATGCCATTTACCCTGAGCTATACATAAATATGATTTACCTGTTTAACGGCTGCGCTCAGTACACTATCGAAGAAGATCCTTAACCCAAATACTCGCCAGGCACTCCAGATCCTCTCAGCCCATCTGAAACCACAATATAAATGGGCCCTTGCAGCCAGCTGATCTGTTCACATTTAGACTTTGTGGTGACCTTCAGGCCTTCATTATGTGGAAGGTGGTAACTGCAAAACAGAGGCCAAGAATAAAGGGCAGGCTTATTCAGATATCTGCCTGCTTTACAGAGTTTACATAGATATCTAACATGAGAGTGGAAGTCCACGCTGAGGTGGGTCAAAGGCGTCGCCGCAAAGTAGCAAGCTGTGCTCGAGCACTGGCAGGTGAACTGGTTTAGGGATTCTCAGTTAAATGAAGGGAAGCATGGACACGGAGGAGGATAAGAGACAGAAGAGTATGTGGATGCAGGGAAGCATGGACGGAGAGGAGTATGAGAGATAGAAGGGTAGGTGAATGAGGGAAGCATAGACAGAGGAGGATGAGAGGTAGAAGGGTAGGTGGATAGAGGGAAGTATGGATGAAGAGGAGGAGGAGAGGTAGAGGGGTAGATGGATGGAGGGAAGCATGGAGGAAGAAGAGGATGAGAAGCAGAGGGGTAGGTAGATGAAGGGAAGCATGGCCGAAGAGGAGGCTAAGAGATAGAAGGGTAGGTGGATGGAGGGAAGCATGGATAGAGAGGATGATAAGAGGTAGAAGGGTAGGTGGATGGAGGGAAGCATGGATGGAGATCATGATAAGGAGTAGAGGGGTAGGTGGATGGAGGGAAGCATGGATGGAGATCATGATAAGGAGTAGAGGGGTAGGTGGATAGAGGGAAGCATGAACGGAGAGGAGGATGAGAGGTAGAAGGGTAGGTGGATAGAGGGAAGCATGGATGGAGAGGAGGATGAGAGGTAGAGGGGTAGGTGGAGGAGGGAAGCATGGACGAAGAGAGGATGAGAAGCAGAGGGGTAGGTGGATGAAGGGAAGCATGGCCGACGAGGAGGCTAAGAGATAGAAGGGTAGGTGGATAGAGGGAAGCATGAACGGGGAGGAGGATGAGATGTAGAGAGGTACGTGGATAGAGGGAAGCATGGGCGGAGAGAATGATGAGAGGTAGAGGGGTAGGTGGAGGAGGGAAGCATGGACGAAGAGGAGGATGAGAAGCAGAGGGGTAGGTGGATGAAGGGAAGCATGGATGGAGAGGATGATAAGAGGTAGAGGGGTAGGTAGGTGGATGGAGGGAAGCATGGACGGAGAGGAGGATGAGAGGTAGAGGGGTAGGTGGCTGCAGGGAAGCATGGATAGAGAGGAGAGGTAGGTAGGTGGATGGAGGGAAGCATGGACGGAGAGGGTGATAAGAGGTGAGGGGGGTAGGTGGATGGAGAGAAGGATGGATCGACGGACAGGGGACAAATGGAAAGAGTTTAGATTGAAGGGGTGGATGAGAGAAGGGTGGACAGAGGGACAGACACAGATGAGTGGGTGGATGGAGCTAGGGATGGCTGGGTGGGAGGAGAGAGGGACAGATGTATCAATGGAGAAGTGAGGGATGCCTGAGAGAAGGGTGGATATGGAGAAGGAAGGGGAGCAGGTCAGATGATGGAGGGAAGGAAAGAGGGGTGGAGAGACTGGCGGATGGAGAAAAGAAGGATGGATGAATTATGGATGGAAGGAAGGAGGGGAAAAGACAGGCACAAAATAATAGAAGGAAAGAAGGATGAATTGGTGGAAGAGGACTGAGAAAAAGATGAGAGAAAGAAAAATGGAAGGAAGGATGGAAAAAGACAATAATCGAGAACTGGAAGGACTAAAGAAAGACGGTCCCACACCCTGCTCCCCGGGCTAGTGTCGACCCCACCCGCTGGTTCAGTGTTTCTTCGGATCCGTTCCAAGTGGGGAGCATCCATTTTTCTTGTGACGTCCCTCAAGAAAACTAAACCCACAAGCACCAGAATGCAAAGGTGGTTCCATTGCTTGGAGAACTCCCCAGGCCCGGGTGGGGGCTTCAGTGTGAGTGCAGGGGGCATGGTACCTCCCTCCTTCCCGCCCTGCTTACCCGGTGGCAGTCTCTGTGCTGCGCCCTCCTACTCCGAGTACCACCTGAGCTGAGCTGCCCGGCTGGACAGACTGCCCACCGCCGGCAGGTCGTCGGTCAGCGCGCGCGCGTCCATCCCGGGTCCTGGCACCGTCCCCGCGCCCGGGGATCCGACTCCTCTTCCCACGGCCTCAGACGGGAAATGCCGCCCCCTCGGAGGCGCCGCAGCTAGCACCGGCGAAAGTGAAAGCACCCGAAGCCGAGTGGGCTGAGTATCGGTGGCCCACACGCACATACCAACCCCGAAAAGCCCAGCCTAATTTTAGAAGTGGGCTTGCGGTTAATTATCCCGGCTTCCCCAGAAGGCAAAGAGAAAGCGTGTGATCTTGTGCACACCGATTTATATAAGGCGAGGCGCCTCAGATAAATCGGCGAGCAGCGCTGCACGAAATTTACGTGCAAAGCAGTGCACAGCACGAGTTTTTCAGTGAGAGCTGAGAGACAGCAGGATGTAGCAGGAGGGGCGATTCTCACCGAAACACAGTTCATCTGCTGAGATGGTGGCGGGAAGTTGCGGTAGAAATGCGGAGACTCAGGTTAAAGGAAACATTCACGTCCATAGAGAATGCCGTTCAGTACTCCAACCAGAACTATGGGGCTTCAGTGTGAGTGCAGGGGGCATGGTACCTCCCTCCTTCCCGCCCTGCTTACCCGGTGGCAGTCTCTGTGCTGCGCCCTCCTACTCCGAGTACCACCTGAGCTGAGCTGCCCGGCTGGACAGACTGCCCACCGCCGGCAGGTCGTCGGTCAGCGCGCGCGCGTCCATCCCGGGTCCTGGCACCGTCCCCGCGCCCGGGGATCCGACTCCTCTTCCCACGGCCTCAGACGGGAAATGCCGCCCCCTCGGAGGCGCCGCAGCTAGCACCGGCGAAAGTGAAAGCACCCGAAGCCGAGTGGGCTGAGTATCGGTGGCCCACACGCACATACCAACCCCGAAAAGCCCAGCCTAATTTTAGAAGTGGGCTTGCGGTTAATTATCCCGGCTTCCCCAGAAGGCAAAGAGAAAGCGTGTGATCTTGTGCACACCGATTTATATAAGGCGAGGCGCCTCAGATAAATCGGCGAGCAGCGCTGCACGAAATTTACGTGCAAAGCAGTGCACAGCACGAGTTTTTCAGTGAGAGCTGAGAGACAGCAGGATGTAGCAGGAGGGGCGATTCTCACCGAAACACAGTTCATCTGCTGAGATGGTGGCGGGAAGTTGCGGTAGAAATGCGGAGACTCAGGTTAAAGGAAACATTCACGTCCATAGAGAATGCCGTTCAGTACTCCAACCAGAACTATGGGGCTTGAATGCTATAAATGCAATGCACCACAAACGTTAAACACAAGACTGTCCAGAAAAGATCGTTTAATAAACCCATAAATACCTGCAGTACTTTCCGGCGCTGGGGCGACGCAGCAGCCCACCATGGCTGCAAGAGGCGGCTCCGTCACGCAGGGATCGCGAGAGAGAATGGCACGTGGCAGAAAGCTTCCCTACGACGACATCCCAGGCATGAAGCTGAGCACGGTGGAGACGAGGCTTTGCAAGACCCGGCCGGCGCGAGCTGTTTCCGGGCTCCTCCACTCCGCAGGCACCTGAGCTCACTCTCAGGCCGGGGCTTCTCTCACTGCCAATTTACGTTTCCAGAATCCCAGAGGGGAGGAGAAAGTACACGAGCTGCCTGTCAGCAGCCGCACAAGGGCTCCAAAAAAGGTGAGCTACATACTGCGTGCCGGCAATGCCGGACCAGACACGGGGGCGTTCCCGGCGTCCCGTGACGTCGGCAAAAGCCAAAGAATGTCGGGAACGCCCCCGTGTCTGGTCCGGCATTGACGGACAGGCCCCTCGTCCAATGGCAAGGCTCCGTTTACGGAGCCAGCCAATCAAGGACGAGGGCCGGACAAAGCCACCTTACAGTTCTCAACAGGATTTCGCCTGCGCCGAAAAGATGCGCAGAGCGCATCCTTCGGCGAGGCGAAACCTAAAAAGGCAAAAAATTAAATGTGAAAAGTAATCTGGTGTGCGTCTAAAACGCTGCAGTGTCCTCGGTCCTATTTTGAGCCTTTTAGAAAAAAACAGGTTGGGGCGGGTGGGGGCGAAAAAACTAGAGGGGAAAAGAAGAAAGTGGTGGAGGTGTGGAGAAAGAAAAAGTTAAAGGGAGCAGAGCGCACCATCTTAGATGACATGCTCACTTCCCTCTCACTGCACTGTATTTATTGGCCAATTGATAGGCGAGGACATGCCTTTTCCATGTGGACCTTTGACCACCTTCACCCTGAGGAAACTGAGAAGACCGCTTCCAAGAGCCTGTGGCATGAAAGGCCTGCTGACACGGCGCGTGGGAATCGGAGGATGCAACTTTTTGAGGTCTAGCTACCGTCAGGACCTCCAGGGCGCTAAGCATGCCAAGCCACTGCTTTTCGTGGCTTAGTGGAGAGTAAAGGACCCTAGCAAGTTGCCCCACACACCTCAGCACCACTTTCAAACCCCGTCCCTGCTATAACCTGCTCCCAAGAATGGGATATCAGCCACCTGCTAGCCACCCTCTTGGATTCTGGATATACCAAACGGCCATGATCACATGCGCGCGAGAAAAGGAGGCAGTAACATGAGCAGGTGGTGGAGAGCAAGTGTGTGGAAAAGATTAAGCATGGTGTCCATGAAGCGGGCACTTCACTGAGCCGGGGAAACACTCACAGGGGAAGGAGAGCAAGGTCTGTGAAAGATAAAACGCAGTGCCCATGAAGCGGCAATAAGCCCGGGAAATGCTCAACCAACTTTAAAAAGTCCCTGAACAGAAAGTTAAAAAAAGCTGAAGCCTCCATGTCCTGGGGCAATACTTCAGGGGAGTCAAGAACTTGGAAAAAGGAGGGACCAGGAATCCAAATGGCTCACTAGGAAGCAAGGATTTGTACAAGACAACCGACTAGACAAATCCAAAGCAATGGGAGGAGTCAAAGCCCACACAGTACTACAAAAGATCATCCTGACCGTGGAAGAGCTGTCTAGGCTTGACCTAAAAAGAGAAAGAAGGAGGAAGAAAAAAACTGAAAAACAGTAACAACGAGAAAAGGGGAAGATACAAAAAACATTCAAAAGAGTGATATAAAGAAACAGGCTGTATAGGTTGGTGGAGAAAGAGTCAGAGGGTTGTAGCAACCATTAATTTATTTACAAATTAGCACTGCACATGAGGGTGGGTTTCTATAGTTGTATTAAAGCTCCGCTGTGGTAGAACATGGGATGCATAAAAACTGGGCATACATCATTTATTTTTAGTTTAAAAGAGGAGAATTTGAAAGAATAGGGGCAAATCTATATCCACATTTAATCGGTTGTAGGAAAATACTGTTTACCTCAGTTTGAGAAAGTCAGGTTTAAACAAGAGAAAACATAATTTGAAAGGACTCAAGTCAAAGCCATTGGAACAAATTCTCCTCCCATACTAGCATAGGGTACTGAAAAGCAGAGCAATCATTCGGGTCTAATGTTTATTTTCACTCCTTCATCTTAGAAGAGTCTTTTTCAAAGAAGGTTATTCCACTAACAAGTTTAGGTAGGAATTATACCTGGGGAGTAATTTGTTAGATGATTAATGGAGTAGAAGGATTAATGTTTTCACTGAGGGTGCAAGGGAGGCTGGTACACACAATGTGTTCACTGTAGGACTCTCCACAATTCGTAGTGGCCCCTAGATAAGCTGAACAAAGTAAGTCTTAAAACATACGGCACCTGCACATGATCACAGTTAGTACCCTGTATACATAACACAGAAGTCCAGAAGAGCCCAACTCTGGAAATGCTTTGGTCTCAATAGGAGAAACAGTTACAACTTTCACCTGCAAGGTCTTGCCTTACAATTAAAAGCGGCTATATTGCATGAATTATCAGATGCTGGAAACCATCACAAACGTGTTTGGCCTTTAATATGATTCTGGATAAATTGAAATCCCTGTGCAAACAACAGTTTGTTCAGAGTTACGAATTCTGAGTTGTGCTGTTTTCTCCTGACATATTTTGCCAGTTAAATCCTACTAAACGTTTTTGGAGGAAAGACCCAGTGAAAAGGCATAACAAGCAGATTTAGCTACGATAAATACTAAATTTGCATGTCATGTCTCATTATAAGGACAACACAATGCAGTAACAATCCAATAACCAGCTGCCTCTCCTATCACTCATTAACTGAATGCTGGCCTTTGACCCTGTAGGGTGCCTTTCCATCTAGGTCTGCGCTATACAACATACATACATACATACATGCATACATACACAGACCAAACGTGAAGACATTTACATAAGTATCCCCGGCACAGCGCTATTTACTGGGTGAGGTAAGTACCTCACTTCCTTCTTCCACCCTCGTAGGTGGCTCAGAGCAACCACCAGCATGGGCTCTAAAACAGGTATCTTACCTACATGGGGAAAAATACTTCCAGTCCATTGCAAAGTACTTGGTTGACTAATATGGCAATGCAGCTAGCTTTTTATAACTTGATTTCCAGATCAAATGATCAAGAAGCTATGTCGACTAGATATAGCCTTTTTTAATTAGGTATTGAAATCCTGCTCACACAGATAGAACATCTGAATAAATCTCGGGTATGGTGGTAGGTTAAATACTGTTGATATTACATTTGGGATTTGCATTGTTGTCTGATGCTCACTGAGATTTGCATAACAGTTTTCTTATATCTTTTGTAGTAGTTCTGCTTTTCTTTTAAAATGTTCATCTATATAGCCATTGTTTAAAGACCCCCGAATAATGTGGGCCTCTTGTATGGGCGAGGGCCTTTAAAACCATTATAGGCACCATGGCAGAAAATCTACAATTAAAGAAGGACATTCCAACAACTGAGAGTAGAATGTTAAAAGTAAAAAAAAAAGAAACAAAAAGACAAGCATTAGCAATGTTGGCACAGAAGGTGTCTCTACCAGCCATTGTGGACGATGACGCAATTGATTGTCTTCAGTGGAGCTCTCAACATTCCAATGTTCAAATGTTATATAGATCAATTTTAATAGACCATATATTTGGAGTTAATAGTTACTTTTTATGGAATGTAATGATATAATTTACACCACGGTCGCTTCTGGGCTCGTCTAATTTTCGAATAATCATATAAGGCTAATACCATGACAACTTTTCTAAGATACACCGCTGGGACTCAGTCACAGAATTCAGACTCATGGCTGTTGTGACGCTTTGTGCTTCAAAGAAACTTTTTTTTTAGTTTTTGCCATTCACTTTGTACTCCAGTAGCTGGCACGGATTACTCAGCACCCACAGACAGCAAACATGCTCATCAGAATGGTGCATGTGCAAGCCATGCAACGCATCCCTCTTTAGGCGAGAAACCTTGAAGTCAGCTAGTGTCTCTGAAAGAATGGTTGGACGGGGCGCGTATGGGGTTGAGGGATCAGTTACAGGACTATTTTTCAACGCTACCCCCAGTTCTTTCGGGACAACATCCAATAAGAAACTTAACGATTTTCCTTAATGACAAATTTGCCTTTATGCATCACAAAGTATCAGACTCTGTGATGAATAACATTTGATAAAGGGTGACTCCTGCTCATAAAGCAATGGCAAAGAAATTCCAATGCAAGGGAATTTCTCTCAGTGCCTGGGCAGGTCTTTGGACTAGCACCTAATGTCCGTGCACCCGTACCTCAAACCCGCCCCTTCATCTTGAGGCCACACTTGCTTCGAGGTATCCTGAGCTCGGGGCTCACCTTCTCCTCCGATGACCAGACCTAGTCGCATACCAGTCTAGCCGTGAACTAAGAGGTGTTAACAGCCCATTCTCTGGTTGCTCCAGGGACAGACATGATTAGAACCTCTTGTGCTCCTCTTCATCCAGGATGGTGCAAATTCCTCCCTTCGATTATAGTGCATGTGGCATCCGCTATGCTGATCTTTCTAAGATTTCCCATGTATTACAAAGAGCCACTGAATCAACAAGAGACGAATACAACTGTTCATAGAGAGTTTATTACAAAAGTACAGTCTTTCAATGAAAAGAGATATTCTGATCTCTGCCCAGGTCAGCTGCACACACACATCTCCCAAGCACTGAGGGCATTCGCACAGCAGCGATCACGGTACATACAAGCATCTCTAAAGCCATTCGACGCACTTGAAGAGGACCTCTGCCCCACTACACCTAAACTCTCTCCACAGTCTCATTTGCTTTTTCTCAGTTGCAACCATAACGGTCCAAAGCCCCAGGGCCAGCGTTTCAGAAATGGTGGTGATTGCAGCACCGGCGCCTCTCCTCCTTAGTTGGACTCCAGTTATAGCGGAATGTGGCAGCTCGGCATCAGCTATGCAGGCCTCGCCTCTGGGGTTCTCTGAAGCTCCTGCCCTTTGTGTTCTAAATTTCATACCCCAAAGGGCGTTGTCTACTGAGCACTAGGTCTATGTCCCCCAAATACATGGCTACAATAGTCCAGCATCTTCAGTACTCCCACAAGGTGGCAAAGTCTACCAAATCTGCATCCGCCTTCAGAGTACCTGCCTGGTCACCGCGTAGGTACTTGCCATTCTTGCCCTTGATGGCTATGCGGCCGTGCTCTCGGAACTCGAAAAAAAAGTCCTCTGACATGTCCCCGTCACAGAAAATGGTGCCATTGCCTGCGATGTACCAGAATTTGCCATCCAGCCCTGAGAGGAAGAGACATCAAAAAAGGAGGTTAGTACTGTAATTGGTCAAACCCACCTCTTTCTTTCGGAAGCCCTCTAAGGAGTCTTGCAAAGCCCTGACATTGGTGTTGTGTCTTTTGTTTGCTGTTTGGAAACAGAGATGGAGTGGTCTACTTGGAAGCAGGGACAATGGTCAACAGACTTGTGTCCCTAGACAGCTAGAAGTGCTGGAAAGAGCTACATGTCAGACAGATATGAGACTTGCTCTTTGCAAGGCCTGTCTTCCAGAGGCAACAGAACCTTGGGGATCGGGGGGGAATCACTGAGTTCCAGTTAGCCAAGTATTTCTCGTCATAATGACAATTGTGTTCCAGTTTTACATTTGTCTATCGTACATTCACTGTCGACAGCATTACATGGCTTTGGGAGTTTCTCCTGCCCAGGAATTTCTGCTACTGTATCATCTGATCCCAAAAGAATAATTTCCTATGCATGAAATCTGGTCGAATGAGATGCCCCCATTTGCACAATCCTTTGGAATTATTCTATGCCTAAAAGCAGCCCGGTGCTTGGCTGTGGAGAGATAGTGACGTATCAAGCCTGTACCATTTGACCAAAGTAAACAGCCCCTAGCTTAAAAGATCCGGCCAATAAAGAGCTGCAATCTATTAATTGGCCAATCAATGCTGTGGCACACATTCTTGAACCGCTTTGGCAGTTTGAACTCAGAAGTAAGGCAATGCCCTAGACTCCTCACATAAACCTTGAGGACCTTAAATGGAAAAAGATCCAAACATTCTGATGAAATCAGAAGTATCCCTTGACCCTAGAATGTGTGCAGTGTTATTATGGTGGATAGACTAGGACCCCCCCACCCTTAGACGAGCAGATCTATCCAGGAGGTGCCATGTGGCAGAACAAAGGAAATTAGTGAAGTAGCATCATGCCACACATGATCCCTTCTTGTAATGCCTGTTCTCCAAGAGCATTTGAGCGAGTAATTTACATTGTGGTTGGAGAGACTGGATATACCTCTAACAGCATATTATATGATGCCACTTCCTCTTGGGGGGCGGGGCAGGGGGGCCGGCAAGTTGACCTTGGCAGTCCATAGTGATGGACAGGCAGAATGTGAAGAAGAGAAGTGCAACATGCCCATGTGGGCAATCTGAGGTCTCTTATAGTTGTCATCTCTATCACCACCAAGAGTGGTGGTTCAAACTAAGTGAGATATTCAAAGCCCTCACAGGTAGTTAGGTCACAGAAATGTTACTGAAATCAATGGTGCTCACTTAATAAACATCAGAAAGATGGTTGAAAGGGCCCTGCTAAAAATGGTGCTTGTGTGCTGGAGGTTATGTGAGGATATGTGGGGTTTCCAACTGCAGATGCATTGCCCCACTGGGCTTTTTCACATGGCTAATGCTTGCGAAGGTTCTTATTTCAAGTCAAGACGGCTATATGCAGCCTTATCACAATACTTAGTATTGTGGTTGGTGATGAACCAGGAATGAAAAAAGTGACATCTATTGTGCTCTACAAGGTAGGTGTGGAGCACTTTCAAGGGGTAAGACAGCGTGCTCTGCTGTGGTCAACTCACTTTAGAGAAAGCGTATATATTTTGTTTGCCAGGGGTCAACCTAGCTGCGCCATCCTCCAAAGTTCTAAACTGGGGGTGAAAGTTTGTTTTCTGAGCATAAGCCAAAATATCTACAATGTCTCTCACTATGCCTGAGCCTCACCTCTCTGTGAAAAGCTAGTAAATGAGCACCTCTTCAATAAGTGCAAAAGGTGTCACTCGGAAGTCCATAGGGCCCTGTTTCCCAACACCAGTAGCAATGGCCTGTCACAGATTCAGCCAGCCAGAGGTTCCCAGCTGTGCCCGGATCCTGCTTACCTTTAATCTGGTAGGCCCCATCATGGAATACAATCTGGAAGACATCGTAGGTGGAGCGGTTGGCATCCAATGTGCTGGAACTCTTATGGTAGCAGACGAATCCGAGGTCACCACGCAGGACCAGGATTGGCCGATTGATTAGCTTCATGATAAACTCCTCATCCTCACCTATGGGGAGGAAGCACAAAAGCTGGTTGAAGACCTCTGTTTTTCTAAACCAAAGGTTGCTTGTAAGGGTTCTGTTTCCAGGGTCATCTATATCCGAGCAGCGGACTCATCCTGAGCAATTTACGCTAAGGCGGTTAGTGCAGTTATTTAGATAGTAAGGTTACACAATTAGAAAGTATACAGAGTATAATTAAACAGCTGGTATGGTTAAGTAGTTAGCATAGGTGCAATTAGAATGGTATATTCAGTGGTACAATTGCACTGTGCTGTACTTTTGCATTACCCTGGAGAACAAAGATGATGTAAGAAGGCATGCATCTGGTGTGTGCAAAGACTGGTCTCTCAGACTCCCTATTAGAAAGGGCAGATGTCCAATGCGAAGTAGCCAGAGGATCATGTTCCTGAGTTTATTCATTAGCCTGCATTCCCAGAAGAGAACCTTCCTCTCTCTTCAAATCCACCCCAGTACAGTTGTATAAAATGGTGTGTTATGCTGGGGACCTCAGTCTAGCAGAAATATATAAAATGAGATACTTTGAAAATAGCTTCACAGCTTTGGTAAGTATTCTACACATTTGAGGATCTCTTCTCCATACGCTGGGTGCTTAGAATAAATAGGGATTTTATGGAATGCAGCTGAGTTGGTGTCTATATTTTCAGTTTCCTGCATGGCTACATGCTTTGGAAGAGACCTGGGGGGACTTTTACAATAAAATGTTGGAGCGCGGTGTTACTCCAAAATTGGAAATGCTGCGCTCTGACATTTTTTAAACGCAGGGATGTGCCGTATTTACCCAAATATGCAGCACCCCTGTGTTTCCCATGGCACTGGCGCTAAGATAGATGCCTAGCGCCAGCGCAGGCACCCTTGCGCCATGTTGCAAGGGTGCCTGTGCTGCAGCGAAGATGGTTTGCGTGCAGGAAGGGACATTTTCCTGTACATAAATAATCTTGAAAGGTGATTTGCGGTTTCTATGTGTGCTGCATAAAAAAAGCAAAATACGAGGAGAAATTAATAATTTCTCCTTGTATCAGCATCCTGGTCTTCGTTTTTGGTGCTGCCCAATCTTTGTAAAGATGGGGCAGCGTCAAAAAGCAATGAGTGTTGCGGTGGAATGCCCACTGCAACACTCATTGCCCGCTTCTTTGCCGCTGCAGACTGCTGTGGTAAGGGGCATTTTACAAGGTGGCATTAAGCCACATTAAATGGCTTAACGCTACCTTGTAAATATAGGGTAGAGAGCAACGCCACCGGTCCGTCAGAAAAAGTGACGCTCAGGTGGCGTTAGGGGCTTGTAAATATGCCCCCATGTTTTCTAAGTTGTTGGTCGAGAGCAAGAGAGAGAACTTACATTTCAATGCGAAGAACAGCGCGACTAAGCATAGTAAGAATACTTTTTTTATGTTGCTCTCCAAAAAAAGACCTAAGATCTTCTTGGTCCAATCGAACTTTTTCTGATTTAAGATGTAGAATGTGCGATTATAAAAATGAATCAATACTCCACTTACTTTGCTGCTGCCCTGGGGCTAAAAAAGAACAGTCAATATGCATTAGACAGATTTTTATTGCTGACAGAATAACGAGATATATAGATGCACTAAAATACTGCTGTAATGCAGGGAATATTTCAGAACTATGTTGGGATGGTAAGTTTTTTCAGCCTGGATTTAAAAAACTTTTGTCAGTTTATAATTTAAGTGCTAGTCTTTTATAGTATTTATATTTACATATACTTATAATAGTAGTTTTATTATAGACAAACTGTTCTTAGTCTACTTTGTTTCTTTCTGGATTGTAATGGCTTTAATTAATCAAATACAATAAATGTAATCATGCATTTCATGCCACGTACTGCAAAAAGGAGAAGCCGCTTTTAAATGGAGGAATATGGAGGTCACTTGGTTTAGGGGTGAGAAATTAACTTATCAATACTGCAGAGAAACGCTAGATTCGAAAGGCTGATTGAACAAGTTTCCCTTGTGTATGTGTATGGAGACCGGAGGGCCGGGGACACCAGCTCCAGGAGGGGGGCACTTCAGCCAGAGAAAGTCACCTTAGTCCCATTCCCCTATCATGCAGGTGGCCACCCTTGGTCCAGTGCTGGATGCCTGAGGTTCACTGATGTCGGGAGAAAAGACTCATGGTTCCCTCTCGTGAAACACTTGAGACTTTTTCACTATACCCAAAGGTAGATGTCAGCAGACACCCCCCTTCCGTCTGTATGGTAAATGTGTTGGTCCAGAAGGAAGGAATATGTAGCCCAATTCTACACTGATATAAACTTTAGAAGCTCGGGACTCCACTGACAGCAATTAAGATTTCTTTCCAAGGGCAGTGTATGGGCATTATTGATACTCAGGGTCACAGGAATTATGAGGCTAGGGAGGGTCACATTATTTAGCAGGGTTGTCTAAATTATGCAGCACGAAAAGGCAAATTATGAGGCGAAGTACATTATATTTCTTGATAGTATTACTTCATTATTTTGGCATTTTTAAAGTGTGACACTGTACGGGCAAAGGTTTCACAGCATTAGTATCAGAATAGCACCCAAATACACCAAAAGATAAATGAAAGGTGACCAGTCGGGCCTTCCACCGAAGGGCAACATGTATTGCTGCATTTTTAGTAATATTTGATCTCTTTGAGCTAGAAACCATTTTTTATTAGAATCTGCAAATTATGCAGCAGAAAAATTATGTGGCAAACGCGATAAATGCATTATTATGCGGAAGATATCCATAGCCTCAAAATCACGTCATTTCAGTGGCCCTTGTGACCTTCACCTACCCAGACCTCAGTAACTCGGTGTGTAATCTTGGGCAATGTACGTTCCATCAGAAGAAACAACAAAGGAAGAATTAACGAATTGACAGATGTTGAGGGAAATGAAGCCTATGAAAGAAAGAAGGAACACCTGGGTAGACGTGGGCTGGGAAAAAGATCAGGGTATAAATCTCTGTTTCTCCTGTTAGCTTTACTTGTCCGGCTTGAGCGGGAAGGTGCTATTGCACTAACGCCATCTGCCTTCATATTACCATTCCTGAATATCGAGGTAGCAGTGCCTCCACCAGCTTGTCTCTACTGGTAATGGTGGAGACCTGTGACCACTCTTCAGTCCATAGGGATGAGCTCCCCTGCAGTTGCTACCCAATGTTAAGTGCACACTCCGTCTTTAACCCCTTGGGCGCGGCTGCGATTCTGCGCCTGTGCGGCCGTTTAAATGAGTGGGCGGGTTCATGATGGCCCCCAGCCGTCATCAGCACACGCCCACCGTGATGCATGACGGACGGGGGTCGTCATCAGCATGGAAGGGGTTAATGTGGCGAGGAACTCATGCTGGTTGCCCAAGGTCACATTTCCACTCCTGTTCGCTATGGAGATGAGGTGTCTCAGACACACATATTTTATGCACTTCGTAGTATGTCAGCCTGCTTGCTACTCAAAGTTACTTGCTCACATTTTAGTGAGTGTGCATATTGTATTGTATTATTGTATTGTATTATGTTCTTATATAGCGCTTCTATCACCCTACGGGTATCTTGGCGCTCAGACAAGAATTAACGATTATCCTACAGTTCCAGATTGGAGAAGATGAACTATCCCCTAGGGAATAGTAAGGTCTTCAACTCCTTCCTGAATTTCAGCAGGCAGCTAGCTACCCTGAGGCCTTGTGGCAGCCCATTCCATAATTGTACCGCTGCCACACTGAAAGCCCTGTGAGGTCTGTGCTTGTTACTTACTGGCACGCACCCTCTCCCTAATGCCCATGGATAGGAAACACCTGCTTGGTATGGTCATGGACCTGTGTGAATGGAACCTATGCTAATAACACATGAGCACATTTCTGTTCCTTAACCTCAGTGGATATGAATCCACTGTTCATCATTCTTTCCCACATGCTCACTCCTAACTCTTTACCGGCCCCATCTCCTTCCTGTCTGGTATCCTGACAACCTTCTGTCTGCCAGGTACCTTGGTGTACCATTAAATAATATTAGTACACGGTTAGGGCAGTTAAGCACTATCACACCCCCCTGTCAGGTACCAGTTGCTTAAATATACATTAAATGCACCCACTGCTCCTCTTCCACACCATGGACGCATTTATCAATCCTTAGTTGTGAGCTAGATCGGCTGTTGCAATTACCTACTGGTGGGATACCCACTAACCAGCCCTCCTTCTCCATCAGCAAAGTCATTCATTGTGCAGTAGGGTCCCCTACAACCATCTCTGGCATGGAACCATGCCTCATCACTGGAATCGGGCGGACTCACAGCCAAAACACAGCAATAAATGTGTGCTGCACGTCTGATTGTTTACTGATATTTACGGTAGATCACTCTCACAGCTTATTATTGTATAATCACCAAGGCATTCATCATGCGCAGGTATACCTGCTCAACGTCCCATGTGCAACCACATGTCACCCCAAGATTCTGTGTCTTGAACTTCCCTCTAAATATCCTGCAGAGTCAACTTCATACAACCACAGGAGGAACTGAAGTTCTTTCCAAAGGTCCACCTCTTTGTTACAGAGAATGCTTACAACCAAACTCCCTAGCTTCCCTGCTCTACTACTTGTATCCACTGCAACCCCAAGCTGCAACCTCAAGCTACATCTCCAAGGTGCAACACCAAGATGTAACCTCCAGCTGCAACCTCAAGCTACATCTCCAAGGTGCAACACCAAGATGTAACCTCCAGCTGCAACCTCAAGCTACATCTCCAAGGTGCAACACCAAGATGTAACCTCCAGCTGCAACCACAAGCTGCAACCCCAAGATGTAACCTCCAGTTGCAACCTCAAGCTGCAACCCCAAGATGCAACCTCAAGCTGCAACCACAAGCTGCAACCCCAAGATGTAACCTCCAGCTGCAACCTCAAGCTGCAACCCCAAGATGTAACCTCCAGCTGCAACCACAAGCTGCAACCTTAAGCTGTAACACCAGAATGTAATCTCCAGCTGCAATTCTCCAGCTGCAACCCCATGCCGTAACCCCAAGCTGCATGTGTAAATATCGAAGACTCTGTAGTGTGCAAATATGCTCTAGGCGTGGCAGCCTCCTCTCTGTTTACGTTCTCCATGCCTGGCATCGCTGCATCCCCACCTTCTCCCTGCTGCAGGCCGCCTCTCGGACGGTGATGTCATGCGCCGCTTCCTGTTGCCATGTGCTGTCGTTCTTCAGGAAGTGCTTCTCAAACACTCGTAAATAAATAAGTGTCCGCGTGGTGTTGATGCCGCTGCCTGTTCCCTGGGGAGTGACGGCCTTGTCCTGACTCCGAGGGTCTGTCACCTTGTAGGCTGTGGCCTGGGGTGCGCAGCCTTCGGCAGTGATGCCATGCACTCTAAAGCATGTACTCACTCCACTGTGAGTATGAAACTCACGCTTGGCCTGTGTGCCACATGACCTCTCTCCATAGGTGTACCACTGCCAGAAATTTTATCTGACATAATCTCGTGTCCTAATTATCGTTTACTAAAATATTGCTCCCTTCAGTGTAGATTTTCTCATATTATTCCCAATGGGGTGATATCTGGATAAGCTATAATGAGTACTCGCTATTTTGGTAAACTATAGGTAGGACGCGATATTTATTTCAGCTGATATCCGACAAGGGTATTCGGGTTTCATACCCTCCCACCTTCATTCACCAGATGCTCCTGCTCTTGACTGGGGTCGCCTCCCCACTTTTTACCAGCAGCATGGCGCTGGTGTCGATTACTCCAGGGTCGTACCCAGCCCCAGCCCCCCGGGCATTACAAGACGGACGTGAAAGCCTGGCAAATCTTGATATGATGCTCACCCACGCGGCAATGCAACCGTCGCTTAGCAACCGCCGGCTTTACTAGTTGCATTACAGATAACGCTGTCTATCGACGCTCATATCTTGCACTCGGATTGCATTACAGGAAGTCACTCCACCGCACGCCGGGCTTCTTTACTTAAAATAACCTTTTAGAGTTACAGAATGTTTATCCAATTTTATAGGTAACGTTGGCAAGACAGCCAGGCTACTCAACGTGAAATATGAGGCAAGAGAGTAACATTCCTGTGTCTAAGGTGCATGGCAAAGAGCCCTCCTCACGTTGAATTGAGCCTTTAAAGAAAACAAAACCTCAGACTGGGATCTCACTGAAGCCAAAGTATTTGTGCGCACATGATTGATTCCGCACATGCATGTGTGTGTTGTTACTTCATCTTCTGACTCCAGGACCGCATGGCTGGGCAGGCTTAAAAATGAGCTGGTGGTTTTTGTGGGGTGGGGGAGGGAGCTGGCAAGGGTACCCCTTTTGCTTCCCCTTCCTGGAATCAATGCTGGTGTTGAAATATAGATCATATTGTGTAACAGTGTATTTTTATGAACCTTCTTATGCAGCACTCTTGCACTGAGTCTGGGGTATGTCCTACGTCTTAAGAAACATCATAGTAACTAGATACATACTTTAACTTATAAGCAGGTTGACTTATCCTGAAAACCAAAGGAGCCTGATTGGCGGAGGCCTTACCCACAGCGTCAGAGACGGCGGCCAGCTGCCCATTTTTCTTGGTGCACACGTACTTTCCATTACTGGCCCTGAGGGCCACTCTTCGGCCGCGCCACTCGATGTCAAACATTGTGTTGGCAGCGCTGGAGAAAAAAGGAGACCGGAAGTTAATCTTTGAGCTAATTTACAGATGTGCCCAACTTCCTCCTGAACCACCCACCTCAGCGCTATAGTCAAGGATTGACACAGGACTGCATAGGGAAAGGGTCTATGTGGAAAATGGGATATTTCCAGACACAGTAGTGCCCTCATCAGCCTTTCCTACCAGAGTTTTAAGACTCACAAGCCTGTCTGGATCCTCCCCACTCCCTTAAGGTCAAACACCCTCTGAGGACTCTGTGGAGGGGCTATTCAACATATATAGGTGCCACGAGTGAGGAGCGCCTCCACCTACATTTCTGTGGCCGTGGACTGAATGCCCCCGTGGGTGACCAGACACCAGTAGTTGCCGGCACTCGTGTAGAATATGCACTTCCGTGACTCTTTGTCAATTTGCATCTGGAACGTTTCAAAATCTGTCTCCTCATCTTGATTGGCAGACACATTGATCCCTGTAGGTGAAAGAAAGTGGATGACAGATCTGTTAATGTGTTTGTTATGTTCAAGACACAAACAGTGCTACTCAATTTAGGATAACCCAACATTTCCCTCGGCAGCATCTTTACATTCCTCTATCTCCAGGTGTTTAGCAATGACCTCCAAACGAGCATAGGGGCAGACTCACCACCTGGGGAATCTATCAGTTAGATCCCAAATTCTTTGAAGTCTCATGACCCTTCGGCCCATTTCTAAAGCCAATTGGTCTCACCTCTGGGATATATTGTCTTTGCCAATGGTTTTTCGTGATGCTGTACAGCATGGGGAGAAAAGCAAAATGCTTTTTTTGTGATGCTGTGCAACATTGGTAAAAATGCAATAGAAAACAGACGCAACAAAACTTCATTCCACGCTGGCGTGCACACGCATCACAACGCATGCGCACCAGCAGAATGACACAAGCACCATTTTTTTTTTACTAACCAATTGCCACTCAGTAAATAAAACCAGCACGTTAGAGCAACTTGGAGGGGAAAAGCAACATTGAGGCGAAGCACACAATGGAGTGGTGGCAGGGGAAAAGAGCACTAAGCACAGGTGGGTGAAAGAAGCACCCAACAGAGTGAGCAGCGCACAAGGGTGACAACAACACAGGGAGCAGAGAGAGAAGCATTGAGCGGAGAGAAGCATAGGAGGCATTTGGGCGGGCACATGAGGGAGAGAGCTTGAAATCACATAGACCCTCATTGAGTGCTTAATCAAAATAAAAAAGTCGTTCCCTAAAAGTGAGCAGTGGAAGGGCACAAGTTAGTCGAATCAAGTGGATGGTTATGTTATGTTATATTAGTAAAGCACTGAAAAAATGTAGATTCTCTGTGCACACTTGAAAACTTAACTTGTTTTAGTGATAATCAAAATTATGCTGCATGCTGCTCCATTTGGTACACTGCGTCTGTCAGTGCCTATCAATATTGCAAAACTGGTTTTGAGAAATAAAATTCATGAAAAGAATGAAGAACTCCGATTTAAATATTTAATTTATTGAATTATTTTATCGAACAATTTTGGATAAAAAACCTCTGTGGTTTGTCATAAAAAGTGTGCACATTCACCAGAGAATTGCACGCCTGACCTGACCAGTTTCATATTAGTAAAGCACACCATCACCCACAAGGGTATCCTAGCGCCGAGCAGATGTGTGTGCCTAGCTCTACCTATAGTAGGTTGGTTAAGTGAAAAGCAAGGTCTTCAGCTAATTGCGGAATTTAAGAAGAGAGGAGCAGGACCTGGAGGGAGGTTGTTCCGTGCTTTAGGAGCGATGTCTAAGAACACTTGTTCTCCTGATCTGGTTCTGTGTATATGTGGTATGTTGGCGAGTAGGAGTCCTGCAGGGCAGAGGTGTCTGCATGGTTGGTGGGAGGAGATGCAACTATTCAGGTAGGTGGGGCTTGAGTTGTCTTGTGAGTTGAGTTGTGCCTTGAATGTGTGTGTGAGGAGTTTGAATGGAGCACAGTTGTGTATTGGAAGCCAGTGTAGGTCCCTGTGGTGTGGAGTAATATGAGTTCTGTGTGGGAGGTTGAGGATGAGTCTACCATCCGACTTTTGTTTGGTCATTAGTCTTCTGGTGAGTTGCTTGGTGATCTCAGTGTAGTAGGTGTTCACATAGTCCCACCTTCTGGTGACTAAGGTGTGGGTGACCTTTTTTGTTGTTGCTTGGGAGCCCTTTGAAGTTCTTCCTCAGCAACCCCAGGGTGTGGAAGCAGGGTGCAGTGATGAGGTTGACTTGTGCAGTCATGTCCAATTTCCTGCCGATGATGATTCCGAGGTTCCAGGTGTGGGTACTGGGTGTCGGTCCGAGTGCAGTTGACCACCAGTTTGAATCCCATAGTGAGGTGTTTGTGCCAAAGATCACTACTGAGCTTGAGACAGTTGGCTTTCATTCAGCTAGCGACTTCGGTCATTCAGGAGATGAATATTTTTCTTGTGTTGGGCATCTGGTCCGAGAGGAGTTTGAGTTGCCTACCATTTGTGTAGGAGAGGATGTTGATGTCGTCTGCAGATGACATTGACCCGAGGGATCAGGTATGCGTTGATGAGAGTTGTGCTGAGCGTTTAACCATGTGGAACTCTGCAGATCCATTTGCGGGCTTCCGAGGAGTAGGATGACAGGTGGACAACTTGTGTTCTATCCGTTAAGAAGGAGCAGATACAGCAAAAAGCTGGTCCTTGGATGCCAATCTTGTGCTGGCGCCTGATGAGCATGGGGTGTAAGACCATGTCAAATGCCACAGTGAGGCTCAGGAGAATGAGGGATGCCATGCCTCCTCTCTCAAGAATCATGCAGATGTCATCTGTGGCAGCAATGAGTGCTATTTCAGTACTGTGGTTGGATCTGAATCCAGACTGTGTGGTATTGAAGGGGCAGGTGGGTGCAAAGGTTATTGGTGATGATAAAGAGGCTAGGCTCCAGGAGCAGGACAAACACTAGACGGAACAAAATGGACAAGGCAAACCATCAAATAAGAAGCAAGGAAATGAGAGTGAAAACAAAGCCAGCCAATGGTAAGCAATGTATGGGTGTTTAGCCACATTATTTTGCCTCTAGTCACAGGCCAAAGAAAACCTTGCACAAGACATGATTTCACTGATAAACAACAGCAAAGTGAGACAATCTTAAGAATAACTCTAGTCCCAAGTTACAAATCCAATTGCACGTGTAAGTTAAATTAAAATGTGCAATTGGATTGATTTGAGAGTGTAAATTCTGGTTTTTGTAGCCACAACCTAGAATTTGCACTTGTAAATCGGTTCACTAACGTACAATAGCTCCATTATAAAGTAATATTAAGCTGGATTAAACTTGCTCTCAGGTTGGTTTGAGGGTTTGAATCTGTAAATCTGATATTCAAGCTGAACCTCAAGCTTTTGAGCTCTTTGACTTCACAACCGTTTTCTGAGCCCGTTCCACCCTGGACACGGTCACAGATTTACTCCTGTCAAAGGCAGGAGTAGATCCACATCCTAGGTGGGAATGGGAAGGGATTATTCCCAGAATTGGTGAATGAGGGAAACAGTTTCACCTTGAAGAAAAATATTCTCCGTTTGGGGAAAACAATGTGCATATACATTTTTGTATGTGTTCATGCGAAAATGGGATTTGCAAAATGACTCTTTTCCATTGTGAAGAAGTATAGTGAAGGTACCCAAGTGCCATCAGTAGACCATGTCTGGAAATCTAACAATGCACTTAATCTGCTGCTGAAGCCCTGCTACCAGTGTCGCTTTGAAATAAATTATGAAACTGCAAAACTAAACACTCAAAACATTCTATAGGTGCACACCTTAGCTAAATTAGGACGGGGCTATTTCTGGTACTAAATCGGGTCTTAAATAAAGGTTAACACCTTCCGCAGCCTCCATGATTACACAGCATTTTTTTACAACATGCATCAATTCACTAGCATGATCATTAGCGCTGCGGCCCGCCAGTTGTTCCTTTTGCTGTACCTTATGCATACTCACTACAAATGAATCCATTTCCAATACAATGCCAATAGCTCTAACTCTAAAAAAAATGTGAGACCTATTGCATTGCAAATGCTTGTTATTTTTCTCTGTTCAGGGCTCCAGGAATTTCCCTGGTGGCAAAGAACAGAAAAAAATACATCAGACAATTTGCTCTAAATAGGGTGGGCTGTCTGAGGTCCTTACTCCTACAGCCCTTACTCTGCCGAGCTAATGGAGTAAGATTGCTGATGGCCAAACCATGGCAGGACGCCACCACCTGAAAGATAACAGTCTGCCCAACTCACAAAAGAGCAGCCAGACCAAAGGTTTGATGGAGAGAGTACACCACCACATTTGTGCCGAAGTACACTGCCTGCCAAACTCTAAATCTGACCCATAATACCTGTTGGAGGTTCTTAATAACACCTGAATTAGTGGGATCGCTGCTGATATTTAATAAACAGGTTGTGCTTTTCAGGTGCAAAGAGGCAGATATCCCTGCTCTCTGAGTGATAGTAGATAGGTTGAGGGAATGCTCAACTCTGAACTCAAAGGTGAATTTACAGTAAAATAGTAACTTAGGTGAATGCAGGGGAACACAATGAAAAAGAGAATAAAGAATATCAAGGCATTCGAACTGAACACAGCAGAATTTACTGATGTAGGATAAATAAGAAAACGTCCAATAGAAGTACACCGACTCCTACAATAATGCTTGAAAGAGCGAGCTGTGCAGCCACAGGAGGTACCAAAAGGGGAAAGCATCAGTAAACCTGAACTCACACTGTATTCCTGGGCCACTTGTTACCTTACTTTTTAGTAAATGCAGACTCCTTTCCAAGCACTCACAGCGAAGTCACCACGAGGCACTTATCATGAACAAATACATTCAGAAAGTGGAACACTCTAAATAGATAATTGTTTGGATTCATAGTAGACAACTGTTGTAGGCCAGGTGTTCTCTACTTTGTCTGTTTGCATCTTTAGATGTCAAGTGTCCCAAAGTGCTCCAGAGGACCTCATAGGTAGCACTCTGGCATGATGTTTAATATAAAATAAGTCCCAATGGTCCCACAGGATGCAGAAGATTCCTCACGAAGGCAAGGTACACGAGCAGTGTAATAACAAAACAAGAGAGTAAGGGATTTTCCACTGTGTGGAGGGGAGTACTCCTGGTCCCCTAGACCTAAATATGTATAAACAAAGGAAGGAGTATCACCACTAGACCTGACAGGTCCTAATGGAGTGTGGGGAAAGGGGATGTTCAAAAGAAGACTGTTCTTTTGTTAGAAGACCCCTCACTCACCAACCTGGTTGGTGACATGCTTCATCTTCGGGGTCCTACTCGGACAGCCGAGTGCCATCCGGGTGTGCTGCGACACCTGATTACAGTGGAGCAGGTAGATTTTTGTGAGTGTGATGAAAAAAAGTCTGTTAAAAATTGGCCAAGTATAACTTCTCTGAAAAAACTTTATTCAGAAGCTGCTGGAAAATGTTAAAAACAGTAATATGATACTAGAGTTGGTTAGATTGACCGACAGCATCTATGTGGGTGCAATATGGTCTACATGTTTCAACCTGTAGAGGAAATTCCCAGGTTTTCTTCAGGACCAAGTGAAAAGAGGCCTGGGCGGTATACACACGCTAAGGTGTATCCAACCCTCGGCCCCTGTAACCTAACTGCTACTTACAGTCAGATGACCTTGCGTCCAAAGTTAGGAGAAAGGAAAAATAAAAACTCGATTGTCGAGTGGATTATGCCACATAGGAATCTGGGTCAGGCTGCTACTTCACAAACATTATTGTGACCGGATAGTAGGAAAGGCTGTTCTGCCGATGCGCGGACGACTGGTGGGGGCAGAACTCCTGGTGCTGCTCATGACTATGTGACGGCGAGAGCACGTCCCCACAGAGAGAATTTTATATGAACTCATGAAGTGGTTCCCTGACAGAAATCCTGGTGAGACCCCAGTGTAGGAAAAATTACCTACAGACCAAAAGGTAATACAAACCCAATTAGGGTAAGGATTACAACCAAGGGACCAACACCCTGATGAAAGCCAGTGCCAACCATGTGGGGGTTCAAAGTTGGCAGAAACATGTTGGTATATGCAGTGGGGATATAGGGACCGTTACTTTCCCTTTATACCCGTTTCCTTAGAGATTTTAATCCTTCCAGGGCTTCACAGCTAGAATAAAAGTATATATGTTAACCCTTAGGTTGTTTTAAATGTAAAAATACTGCACTATATTGGTCCCGTTACAGAGGCGATGCAAAAATCCCCCCTCTGGCTTTGTTGTTTGTTTGGTACGTCACATTATTTTTTGTGTTGTATGTGTTCTATCACACTTTCTTACTTCCTTTAATCTCACCACTAATCTTCATCTTAAAACAAAACTTGTGCTCCATCCAGTGTATTGGTCTGCACCTGGATGTATGATGCGGCCCAATGATGAAGCATGACACTGCAAAGTGTGTGAGGGCAGTATTAAGACATGTGTTGTCTCCCCTAAAGCTCTTATAAGATCAGATAAATACTGTACTGACGTGGGTTTTGATGTAATGTCACATGAATTGTTTTTGTCTTAGAACTAGGACAAAATATTTGTCTTATTTACTAGCACTTCTCTGTTGTGTGAGTTTAAAAAGACAGTTCACAATACCCAAAGTGAAATAAAAGGTGCCACACCTAATGTGCGTGCACTAATTGTTAAATACATATGCTTTACTCAATGGTAGGTGGTATTTTTTATGAGGCTCAAATGTGCCCCATGGTCTTGAGGGGTTGAGGGGCTCGTAGTCACACTTTTGTCAGAGCGCACCTCACCGGTAATGCACCTACTCGCCCCCCTGTATGCATTCTCCAGGGGAGCGAGTAGGTGCCCTATGACATCGTATGTATTTACCCATTAGTGCACACACATTACGTGTGGCACCTTTTATTTCACTTTCACACTATATTTCTCTATTTTCCTGATTTATAGGACACCTAGGAGTGGAACGCACAGGGCTGGTCCCTGTGTGGTCCTGAGGAAGAGCTTTGGGGAGGCTCGAAAAATGTCGACTTATACTAGGGACGCCTTATTTATCATGGTTATGTTGTTTTTCCCTAGTAGTTACCCCTGTTTTAAAAAATACCAACTAGGAGCAAGAATAAAGTATTTTGCCCACTAATTTTTAACCCATTTTTTTCCCACTGCACACCACTGCACTCCATATTTATTTCACATAAGTGCTCGTAAGTAACTCTGCAAGTCGTAGCACGCCTCAATCCGCAGTGGATTGAGAGGACCCCTATGATGAAGCATATCAACAAGGGGAATCCCTGGTGAGTGAGGGGACTATAGAAAGAAATTCTTCTTTTTAACCAGTAGACTTTTCTACTCCACTTGAGCGGAAGTCTCTCTTCTCCCATAGATAGGTTCTAATTCTTGTATTCCGTTTTTTTCTTGTGTTCATTACTCTCAAATAACATTAATGGCCTCACCTGGGAAGGCTTAGCATTTGTACACATTTTCGGGTTTGCTGGTGTTAGTAAATCTGGGAACACTTTCCCAGCGCAGAGTAACGCAAGGCAGCAACGTGCATTGTCTTGTGTTACTCCAGATTTTCTATACCATGCAGAGCCATGCAAGGTTGCTCTGTGTGGCATGGTTAATCTGATCTAAGGTCTTTCTTTGTCTTGCATGACTCAAGGGCAACACAAGCCCTTTATAAGTCCCTTAATGGAGTGCATGTGGTCTGACTTGAGCGGGTCTCGCAATCCAAAATCATTACTTGTCATCTGCAGATTCTACCACATGTGGCAGTAGAATAAACATGCATCCTTCATGCTTTGCTTCAAACTGTCTGCAAGCGCAGGGACGCCCCGTTGTGGGGTAGCCATGCGCTATATAAGCTTTTTTAACATAACATAACATAACATCCTTCATGCACCTGTGCTCACTGTGCTTCTTTCAGGTTCTTCCATTAAGGCGGAGGAGCGTCGCCCCGCTTCCTGCGAGCGCAGCAGGGACACTCAGAATATAGTAAAATGGCCATTACTATTTTTGTATTCAATGCGCTGCCAGCCATAGCAAGTGGATGATGGGACTGGGCAGATTCCTGCACTTTGCAGTATGGCATCGTAGGTGCAAATGGACGCATGTCACAATCCCAACACTGAAATACAACCAAGGGATTGCCAGCACCGGACCCCCAGCCTCAAAATGAGCATTGGGTTAGCCTGCTCCAAACAATCCTGGATCTGATTGGTCTGATTCAAATGTAGGAAGTTAACCACCTTCTTTTCCCGTTCGTCGTCCGAGAGAGGAGTAGACATCAGCGAGTTCTTTTTATTTCAGTAATTTTTATTGAAAAAAAAGCATATTTACATGGTGCAAGGCGTTCTGCGCCTCACCGATTTTTAAAGCTGCAAGCCGCCCTTGGCTTCTTCGTAAATGGCTTGTTCTAAACTCATGCTTCTATAAAAAGGCCCCCAAGCTCTGATCCACACAAATTCCAACTAATAACCCCTATAATCTTGACAGGCAGTGGCTGATCTCTGCAATCATGAAAAGTGTGACAATTTTCATTGCAAGGCCACACCCTCCACTCCACTTACTTCATATCTTGCGGCATTAGGAAATCCGGCCTGCGTGCTGTTCTGCGTCACCGGCCCCCTGACGCTTCACCCAGAGCCAAGATGTCTGTGAGCTTTCCTCGGCAGTGCCTTCAGCATGCATCCAGTTTCCTGTGAGTGAAGCAACGTTCCTGCCACAGGGGATGTCCCCTGTCCCCCTCTCCCCTCAAGGGAGCATGCCCAAAGTTTAAAGATCATTCGCAATGTTTTTCCTTTCACTCATTATCAAGGTTCTTAGCTCAGTTCAATGGAATGGAATAAGGGCGCCTCTGGAAGAGAAGGTGATGTCTTAAGAGTCCTGGCACTTCTCCCAGTCCACATGCATATGTGCGCCTGGGTGGCATTTTAAATCCACGACCAATGCACTACTCTGAGTATGAATTATATAAATATCCTCAATGTAAGCAAACTTACTTTCAGAAAAGAATACTCCAAATTTGTAAATATTATTATTAATGTTCAAGTTCATTTCTTCCGTGATTTTATTACACGGGGACGAAAACCCACCACCACAAGACAGTCAATTTATGTAAAGATGTAGGGATAGATGGTTTCAGAATTACGTTTAATCGTACAATAATAACGGCCCCGTGCCAGGGAAGAAGATCTCCAGAGTGACTGTGCAGTGTTTGCATTCTCCATTTGAAGTGAATGTGAAATAATTGAGAAACAATTCTTTCACTTTGCATGCATGTAATATTGTATTTATAGGTCAAGGCTTATGGCGCACAATACCCGAAAAAAGGTGGATTACTGCAGAGTTTGCAGCTGCAAACGACTGGGACGGCCAGGGCACTCCACAATTACAGCAGGCGCTTCCAGCACCCATGCAGAAGAAGTGGTGCTGCTGAGCCCGATCCAAGATGGCCGCTGCTCCAGCTTCAAGTGAGAGACTCTACACTGTCAGTTTATGGGGCCGCTTGCACTTTGAGTGGTAAATAACGCCATGGAGGACTAGCAAGCTCCGCAAGGTTCCATGGCACAAGACACGCATGGGGAATCTAGCCCATCTTGGAACAAAGGTCTGCCTGCCTCTTCATGGTAGAGCTGCGGATACTGCAGGATGCATGTGCAGAAGCCTGAGCCCAAGTGGCCAGAAAATCAAGGGTGCACCAGCAATTAGCAGATGTCACCAGAATCAGCAAGTAGAAAGATGGGAACCTATCTTCTGGCCCATGACAGGCTGCTGACAACAGCAGGAGTTCCTGGGGAATGGATCCGAAGAGAAGGTGAGTGAAGTGGAGAGTCCCCCACCGTATGCGAGCAAGGAAGAAAATGAATCTAGTGGCTCTAACAGCTTCCTCCGCCTGGCTGAAGTGCAGCACAATTCAAGAAGACATTCAGCTCGACTGGGGTGTGCTGCCTTGAAACTGCACCTGACCTTACAGGACTGTCCTGATGCTGAGGGAGGCCGGGAGATGTCTTCAGGCACGCATTACGTCACGCCCACGGAAAGAAGTGCAACCCATGGACCTTTCCAAATGCAGCCTCGCACCACAAGGGGACAACTAGGTTTCACAAAATGGCATCTCTTTCTGATTCAGGCAGCTTGGCCTAAAATGAGACAGAGTGCAGCAGACACTTAACCTGAGGACGATTCCAGACATATCCACCAAAAAGGCTGCGGGCAGCAGAGACCGCACCCTAATGCCCAGGAAGAATGAAAATCAGAGGAATGTCTTCACACAAAATATACCGGGCACAGACCTAGATAACACATAAATAGCCACTGTGCATACATTTTGTCATGTGAAAAGACTGCTGTACCCAGGACAGCAGGAGATCTGGTTGTGAAGCCAAAATCCAAGTAGATAAGATAGAGGAGCTTTAGAGATAAGATCTATAGAGATAAGATCTTTAAAGAAAATTTAAAAAGACTGTTCTCTAATATTTTCTGCTGTATTCACAGCTATCAACAATATTTTTAATTTTTTACTTATGTGGGGCTACTTCCTCGTTGTGACATCATCTTCCCGCAGGGCTTTATCTTACTTTAGTGTAAGATAAGACCTCTTCTCATCTTTTGCGCCTATGAATTTTTCCTCTCAGCCGCTTCACTGTTCTCACCTTTCCCTAGCAACTTGCTATTGGTTGCGTCTTGTTTTCGGGACGCACCTTTCCTCATTGCTGCTAACCTGGAATCAATAAACAGGGGATTCCAAACTTCAGACTGCCCGGCCCGTCCGTTTCCTCCTTTGTGACTGAACTGTTTTGGTCAGCGTGCTCTGTTCTTTAAGGAAGCAACCCGAAGGAGCTTTACCCTATGTCTATTAAAACATGCATCAGATTCCATCCACCCTCCAAACCCTCATGATCAGCTTCATTGTCCTTTTACGTTTTAAAGTAGATTATGATTACTTGTCTTAGCTCCTTTTAGTCTGCCTACTAATGCTATTTTCTCAGTTCTCATTGTCTTTTTAACAAAGGTGATATTTCTACAATCTTTTCACGATTCCTTATACATGTAGCTTACAATATTCACTCACACAACACACACTAGCTTGCCTGCAGAAACCCTGGAGGTAATCGGACAGCCTATAAGGAGCAGCGGACAAACCCGTTGTGCCTTGAAAACAAGTGCATGTAATAGTGGCACTATATAACAGAGATTGGGATATGGTCCAAAAGAAACCCAATGTTTCTCATGTAAATAGGGCAAGTAGCCCAGAGAAACGGTTCAAAGTTTCAGAATAGCTTAAGCGAACAAAAAGCGATGTGACCCTTTTTCAGGTAAGAGGAAACTTACTAACAGGGAAAAGAAAAGAAAGCTAAACAAGCATTTACAATGCAACGGTCTCGCCTTTGCCAAAGTTAGAGCTATTGGCATTGTAAATGACAACATTTTTATTTATGTGTTGGTTTTGAAAACAGATACATTAATGGCATTGTCATTTACAATGCCAATAGCTTAATCTCTCGCAAATGGACGATGGTTACAAAAATTCTTGAAAAGTGCTCTATAGAATCAGGAGGAGTCGGGAGGGATAATGAATAGAGATAGAGCCAAGAAGGAAAAACAAATTAAAACAGGGTGTCCTGGGACAGCAATTGGGTACCTGCTCACACTGGGGCAGAGAAGTCCGTGCGGGGAGGGTGGGAGCAGGAAACCATGAGTCTGGACCTGCGGTGAAAGGAATATGGGGTAGGGCAGGGGAACACGCCGTGAAAAGGTAGGTAAATCTCAGCCAAGAGGTTACCTGTAGCGAGTAAATCCGAGGTGGCTGGGCGGCGAATGATTCGATCCAGTCCACATCAAAGGAGGCAGCTGATGCGAAGTGGGACTGCAATCTGGGAGTAGGGATGACAAACGGCCCGGGGTAACTACTAGCGCGTATGGCAGAAGCACACAGGAAAGTACTGGCTGGGGCATCGTAAGCTTACCTAGGAGAAGGTTCTAATCGGCAGCAGGGATGACGATGTCTGCAGGACGGGGAAGAAATCAGATCAGGCCCTGCAAGGTAGTGTTTCAAGGGTCCGGGATGTGTCCGGTAGCAAGACTAGTAAAGAGTCACACTCTTGCTAATCAACGGTTCCATGTTAAATGGAAACCTGCAAGGGGAGGGTGGGGTCACGTGGGTGTAAGGGGACGTGACGCGTGGGAGGAAAAGGAGCTGGTGCATGCTGGCTCTGGGTCGTCAAGGGCATGTCTGTGCATGCAATCCACTGCACATCCTGGAGACACGGACAGCGGGAGGGGTGGCGGGAATGGGCACACGGACAGCGGGAGGGGGGAGGGGAACTGGCACACGGACAGCAGGAGGGGGGGCTTCATGAAGTTCTCTCTGAACTGCGCACGCGCATTTTGCTGAACAGGGTACTTAAGACATACTTGATATGGTCGCCTGTCTGTGCTTCAACGCAAGGATGGTCTGTGTTCGTCCTTCTAACTGCTGGTCCGAACACAGCGTTCTGGACGACTCAGTGACCGCCTCCCGACCCTGCTTCTTCTCCTGTTGTGGACAGCTTTGGCGGCTATGCCACGTCCGCCATGATGGATCACAATCACCCCCTCTTGATACATCCCAACAGCCCGTGGCTTGCCGTTGCATCTGCGCAGTGAAACTGCCTTGTGTACCCCGTTCTGTAGCCATATTAGAACAAGGGTCGGTAGCTGTTCGAATACGAAGCTACTGCCCGGGCGCCATCTTCTGAGAAATGACCAAAACAAACCTTTAAAAAGAAATAAATAAACTACGCCCACCGCCGCATGACATTTTAAAAGGGGCGGAGCTAGGAAAAAATCACCGCCCGTCAGGGGGCGGGCGGGAGGGAGGAGGCACGGACAGTGGGCGTGCGGGAGGGAGAAGGCACCGGCAACGGGAAGGAGGGCGGGGGATAAACAAGGCACAACAACGGGAAGGGGAGGATAGAGAACATGGACAACAGGGAGGAGGCGGGAACAAATGGATCGTTGACAACAGGAGGAGAGCGACGGATGGAAAACGCAGACAATGAGGGGTGTAACTCCTCAGCGAGAGGGAGGGTGTGTGGGGCGTGACTTAAAAAAAGAGACCGAAATGCCCACGGATCGCATCAAGCCGGGGAAAAGAGTAATTGACACACATCTCTTCCAATGGCTAGCCTCCATTTATGGAGCTAGCCAATGGAAGAGACAGGTGGGACAAAGCCCTGTACTGCTAAACAAATGATTTCGCCTGCACGAACACTGCTGCGCAGTGGACGCGAGGCGAAACCTAAAAAGAAGCAGAAGGGTAGAGTCTTATGTAAACGTCTGGTGAGTGACCACCGTGATTCAACGTCAGGTTCGGGAGCCATGTGGTGTTACTCCAATATGGCCACTGGGTGGAAGCTGGTAGAATAGCATGAGGTGTTTTATTTTTCATGACAGCCTATGGCCTAAAAATCAATACTAAATGGTGTCCTCCTTGTATGGCCATAAACTTGTTAGGACAAGGTTCTCGATCTGGTCCTGGATAGTCGGGTACAACAAGGATTCTCAACTCCCCAGTACCTTGGGAATTTCACCTCATTCTTTGGATGGTCTTTTTTAAACAAATAGCCTTGCTCTGGGGATACCTATTGTTGCTCTTGTTTCCATAATACTAACAATGACGAGATATCCAATAGCAAAGAAGAACTTGAAATATGAAATGTTTATCTTTCAAAACAAGCAGGACGTAGCCACAGCCAGGGCAGATATAACCTGTTGGACCACTTTAGGCTGAGCCATGTAGAAGGAGCTACAGTTCAAATATTGGCCGAAGGAGAAGCTTACACTTTCTTATGGCCATAGAGTACTCTGAAATAAAGAAGAATAACCACTTCAAAGCAGTAGAACAGACCACAAAATGGAGCAAAGGGGTGAAATGCTCAAAGGAACTATGGCATAATAGAGTGGAATGCTAAAAAAACCACACATACCTCAATAAAAAATATCAAGCATGGGCAATGCCAATTGGTCTATCATTTGCGAGAATTAGAGCTATTGGCGTTGTGAATGGCATTGTCTTTTGCCCATGCATTTTGTTTTGGTGTGGAATTATGTGGGTTGGAATTGTTAGTTGTGGAATTGTGTGGTGTGGAGTGGATCTGCGGAGTGGAAATTTGTGACATGGTGGATAGATATGGGTGAGAGCTGCACAGCATAGACAGGAAGACAGAGAGGGATAGGCAGTTTATGCACAAGGTGCTGAATGAACTCCAGACAGAGGAGCAGAGAGAGCGTGCAAGAAAGACAAACTGAGTTAGTATGAGAGGAGAGCAATGGAATAAAAGAATGATAACCAAACAAAGGATAAAGGGTAACATATAAAGAAGAGAGAGAAACACCAAGAAGTTCTGTGTGTGTGCTTGAGAAAGAGATAGAGGGCGTTAAAGAGAGAATGAGTAAAACTGAGAGGGGAAACAGACAGTGTGTTTCAGAATGAGAGTGACCACAGGAGGGGTTAAAAGAAATAGACCATGTGTGCCTGGGTGAATGTTAGACAGAAATAGAGAAAGCAGAGGACTAAATATAGAGAGAACAAAGAGCAGCATAGAGGACAAGAAAAAGAGGAGAGGTGAAATGGTGAGAGGAAGAGTGGAAAGAGATAAACAGGAGAGAAAAAGGAAGAAGAGACAGGGTTACAGAGGAAGTGTGAAAGGGAGAAAAATGAATATATAGAAAAGGTTCCTTGTTTTAATAAACCCCTCACTCGCCAACCTGGTTGGTGACATGCTTCATCATCGGGGCCCACCCGGATTGGCGAGTGCAATCCGGGTGTGCTGCGACACCTTAATTACAGTGAAGCTGGTAATCTTTTGTGTGGGGGGGGGGTTAAAGAAACAGAAAGAAGTGATTTAAAAATTGACACAGTATACCTTCAATAAAACGTTAATCTGAAGGTACTGGACAATAATAAAAACAAAGTATAAGATATTAAAGAAGGTTACAATGGCCTTCTTACCCGCCGAAAGTCACCTGAGTCTTTGGCAAGTGCCGGGGTAAAGTTAAGACAACAGAGGGCGCTGACCATGGCCGCCCCTTCCATTGGTGACGCTGCACTGCGCCCAGAGGCCCAAGGGGCCCACTGAACCCCAAATATTGTTCCATGATTTCACAGTTCAACCAGAGGCCGCAGCACGGGGCTCACAATCCACTCGTGAAATGTAACATAAGCAAAGCGGCCTTCTGAGGCCTAGTCGGGCAACTTCCTTTGACCCTGACCTGTGACAGTGCGTACTGCACGCTGGTGGCTGCAGGAACTGACTGCGGCTGCGCTAATCTATTGATCCAATCCCGCTCAGCGTGCGCCCATCAACATCAAATAACCAGCAGAGGGGCGTGGCTGATACTCACTGATGACGTCAAGGAGCCTGGGAGAGCAGCCTCTGCGCTTGTCAAAGAAGCGCAACATTTCATTAAGCTCAGGGTTCCTCCTAATGATAAAGCAAATCAGAGCAGAAGCGAGGCTGCAGAGCTGTGTTACATACACATCGTAACCAGATGGTGTTGTCGCGATCTCCCAATGAAATAAGTACACTGAGTCGGAGACAATGCAGTTACGTCTTGCTTTATTCCCTGCCAGCCTCGCACTGCTTACAGACTAAACCCCTTTCCTGTTGCCCGCTTCCTGTTCCCGTTTCCTGTTCGCCTGCCCTGTCCTGAAGCAGGGTCAGGCGAGACGACGTGACATCTCCCCTGTTTTACAAAGTCTCAGTCCCATTACATTTCTTCGACGAGACGTCGAGGTTTCCGTATCAGACGTTGTGGGCGTTTCTCTCGCCCTGATGCTTGACTGTGGTGGTTTGTGGTATCCACCTTTCGTGTGGGACTGTGGTAATTCTGGTCACTGCTGTCACTCTGGTTGAGGGAGTCACTTGAGAGTTGACTTGATGAGGTCTCATGCCGGCTGCGCCGATTGCATCTTTTGAAATGCGATATGTTTCTCGTTATCTGTTTGTGGTCAGCTTTGGCCGTGACCATGGTTCCTTTTCTCTTGATGACTTGTAGGGGAATGTCGAGGTATCGACTGTCTGCCTTGGCTCGCCGATCACCCCGAACTATCACCCAGTCTCCTTCTTGAATGTTGGACGCTTTGGCATGTCTACGCTGGTCAGCGTACGTCTTCATCGTGCGTTTGTTTTCATGGTCTATCTCGACTAGGGGGAAACATCACTTACAACGCATTCATTACAACGCACTACCATTACAACGCAACCATTACAATGCAAACCATTACAACGCATTGCGCTGGGGGGCGCTCTAGGATAGGGAATATATTTAATTTACTATCCAACACCTTCCCTACTATCCACGGGGACTGGAGTTGGAATAGTAAATTAAATAATTCACTATCCAGCGCTTAAAAGCACTATGCGTTGTAATGGTATGCGATGTAAAAACCGCGTTGTAGCAGCAGGCGTTGTAATAGCCTGCATTGTAACGTCACCAATCCCGACTAGGGTATTGTGGTCAACAGTGATGTTCCGTTGTTGAGGAACGGTGTTAGGGTAACCTGGTTCGAGGTGTCCTTCCCAGCATCACGGTGGCTGGACACTGGTTGGTGGTGCTGTGCGGCGTGTTTCGGTATGCTCTTAGCACTTCGTTTAGTGTCTGTTGTACATCACGGTGAGTTAGCTCGGCCTGCTGAATTGCCTTTTTGAGTGTTCCCATGAATCGTTCCACCATGCCATTTGCCTGTGGCCATAGTGGAGTGATTTTTTGATGTTTGAAGTTGAGATGGGTCGCGAAGTTTGTGAATTCATGGCCATTGAATGGGGGTCCATTGTCTGTTTTTACTCGCAGGGGAATGCCCCAGGCTGCAAAGATTTCATCGAGCACTGGGATTACTGTTGCTGCTCGGGTGGATGTTATTAGATGTGCAAATGGGAACCGAGAGTATTCGTCCATTGCAACCATGATGTATTGTCCTGACTGTAGCGGTCCAAAGAAGTCGACTGCAACTTGTTGCCATACTCCTTCAGGTAATTCTGACATCTGTAATGGTGCCGGTGGTTCTTCCCGACTGACTACTTGGCATGTCATGCAGTCTTTCAGAGTTGTTTCTACCATTTGGTCAAGTGTGGGGAACCAAACACGCTCTCTCAAGGCCTTCTTGGTTGCGTTGATGCCTCTGTGGCCTTCGTGTGCCAAGTTGATAATTCCTTGACGTAGTTTGTGTGGAATCACGATCCTCCCCCCTCTTAAGAGGAGCCCATTGTCGCTGTAGAAAGTTCATCACGCACGCGTTGGAAGGCGGCGAGGTCTTGATGAAGTTGATCAGAGTCTAGGTGTGAGTGTTTCACGTCCCTCCAGGAGTTTGTGCGGATGCGATTCATTACGGCCTGCACGAGTGGATCAAACGTGGACGCCTCTTGAATGGCTTTGACTGGAACCGTGGGCGGATATGCTGTGTCAACAACGAAATGAAGGTATTCATCAGCCACGGACAGTGCAGCTCGAGCGCCGGCTCGCGGGTGGCGCGACATGAAGTCGGCTGGATTCTCGGCTTTCCCTGGCTTGTGGATGATGGTGAAAATGTAGTCTTGCAGGCGTAGGCCCCACCGTTCAATGCGTGGCGGCATTTTTGCGTTAGGGTTCCCAAAGATTGTGATTAGCGCCTGATGATCCGTGATGATCGTGAAATGTTTGCCATAGACAAAAAGGTGGAAATGTTCACATGCCCATACCACGGCCAAGCTTTCTTTCTCTGGTTGGGAGTACGCTTTTTCAGTGTCTGTGAGACTACGGCTTGCGTATGCGATGATATGGCATTGGTCAGAATTTTCACGATATTGGGCCAAGATGGCGCCCAGGCCCACCGGGCTGCCGTCAACTGTGATTTCCGTCTTCTTCTTTGTGTCGAAATATGCCAGATTGATGGCGGATCCAACAGCTTGTTTGATCACGGTGAATGCTTGTTGGCACGCCTCACTCCATTCAAATGGCTGGCCCTGACGAGTGAGCTCTCGTAGGGGATAGCTGATCGTGGCGTAGTCGCGAATGTAGCGTGCGCAGTAGCTAGCCATTCCGAGGAAAGAACGGAGGTCGCTCACGTCTCGAGGTGTTGGAGTTTCAGCGAGCGCAGCTACTTTCTCTGGGTCTGGTCTCATCCCTTCTTTGGAAAAGATTTGTCCATAAAACTTCAAGGTGTCCTTGTGGAACTCACATTTGCTGGCGTTGAGTGTTAAGTTGGCGGTCAACAACGCGTGACAGACCCTGTCCAAGGCTGTGTCGTGTTCTGTTTGGTCTTTGCCAAAAACTAGCAGGTCGTCACTATAGTTGAAGGCGTTGGGAATGCCTTGTATAACCCGTCTGATGGCTTCCTGGAAGATCTCGGCGGCCGAGGAAATGCCAAAATTCAGACGTTTATAACGGAATAGACCTTGGTGCGTGGTGAAGGTCGTGATGTATCTCGATTTGTCATGAAGCTCCAACTGGTGGTAACCTTTGTTGAGGTCGAGTTTGGAGAACACAGTGGCACCATTGAGCTTTGTGATCATGTCACTGATATGTGGTCCTGGATGGCGTTCCCGCTCAATGGCGGTATTGGGCGCACGCATGTCGACACACAGTCTGACCTTGTTGTCCTGTCCCTTCTTGGGAACTACCACGACGGGTGACACCCATGGAGTAGGTCCTGACGTGCGTTCAATAATGTCTGTTTGAAGGAGGTCTTGGAGCTCGTCATCGACGGCTTGTTGTAGGTGAAATGGCACCTTTCTGTGATGTTGAGCAATAGGTGTCACGTTTTCATTAATGTGTAGCTTCACCTTGAAATGATTCAACTTCCCAAGGCCTTTGAAAAGATTTGGGAACTTCGCCACGATGTCGGGGGCGTCTTCAGTCATGTAAAGGAGTTCCACGAGTTTGAGTCTTTCTGCTGTAGGTAGACTTAGCAGACAATCTGCCACATCAGGTCCCTCTACCACGTGGATGTAGGCATCGATTTTCCGATCTTTGAACGTGAGAGTGGTGTGGAAACGGCCCTGGCAAGGTAGGGGCTTGCGTGACATCCACGTGAATATGCGGACAGCTGCGGGTTCCAATTTGGGTCTTTGCTTCATGTTATAGTATTCAAGGGCGCAGATATAGTTTAATGAGGCTCCTGAGTCCAGAACAAATTTCGCTGGATGGTCTCCTATCAGGATGTCGAGTTTCGGGTATCGTTTCAAGCGGTCCGGGTCTGATACCATGCAGATGTACTCATCGCTGTCCTGTGATGCTGGAGTGTGTGATGATGAGTCGCTGGATGTGGCTCTGCGTGACCGGTAAGATTCAGTTCGGTGAGTACTCACAGAGCGACCCCTTGATCGATAGGAGTATGCCGACTGAACGCTGGAGTTTGATGAGCTGGATGAGCGTCCTTCTCTCCCTTTTAAGGCTCTTGCGTGATGGCGCGTGTCGTAGCCCTTGGTCGACGATTTGTGGGTTGACTGCTTGGCTTGACAGGCTATTTCAAAGTGGTTATCTCTCCCACAGCGGTGGCACCGCTGGCCAATAGCTGGACATTGTCCTGAGTGTGGGTAGTCTTGCCCACATCTGTAGCAAGTGGGTGCTGACCTTGCGGACTTAGTGTGCCGCGAGCTTCTTTTGGAGGATGACTTTCGGGTGTTGTAAGACTTATGAGATTTTGATGTGGGCTTGGCAGTCTTGGTAGATCTGTGAGACTGGACTCGCAGGGCGTGGTCCTTCCGGTCCGATTTGTGAGTTCCCATCTTTTTTGCATAGTCTTCTGCTTGGTCGTTGATTCTCGTTAGTTCTTCGATTTCCTCTAGCGTATATTGTTTCTTTAGAAGTCTCCGTCGGAGAGTTTCAGACTGGCATCCGTCAATGATGCGAAGTCTCAATGCGTCTTCTGTTTTGAAATTGTCGAATTCACAGTATTGTGCCATTCGTTTGATGCGCATGATGAAGTCGCTCATGCATTCCTCCTTTTCTTGTGTAGCTAGGTTGAACGTGTATCGTTCATAGTCCACGTTGCGCTTGTGAAGGAATCGCCTGTCAAGGGCTCCTTTTACTTCTTCGTAGGTGGCGGTTGCTGCATTAGGTAGTTCTTTGATGATTTGTGCAATTTCTGGGCCTATTAAGTTTCTTAATGCCACTAGTTTTTGCTTGGGATCCTGCACTAGGGATCCTACCATGTAGTCCTCGAAGTCTTCACTCCAATTTTTCCATGTTGGGCCCATAGTATTGCCTAGCGTCAGTGGCAGTGGCTGCGGTTGACGCATGAACGAGGCCCCGATGGGAGCGTTGGCCATTATAGGTGCGTTGACTGGAGGGGCTGGCCCCCCTGTGTTCGCTTGTGGGGCTGGGCCTGCTGCGCTGTTCCCTCCCGATGAGCTGTCAGGGGTTGTGTTTGACATCTGCGACTGAGGACTCGAGGTGGCTGGTTATATTTGTGTGAATTCTCTTGATTTTGTGTTGTTTCTGACTTCTAGGAGGTTTTCTCCGTCTTTTATGTGTTTCCCGCTCTTTTCTTTGCTAATGAAGTCCTTCGTGGTGAATGGCGCCTGACCTTAAAATGGCCGCCATCAAGGATTCGTAGGTTAGCTAACCGGCTGTCGCCTGACTCTAAGATGGCCGCCGCACGGGAAGTCGTGTCTCTTTACCCCACTGTGGCTGGCGCTTTTCTGCCGACAGTCTTCGGGTTTCGCAGGGAATGTTGCCGGGGTATGACTCACCCTCGCTTCTCGCTGCTCATCCGTCTCTGGGGCGGGTATCTCTCTCTCTCCCTCGAGCCACACGGAGGCCTCGCGCCTCTTCAGGCTGCTCACATCTGGAGACACGTGGGAACAGCGCTCTGGCATATGCGCTTCTGTTCCCGGCAGACGGCTCAGTGTTCAGCAGCTCGGCAGGCTTCTGGCAGGTTTGTGAGACGGCAGCTCCGAATCCGGTCTTGGCTTTCGCGCTCTTTCCGCGCTGTCGGTATTTGGGCTGCAGGACTCGGTGACTGGCCACAATAGTTGGCTGGGTGATAGCGTTGGTTGTGGGCGTTATGCAGATCCCACCCTCGTCGCCAGTGTCGCGATCTCCCAATGAAATAAGTACACTGAGTCGGAGGCAATGTAGTTACGTCTTGCTTTATTCCCTGCCAGCCTCGCACTGCTTACAGGCTAAACCCCTTTCCTGTTGCCCGCTTCCTGTTCCCGTTTCCTGTTCGCCTGCCCTGTCCTGAAGCAGGGTCAGGCGAGACGACGTGACAGGTGTCACCCCATGTGAGGGTGTCACCCGGTGCGGTCCGCACCCCCCTAGTGACGCCACTGGCCGAATGGAAGTAAGAGATTTAGGGGGATGGCTGAGGAGGAAACACAACCATCATTGAAGTATTTTTCAAACTGCAGATTTTTTCAATAATGCTGCTTTTATTAGTGACGGCTGATATGCTGAAAATAAGTTTATAGCTCCAAACGAATAATGACTGTTTTCTAACGAAGGATACACAACATTGTGACATAACCCTTCTCCCACAGTCAGCAGCAAAAATACAGCAGCGGCTCCTCAGCTAAGGCGGAGGAGCGTCGCCCCAATTGAAAAAAAGGAAAAATAAAATGACAATAACACATTGTTATTATCATTTTCTTTTTCTGTAGTGCACGAGTTTGGTTTTTAATACTGGGCGGGGCTGGGCTGTGTCACGGGGAGGAGTCGTTGATGCACCAGAAGGGCGCTTGACAGTTTGGTCTTGGGCCGGCCAAATGGTCACGTGAACTTTAGCATTTCTCCACCAATTTGGAGAGCCGAGTGAAGAACGGTTTCAGGCTCCCACCCCTGTCTTAGAGGCAAACCAGGCCGCTCAGACCAATCATGACGCTGCTGTCATGCTAGTGACAGCAGCATTGTGATTGGCTAGGGGAGTCTGGGAGCCTGTGTGCTTCCTGCTTCCTTGCATCGTGGACAGAAGGACGGAGGAGCGGCGTAGCCATCAGGTAAGTGAATTTTTCTTTTCTCTACCCTCTCACCCATACTATTCAGTAGTAGCCGCCACTACAAAAACACCTCAGCATGACGGGAATGTGCATTTTGCTTTATTCAGTCAATGAAATGGAATAAATGCATACTATTGCTGTTAATAGTTACAATGTACATTTATTTCTGAATGACCTGTAAATAGAAATTCCTCTCATGTTCTTCCCAGGATATGTTAGAGGATGCCCTCTGTACCCTTTAAGGTTGTATTTCTGTTCCCAAACAAGGGGGTTTACATTAAGACCCAAAGAACTCCAGGATAACGTGAACTGCTCATGGTGCGCTGACCCAGGGGCCCTCGATCATAGCATGAGGGGTTAATCATGCTTCTTTCCACACCGCCAGTCCCTGAAGGGAACATTCAAAAAGATAGCAAACGCAGGTAAGCGCTCCTTACTGTCTATCCCCTAAGGGATTCAGACAGCGACAGAGCGAGCAGACGCCTGATGTAACCCATCCCTTTAAGCTGTAAACAACAGAGACAATTTCCAAAGGATCACTGACTGCAAGCAGTAAGTTTGACACTGGGTGACCCAACTCAATGCCTAACAATACGAATGGGGGTCATATTTACTAGAACTGACACATCTGCATCGATGCATCAGATTTCTTGTGCCCGCTGCATATGCCCTAATGATGCCATGGATGTGCTGTATTTACAAGACAGTGATCCATGGCGCAAGGATTCACGGATCTGCCAGAAATTCTGATGCATCTTTCGGTGCAAAAGTGACACATTGCTGGAGTTGGTGGTAAGACTGACGCAACTCCAGAAATGCATCAGAAGACAGAGGCAAGCCCCATTTTTAAAGCCCGCTTCAATTCTTACACCTGGTTTTAGAAGGCATAGGGACTTTGACACAATCAAGTTGTAGAGTGACGCAGTGAAAAGTTGTACATTTCATTGCATCAGTTCTACGTTGCCAAGTCAAGTCAAAAGATCTTTATTCGGAGTAAAATACCTCCATAAAAGTACAGACAAAAAACACAATACATTTTTAAAAAAAAAACATTCAATCAATTCAGTTCGATAGTTACAATTGGAGAATTATCCGAGAACAAATGAGCAAAATCAAAATCCGTTTACAATATCCCAGCTGTACAACATATATCCCTTCATAATAGTAAATCATTAGGTTTTTATAAAAGAAGAGAATATCATACAATATTATTTAAGAGCAGTGTTTAAAAACGCTATTAAAAACACGATATTAAAACCATTATTAAACCGTTATAAAAGAGTATAAAAATATATAAAGTGCAGTGTGCAACAATTTATACATCAATGTTAAGGGTGATTCTCGATCTGACAGCAGCTTTGAGAAAACAACTCATCCTAAAGATGACTTCGTCTGATCCCAATACCAGAAAGGACCGGAGTGCCAATTTAAAATTAGTTAATCCGTTTTTCTTACAGTAGGGCATAAGAAAATGTGCAGTGTATTTTTTATAAAAACCACAAAAGAACAAGAAATGCATGAGACTTTGCTTCATGTTAGGGTTACAGGGGCAATTTAAGGTTTCGAGATGTTTATTATATCCCATCGGGAAGTTCAGTAGATTGACTATACTCCCGTCTCGGAAACGAAACAGTAGACCCCTTACCCATCTTCCAAGATGCAAACGCAAATATCTGTACGGTGGGCCAGGTTTTTTGACATGTGGATCAGAGTGGGCCAGGTATTTTACAACCGTGCATTTAGTCAGGTTCTTTCTATCACGCTCTTCTCTATATAAATCATACAATGCCCTTGAAATGATGGTCTTATGGGAGCGGTTTATTAGGTTTGGTGATGTGAACAGAGAAACCAACCCCACACTTACAAGGCACTCTTTTACTGCTTTCAGCCATGGTATATAATGTCCCCTGTCGCACTTTAGACAATCCAAAATAATTTCACGGGTCAATGTAGCGGCCGTGTTGTTCCAGATCTTTATCCAGAATAGTGCTGGTCTGGATCTCACAAAATCCTCTATATAAGGGATGTTTAATTCGTTATGGCATACATAGTTTGAAGAACAGATAACCCCCCCCAATACCTTACGACAGAATCTATTCTCTTCTGTTTGAATAGGGGAACAGGTGGTGTAACCCCAGACCTCAGCGCCGTAGGTGCCAGTTGGCATACATTGGGTTTGGTATATCTTGACCAGGGGAGTTATTACATCAGCTTGGTTGGGCTGTCTCAAGGAGGTTACACAATTAATAGCCTTGCCCAGCTTGTTCCTGGCATAAGAAACATGTGCATGCCACGTACCGCTATTTGAGAATAGCAGCCCTAAATAGGGGAAAGTGCTGGTGCTTTTTAGAACATTTGACCCTGAAACGATCTGGGGGATTTTGTGATTTTTTGGACCACAGCTCATAATTAATGATTTTTTAAAATTAGTTGTTAGGCCTAAATCGGCCATAAAAAGGACAAAACCTGAGATTAAAATACGGAGTGCCTTGGGGGTGCGGCCCATCAGGACCGCATCATCCGCATAAAGAAGTGTGGGTAAAGGGACTCCATTAATGTAAGGCACATCACTAGTTAAGGTGCTCAAAGTGCTGCTTAACTTATTAATATACAAGATAAACAGGAGAGGGGCCAGCACACACCCTTGTCTGACCCCCCTGCCAATACTAATATCATCAGAGACTTCACCCATTTGATTCACACGTACACAAGCTTTAAGATCACGATGTAAAAAAGCTAAAAAATGTACCAGATGGTCGTCTAAACCATATTCAAGAAGGGTAGACCAAAGCCGGGAACGGTTAACAAAATCAAAAGCCGAGCTCAAATCCATAAAACCAAAGTATAAAGGGGATTTCTTTGCAATGTTATATTTTGCCATGATCAAGTTCAGGTTCAGGCATTGTTCCACTGTTCCGATGCTACTGCGGAACCCGAACTGGCACGGATGTAGGATGTTATTCTCCTCAGTCCATGTTCTTATCCTTTTAAATAAGATCCGTCCCAAAACTTTTAAAGTGTTATCTATTAAAGAAATTGGGCGGTAACACCCAGGATCCAGCCTGTCGCCCTTTTTAAAAATAGGAACGATAATACTTCGTGACCATGTTTCCGGGATCTCCCCTTCAGTTAGATTATTAAAAACATTGCACAGCAATGGGGCCCAAAAATCTGGCTCACATTTTAGCTGGTCTATGGAGAGCCCGTCAGATCCGGGCGCTTTATTCCCGGCACTTTCAAGAATGGCATCAGATACCTCAGATATAGAAATAGACATTGGGTGCGGAGGGGGTAACAGTAAAGGAAGATTGTCTGGTGTTGCATAGATTTTACCAAAATGAGCAACCCAGATGGGACCAGTAATATTACAATTAATTTCGGTCAAAATCGAACCGATAGATCTTATTTCCTTTACCTCCTTCCAGAACCCAGTGGTATCTTTTAGGTCAGCAGATCGTGCCAGGGAATCCCAGTGGATTTTTAGTAAATCATTTGATCTAGTGCGTAGAGCATGCTTATACTCTAATCTAAGACACCTTACCCGCGGTATATCCCTAGGTTTAGCTTTTAAGGCAGCTCTAAGCAACCTGTTTGCTTTAGAGCATGGGGCATCAAACCATCTAGGCGATTCCTCAGCCTTACTAGAGGCTGGTCTGGAAATTTCGCCTTTAATTGTGGTGCAGAGTTCGGAGAACGCTTTAACCACGTTGATCCCAGAGTTCTCTGTGCTTAGACAATCTTTGATCAAACTTGGGTATTTTTTGCATACTTCTGCCAGGATTCCCTTATTGTCTACTCCCTTCCAGATTACCCTTAGCTTATCTGTCGAAACTTCCAGGCCCATTGCACCTATTTCTCGTCTTGAACATTTACCCTTCGGTAGAGATAAATGAATGGCAATTGGAAAGTGATCACTGTGAATTTCACACACTACTTCTGCCCTTATTAGTGCATTTGCAATGGCATGTGAAACGAAAACATAATCAATTGTTGTACCACCCCCATGTCCAATAAAAGTAGGGAATGGGGATGCATAGTCTTCCATACCCACATGTTCCATGCAATTAACAAATTCACTGGTAGCAAGAAGGTCTAACAGTTCTTTCCCTCTTTTACATGGGGGATTTCGTGGGTGTACATGTGCATTAAAATCCCCCCCTAAACAAATACCATCAAATTTCCCATATACCTGTCCATCCATGATTTCATTAATAAAATCAAATAAAAGAATAAAATTCCGGTTAGGTTGGGACAGAAAATCATTATTATAGAAATTGATTAAACACAATTTTATCCGCTCGGTATACGAGAGTGCCATGAAGCTAGGACAATTTGTTTGTAGTTCGTCAATTTTAGTTCCAGCACAAATTTTTATCCAGATGGACAATCCACCGCTAGGACGGCCAGCCAAAGGGACCGGGACAGTCCTATTATGGCAGCTATACCCCTCAAACAATAAGTCCTCCACACACCAAGTTTCTTGAAACATCAATATGTCATAACAATGGACACAATCCCTCCATGAAAGAATTCCCAACTTGGACTTCAGGCCCGCAATGTTCCAACTGAGGATACTTAGGTTGTTACCATTATTGCTCCTTGAACAGGAACCCTGATTAATGCTTAGAGCGGTTTTAGATGTTACATGTCCCTGTTGAACACTTAATGGACCGGGTGGAAAAAACTCCTGTGTTAACGGGTCCGCCTCTCGAAATGGTTCCATTAACTGAACTACCTCAGGGCACACGGGAAGTAGTTTGGTATTTTCAATGGGCAGTCAGTCCAATGTGTCCAGGTCCTGGAAGATTCCAAACCTATTCTGCAATGGGAAAACTGGGGGGGGTTGCATCATCTTGTGTGGAGGACGGTAGAAATATTTTAATGGTAGTGGGGTTACCACAGTAGATAGGCCCTGTCGAGCAGGATTACAGTTCAACAGGAATTTTGCAGTGCCCGGGTTTCTGAAATTGATTACGATACAGTCCCCATTGATATTTTTGTAAAGGGGACCGACCCAGGTTACACGCCGTGTGGTTATGATTTCTTTTGAAATATCGTACCCCACTCCCTTGTGCTTCGTTAACCAGTCTATACACTTGTTATGAAGTTGAACCCATGATTCACCTTGACCTTCCTTAAGCGGGGGGATGCCAGCCAGCACTAGAACATAGGGACAGGCCTCAGGTGGAAGATGTAGGGCCGGGCCTTGATGTTTATTAGGTCTATTGTCCTCATGCATGATCTTTTTGTCGTGCTGGCTGGAATTAACAGAACCCTTCTGTACTAGTGTGGTCTGTTTCGATGTAGTACCCTTTTTTGTAGAATTCATGGATGCCCCGCTTGTAACATTAGTGGAAACAGAAGGTTTGGATGAAGTGACTTTCCCATGTATAGGTTCGCATGGTAATAAGGGAGTGTTGGTTTGGCAGCCAGGCAGATTACTGCTAGTTGTACCCTTATTTTTAGTCACCTTAGGTGTAACAGACTGCGTTGGGTTAGGAATAGCTTGTTGTTCCACTGTCCCGATATTACCAGTGGAGGAACCACGAGTAGAAGATTCGAGGTCTTTTAGCAGACGTTCTACTCTCATTTTGTCCAAGTTCGCTATGCCTTTTCTCTTTGCATCCTCGTTTTTAATTAAGTTCTCCAATTTATCGAGTCTTTTAAAAATATTATTAAATTGTTTGATCATTTGACCTTCCAAATTTTTAAAAATTGTCTCTGCAATAGTCTCAATAAGGTTCCCCTCAGACTTAGCATAATGACTAGGTTTGACATTTTCGTGGGGGGACTCAGTCTGGGTGGAGATAGATATATAATTTGACCCCTCGTTATTTATAACGACTGCATCACCCAAATGCGGTTGATCCTGTATAGGTGCTATTTGTTGGACCAACTTCTGTCTCTTTCCCTTATTCCACATACTTTGTGGAGTTGGTTGGTTGACAGTCCTTAGAGGCTGCTTCCGCTTATTGTGGGTTATTTTGGCAGGGCCCCTCTTTCTCTTTGCTGCAGCTTTACCAGATACCTTATTGGCAGCCTCGATAGATATTGTTTCTAAGGTATGGCCAAGAGTCACTTCTGGTGCTATGTAAGTGACGGTATCCTCGTCGTCTAAGACAATTGGTACATCAACAATGGGATGTGAGGATTTTACAATAATTATTTCAGGGTTTATATGGGTATAAGTATTACCATTGAGACTGCTCGTGTTATGCGGTTGATTAATACTCAATGGGCCCATAGAAAATCTCCTCTCAGTCTCAACGATCTCGTTGAAGGCAGTGTCAATCAATGCCTCGAACGACGTGAGCAATATCCCGGGGGACTCTGCATCCTGGGTAAGGGTGTCAACATTAATGCATGTAGCGGCGCAGTCAGCCATTATCAGAGACTTATTTAGAGACTAACCTTCTTTCGGAGGTGTTGGTGGGGTGGCCCGCCCGACCACTGGTGACCTCTGAGGGCCTCAGAGGGCCCGCCCTTTGCCCGGGCTTAGCCCCGGGCGTCCCGCTCGCGTCCCGCGACGCTGAGGGCTTGCAGCTTTGTAAGCCCCTCCCGTCGCTTCTCCCGCGTCGGGGAACGCGCCGCCGCTGAGCCTGATGGGAAACGTAGTTCCCGGCGGCGGCGCGACTGGTGGCGGGATTCTGGTGTTGGTGGCCGGTCCTGGCCAAACTCCCCTTCTGGGTACTCCCTCTCACAGGCACTGGCAGGTAAAAATCTCGGCGTTTTTCGGCGATGTCTGCGCGTTTGCAGCGCGTTTACAGGCTCCCCCCCGCTCCACCGAGGGCTTGCAGCTTTGTAAGCCCCTCCCGTCGCTTCTCCCGCGTCGGGGAACGCGCCGCCGCTGAGCCTGATGGGAAACGTAGTTCCCGGCGGCGGCGCGACTGGTGGCGGGATTCTGGTGTTGGTGGCCGGTCCTGGCCAAACTCCCCTTCTGGGTACTCCCTCTCACAGGCACTGGCAGGTAAAAATCTCGGCGTTTTTCGGCGATGTCTGCGCGTTTGCAGCGCGTTTACAGGCTCCCCCCCGCTCCACCGAGGGCTTGCAGCTTTGTAAGCCCCTCCCGTCGCTTCTCCCGCGTCGGGGAACGCGCCGCCGCTGAGCCTGATGGGAAACGTAGTTCCCGGCGGCGGCGCGACTGGTGGCGGGATTCTGGTGTTGGTGGCCGGTCCTGGCCAAACTCCCCTTCTGGGTACTCCCTCTCACAGGCACTGGCAGGTAAAAATCTCGGCGTTTTTCGGCGATGTCTGCGCGTTTACAGTTCTACGTTGCTTTTAATGTGGGAACGCCTACCCTTTATACATTTTACCTGGTGCAGATATAATAAGAAGCAGGACTCTACAAACTGATGCATTGGACCCAATGTGTTAGGTTGTAAATATGGAGCAGTGTGGAGCACTGATTGCGCCGCTGCTGCATAAAAAAAGAATGACTCTGTGGCAGCGCCATCTCTTTTTAAATATGCCCCAGGGTGATTTGTTATAAAGTAAGGGTTGACCCAATGGTACTGGGACCTGGGTATTCAATGTTGTGTATAAAGTGGTCCCAGTCAAAGCAACATTCTAAATGCACAATCACAATTTTTATACAATAAGCATATTTTGAAGATAACTTTTCAGGACAAAATCTTCTGAGCGATGTTATTTAATATACATCCTCAAATGCAGATCAGTTGTCAGAGCAATCAACAAGAACAATAATAGACATTTAATCTTATTGCCCAAGAGGAAGGACGTGGGAAAGGAAGGACAGGTGAGGGAAGGGACCGTGATCAGGATAGTGATAGAGTTAAGTAAGTTGTAAAGTAAATAACAAGTGGTCTTATATACATTTGAAGTTCAGTACCACATTGACCTATATACATCGTCATTCAAATAATTATGCATTTGATATTCCTATCCCAATAGCACAATAACACAGCCACTTAATGTTCTGTTGTCAAATGGGTAGATACAAAGGAAAAAGGTATGTCAGGGTGATTTGCAGCATAGCAAGCTCAGCAACCCCAAGAGATATGATCCTAGAAGTGCTAGGTCAATTAAGTATAGACATAGAAGAAATAAATTTGTGGATAGCACTAACATTCACAAGAAAATGGTACGTTTAATGAAGTATACACATGTTATTATAGAAGCAGCAGTGTTTTTTTAACACCAAAATATGTAAAGTATTAGTTGAACTATGTGGTGAAGTGAATGTGCAATATCGACATCACAGCTTGGAGCATTACTTACACTGTGAGAGGGTGTGTGCAGCATGCTCCTGAACAGTGACATAAACAACGAGGAAATGGCAAACAAGCAGACGCAGAGGAACACCATAAAAACAAGTAACATGTAGCCCAGCTGAATGACACAGGGCTTTGTGTGGTGCTTGAGAGGCACTTTGATGTGTGAGATGTTCCCTGAATATTTAATTAAAGTTCAAGAAACAAAAGGGCAAATACCATCTGCAGGAGCCATTGTGCTGCTCAAACAGAAGCCGCACCTGCAGATCCAACAAAAGTCGCGAGGGCTACAAAAGCATTGAATTCTAGAAACTTTGTTTACACATGCATACATACAAGGTCCGTATCTCCCAACTACTTGTGGGCCGTTGTGCTGCTCACACAGAAGCTGCGTGCTTTGATCCTACAAAAGCCACGTGGGCTACAGAAGCATTTAATTGTTATAAGTCTGTTTACACATGCATACATACAAGCAATGCTCCTCCCAACCCGTGGGGGCCATTGTGCTGCTCAAACAAACTGTGTGTGCCAATCCAGCAAAAGCTGCGTTGGCTCCAAAAGCATTTAATTGTAGAAACTTTATTAACACACTCATACATCCAAGCTTCGCTTCTCTCAACCGTCGTCCCTGTTCACCTTTGATCTATTGCCACCAGCTGAGTGTGTTTCACTCGCCAAGCACAGAAACACTGCATTCCTAAAACACAAGCTGAGAGGAAAAACAAAAATAGTGCAACAGAACTAGCATAAATCAACAGGAGAGAAGAGTACATGTAATAGGGCCAGTTGCCATTGGTGGGAATCAAGCACACAAAGGAGGGACAAATGCAAGCAATGCACCATTGAAAAGCCAGCATTTCAGAACAGCACACAAAATGACAAATGGAAATCAATGGGCATGCCAAAAGCCAACAGAGGAGATACAACATGCCTCGAAGATATTGCATGCACACTGCCTCAGCTCAATCTAAAAAACAAATTCAAGGAGATGTTTACGGCAACAACATTATTTCGTATAGGAAAGCATTTTTTACAGATAGGACAACAAAACAGGGCACCATATAAAGCATTAGCAACCTGTCAAACCTGCAAAAAGGCCATCAGGGAGGAATGAAATAACTGAACCACACACATAATGACTTCCTGCTCCAGGATTGCTCTTGAGTGTGGCACCAGGAAGTAGGATATTGCCATAAAGACAACTTCTTGCCTGCAGCTCTCTCAGGCTGAAAGGTAAGCAGGAGATATCTGGGAAAGTTAGTGGAGTGCAGGGACAGCAGTTGGAATTTGCATGGGGGTGTGTTTACTTTGTGTGCCTTAAGTTGGCAGGGTATGCCCAGACGTGGGTCCCTTGCTCACTTTGCTACCGGATTCAAGCTAGCCTGGCTGATGAAGGGTATTACTCAGAAACCGGTCCCAGGATGCTTGTTTTCGGTTCAGGGAAGACCTGGCTTGGCAGTTCAGGCTGAACTGTTCCCATGAGGCACAGGATCAAGACTGATTTGCATATAGCTTGGTCTGAACTGAGGTAGCAAAGTGAGCTAAAGAATGATGATGGATTCAACCCAGATCTGTGACTGGGGTTGAGTGTCTGAAAAGTTTCAGCGTTCCCTCCATCATCTCCTTGTGTTTGCTTTGTGCGCCCAAGTTGGCAGTGTATGCCCAGACGTGGGTCCCTTGCTTTCTTTGCCACTGGATTCAAGCTAGCCTGGCTGATGAAGGGTGTTACCCAGAAACCTGTCCCAGGATGCTTGTTTTTGGTTCAGGGAAGAACTGGCTTGGCAGTTCGGGCTGGACTGTTCCCATGAGGCACAGGGTCAAGACTGATTTGCATATAGCTTGGTATGAACTGAGGTGGCAAAGTGAACTAAAGAATGATGATAGATTCAGCCCAGATCTGTGATTGGGGGTGAGTGTCTGAAAAGTTTCAGTGCTCCATCCATCATCTCCTTGTGTTTGCGTGTTGGGAAGGGTACATGAGCAACGAACTTTGCATGCAGGTGGAGACAATGGTGGCAGCAGAACCTTGACTTTGGTGTTAGAGACTGCGGAAGGGTGGCAGAAGTACCAGGTTTACCTAGGGTCACCGAAGTGGGACAATGGTGCAGAGGTACTATATTCTTTGAGGAGGGAGGCTCAGTTAAGATGGGGGTAGCTGCCAAGCAGGGCTTGACCTTCTCATCATACTTCTCCCCCTAATGGCATTTTGAGGCAGTAGGATTTTTTTCTGTTATCGGAATGGGTCACTCAAACTGTCCCTTTTTATAAACTTCAAAGCTTATAAACATTTTTTAAAAATCGAAAAGGTATGAGCCTGAAGACTTTGCAATTTTGCACAACTCTAATCAACTGCTCAGTGGTTGATGTCAATGCGCATATGACTTGAAGGCAAAACACTGCAGTAAGGGTTCCGGCAGTGAAGTGGAGCTGGAGAGCTAATGCACACCTGTTACCTTGGGTCTTGCACAAGCTACTCCATTTTCAGGGTTGCATTTTGGGAGGTCATGTTTTCTTGTAACTCATGTCAAAGAGAGAGAGAAATATCAGGGTAGAGTCAGAAAGGCAGTACTTAGCTGTGTTGAAGCTAGGTGGGTTGCAGCACAATAAAAATCGAGAGCTGACATAATTGAGGGAACTAGGTTATATCCTGCATTGACAAGTGAGGAACCTCAGAAAGAAAAAAAGAAAAAGAAAAAAGAAGTTAAGGGAGAGAGTGCAGAGGGCTCAGGTGAAATAGTCATTCTAGTGATGACTTTCTGTATTTGTTATTATCAAGCCATCAACTGCCTTATAATTTGACCCAATCTGTAGGGATGAGTGGTGTTGCTAGAGGTGGAGACTCTGAGAGAGCCACCGCCCCAGTGAATACGAGTCAGAACCTTACTGGAGAGAGTTCAGGGATCCGTGCTCCTGTTAACTCTACTGTTTCTAATGCCCCAGCAGCAACTTCTATACAAGTCACTATTGGTCCCGCAGATACTTTCTATAAAACTGAGTCATCAGGAGCCACCACACACGGTTTGACGGTTCCTACTGGAGTAAATACATCAACTATCATTCATGTTGCCTCCGGATGGAGAGGTATTGGAAAACTTCTTTGGTCCTAAAAAGGGTGACTCCACCTTATTTAGCTCCTATCGACAAAGAATCTGACAGGACTCACCCCCTGTAAAGGAACCAGCTCATGGGTCACAAAATTCTCACTTGTCTATTTGTAACTAACTTCACTGTATTTCAAGCTGTAGTCCTCGAGAAGGAATAACGTCAAATACTCCAGGAGTCCAAAATGGTGTTAAGTCACAGGAATTATATGATTTGGTTAGGTTTTTCAATGGGTACCCATGAGAAGGTGAGGGTTCAGGATTGAGCAGAGAGCTCCAGTCTTCAGGAAGGGAGAAAGCAGTGGATGTGGTTACATTAAAATTACAATTGGATGAGATAATATTAGAAATGTTGATCTTTCTAGGTTAGATGCCTATCAATTAAATGAACCCATATACATGTGCAAAGATGTTACATAAGGAGCAAGCTCCTGATAAGCTGTCTGAATTAGCTTGAGTGCATGATGTAGATTTCTTTGTAGAAACGTTACCACATATGGCTTAACCAGTATGATGACGTCAGGAATGACAATTGAAAATTAGGGAGTTAATTGGTAGCATCCAGAAATTGAGTAAATTGGATACGTGGGAATGCAGATGGGCCAAGAAGAAAGTGAAGGGAGATCCGGCTCCGTCTTTGATAGATAGAGAAGGTGCTTCAAATTTCCCTTTGGAAAAAGTGCCTGGTGGAGGTTCATTTACCGTGGAGAAGTGATCTTGCATCATTTTTAAATGATGTCCCCAAATTGAGAGATAAGCCAGTGGAGTGGTACACCCACGCTGATTGATTTGTGAAGATTTCATTAGCATTGTGGATAGATTTTATTACCCTTTTAGACACTCTCGGACAGAGTGATTTGTGGGCAGAATGTAAAGTGTCTATACAGGGGCCAGAGATGCAGCCTCAGAGAAATCGAATATCTCATGCCCCGCCGCCTTTGGTAATGAAAAAGTATCAACAGGTGATCACTGGACATTGGGTTCAGATTGACAGAATGACTCATGGGCCTATAAAGACTGTGTATTCTTTTTATGAGAGAATGTTAAAAGTGTTTAGACAGCACAGCTGGAAGGAAACTCCCAAAACCAAAGATGTGGGAAGATTTGTGTCTCGGTTTGTGACAGGATTGAGGCCTAGGGTTAGCATGATGATTCAAAAGCATTTAATTTGTTGGCAGAATAAGTCAATTGGTGAGATCTTTAGATATGCAAAATATTGCAGTGATGAATTGGAAATTATACAGAAGCGGTTGAAAGAAAAGCTCATTTTGGCCCAAATAAAAGCAACATAGATAGGAAATCAGAATCAACAGTATGTTGGTGCTATGCAAGGTGTGTATCCACAGGGAGCTCCTGTGATACAGGATGAAGTTAGTTATCTGCAACTGGGTAGAGAACGTGTTAGCCCATTTGACCCAAGAACTGGGATTAATGTGGCAACATTGAAGAAATCGAATCCATGTCATTATTGTAACAAGTTAGGACATTGGAAGTGGGAATGTCGTTTTACTCCCAACAGATTAATGAATGGGAATCAGATTCAGGGTTTGCACAGACACAGGTTAACATCCCGTTCTTCCACAAAATGTGCAGAGACAAAGGACCCAAGGTCCTAATGTACAACAAGTCCCAGTGATACAAGTTCCTCTAACCCTGACTCAACAGCAAGATATAAATGGCCCTATATTTAATTCTAACAGGTCCCAATTTTTTTATCAGAATTCCTTCCAGAACCAACATCTGTTTCAGTAATTTCCTGTGTTTGATACACTAGAGGGCTAAGGCTCTGATTTTTCCCAATAACGGTGCCTGAAGCAAAAGGAGGATTGTGTGCTTGGTGCAGTCTCAGTAGGAGACCAGAAGGTCCATTCATGGAAGGTGAAGTGGGGAAACATCCTTTACAACACAACTTTTACAATGCACTACCATTACGACGCAACTTTTACAACGCAAGTCATTACAACGAATTGCGCTGGAGGGCGCTCTAGGATAGGGAATAGTTTAATTACTATCCAACACCTTCCCTACTACCCACGGGGACTGGAGTTGGAATAGTAAATTAAACTATTCACCATCCAGCGCCCCCCAACGCAAGTCGTTGTAACGACTTGCGTTGTAAAAGTTGCGTCATAATGGCATGCGTTGTAAAAGCATGCGTTGAAACGTCATACAAACGGTGAAGTGAATGGCCAATCAGTGTCATTTTTGATTGGCACTGGTGCTACCCATTCTGCTCTACCCCTCTTGGGGAAAACAATCCAAGTTGTAGGAGTTGCAAATAAAAATATGACAAACCCAGTAAAAACAAGAAGTGCCCGTTAAAATAGGGTCCTTTGAAGAGAGCTGTGAGTTTGTGGTGTGTGATTCTAGTCCTGTAAATCGTTTGGGTCGCAACTTGCACTGTAAACTACATTGCACAATGTATTGCATGCCGAAAGGTGTGGAGTTTCAGACTCATGACGGAGATGTTGATTTCAAATTGGCGAGTCAAGGGCCCAACATTGGATTGTGCCCATTGATGACAAATGATGATTTGCCACCAGATCTTAGAGATATGGTTAAGTCTGAGACTAGTCAGCAAAGGTCATAGGTTTCATAAAAGGAATTGAACCTGTCTGTATAAATGTTAAACCTAATGCTGAATTTCTATGAACTCCTCATTACACTTTGACTCCCGAAACGATTGCTGGGATTACCCTGACGATTGAGTCAACGATACAACATGGCATTTTGAAAGAGATGTTGGGGAGTCCATGTAATTCGCCCATCATGGGCATGCAGAAGCCTAGTGGTAGGTACCACATCCTGTAGGATGGGAGAAAGTTTAATAACATCATTGTTCCCTGTTGTCCTGTGGTGCGGAATCCAGCTGTGATTGCATTTCAGATTCCATTTGAGGCTAAGTGGTTTACTGAGATTGATGTGTGCCAGGCCTTTCTCGCTAAACCATTGCATGAGGATAGCGAATACGTCTTTGCTTTCTGGTTCCATAGCCATGTTTTGGCTTGGTGCCAAGTCCCGTGGGGGGCATACAGAAAGTCCTTAATCTTTACCCAGGTGCTTAAAAAAACATTGAGTCACTAATGATGCCCTGCAACTTTGTCTTAGTACAGTATATCGACGATCTGCTAGTAGCATCAGCTACCCACGAAGCATGTAAACGAGACACCATTGTACTGTTTAACCACTTAGCTGAGAATGGACATATAGTGTTCCCAGATAAGATACACTATTGTCAAAGAGATGTTATGTATCTCAAACATCACATTGAGAAGGGAGCGTGGAAGGTGTCACAAAAGAGAATCTTGGTAGTTCTGAAAAGGAATCCACCAACCACCCAGAGAGAAGTCAGGAATGTTAGGCTACTGTCGACAGTGGATACTCAACTTTTCCCCAGTGGCCAAGCCTGTATAGAGGCTGACACACAAGTATGTGTTGGATCCGGTACCATAGGATAACGATTGCTTGGTTGCCTTCCTAGAACTGAGAGAAAGTCTCTGTCATACCCAGCGCTGGGAATGCCTCAAGATAACAAAGCTCCTACGCTTTTCTTCAGTAGGAGAGAGGGCTGGGCTCTCTCAGTGCTTACACAGAAGCATGGAAATGCAAGGAGACCTGTGACTTATTTTTCTGCAACTCGTGATCCCATAGCAACAAGACTACCTAAAGCAGTAGGTGTTAGCATACAATGGTGTGAAACTATTGTCATGGGACATCCTCTTACTGTGTTAATTCCCCATTCTGTGGAGATCTTGTTGACGTGTACCGAACCTCAATATTTGGACGACAGTCACTTGACCAAAGATGAACAGATTATACTTGCTGCAGATAACATTACCCTCAAAAGATGTGCTTCTATGAATCCTGCTACACTATTACCTGTACCTGAAAATGAAAATGATGATGGGGAAGTAAAGCATGACTGTGTCATTTTCACCGAATTATGCACCAAGCCAAGACCAGATATACAAAATGAGCCATTGACAAAATCCGATCTCATTCTGTTGGTTGATGGGTCCTGCCTGAGAGACGATGGGGAACATAAGAGCTGTCTAGACAGTCTGTACAGTCAAAGGAGGTAGTGGAAGCCTGCTGGCTTCAAGGGGTTTCATCTGCACAACTGCCTGAATTGATCGCTCTTACTAGAGCTTGTGTTTATGAACAGCTGAAAGTGGAAATTCTTAATGACAGTCCGTATGGCTGTGGTGTTGTTCATGACTTTGGTCAGTTATGGTCACAGAGGGGATTCATGACGCCATCAGGATCCCTGTACACTATGGAGAACATATCAAAAGATTGTTGGAAGCATTGCAATTGCATACCAAAATTGCTGTTGTGAAGTGTTCAGCCCATAAAAGTGGAGAGGGATTTCTGACAGTTGACAACCAATATGCTGATGAGGTTTTGCTTTAGTTTGCTCATGGATATCAAACCTTTAATGAAGAATATGTAAATGAATCTGAAGATGTGATCAATTACAACCTTTGGTTGACAGTAGCTGATACTTGGGAAGAAATGGAAAGGTTGCAGGAGGAAGGGCCAGAGACCAAACAACAGGGTTGCGTCAGAGCAGGTTGTGTTAAAAGTTAGGATGACATTTGGGTTTCAGCAGATGGAAGACCTTCTATGGCTAGATAGCTTGCTGTCTCCGATGGCTAGACATTTGCACTGTCCTATACATTTTGGAAGAGATGCCATGGTCAGATTGTTTTGACAGAACTGGTTTAACCCCAACACAGGTGTCATGTGTCAGCAGATGAATGTTAGGAAAAGAACCACAGTGATACTAAGCCATGTAGGAAGATTAGGAGGGCCGATCAACAGGATGCAGCTGGACATTATCGAGATGCATGTGTGCAACTGCTGAGATGTGTCCTGGTGATTTTGTGTAACTTATCGCTTTGGGTTGTAGCATACCCAGCCAGGAGAAACAAAAGCCTCACAGTAGCTAAGTTGTTGTTGAGGGAACTGATCCCTAGGTTTGGTTTCTCAAATTCGCTGAAGTCAGACAAAGAAACTCAGTTTATTAATGAGGTCCTGAAAATGTTGCCAGCAGCATTAAAATTTGAGCAAAGGCGACATTGCAATTTCCAGGCATAGCCGAGCAGGTGAAAGAAACATTGAAATCCAATTTAGCCAAGGTGTGTGCCCCTTGTGTTAATGAATCTTCGAAGCTTTCCTCATCGGAGGACAGAACTGTTATCACATAAAATCTTTATAGGTCGAGCAATAAGACTGCCAGCAGTGCCTGCAAATGCGCCTGTTAATATTACAGAGGACATGATTCTTGATAACAGCATGGAACTGGCTGTTGTGGTGCATTTTGTGTCTCACCGGGTTGGAGCTGCTGCCTCCGCCCCCTCCGCATCAGGAACAATGCCATGATCTCAGTCCTGGCAACTTGATCTTGGCGAAGAATCTCATTCGCACGATGTGTCTGAAACCTTGTTCGAACTGACCTTTTCAAGTAATCCTTGTGATTAACACTGCTGTCAAGTGTGACAGTCTCCCCAATTTTTTTCATACTGAGTATATTTGCAGAGTGGAGTACCCCCTTGATGATATCTCAGTACCTCTCCCAGAAATGCAGACCTCAACTGTAAGGCAGTGGGAAGAGGTTGAACAAGATACAGAAAATCACAGAGAACCTGAAACAGCACATCTTCGGTCTGAGGAGGGTTGATCAGTCGACATCTGAGGTGGAGACAGGACAGTCTTGGCCTGTGGCGCTGACTGAGCCAGATTCAGACCCAAAGGGTTTAGTTCTGTGGCAAGCCAAGTGGGAGCTGGAGACAGCTGGCAGAGAAAGACAGGGGAGAGAGAGACTTAGTATTCCGGCAGAGCGTGTGCCCCGCACTATCCCAAAGGATACTGATGATTCTGATCTAAGTGACAGTGAAGATGAATGATCTGTACCCAGAAGATCAAAAATAGTTAGGGTACCCTGTTTGAGGTACATATCCCCTGAATGGGAATACTTTGTGGCATATGAAAGCGAGCAAGGGTCCTGGTATTTTGAAGATGACAGTGAAATTCCAATTGAACCTCTGTGAATTTAACTTTTGGCTGAACTGCGCTTTTAATTTGCTTAACTTTGAAAAGACTGACATGTTTTGTCACTGGCATGATCTCTAAATTGAACTTTAATCTGTGCTTAGTTGAATTAACCTTGTTTTAAAAGACTTAAGAAGATTCCCTAGACTTAAGGCTGCACAAGGAGCGTAAGGGTGTCATTTAGAAGAAGATGGGGTAGAGTTAGGGAAGACTCACAAAGACTTTGCAAATAATTTCATCATATGATTTATGACGCGTTTTATCATTTGCACAAGTAGAATCATACAGAAGTAATCCATTTGCTGCTATTTTCTATTCAACTGTCAGATTTTAGGGAAGTCCTGAAAACTAGTAACCCTAATAAACACTGCCTTATATTAGCTGGTATATTTATAGCTATAATTGTAGGAGTAGTATTCACCCACACTTCCCAATTCAGGAGAACATAGATCTTAGTCAGAGGTTTTCAAACGTTTTTTCTCTGGCACCCCCTAAGCAACATGTTTTGAAGTGGGCCCACCTCCAAAACTATATGGCAAGGATTTGGTGAGTGGAAGGTAGGGATGATCGCACGGGACAGTGATCCTGAGATCATCTAAGGGGTGCTTTTCTTTAGCTCGTAACTCATACTAAATGTGAGACGTATATAAAAGCAACAGCATCAAACAAGAACAGAATTGACCGAAAAAGACTACTCCCAATAATTGGGGTGTTGTGGGTCCCAGTGAACTCCACCTGTTGCACTAATGATGGCTGTAGCCTTGAGAAGCACTCTTTGTTCACTCCTTCCCCACCATGTCGGATCATAACTTCACTAACAATCTCTAAACAATCTCTAAACAAGTCTGGTCTCTTTCTGAAAGAAAATGAGCTTTCACATGCTGCTCCCCTTTTTATGCCAAGGGCTCGACCTTCCCTAATGCTAACAAGACAAATGAGCTCCACTCTTTATTTTAAAACATTCATAATTGTGATGCAGTAGGCCCCTGGGTAAAAGTCCTTGGCACCTGTTTTCCTAATAATAGCTACTGCCTTGCTGTCGCCTGTGACCTTTCTTAACCACATGGGTTCCCATCTAACACCATCCCACTTTCTCCCATCTTTCATTATCCCTCTCATCTCTCTGATTCCCCAAATCAGGGTGTCTCCTCTGCTTTATTTCCCCCCTGCTCCTAGGCCATTACTCTAAGGCACAAATAAACACTGGCACAGGAAGTAGGCCCTGGAACTCTAATGCTGCCTCAGCACCAATGATACCTATAGCTCTGTAAAGCAGGCTATCTGCTCTGCCCACTCAGCAGGGCCACTACTTCTTGGCCAGGTGCCCAAAGCAGGCTTTCTGCTGCTTTGTGTAAAAAATAAGAACAAAAAGAGCCAATTTAGCCCACTCTCCTCTCCTGTTGCTTGGGCCCTGTTCTGTGCGCAACAATGGTGACTTGGGCCCTAAGGCTAGGAAGGAAAAGGCAGCACACATTCTTTTTCATTGTAAGCCTGCCATAACTGGGGTCCAGTGCCCGCTCACAGATGGTCTCCTGGGCTGTCAAACAGATAGTAGAGTCCTAAAGTAGAAGCATGCCTTCTCACCAAAGTGCCCGCTACCTGAAAGAAATGTAAATGTATGCAATGATTAATCACCAAATATAAAGACTGGTTTGGGGTCACTGTAGGTTTAAATCAATGGAGTCACTCAGCTTCATGGTGACAAATATTTATTATTTATAAGAAGTAATATATGTGTTCATTAAAAGAAGTGCACATAAAAAATATTTTCACTAGATGTAGTCTGAATGCCTCTCAGTAAAATGTATATTTTTAAGGAATCTGTTTTATCATAAACTGTATTTTGCAGTAGCCTGTTTTATAGTGTAATGCAATTTGAAAATAATGACATTCACAGTGCTTTCAGTCACAGACTGAGACCGTGTGGCACTGTAAACAATTCACTATTCCTCACTGAACCAATCGGTATTTAATTCAGTGATCACTTTAGCCAACTGATGTTTCATAAGATAAAAGAGTATATTTCCCTTTGATTAGTTTACCTTGCATTTATTTTTCATTTGAGGTGCCTGTGTGTTTTTATATACAGTTACCCAAAGGTCAAAAAAACAATAAAATGACAAATGGTTTCTTCTTTAGCCATGTGTTTGACTCCGAATTCATACTCACTGACCCTGCCCCATGCCACTCAGTAGTACTGTCCTCACACTTTTCTTATGGCTTTTAACTGCTGCATGTAAATGAAGGCAGCCTAGGAATGCGCCTTTCGTGCTTACAGGCTATCTTCATTTAAATAGAGTTGCAAACCCATTTGACCTTTCCTGGAAACACCTGCACAGCCCCCCGGAGGAGGGGGAGGGGGGCCCAGAGTGTGAAGACCTCTGATCTAGGACTAACCCTAGAACCCAGATTCCTACTGACAGTAATTTAAATACATTTGATTTTAAGACTGTGCATGTAGATTCATTGAGGGGAGACTTCTTAAATGCTTATTTTAGGTTTCTTTATAAATATATTGACACCATGGACGCTGAGGACTGTTATGTATGTATGCAGTCACCTGCTTCAGTGGCAAAAGAGATTACCTATCATCATATTCCTTTTATATATTGTACTACATTTAGCCGCATAATGAGTCTTTTGTATGGAGAGGATAATTTCCAGTGTTATGTTTCAAATAATGATTTTGTGTTTCCTGAAGCCCTGCTTATGCTCATATTCACAATATGACTTGTTACCTAACTGATGTTGAAAGGAAAGTTCTAGATTCGGTAGAAGACAGGAGAAGGGCAATGGATGCTAGATTGAAGATAGAGAAGGATCAAATGTATAGAAATAAGTAGGGCTAAAGAGGAAGATGAACATCAAGGATCAGGAGTTATGCCTGCACTAACTTTAGATTTGAAACACAAGGGAAAATGATGTGTGCTTAGAGGTTAATCCATAGTTCACACCAAATGTATGGGAAAGAGTGATTGTGATCACATTTTTGAACATGGGGGAAATTGGCCATTATTCATGGGAGGCCAGTATCTTGTTGTTCCTAGAATGTATTATGTTGTAGGGATTGTGCATATCTTACAATGCCCACATGGGTGGTATGGTACATGTAATTTGCCAATATTCTTCCCGAAGATTCATCATGTCGAACATTTGGATGATCCTGTTTAGGAAATGGAATCACAAGTTAGAACCAAAAGAAACAGCAATGGTTCTGAAATAGTTGGAGACATATTTGGTTCATTGAGTTCTTGTGTAGGAGTAGCTTTGAATAATCTCAAAATTAGAAGCTTGCCCATTCTAGTTGATAATTTAGCTACTAGTACCACAAATTCATGGTTAATTGTGAACACTGAAATGATAGCTATGAGGTTTGTGGTAATGCAGAATTGCTTAGGGTTAGACATCCTTCTCAATTAGAAAGGCAAGGTCTGCAAGATGTTGCAGGTTCATCAATACTGAACCTATATTGCTGACAATAGTGAGGAGGTGAAGAGATACATTAAGAATATTACAGATTTAAAGGTAGATTTAAAGGAGTTGGAAGCTACAGGTACTAGAGAAGCATTTGGAAGTAGAAGTTCTGCAATAGGCAAATGGTTCAGAAATCTTGAGAGTGGGATATTGAGTTCTATTTTGAAATCTTTGTCACACTTGCCCTTTTTGTAATCTGCTTGTTTGTAATCTTTAAGGGGTACAAGTGTAAAAAAGTGAAAGGAAAGGAGTAGGAAAGAAGGGGAATAAGAAGAAAGAGAAATGATGTGGAACTAGAGGAGTGTCAGTGCAGATTTTAAGAAGAAATTACCGCCTGGAAATCTCTGAATGAAAAATGTTGAAAAAAATCAGGGTTTTGAGCTAGTCTCATCTGATGAAATTCATATATTGATTGTGATGGCTAACATCGTTATCAGAGGGGGAATTGGCGCAGCACAATTTAGGCTCCACTCTTTCACATCACAATTATGCATACTCGTAACTGACATTAAATTCACTATGTGCCTCAACTTCATTAATATGTGTGAAGGATTTAAATGCAATAATTAAATATAATTATTGTAGAGATTAGAGACTTATACATGTATGCATTAATGTTCTTTTGAAATCTATAAACATGTACTCTTTTACTCACATTTTACATTTATTCTTCAAGTTACACATGCGCATGTATAACCATTGTACACGAAGTGCATTGCAAATTCTTAATTAAACTTATTCTGACTGCAGGCCTCAATTGAAATGCATTTTCCTTTGCCAGCATGTTCTCTCTTTCTTTGCAGGTGTATTATCATGATTTTCGTTAGTTCGAAGAAAGGCTTATTGATTGTATTAGACAGCTGACAGTGACACTTAGAGGGAAGAACTTGGCAGTGAAAGTGAAGAATTAATGGTCAAAATATGCCTTCTAATTATCATGTACCAGGATGGAGAGATGATTAAGGTTGAGTACTGCAGACAAAGTTTGCTAAAACATGAAACTGAAGGGATGTTGCTGATGCACTCGAGTAATGATTTGGTTGGTTCCTGGTGGTGTGAAAGGAGATAAGGACGTGTATAAATTTCCTTTTGCTTTTAAATTGGTTCTCACAGCTGGGAGACATGAGATTCCCTTTAGACTTCAAGAGGTACAAACCTCTTGGCTTGCCCTATTCTAATCCAAAACAAAATCCTTTAACCATATTTGATGATTCCTGGTCCTTATTGTAGGGTCACATTGGCTTGCAAGTTAGAATTGTATTTTTGATGTCTTCTCCCTTTCAATGTTTCATGTCAATCAACATAGCTCCATACGATCAATGGGTAAAAATCTTTAATGACTTGAATAAGAGATTGAGTTTTAAGGACCAGTGCTCTTTCAGTTTCACCCTTGGGTACTTCCCTTGCACTCCAAAGCACTATCACGTTGCCACCGGCAAGGGACTGTTCACAGAAGGTGGAGGGTAGGTGTCCCTTAGGATAACAGGGTGGTGAAACTAAAGGAGGATCTCCACAATCTCAAGGAAAAACAAAGGGGTTTTAAAGTAGCACACAATTTGCTGTTTGAGATGTTCCTTCCATAACGAGCCTTTGCCAACCAGAAGTAAAGCAAAGAGAACCTCTGGACAAACAGAAAATTGAAGGGATGGAAAAGAGGCACAGATGACTGAAGAATTTCACCTTTACAGATGGCAAACCTGGCTAACTCCATTACACCTTTCTATCTCGCTTCAAATAATTTCTCTCTCCTAGGACACTTAAATATGCACTTCGATGACCCCACTAGTATGGCCTGCACTAACTTATTGGACGATCTAACAGCTCTGAACATATCTCTACTTAACTCGGGGCCCACTCACAAGGCAGGGCATCTGTTAGATCCCATCTTTTCAAACATTCCTGAACTGAAGTGGATAAACACGTCTCCAATTTGCTGGTCAGACCACCATCCTATCTATTTCAGCCTTAAATTACCCACACCTAAAGCTAATAACGCCTGGCCTGTATCCGTCTTCAGAAACTGGAAACAGCTTGATATTGGTAACCTCAACAGAACTCTTGCCAATAATCCTCCAGCCCCAGCCTCTGACATAGAAAGCATTGCTCTAGCCACACATTCATGGCTGGAAAGTGCCGTCAACAGCTGCCTCCCACTATCTAGAGTTAAAAATAACACCCACCGCCCCCCAGCCCCCTGGTTTACTGAGCCTTTGAAAATGGAAAAGTCCAAATGCAAAGGCCTTGAAAGAAAGTGGCGAAAAGACTACGCCCACGAAAATAAAGTAAAATACCACAAAGCCAGAAACGAATACCACTCAGCCTGCACAAAAGCCCGAGCACTTTATGTGGTGAACACCATAAACTCGGCACATAATAAGGCGAAAACGCTTTTCAATACAGTCAAATACCTCGCAGGGGAAAAAACGACTGCATCAGCCCAGCCTCTGAATAAAAGACAATGCCAAGACCTCGCTTCCTTCTTTTATGAGAAAATTGAAACAATCATCTCAGGTATAAAAAGCAACCTCCCTACTCATAACCCTGAAGATGACACCCCCCTAGCTTGAGTGTCATTAACACTCTTGAACACTGGCCTGCCATCACCCTGGAATCACTAAATTCCATCCTTAGAACCGTAAAATCAGGTTCCCCTCGTGATCCAATACCTGCCTCTGTTCTTAAGCAAATGGACATTCCCTCTCTGACTATTATCGCTGAAACTTTAAACTCTTCACTTCAGTTTTCCGCAGTTCCCTCACTCTGGAAACACGCTATGGTCAGCCCACTCCTAAAAAAAACGACAGCTAACCCTGAACTTTAAGCAAATTATCGGCCTATCGCTCTTCTCCCAATTTTTTCGAAACTACTTGAACAACACATTCACACTACCCTCACTCTTTTCACTGAAGAGAACTCCCTCCTTCACTCATCACAGTCCGGCTTCAGAGCGGGTTTCTCTACGGAAACAGCCTTACTAGGAGTTACTGAAAACATCAGAAAACTCCTAGACGACGGCCAGACAGTCGCACTCATTTTGTTAGATTTGAGTGCGGCTTTCGACACCATATCCCATTCCAAACTTCTGGCCACCCTGGAGAGAATTCGTGGTGATGCACTCAAATGGATTGAGTCTTTCCTGTCACACAGAACTTTCCAAATTACATCCTCTATAGCTTGCTCAGAGTCAGTAAATGCCCCTCATGGAGTACCACATGGCTCTATTTTGAGCCCTTTGTTCTTTAATCTATACCTCAGACCCCTGGCTGATCTAGCTGATAAATCAGGACTAACTCTGATGACATACGCCGATGACTCCCAAATCATCTTCTCCTTATCAGAGTCAAGCCCAATGGCCCCATCTTGTCTCAAACAAGGTCTCCAAAATATCTTCAGCTGGATGTCAACTAACCAGCTAAAGTTAAATGGAGACAAGACCGAGGTCCTTCTCCTGGGAAAAAACAAAGACCTATGGAATCCATCTCACTGGCCTCCCGAGCTTGGCTCCATCCCCACTCCGGCCACACACGTGAGAAATCTAGGTGTTATCATTGATAACACCCTCTCAATGAAACAACAGGCAAACAAAGTGGTCTGCCTTTGTTTCACCATCATGAAATGGTTGAGAAAGATCCTATGGATGCTGCCCCTTGCCACTCAGAAGACCGTAGTCAATGCACTCATCACATCTCGGCTTGACTACGGCAACATCCTTTACCTGGGCTCCAACCAAGCCGTCACCAAACGCCTGCAACTTGCCCAGAATGCGGCTGCAAGACTACTCTGCAATATTCCTAAAAAATCTAGTGTGTCTAAACATCTGATTGACCTTCATTGGCTCAGGGTGGAAAACCGCATCAGGTTCAAAGCCCTGAGCTACATGTTTAAGATCAAATCTGGCACTGCACCAAAGTATTTACAATCTCTTACAACCCCCTACTTTCCAGCTAGAGAACTGCGCTCCCAGACCTCGGCATTATTTTCAACCCCGAGATTCAAACTAGCGAGAATGGGAGGGAGATCATTCTCTGTACTAGGGCCCACTCTTTGGAACAAGCTCCCGCTTCACATTCGCAAGGAAGACAACTATGCCAGATTTAGAAAGAACCTGAAGACCTGGCTTTTCCAGAAATAAATTAACCTTTCATTCATCAATTTCCTCCTACTTTTGTCCGATTTGTCATCGGCGCCGGGAAACCCTTCTTGGGTAGCTGTGCGCCATACAAATATAAAAAATAAATAAAATAAAATATAAAACTGAGCAAGGCAGACCTTTTCATACCATGCAAGTACTTTCCTCCCCACAGATGGCAATCAAGTGAGCTCCAGAATCAGCGATTTTCTCCCTAGAATGTGTGATTTCCCTCACACTGTTGTACATTTAATTTCCTTTTGCAGGCGATCATTCACCCCTGATGCAAACTGGTAATTCCTAGGCACCCACCTCAAGCCTCTTCGTCAGGGCTGACGCGAATGACTGCAGTATAAATAGATCTGTCTGTGCTGGAATTGCTGGCTGAATGGAAACAACAGCAATCAGATTAAGCAGCTCAATTAGCCACAATTGTTTAGGTGGATTTGGTGCATAATGGGATTGAGTGCAGACCACCCACCGAGGGGATGCAGGCTTTCAGATCACCTTCTCATACAGAGAGGATAACGAGAATGTGGACTGCGGAGAGAAAACTGCACACTGGAAAATGAATCGCCTCATGGAGCTCAAATTAGATTGTATTTTAATCCAACTCAGTGGTGTCCATTTTATATGTTATTTGTGTAACCATTCAAACACCACACATTGTGTGGATATGATTCAGTTACACAACAACAAATAAAATATGAACGATCAGCATGAAGAATTTAAGTGAAAAAAGGAAACTGCAGAGAATAAAAATAGGAAAAAAACTGGACATGAAATTCAGCTCCAGAGAGGTGGAGAAAAAGGTATCAGATTGGATTGGATTGCATTTATATAGTGCTTACTACCCCTGATGAGGCGTCAAAGCGCTTTTACGGCGAGTAGATGAGCGTTGATAAAACTCCAGCCTTTGTTGTTTAGGAAAGTGGAGGCAATACGAGTCAGTTCTCAGGACCACAGGTAATATTATCTAAAAAGCCACATTAGAACCACAAGTATTCCCCTCAAAAGCATGAAATGCTGAGTCACCAAATCCTTAAATTAAATCTGTGACCTGTTGGTTATACACAAATCTCTGCAACATGTGCGTAACCCTCTGAGCCAATTTACCAGCTTACTGTGTCGAACAGTCTGTCCACAGGCACCCTTTGTAAGAGACTGATTGGCCTGTAAGGGGATAGGCACAGTGATTTTCGGGGAAGTCAGGAGAGCTGCCAAGCGACATAATCTCCTCGGGCGCTTTTGGCCTTCCCGAGGACCCAAACCTGTCAGTGATTCCCCTAAAAGCCAGTCCAACGGGCAAACTCAAAAATACAATACCTCTTGCCCACCACAGACATCTTCCTTGCCACCTCTTGCATCAAGTATAAGATTTTTAAGCACATTATTTAGTGTTCAGTAGATGCAGCATATCTACCAAAAAGCGGCGAATGTCCCGTCCACCCTATTTGGAGGGCCATACACTCTAAACAGGGTGATAGGGAAGTTCACAGCATATGGCGGATGTCCAATATCTGCCAAACACTAGATAAGGCCTAAAGCTATTATGCATCTACAAATAAATAAATATTTAGTTCAAAATCCTTTGAAATGGGAAAATCTCAAGGTATGTAGTGTTCTGCACACCTTATGCCTAATGAAGGGTCATGTATATACCATTAAGTTGCTTAACACTTAGAGCCTGAGATTGACTTTGGCTGGAGTCTCGCTGTCCAGTAGGGTGTTGGAGGACATGTTCTATTTAGAGATGATCACTGGCCCAGCATTGATCTTTGACCCTTCAGGTTCCTCTGAAAATACTGCAAGTTTGATGCACGGCCCTTGTCCTTCACCAACACCAAACTTTTTTTATTTCACAAAAATAAACAGGAGATTGTTATTGACAAAAAAAACGAATGGACCTTCACACCCTGGAAGTTCGCTCCTAGGGTGTAGGGATTATTTGTAAAAAAAAAATCTATCTGGCTCTGACAGGTTTTTCCTGGTGGTGACAGACAGAATACATTTTTTTTTAAAGCATCAGACTCTGAATTGGATGGGTAGTCTCATAGCGTCACTCCTATGGTAAAGCGAGCAGGGGCAATGCCAGTAACGGTCCGACCAACACCACATATTGCAGGCGTACCAACAGTCTGGCAGGCAGGGTACTCTGCCGCTTTTATGATGGAATACCATGTCGGCCAAATTCTGAATTGGGCCCATGGTCATAGAATGGAAGTGCCTCGCCAACCGGGAGACTGGCAGCCATGTCTGCCACCTTAGGAATGAAGAAAACAATACCTTTAGCCTCACACCGTTGAAGAGATTTTCACTTCACCTTGAACCTGCCTGTGGAAATTCCCAAGCAGGTGTTTTTCAGCAAAAGGGAGAGGGAACCACTGGACTATGTAGGAGACCACATTTATGGATGCAACTGTGATAGCTTGATTGTTACGCTACCGACTGGTCTTACTGGGCTGTAGGTGAAATGACGTAAAAAGGAGAGACGCACACTAATAAACTCACATGCTGCGGAAAAAGCTCCTCAAATTTGATGGCACACTGTTTGTGTATCTGTCGTCATGTGTAGGACATTTCCTAACATGTGTAGAAAAGTTATTGGCTCTTCTTGGCAGAGCTGGACGAAATGGGTTAGTTCTTACAGTCATGATGCCTTGGACTGAATACAGGCTGTTACGTAAAGCATGCTTTGTTGGCGAAACCAGTGGACTCTGGATTTTCAAGTATTTGCAAAGTCAGTGCGCCTGGCTTGCACCTTGTAAAGAGAACTCCGGTTTGGTACCCATAGACACCTGACTTCTGCAGGAGGGGGCTGGGCGAGTGCGGCTAGTGGGGCAGCGGGTCTTCGGTGATCCGACCAGAGCTGCTGACAAATCTGCACTGGTGGTGTGTGAGGTGAGGAGCTACTTTGCAGTAGCAACATAACCAGAATTTAAAGTCAAAGGCGAATTATATAGCCATCGACAAAATGCCATTGCCTTGTTCTGATCGTATGAACGCTTGCAATAGATAGCTTGAAGGGCCGCAGCCAGATGCTCCAATAATTAGCTCTGCTTAAAAAGCAACAAGAGCAACCCTTAAACCCACGAGAACATGATCTTGATACAAAAGTATGCAACAAGGGTTCTTACAGGTATCATTCAAGCCAACATATGCATTTTGAGGTTAGATGTCCTCATGCCCTCAAGGCTTTAGTGACAATAGGTAAGCAGAAAACCTCCATAAAATAAAAAAACTGTTGAACGTCCTTAATTATTCCATTTTGACTTGGGGTCACATTACACTGATTTCTGGATTAATTGAGGTACTTATCCTTGTGGTATTTATATGTCATTGAGATTGGTTGATAATCAAGGTAATTAAACTGGCACCAATACAAGCAAAACTCTCCTGGGTCCAGAAACTAAGCACAACTGTGGAAAGCTACTAGGAAGAGGCACCTTTTGTGGCCCTCTGATTGAAGCTGCCAAAGAGGCCCCCGTGTCTGGGAGACATCTTCCTGGTTGTAATCCAACAATGTGTGGGCACAGCTGCCAGGCACTCGACCTAGGGCTTGCTGTGAGAAGGCACCTTTAAAACATAGAGGTCTTTCCACGGGTGGGCCTAGCATGAACCCTGTGTGATCCCAGTTGAGGTCTCACACAGACAGTTCTTTGGGACACTCTGGCAAGGTGGACACCTCCGGACAAAGTGAAGTCATTTTAGCCATTTCACCGGGAAAAGTTAACTTCGTGTTAAATAGGCAACATGGGAGAGGAAAAAGAGGTTCCTTAGAATCTTTAAATCTCTCTGGTCCAGGATTCCCTCTAACGATTTGAAGGAATGTACAGAGCCTGGCAAAGAACAAAAAAAACAGTTGAATTTATTTATTTAAGGAGTTTTATATAGCGCTGGCAAAACCCAAGAGTATCAGAGTGCTTTATATACATTGTCCAAGGCAGGGTTGGATAACATTGATTACCAAATAAATCTTGTTGAAAAATCAGTCAAAGTATAACCTGTAGAGGAACATACATAATGTACAGCTCAAGGGAGAGGTTCCAGATGAGATATGTTATGTTATGTTATGTTATGTTATGTTATGTTATGTTATGTTATGTTATGTTATGTTATGTTATGTTATGTTAAAGCGATTTATAGAACGCTCGAATACCTGGAGGTGTCTTGGCGCTTAACTTTGCTCGAGCACAAACAGGATAAAACCCTTGATTATTACAAAGCCATGTTTTCAGACCCTTTCTGAAGGGTAGGAGGGAGGACAGGGCCCTCATGTGGGGGGAACGAAGATTCCAAATCTTGGTCGTGCCTGTAATGAAGCTTCTTCCTATCTCAACTCATCCTTTGGAATCTGGGGATCACTGTGTTTTTTGGCCCTGTGAAACTGATGGATTTAATCAATATTGCAAGCACTGTTACGTATACGTTAAAGAACTTAAGACTGAGCAAGAATCTTTGTGGACCCCACATAGCAGGGAACTCGGTTTAGAAACAAACTGATCCAGGTCCACAGTTTGCTCTCTTCCTTCCAGAAATGGAATCAGCAGGGTGAGTGTCTTCCTTCGATCCTGATCTCCCCTATGCAGTCATTCACAACCTTATGGTCGAACAGATCAATGGCCACTGACTAATTGAGGAGAATATGGACCGCAGTTCCTCCCTTATCCAATGCTGTCCTTATCTCGTCCATGCCTTAATGTCTCAGTGATGTGTCCAAGTCTGAACCCAAACTGCGTTGGGTCCAGAAGATGGTTATCTTGAATGAATTGAGCAAACTGTTGGTTCATCACTTTCTCAGTAATTTTTGCAGGTAGAGTTGGCGAGAGATAGGGCGATAATTGTTTGGGTCTGCAGGGTTCAGGCTAGCTTTTTTTATAAGGGGAATAATAGAGGCCTTTTTACACTGTGAGGTAAAGTGTCTAACTTTGAACATTGAATTAAAGATGTTAGTAAGATTGGAAGCTATCAGCTCTGGAACAAGATTCACCACCGAAGGAGGACAGAGGTCTCTAATTGTTAGCCAGATTTAGTAGACTGAATCAAATTGACAACCTGTTCTGGAGTAACCAGGGAGAATTCTGAAAAGGTCACCTGTTCTAGATCTTCCTGAGGATTCATGATTCAAATTGAAGTTGAATCTTGTTTGCATCAAATTTCAAAAAGATTTGATCTACTTTGTCCCAGAAACAATGGGCAAGTGAGTCACAAAAGGACTGACTACTTCTTACTACTTTGTTACCTGGTAGTGTAGTTAACTTTGTAACTACCTAGAATAACCCTTTGGACAAGATTTTTGAAGACTGATTTTGCTGCTTGTAATAGGTACTTTTTTCTTTTGTCAATAAGAGTTTGAGTTTGGTCATAGTGTGTTTACATCACACTTTCTCAAGTTTGCAGTAGTGTGTTCACCGTTTTCTTTAATTGTCTTCTACAGTTTTCTTTTTCCTTTCTAAGTGCTTCAGTAAACCAAGACACAGAGGGTTTTTTCCTATGGGTATTAGTAGTCTAAATTGGGACTAGAATTGAAAATGCTGAGATTAGCCAGTTAATATAGTCTGGGGTAGCTTGTTCAGGATCTTGCGAAAGTAATGGCTGAGACTGTGATAGCTGATGGGTGAGTTGGTCTCTATTTATTTTATTACAGACTCGAAAGCTGGTTGATCCACCATGCACTTTGGTACGTTGGAATAGCTGTGGAATAAACATTTTGAACATGACTGCATGATCTGACCAGATCAACGGCAAGACATCCTTAACAAAGATTTGAGGATTATTTGAGAATATTCCATCTAATACGTGGCCTGCCTGATGTGTAGGATTATGAATTAGTTGCGAGAGGCCTAAAGTAGTCATAATTTCCATGAAAGTCCAGGTGTCTTTTTTCAGTGGAGACATCAAGGTGAAATCTTTTGAGCATAAATCAGCTTCCAGCTGTGATCTGATTATCTTCAAGAAATTGCTCCTAGGGCTGGGTGGGCGATATATGAGCATACCATTAAATGATTGTTCTTTTGGTGAGTTCAATACTAAAAGAAAGTGCTTTACAATCTGGGAATGAAGCTATGTCAAATTTGGCAGTAAAGCATTCTTGATAAATTATGGCTATGTCGCCAACCCTTTAAAGAGGTCTTTCTAATTTATGGTTAGAATATTCTAAGGGGACTGCAATTGCCAGGTTGGGACTCAAAGGCGCGTCCGCCCAGGTTTCTGTTGTAAAAATATTATTGAGTTGATGACCTATAAAATCAGTGAATTCAAACATGTGTTTGACTAATGAGAGCACATCTATAAGCGAACACAACATTTTCGTATTAGGACCCTTGGTGATGGGTGAAACGTCCAATGGCAGGTTTGCCAACTTCGTTGCGTTGATAGAGGACTCATATTCCTTTATTTGAAAGCCACATTTGTAACAGATTAAATTGGTCTGGAGAGGAAGTGCAACGATATTAAAACATGCACAGCCCGAAGCGTGGCCTAAGAGATTAAATGCTCAAAGTTCCTTACCAGAATAGCGTCTTCTAACTGCATGATGTGAGGTAGAACTGACAGAGGTTCTGGCATTCGGCGCAATCCATGCACAAGCGGGGCAGGCTGTGTTATAAGCGTTGATAAAGGCAGTGTTAGAAAACATTGGTAGCATTTCCTGTAGGGGAATGAACATAATATATGGCTTGAGATTCCAGATGAGATTTGAGATGTGTGCTAAGCATTGAAGCCAGAAGGGTTAAGTTGCTGATTTTAGAGAAAATCTTTTAATTGTCTTTTGAAGCTCATGCTGGAGGGATTCATCCTGATATATACTGGGAAGGAGTTCCAGATTATGGGGACATAGCCAGAGAAAGAGCATGCTTGGGCCTTTTGTTTGTGTTTTTGGGGGAGAATGCTCCAGTTACGCTGGTATACTTTAATAAAAGGGTGTAGAGAAACAATTGGATCCGCCCACTGAAAGCCTCTCTGCTGTCCAAGTGTATATGGTTATTAAATTGTGTACAAGAGTTCTCTTATTACAATTCTTAGTGAGACATTATCGCAGTTCTCCATTTATTTTTCATCTTCCGAGCTGAGTCTCCATCCATTATGGTAAGTATTTTGAAAGGCATTAAGAACTGGTCTAAGCAATCTAGTGAGATAGAGCTTTAGCTTCATAACAAATATCTGGTCCGGTGTTGAGCCTTTACTATGAGTAGGGTAGGTACAATGACAGAGTAGGTTGTTGTGATAGGTAGAATTTGAGGAAGGATGCAAGCATCACTTTGACTTTTCCCCTGAGGAGGTGGAAACCACCCAGGAAAATCTGGTCACAAGAGGTGGGTTGATCAGTAGTATATTGAATAGAAGCATACATAAAACATTGCTTGCGCTAGAGGGGTGGCAAAACGTAATTAGCCTCAGGGGTTTAGGTGGTAGGTTAGTCTCCTTTGAGGTACTGAACACAAAATAAATTATTGAGTTAATTAGTTGCATTTAAGGAATATTGTGTGTGTAAATGCAACCACCACCAGTGCTCTATCAGGGTGGAGGTTATTGTATCCTAGTTGAACCAGCTTTCCATGAGTGCACTGGTGTCAAGGTCATGGTCTTGGATGAGTGCAGATATAGATGTTGCATTTAAGACAGCATAATTGAAGTTGCAGAGGGCTGGTTTGGTGTGATGTGTAGCAGATATCCGTGTTGACTGAAAAGAGGTGAGTTTTCTGAGGTTACTTGGGCAGTTTGACATTTGATTGCTTTTAGCATGTCCTGGTCAGAGACTAAGATTAAAGGATGTTTTGTGGTATTGATTATTACAGGTTATTCAGGAACGCATTTGTGGTAATGTGCATAGGCAATTGTCCCAACGTATTGGCATTTGTTTGCATGGTGGGTTCTTCCAAAGATGGCGTGTCAAGTGAGGTGTAACATGGGGAGGGTTATAACAGAGGAAGGGTTAGAACAGCAGCCCCTGGAGGAGAGAGATGGTGGGATTGAGAAATCCCTTCAGACTTTATACTCTACAATAGTAAGTGTATGTAATACTATGTGATGAAGTAGGATGTGAGTAAGCACATCTCTTGTGAATCATGGATTGAGTCATTTAACAGCATTAACATTCCTAGCCGTGGAAGCTGCTAGGCACTGGGGTGTATCAATCAATGTGGTGGAGATATTGGCAAGGTTGATAGCAAAGGGCTGGATCATGACAATATAATTTTCATACAGAGTTATATATATTACATTTCTGGTTATGGTAACCAAAGATAATCCATGTGTTCCTGTAAGAATTTTTTTAGACTAAGAAGAAAAAGCATAGCGTATCCTTTTTGGACCGTATGTATTAAGAGCAAATACCTATTTAGGCATAAAACTCCTTAAACCTAAATACATATATGATTAAAACTAACTACCTGTACTTAGTTTAAGTGCTCTTAGCAATAATATAGTTCTCCAACAGATGAAATCTATTGTTCAAAAATGTCAAAGCCCAAGACCAACATCCTCCCTTTCACATTACATTCTATCTAGTCCATAAATTCAGAACCAATTTAGAAAGCAACTCTTTCCACACTACTGTGCCAGAATCTATTATAACACATAGAGCCTTTGTCTTCTATACGTGCTTAGATGAGCAGAACCAACCCTATCACATCAATACAACTATAACATAAGTAGACATGTACATCCTACTTTGGTTACCTAATCCCAAATAAGGAACATATCTCTATGAATAATATACAAATGTAAGAGACAACCAAAAGTAAGGTTTCTCAAATGGTGGATTAATCAAATAACCAACCAACCAGCATTGCAAAAACCATTGTTTCTTCTTCAAAATAGGTACATAAATGCCATGCTGTTCTCATTTCAGCAGGCTAGTGGTTTCTCCCCCATACAGTAAGCTCCTTGATCTGAACAGAAACCCACCTTCATCGATGGCAAAATACATTTACTCCAGCAAAACCATCAATCAAAAATTCAACCACCACCACTCTCAGACCTACTGAAGCTTTGTAATTATATAAATCCTCCCACAATATGCTGGTGGCTGAAATCTAGACCCCTGATCCCAAATCTTAAGGGACTCACATAAATAGCATCAGAACGAAAACTTGTTTCAACCTACAACCTTATATTCTGATCACAGAACAACAACACTAACAAAATTAGTGAATACCTCAAGCAAAAATGACGGATCGACTGACTCAAGACTACCAAACTTAAGTAAACAGTGGTCCTAAGAAGGATTCTCTAACACGCTATCAAATCAGCACAAACCCAAAAGACTTTTCAATCAACAGCGGAAGCTAATCTTCCTCCACATAGCTGGTCATTAACAAATCTGAGACGATAAGAACCCTGCTATAATAAGTAAGCTAACCCCTTGAGATTATGCTACACAAATCATGCAGTGGCAAGATGCTTAAAACATGATAGGAAATACAAGCAAAGGCATTCAAATGCTTCAATACACATGCATGGCCCCCTAATTGCCAAACAAACACACAAGCAAGATAAAACCGAGCACACCCACCATCAACACTGTCCACATTCAAAACAGCAAACACAGTTCAAGCACAAATATCCCTCCACAGTACAAACATTTATGGCCATATTATCAAGAACGGCAATAACATTATTGCCACTTTAGGCGGCAGGAAACTGCCGCTAAAGAGGCGATAAGGGGCTTGATAATATGCCTTGTGAATTCCCATACAAGCCCAGGTTCTGGTGTGAACCTGGGCTTCTATGGAAATTCACAAGGGCATATTATCGAGCTCCTTATCGCCGCTTCAGCGTCAGGAGCGGCGATAATGTTATTGCCGTTCTTGATAACGTTGCCCCACATCTCCACCTAATGAAAGCTCTCTGGGTCCTCCCCACAGCTCATTCGGCCACACCACAAAGCTCAACGAGATACTTACTAAAACTCCTCGTAAATGATAATGACACATGTACCTCCAAGCCCTTCAAACCTGAATCTCACACAAACAGAAGTCCTTCCACTCCACATCCTAACCACATGCCTCTAGTTCAGCTAAGCCGACATTCAGGTCAAAAAACAACAAAGACTACCTTCCATGTTTCACACATCATAAATAATAAACATCTCCATCAAAGAAGAACAAGGTTGGCCCAAATTTTTATGCACCTCTTCACACAACCTAATCCAAGTCTCCATGGTGCACATTACCAAAAGATAGGAACAACCACCTTTGTTGGTCTGATTACCCTTCCCTGTTTTGTACCATGGCCCCATCCTACCCAGAGCACCAGAAAGCCCCAAAGAGACAGTCAAAGCTGAGAAACATAAACAAGAACTCCACTGTCAGCTAAATCAGTCTCTAAAGTCCCCCGAAATTCATGACCTACTGTTAGGAAACCAAATAGAATTCTTATACACTGCAGAAACCTGGTTCTTCGACAACTGTGAACCATTTCTACACAACCCAATTCCCGAAGGCTAATAAGCTGCGATGAAAAATCGACAATGAAGCAGACTATTTAGAAATTGTTTACAAAAAAGAAATATGAACTACCTTACACTTGTAGTTCCGTAGTTCGAGGGTCTGGTTTTATGGTTTCGAACCTGTGCAATAAAGATCGTCAGAAGTAGATGATTTTGGTGTCAGCAGACCGCAAATCACGAGTGTAGTGTGTATGAGTGTTTTTGCAGTAATCGATCAACGAGAACACTACGTATTCAGGGATTTCGTTTGAACCTTCGGGTTCCATTTTGTGTGCGGCAGCCATTTTGTGTGGTTGCCCTCACATAGGCCGATGACTACGGCCAAGCGAGTCTTTGGGACACGTACACCTTAGCTGACTTCTGAATGACCTGGCCGAACTGACTCCTTGCCCGAGGCTGACCTCGCTGAGCCAGTTCTTTGTTAAGCAGCTGGCCAGATAAAGATCAAAGAGCAGGACATGCTGATGTTTATAGTACACTGCACCCACCTTTCTATCTTGTTTACAATCTGTTTCTGCTCCTTCCTTTACGACATAATCACTGATTTGGGTTGAGGGTTTTTTGATGGGGGTTTGTCCGGCCTGATCGAACAAGAAATTGGAATGTGCTTAGTCATTTCTGGTGGACTGGACAACGGAAAGTGGGATTGTCATCATACGCTACTTTTAAATGTCATGTTCCTATTGGTCAGTTTGTATGAACCCAATGCTAATTTGGAATGTTGCCTGAGGCTTGATTTTTGGCATAAAAGACCATGCTCCGCTCATTGAATTTGTGCAGTCTCTAGCGAACCACCCGTGTTGTGCTTCGTAGATCTCTGTTTCTGGTTGCAGCCAATAAACTTTGATCTTTGACGTCATCGAGAAGTATCCCGTGTCTCTGTTTGCCAAGGCAGGGGAACTCAAAGGCATCGGGCGTTTTCCCTCACGCCGCTGGGTTCTAAAACCCGGTCCTTCACATTCTAACTCAAATATCAAAAATTGCGAAATTCTCCATAAATAGAACCATATACCAAACCTAAGCCACAAACATCTGATATGCAAACTCCAGCCCATTACCAAAAGTTTGGAGATACCTTTAGCAACGTGGTAGCTTCCATAATATCTGACCACCAAAACCAGATCCTTCTAGACTTCAACATGTTGTATAACCAATATACCACATATTGCATCCAATTGATGTCTGAGAAGATGGAAACCCAACACTCACATGAGAATGAAAGGCAGCACTTACATAGTGGCACACAACATTGATACCATCTTCAGTCCCCAAGGCATTATCAAACTAAACGCCCTCTACCCACTAATCTGGAGAGATAACTTTGCCCTTAATTTTTCCCTTTTCAACATACAAAAGATCAATCCAACAAAATGCCCTAACCTCTTGCAAGGTCAAGTCCATGAACACAACTAAGAAAAACTATTTGACCACAACCCCTTCACCCCTGAACATTAAACCCCTTTACAATATCACAAGAACTCAAACCACTAATTCAAAGCCATCAATGTTCTGGTGCCCTCCACCACCTTCCACAAGAACCAAAGGAGATAACAGAATAACTGGTTCAGCAGACCTGAGAAAATTCAAATAACTAGCAGGATAACAGTACAGAAAAGGAGGAAAATAAATAATGCAAAAACTAGGATAAATGATACAATTTAGATTGTACCATATTATATTACGAAAAGCCCACACAAATTCTACTCTGAAAGGATATTGAATCCCAAATGGTCAAGCAAATAAGTGTTCAAAAGTATCCAAGAATTGAAAACCCAGCTGCCTGATCACTAACAATCCAATCTTTTCAAGAATGTTTAAACAATCTTCTCTTCTATAATCTCTTCAATGTATGAGCACATCAATTCTAAAATAAACCTAAATACTCATCACCAGCTATCCTCTCTTGGATCTCCTACTGAGCACTCATCCAAACTCTAAAGAGACTGCTCTCCAGCTTCCTACAATTTCTTATAACACAAAGCAAGAACCCTGCCACTTTACAAACCTATTTGTTCCTTACATTTTCAAAGAAATCCTGGCCTTCCCTTGAATCGCCGCTGCTTACAAGGACAGTTTCAATATCTCCCTGGAAGATGCAGTGGTGCTTCCACAATTTAAAATCACACATATCAAACAATTACTGAAAGCTAAGCTCTTTAGACCACAGTGACACAAACAAAACTAGAACAATCTCAAACTTACCATTTCCAGGAAACATACCAGCATGCTTGGTATATCATTAACTCTAAATCTTCCTGGAATAAAACAAGCGACTCACTGATACACAAATGGGTTGAAACCCTGAAAAAACATTTGACCTAGTTTCTATATGGGATGGCCTGAAAGAGCAACCAGATAAAGATGGAGCCGTCAGCTGTATGCTACTACACATTTCTGTGGCTTTACATACCGTCAAACACAGCATTCTAATCAAAAGACTACAAGAGATGGGAATCAGCAACCTAGCACTAAAAGGGTTCCAGTTCTTCTTATTACATAAAACAAAATATTTCTCTGGGTCAAATCTCCTCTTCCTCTCAAGCCCTATCGTTTGGAATGCCAGAAGGATCTGCCATCACTGCCTTAAAAAAGGACATTTATCTGAGCCTTGTAGAACCACACTATCAGGTCAATCACTTGCTACAGTATGCTGACAAAACACAGATTAAATTTAAAATTGGATACATTTGCACACTTCAATCTCAAAAACATTAAAAATTGCACAACTAAATAGAAATAATGCCATCTGGCAACATAACAACACTACCCTCTTCCATTCTCTGTCTCTTTCGCTAGGATCCACTCCTTACTCCACACAAGCAGTGAAGAACCATCATCATGGTCCAATCTCTCCTTAATCCTGGAAATAAACAAGAAAATCCAAAAGTGCTTCTACCAGCTGTGAATTTTCCAAAGGATCTCCCCCTTGTTCTTAAACAAAGATTCATGGCAATTCTAGCTTTAGCATTGCCACGGCTGAATTATCCCTATCTAAACAAAGGGCTCAAACGAGTGCAAGCAGAATGCGGCACCTAGACTCCGATTCCATCTAGATGATTCATGTGATGTATCGGTTACCGATCAAGCAACTCAATATCTTCAAATCACTCTGTATTGTAAACAAAGCAGAAAACAAACTGGGACCAAAGTTCCTACAGACAAAGCACAAGAGATGCCAACCAAGCATACCTTTAAAACCCTCTTAAGAGCTACCTCAGAGGACTTAGTTTTGCAGCAACACCTACCAAACTATGGGACACATACCCAATACCTTTTCTGCCACCTGCAAACACTCCTTCTTCCAGAAACTGCTCAAAACCTGCCTCTATCCCAAAGCAAAAGTTGAGTGACCTCGAATTAGAAAAGTATATCTCAACTTCTCAACCTAATCCCGAGCCCATTGATCCAAGGAATAATCCACAGTTCTGCAACAGCCAACATAATCTGATAACCATCACTGAGAAACCTAAACAAGCTTGCAGGTACAATTCATACACCTTAAGCCGATTCAACATCAAACAAACATCGGCAAAATAGCCAGAAACACTTGCAATTCATGGAAAAGAGAAAGAAGGCTGCATCCCATTACAGCAACCAAGCCAAAGTAAGCACATGTGTATTTTGTCACGAAAACACCCAGTATATATGGAAGATAATTCTAAATCGTTATAATTACTGCACAAACAGGTACTGCCCACCTTACAACAAACGTAGTTCTCATACTTAAATTGACATTCTTAAATCAATTGAACATTTTGAGAAACAGCAGACGAATGCCCAGGATCAGACAAGACAAAAAATGTATGGACTCATGTCAAGGCACCAACAATTTGTATGTGCTGGAAGTGTATTGTAACTGCACCACTATTCATATTTTGATAATATCTCTGTTTTATATCCAAATCATTTTTATTATGCAGTTCCATTAACCAAACATTTTAGGCAAAGAGACAGGTGCTGCATTAAGTATGTCATTGTTTCTGTCTCAATAACTTATCTTGTAATTCTCAATAGTAAACAATCAGAACCATAGTCTCTGTTACCTCATACAAAGCACATGTAGGTAATGCACGAACCAGTCCCTCAGATGGAACATATCTTAATTGGAAAATACCTCCTGCTGCCAACACCATATTTCACTACACAAGACATGAAAGCCCAATATATTAACCATGTCCACAATACTGAAAATCATAAAACAGACTCATTCTATGACAGCATCTTTAGGATATTGACGCGCAGGTACCCAAACCCAAAAATGCTGAGGGGCTTCACTAATGGCAATATAAAACTGTTATTGTCAAAGAATGTATTGTTTAGTTAGTAAAAAACATAACAATTTTACAATAAACAATTATTAAAAAGATAAGAAAGAGCACCGTTATTGTCCATGTGCAAAAATGAGATTGTACAATAAAATAAATCATTGTTGCAATCTGTATTTAAGTGTCTAAAACCCATCAACCTGACCTTTGAGGCAGTGAGTGAAACAATTAAAGTGCAAAGTGCAAATATTGATGTCCCGGAAAGGCGTTAGGGGGTTAAAAAATAAGTTGGGCTGTTGCTACTAGAGCTATTTTCAAATGTTAGTTGTGTAGATCAGGTGACAATTTTGTTTTTTGTTTATAATGCATATTTTCCACGGACTTTGCTTTATGTATCTTCATGTTCTAGACGGGCTTATTGTCAAACGTTGACACCTGTCAACAATAAAATCTGTTGTGAGAAAAATAAGTTGGGCTGGGCCTATGCAGTATGCATACTGGGGTTGAGTAGTGGGGGTCGGCAAAGGGGGCCACTTTCCCTCTTAGTGTGTTGTAGTTAACGAGTGAGTCCTTTGCCGCGCCATTACCTAATTCTGGATCTCGCCGTGAAGTAGTCCGTTATCAGTATTTGAGGTAACAGAGTGCGGATCAGCAGGATGGTGTCGGAGTAGGCCCTCAAGCTTCTCTACATATTTACCGCACCTCAATAGGGTGCTTGTGTCAGTATGGGAGAAGCACAGTGACCAAGCCTCCAGGGAAGAGTGAATTTCCTTCTTTAGGTAAATTGGTTTTAGGGGAGTTCTCCTGGGGTTGTCGAGAATGGGACAACAGCACAGAAGGTGTGACCATGGCTCTTTCTTAAAGCTGCAGAATCTGCAGGCCCCCTCTTGCCATGTTGGGACCATGGGTTAAAGTCGGCCACCGGAAGGCCTCACAAGCGCATAAATAAAATGTCTCTGCAGATTTGTAGCACTGTAAAATTCCCAATAAACCTTATAATGTGCTTTTTTTTTATAGCGCATTGACACCTCCCTTCACCATCCAGGCTCTATAATGGAAAGCACTCTTTAATCAGGTGGACTGACACATATATAGCCAATAACTACTGGTGAGACTGAAATATTCCTCTGGTCTGATCAAAAATGTGTATGACTTTTATCAGGCAGAGCTGCTGAGGGCTGACCTGAATGGCCCTATGGCTGAAGAGGGCTTACACAAAGCCCCTGGGCTCTGTGTTTGTTTTTCTTATTATTGGCATGAGCTCTAGCAGACAACTGTAGCCAGAGGTTAAAAGGGATGAGTGCTTGAGCCTGAAGAATGATTGACTCAAGGCTGATGGTAAGCGGCATTTCGGTATAGGGGTGAGATACTCATTGCTTGTATATTCCACTGTCGAGACTGGTCTCATCTCTGATTCCTTCCAGGGTTAGAGGTAAAAAAATGTTTTTAAAAACAAGGATCTCAACAGACATTTATGTGGCTGAATAGTAAAGACAGTTACTGGAAAACAAAAATGGCATGTCAGGAGCGGGGATAGAATTTGTAATGGGGGTACAAAGGGAAAATCTAATTCTGCCTCATTACATGTCGGTTATTGTGTATCTGTGTTTCCAAATTGATGAGTCTGATGGTCTGCTGGGCCTGGTGGGCGTATAGGCATGATGTTGTAGTGGGCTTGACGGTAAACGCTTCTTGGTGGTCCAAAGGGCCTGGTGGGGAGTCTGCGTGGTAGTCCAATGGACCTGGTGGCACAGAGTGTTTTGTGGTCTGATGGTACAGCATTCTTGGTGGTCCTATGGACCTGGTGGCACAGAGTGTTTTGTGGTCTGATGGTACAGCATTCTTGGTGGTCCAAAGGGCCTGGTGGGTAGTGCGCGTGGTGGTCCTATGGACCTGGTGGCACAGAGTGTTTTGTGGTCTGATGATACAGCATTCTTGGTGGTTCTATGGACCTGGTGGCATAGAGTACTTGGTGGGCTGATGGTGCAGCATACTTGTTGGTCCTATGGACCTGGTGGCACAGAGTGCTTGGTGGGTTGATGGCTCTGATGGGACAGCATTTTTGGTGGTTCTATGGACCTGGTGGCACAGAGTGCTTGGTGGGTTGATTGCTCTGATGGTACAGCATTCTTGGTTGTCCATTGGACCTGGTGGCACAGCGTGCTTTGTGGTCTGATGGCTCTGATGGTACAGCGTTCTTGGTGGTTCTATCGATCTGGTGGCACAGAGTGCTTGGTGGGTTGATTGCTCTGATGGTACAGCATTCTTGGTTGACCATTGGACCTGGTGGCACAGAGTGCTTTGTGGTCTGACGGCTCTGATGGTACAGCGTTCTTGGTGGTCCTATGGACCCGGTGGCACAGAGTGCTTTGTGGTCTGATGGGTCTGTGTGGTATACTGCTGTGCATTCTCGTGCTGTTCTCAGCGCGAGAATGCATTTCTCCTTGTTCCCCTTTCAATGGTGTTCTTAGTTCTCTGTTCTGTTCTGGTGCTCTGGGCAACGTTTGTCAGTTGCCCGGAGTCCTGGAGCAGAGAAGCTGTGTACCTGTGGGTGTCTCTTGTCTCCTACAATAAAGAATACTACAAATTCACCTGAAGACTCCTGCCTCCTTCTTCATTCCACATACTTCATTTGGCGACGAGTGGTTGAACACCACTCGTCGCCAAAGACACCCACCAGGAAGATACTCGGCGCATCCTCATAACAGCAGCTCTCGACAAACTTCGCGATTTAAAATTGGTCCACTTTGTCTTCATTGTAAGAGGTTTATTTGGAAATACCTCGTGGACTTAATTTGATGATCTTCGGCTTTCTGCGGAGCCTTGGTGACGTCATCGGCAAACGGTTCAGGGCTTCGCCTGAGTGTTCCAGTATTGAGCTGCTGCACGTCATCATCTGCGAGGTTCGAGGATTCTCTAGCGGCTGACGTGAGGCTGACGTGAGGCGATTCTGTGAGTACGTAGTTCTCACGCAGACCGGAGCGTGGTGACGTCATCACGCTGGCGGCCATTTTGGAGGTCGCTTAGCAACGCTACACGGAACAGCTGTTTCACGAAGCCGACTCCGTTTTGCTTCGAACTTTGTTCTTTCCTCAATTTACTTCGCATTTCGCCCTTCATCGGATGGCTTATGTATAGGGCATTTTGAAGAAAAAGGTATGGTTTTCTTTTCTCGGTGACAGGCACACCATTGCCTGTCTCTCAGGATATTTTCTCGAGGAAGTAAATACATTATTTTTAAATTTTAATTAACATTACCTGTCTCTCATCGGATGTTTTCTCTAGGAAGTAAATACATTATTTTTAAATTGAATTAACAGTTAATTGAAGCTATTTCTCTTCATACTTTGTTTAATATGGCTTCTCCACAGCAGTTTGCACAGCCCCCACCCTTTCTTCAACTTCCTGGCAGACCAGCTATTCCATGGCGTCAATGGGTTAGAGCATTTGCTAACCATATTGTTGCAATTGATGCTGTGAAGTTTAGCCCGGAGAGAAAAGTGGCTATTTTATATGGCTGTTTGGGTATTGCTGCGCAAAATGTTTTTGAAAATCTTCCCAGGTCCCCTGTCCCTACAGGTGAAGCAGGTGACCACTGGGATGACTATAAGGAAGCTTTATCTCGCCTGGCAAGGCATTATGGTGAGGAACCTAATGAAATGCTGGAAAGACATAATTTCTTTAAAAGGAAACAACGAGAAGACGAAACTGTGGAGGAATATATTGCACAGTTAAGAATTTTGGCGTCAACTTGTGAATTTGAGTCAAACCCTGATATTTACATCCGAGATCAGTTTGTTTTTTCTTGCTATTAAAAGAAAATCCAGCAACGCTTATTAAGTTGCAAAAAGCCTACACTTCAAGAGACCATTGACATTGCTAAGAGTATTGAGAGGTCCATTACAACGTCAAATGCTCTTCATAGCGATCAACCTTGCACTCCTCTTAAGTCTTTCCCACATGATAACTCAAATGTCAATATAGTAAATGTTAACAGGTCTTTTAAGCAGTTGCCTAGGAAACCAAATTCTTTTTGTTTCAGGTGCGGCTCAAGGTCTCATCTTGGTCATAGTCCAGCGTGTCCTGCACTGGGCAGAAGATGTGTTTTGTGCAAAAAAATGGGGCATTTTCAGAGTTTATGTAGGTCTGTGAAAAAGCCTTTCAGACCATCTGTTAACACAGTTGAATGTTCGGAACTTGATGAATGTGTGGATGAGTTTCAGGATTTAGTTGTTTCTATTCAATGCAATTATATTCAAACTCCGAAGTTGGTCAAAGGTCCGGAGGGCACAGCACTGTTTGGGGAAGTTGAAATCTCCATAATGGCAGAGTCAGGTTCCCCAATTACTATATTGTCGGACGTTACATTTCATGAAAAATGGCTCAATTCTATTGCCTTATTGGAGTCTGATGTCAGTCATAAGGCGTTCGGTGAAGCTGACATTATCATGCTTGGCTTTTTCAACTACAGATTAGAGTGTTTGGGAAGGTCAATTATTACAAAAATGTATGTTGCTGTTAAGGGTCGCAACATAATTGGGTGGCAAGATCTTGCGAAAACGGGTCTGTATTTGGTGCCTGGTTCTGATAACCCATTGAGAATAGGTGAACCACCTGAGGGTTATTCTCCTGCTCCACCTTTTGTTTCTGATTGTCTAATTGTCAATGACCAGGAGTCTGATATCAAGCAGGTTTTGGATAAATTTCCAAAGGTATTTTTAAAAAAAACCAGGTACTGTTAAAGGATTCCAGCATGACATTAGGTTGAAAGCCTGTGCTCAACCTGTTGTCCATAAGGTTCGACCAGTTCCTATTAGTGCGAGGGAGGAACTTAAATCTGTTCTCACTTCACTACAAGATGATGGTATTATTGCATCCTCAGATTCATCTGAATGGGTTTCGCCCATCGTTATCGTGCGAAAAAAAAATGGCGAGGTTAGGTTATGTGCAGACTTGCGCACTTTAAACAAAAATATTTTGATTGACTGCCATCCCCTTCCCAAAATTCAGGATCTCCTTGCTAATTTGGGTGGGGCAAAATACTTTTCCATTATTGATTTGCGTTCTGCATACCATCAAGTTCCCCTTACTAAGGCTTCCCAAGAGCTACCCACATTTGTAACTCCATTTGGAGTTTTCAAATACTTAAAACTTCCTTTTGGCCTGGCCTCTGCCGCCAGTGTTTTCCAAAAGATCATGGATCGTCTTTTTCATGACGTGTCAGGTGTGCAGGCCTATCAGGATGATATTTTAATTTTTTCGGTTGATTGGGAGACACATTTCTCAAATCTCACTTCAGTTTTGAGTAAACTTAATGATGCGGGCATGACGGTCAGAGCCGATAAGTGTAAATTTGGAACTCAATCTTTAGAGTATTTAGGGCATACCTTGACTTCAGAAGGAATCAAACCTAAGTCTTCTCTCATTGAGGCTATTACTAACGCCACTCCCCCCAAGGACAAAGATGCTCTTCGTTCTTTCCTTGGATTGGCAGAGTATTATGCTTGTTTTGTGAAAGGTTATGCTCAGATTGTGGAACCTCTTCGTGCTTTGTTACGCAAGGGTTCAAAATTTGAGTGGTCAGAAGATGTTGGTGCATCTTTTACTCAGATTAAAAACATGATTGTTGGAGCACCTGCTTTGCATCCTTTTCAAGATTCTGCTAGATGTTTTTTAATGGTTGATGCAAGTTTGACTGGTTTGGGTGCTGTTTTGGGGCAGTGGGTTTCAGGAAGAGAGCACACGATTGCTTTTTCTTCAAGAAAACTAAAAGATTCAGAAACGCATTATAGTGCTATAGAGCGTGAATCTTTGGCTTGCGTTTGGGCCATAGAAAAGTTTAAAAACTATATCTGGGGACGTGAGTTTGGTTTGTTCACGGACCACAAACCTCTCACTCAGCTTCTCAATGGAGATGGCCTTGGAAGAGCCTCTTCAAGACTTGTCAGACTCTTATCTAAATTACATGAATTTCATTTTTGTATTAAACACATTTCGGGGGGTAAAAATTTAGGGCTGACTGTTTGTCACAAATGGCTTTTGATGATTCATCTGATTCGGAAGACTTTGGTGATATTGAATGTGTAGTTGCTACTCTTGATGCTGTCAAGTTGTGTCCGTGCATTACTGAAGAATCTTGGTCCAAGGCTTATGATAATGATCATAACTTAAAATTAGTAGCGCAGTACGTTACCAAAGGATGGCCTGAGACTAGGAAGCTTTCAAATGAATTAAAAGCTTTTGCTATGATTTCCTCTGAATCGTCATTGGTCAACAATTTAGTTATGAGGCATGATGTTTTTGTACCTCCTTCTGGTATTCGAAATGATATCATTAGGTTCGCACATCAAGGTCATCTTGGTATTACTAAAACGTCTCAACTTATCAAATCCCATTATTGGTGGCCTTCTATCGAGTCTCAGGTTAAATTTTTTATAGATTCTTGTAGTGAGTGTCTACTTTCAGATAAAAAGTGGAAAGTGATGAACACTCCCCTTCATCCGGTTCCTTTTCCCGTCAAACCTTGGGAAAAGGTTGGGTTGGATTTTTCTGGCCCTTTTGAGTTACTACCTCATGATATGAAATATATCATTTTGCTGATTGATTATCACTCAAAATGGGTGTATCACATGTTTTGTGACTCTCCTTCTGCAAACAATGCTGTAAGGTTTTTGAAGAATGTCTTTATGATTGAAGGGTGTCCTTCCATTGTAGTTACTGACAATGGTTCTCATTTCACTGCTGAGAAGTTTTCCTCATTTCTGATTGAACATGATGTTGTTCATTTTAAAGTAGCTCTATATTCACCTACTTCAAATGGTTTAGTAGAGCGAGCTAATAGATTGTTGAAAGATGCTGTTCAGACTGCAATTTCCTCTCACTGTGATGTAAAAAAAATTCTTGAAAATAAGTTGTGGTCCTATAATATTTCTCCTCATAGTACCACAGGTTTATCTCCATTTTCTTTGTTAAGAAATAGGAATGTTCATACTAAATTGTGTCCTACTTGGTTATGTCAAAAGAGTCTTGAGACCAACCTTAAAAAGGAAATTTCTATTTCTCATGATTGTAATGTGTCTAGTAGAGTTTTACAAAAACAGAATGTGATGAAAGAAAAACATGATTTTGGAAGACGTTTTACTTCTGTTGATCTGAAAATTGGTGATTGGGTCCTTATTAGGAATCCAAAGAGAGTTTTGAAAGGTCTCTCCAAATTTTCTACTCCTGTTCAGGTAACCTCTGTTAGTAAAGCCTCTGCTTTGCTTGGTAGTAGAGGATGGTGGAGTAAAAGGGCTTTGGTACATTTAACTAATTCTCAAGCACGTTCGTTGCTCAACTTGACTAAGGAACAATTTGATCAGTGTGATTGGTCATTTTGGATGAATGCCCCTGTTTCAAGTACCTCCTCTACTTTAGATGGTGCATCCATTCATCCAGATTTAGGTTCTCCTTCAAATCAAACAGTTTCTCCTTTCTCCTCTTCTTCAGAGGGTGTAGAGGGTGAAACTCGTCAATCTTTAGATTCGACTGTTAGGTGTAGGAGGTTACCAGTCAGGTTTAATGATTATATTCTGGGTTACAATTTGTCATTTGGTTTGCAGTAACTGATTTTGTTTTATTCATGTATGTTTTATTTTCTTTCATTGTGAAGAGGGAGAAGTTGTGGTATACTGCTGTGCATTCTCGTGCTGTTCTCAGCGCGCGAAAGCATTTCTCCTTGTTCCCCTTTCAATGGTGTTCTTAGTTCTCTGTTCTGTTCTAGTGCTCTGGTCAACGTTTGTCAGTTGCCCGGGGTCCTGGAGCAGAGCAGCTGTGTACCTGTGGGTGTCTCTTGTATCCTACAATAAAGAAAACTACAAATTCACCTGAAGACTCCTGCCTCCTTCTTCATCCCACTTACTTCAGTCTGATGGTACAGCATTCTTGGCGGTCCTATGGACCTGGTGGCACAGAGTGCTTTGTGGTCTGATGGTACAGCATTCTTGGTGGTCCTATGGACCTGGTGGCACAGAGTGCTTGGTGGGCTGATGGCTCTGATGGTACAGCGTTCTTGGTGGTCCTATGGACCTGGTGGCACAGAGTGCTTGGTGGGCTGATGGTACAGCATTCTTGGTTGTCCATTGGACCTGGTGGCACAGAGTGCTCGGTGGTCTGATGGGTCAGATGGTACAGCATTCTTGGTGGTTCTATATACCTGGTGGCACAGAGTGCTTGGTGGGTTGATGGCTTTGATGGTACAGCGTTCTTGGTGGTCCTATGGACCTGGTGGCACAGAGTGCTTTGTGGTCTGATGGTACAGCGTTCTTGGTGGTCCTATGGACCTGGTGGCACAGAGTGCTTGGTGGTCTGGTGGTACAGCGTTCTTGGTGGTCCTATGGACCTGGTGGCACAGAGTGCTTGGTGGGCTGATGGCTCTGATCATACAGCATTCTTGGTGGTCCTATGGACCTGGTGGCACAGAGTGCTTGGTGGGCTGATGGTACAGCATTCTTGATTGTCTATTGGACCTGGTGGCCCGGAGTGCTCGGTTGTCTGATGGGTCTGATGGTACAGCGTTCTTGGTGGTTCTATATACCTGGTGGCACAGAGTGCTTGGTGGGTTGATGGCTCTGATGGTACAGCATACTTGGTGGTCCTATGGACCTGGTGGCACAGAGTGCTTGGTGGGTCGATGGCTCTGATGGTACAACGTTCTTGGTGGTCCTATGGACCTGGTGGCACAGAGTGCTTTGTGGTCTGACGGCTCTGATGGTACAGCGTTCTTGGTGGTCCTATGGACCTGGTGGCACAGAGTGCTTTGTGGTCTGATGGGTCTGATGGTACAGCGTCCTTGGTGGTCCTATGGACCTGGTGGCACAGAGTGTTTGGTGGTCTGGTGGTACAGCGTTCTTGGTGGTCCTATGGACCTGGTGGCACAGAGTGCTTGGTGGGCTGATGGCTCTGATGGTACAGCGTTCTTGGTGGTCCTATGGACCTGGTGGCACAGAGTGCTTGGTGGGCTGATGATACAGCATTCTTGGTTGTCTATTGGACCTGGTGGCACAGAGTGCTCGGTTGTCTGATGGGTCTGATGGTACAGCATGCTTGGTGGTCCTGTGGACCTGGTGGCACAGAGTGCTTTGTGGACTGATGGGTCTGATGGTACAGTGTTCTTGGTGGGCTAGTGCGTCTGGTGGTCCCAAAGGCCTGGCAGTACAGTGCGTCTGGTGCACCAAAAGTTCTGTTTATTAAACGAGTTAGGTGGCCCGAAGGGCCCTGATGCCCCTATCTACCTGGCATATACTACCAGGGGGGTATTTTTAGGGTACTGGATTGGCCAGTGTGATAGTTTGGGAATTGTATGTATTTGTGAACGGGCATTGACTCTTTTGTTAAGCAATGACTGACTTTTGAGCAGCGGTCTATGCTGTAGTGGAAAGGTTTTTGGAAAGGAAGGGATGTACTGATTGCAAACGAATTATAAAAGGAGGGCTGCAAGATACGCCTGTCCTGATAGGCGTGTACACCGAGTGACCACAGTGGCTTCAGACAAGCAACTTGCTTTCTCACTATCTGTCCTAACAGCTGTGCATTACAGGTGTGTACATGACAATGCATTCTTCATTCAGGGAACTTTCTCGACATTTTGGTTAAAGGTGCCTGCATAGTTTTCATTGTCGTGCATAGAAACAAACAACCCTCACACCTGTTAACCGATGCCCCACACCAGTTTCAGAGTTTTCGTTGAACTGAATCAATATTCGAAGGAAAAAAAACCCACACAGACAATCATAAATGTTCTGAAAAATAGTTTTGAAATGTGTCTACAGCAGCGAGACGTCCTTGTTGACTAGTATTAAAGGCCCAGCCTGAAAAAAGTAGACAGGAGTACTAAATATGGAAATAAATAAAACCCTTTTGTGTTGGCCATTGTGCACACTCCTGCATAATGGAGCGCACATGGCTGGCCAGCTCCAGGCTCGTCTGGTGCCGAACCGGTTACTGGACACATTCCAGTTATTCGTCCCAGATGCCCAGCTCAGGTGACCTCAAGCCACATCTTGGCACTGGCAGTAGCTTACTTTTGTGTTCTGATCCTCTTACACTTAGCTGCTGCAGTTTGCACGCTACTTGCGGTCTCCTTACAGTCCCCTGGGTGGGAAGGTCTCGCTCAGGGACAACTGCCCTATTTTGCATGGCCATGTCGTGAGGAATTAGATCATAATCCCCCAGCTCTATTTAAAAATGAGTACCCCGAGGTCCTCACCTTCTTCCAAGGACACTCGGCTTCGCTTTTTACATGACCTTCTGTTGTTACTTGAAAGGGTCCGCTATTCACTGAACCAGGGACATTTTAAGGTTCAAGAACAGTTTATAATTTATGATCAGGTTTCAGCTCTTTCATGCTTTCTTTGGCCAGATCACTGAGAGGACTCAGACACACTCTTCCAAATTCTAGATGTGTTTACATCTAATATTTAGGGATAGTGACATTTTTTTTCAAAATTTTAACACGGCAGCAGCTCACTAATATTACTGCAAATAATCTCTGACACCCTCTCAATTCTACAATGCGAGGTCCTGTTTTCATTAAAAGAAACGTTTTTTAGGTCTATTGCATGAAACAAAAACAACATTTCTCTGCTAAATGTCTCTAATAGACTCTCCCACATCACCCACATTACACATAAATTGAAGCGAATCTGTATTTAAAACAATCTGTTTATGAATTATTCAAGATAATCAGGGCAAGACTCTCTGCAAGACAGAGCTGGTCAATGAGGAGGCACCCTGAAAGGCCGGGGCACTGGGCCAGAGCCCACGTTACCCATGCCTTAAAACGTCTCTGCTCTGAACTTCACAACACCAATTTTGCAGACTATTAATCAGTGCTGCAGAGCTTTGGGGTGCAGAAGGTCCCTTTCCCTGAAGCATCTCAGACGCACCGGTTGTCCTGAAGCTGCATCTTGAGACAAGGCCTGGGAGATGAATGGAGGTAAGAAGGCTGTCAACCATACCCCGCTGCATATCTTACGACTGGATTTGAGATCAAGGTAACACAGCTGTGTGCAGCTCACTGTAGTCCAATAAATGAACAACCCTGCACCTTTGCCTCTGGCACGAGTTTACTTTACTGTGGGTAGGGAACGCCCAGGCACTCGGATCAATAATGCTCATTTTCTATGTTGACTATTTAACAGTGAGATCTTGTCCTTGAAAACTGAGGCCATAGCCCCATCTGTTCGCCAGGCTCTTTCTAGGATCGCACATTTCTGCCTGCAGCCAATATCTCCAGGGCACTTCAGGTAATCTTACAACCTGGCGGGAAAATTAGATGCTGTCTAGTTGTTATTTCACACTGATGAAACAAGAAACCATAGCTCAAATCCCACCTTCCTGATGAGGACAAAACATGTGACAATGGGCATCTTACTCACTGTTTTAGTTCAGTAAGAACCTAAAAACTATGCCCTTCAGCAGCCCTGACTGAACCCTGCCTTCTAAGGTATTCTTTTTGCTGTGCCATACTATTGTCCGCCGATAGCGCCGGGAGACCCTTTTGGGTAGCTGCACACTTTATAAGCTTCTTAAATAAATAAAATATGACTTTCTTTTCTAGTGCCAAGGTTCCCTTATCCAGTGCTTCACATGGAAAAATATAAGTGAAGGTACTCTGTACTAGAGTACCTGCTTGTTTCTGCGAAGTGCTGGTACTCTCCAGTACCGACCCATTTAAAGCACTGCCCTTATCTCTTCACAATGGGAGCGTTGAGGAATAAACCAAATGGTGATACTAACTGGTCAATGAAAACCTGAAACCTTACTCAGTAACAATGTGGTTGTATAGCTTTCGAATATTTTCCTCTTTAACTCCCTGCTTTTTCAAGAAAGGAAGAACCTTCCAAGTGGCAAGAAAGGCAGGAAAGATCCACGAGTGGGTAGCGAGAGGTGAGGGGAGACAGGAGGGATCAAGTAAAATATTTGAGAAACGACTTTCAGCACTTAATGAAGCATCATTAAATGATGAGTTACAGCACTGCCAGAATGAGTGACCGACTCAACACTGCCACTCATGCGAGGAGCGCTGGGCATTCGCGTTACATACATGCTGGTATTAAGTTATTGGTACCTCAAAGGATAGGGTTAATTTATGATCAAGGGATGCAGCCAGCCAAGGAATCACCTGTGATGTGGCGTCCTGCATTACCCTGCTCTAGAGGGGTGTCCAACAATTCAGGGGCCCCTCAGCCATTCAGGGGGGCCCTATTAAACCCAATGCCAATGAACATCTGTGAGTTATTGTATACTCAGGGGTCCGTCTTCACATTCTTTAGGGGGGGCGAGGGGTATAAATTTGCATTAGGATGCCAGTTCATGGGTGTAATGGCTGGAGAAACTGTGATAGGAGGATCCTGCCAGAGCCTTTGGTGGTTCTGGCAGGTTGTTAGCACGTGCTCACCACATCACCCAGAAGCAGTCAATTTACATTAGTACAGAGCAATTGTTGTTACACAGTAACCACTGCAAGATAAAAGCAACGATGAGGTAATTCAGATAGTGGTGCAAATTATAGAAAAAGGGATTTGTAAATTGTGTGGCAAACAAATGAAACTGCTTCCACGAGCAGTGGTAAGGACAAAATCAATAAGAAAGTTTTAAGAGGCATTAACAATAATACGACAGAGCAGACTAAGCTCAGAACTGTGTAGTTACAACTGACTCAACAGTGGAAAATGTGGAGATCAATTGGGTTGGGATGTCTTTGTCTGCCATCACAATCATCTATACTATGTTACATTTTTTATTTTAATGGCATAAGAGGGGCTCATGCCTATTTAAGAACTTTGTGAAAGCACTGACCCTTTACCTTGCCGTATGGAAACAAATCTTCCATTTGAAGCCACAAACACCACCTGCGGGTGGCTCTCCTCCAGGTCGAAAAGTTCGTCCTTGCCGGGCTTGGAGCTCCTCCCTGATCGCAGAGTCCCTGTTGGGCCCATGGGAGTCAGATACTTGCCGACACAGTCCTTGAAGGCTAGTTTGCCAGTCTTGAACTCCAGGGTGTAGCGGGTCGCCTCTTCAGGCTCTTTGACCAGCCGCCCATCGTTCCTCAGGTACCTGTTGTCGCAGGTCTTCAGGCAGTAGCGTTTATCCAGGAAGATGAGAGTGATCAGGGAATCCACCCCCCATGGGATGTTGCTGTCAGTAGAGATCTCGTCCTCCTGGGCGCTGAGGTGCGCATACCTTCTCCGGCTGACGCTCAACAGATTGGCTTGGGGGTGGATCGCCAGGTGCACTGCCCACAGCTCGCTCTCCGTAATGGTCTGGGCGAAGCAGGAGAGCTTGTCATGGGAGCCTCCAAAGAACCGCTTGTGGGGCTCCGATTGTAAGGCCCACCGTCCATCGGACTGGGCCGTAATTGTGAACCTGCAGTCTGCTTCAGGCTTCTCGGCCTCACAAGATACCCTACCATCTTTGTCGGCAGTCAGGTACCTGCCCAGATGGCTCTTCAAGTAGACTGTGCCATTGTCGACCTCATCCTGCTCCAGAGACCATATCTGCTTCCTCTTTAGGCTTGGTGCCGAAGCGTAGACCTTGAAGCCAAAGGCTTCAGCAGTCAGATACCGGCTCTCAGAGTTGAGCAAGCCAAACTGAATCTTCAGGACCTGGTGTATTCCGTTGGATGGCATCTTTCACCCAAAGAAGCCGTCGTGTGTATTGCGACCAATCGCCCAATGTGTCCTGTTTTTCACTGCAGCACTCTGGAATGCCCGCACAGGAATGCGAGGCACCTGTCAAGCAGCGCGGCCAGGGAATATCTGGATTAGTGGGACTGAACTCTGGACCTCCTCAGCCCCGCAGCTGATGACGTGGCCTTGATCCGCCGGCTGGCCCCCAGCCGCTCGGAGCGCGGTACCTCCTGCATCTAAGCTGCAGGTTGTTGACGAGTGCGCAGACCGGTCATGCGACCTCCTGCCCCCAACAGACCTAATGTTCAGGAGAGGGACTAATGCGGCCCATGGTTTTACTCCGGCGGGGGCCCGGCCGCGGCTAGTTGGGTCTGTGGTCCGGTTAATTAAGTGCCTCTAGGATTACCAGAATTCTCTCCAAGATCCCATTGAGCCGGCGGCTGTGGGCAGCCAATCGCTGTGGACGTCTGCTTAAGACACAAAGGGAAGGTCGCGCACAATGTGGCACAAAGGACCCTTTGTGAGTGCCCTATTCACGTGCCCAGCTCCTCGACATAAACGCCGTCGATGCTTTTAAGTGCCCCTTCCACAGGTACCTTTGTTCCCTTTGCCGCCACAGAGCGACGGCTCTCTCTCTGCGCACGCTGCCTCCCAGGCTCCTCTTACCACCGCAGCCCTCCACGCAACCGGCTACCTTGCGGCAGGTGGAAAGAAAGAAATAGGGCCGGTAACCGGAGCCCCGCAACCGGCCTGCCCCCACCATGCGCCGAGTTCTCTCGGCGCGTATCCCTTCCTTTTGCACTTGTATAAAGTTACCTGGTTCTCTGATTCCCCCGGTGTGGCTCCAGGTCACCTCCCCCCACCTGCCGGCACTCTCTACTCCAATAGCTAATCTCGTTAGCAGTGGGCCTGACGCTCCATCCGTGTAATCCGGTTAGCCTTCTTGCAGGCACCCCATGGCCAGACTGAGCCTCCATCTGTTGCGAGGCGCCCGGTGAGCTCTAAATACGCGCCCAGTGCCCCCCTGCCGGGAGGGGCCACGTGCAACCATCAGGAGGAGGGCACGTCTTTGCAAGGCGCGCGTCAACCGCTAAACTACGTGCCGAACGACTAGGCCAAAAGCCTGTTGTATACAGAGAGGGGCCGTGGTGGACACAGGGCTGAGCTTTATTAGAGCCACGCTCAACGGATCTGTAAACGTGGTGTGGCTGGGGCAGCCACTTCAAGGCAAAGGCTGAGCTCGATTGGAAACTGTAGTGTCACCCGGCCTCTACAATGCTTTGTAATTCTTCCACTGGGATAAATAAAGGGCGGAGTGGTCGCTCGTGGCCACTCCGGGGAGTTCTGTGCTTTACCTTGGTGTGCATGTGGTTTGTGCCCAGAGCGGCTACAGCCAAACCGGGTCTACATGAGGCAAACCTCACACTGCAAACGAGGATGGTGGTTACCTGTTCGTGCCACTGCCACCATTGCTGCTTAGCCCATATGCTCCATGCAGCTGTGAGTGGTGTGGCTCCCTCTACATGGCAGTTGGCCAGTTTCAGAGCTCCTTCTTGCCCGCGCTAGCCCACCGGCTGTGTGACGAAAGGAAGAGCCACTCCTCCCCTTGCAATCACTGGACTGCATGTATTCGGCCAGGCCGCGCCGCATCCCTGGAGCAGCAATACCTCGTCACACCTGGGCCTAACGGCTACATGAAGCCCGGTGATGGGAGGAAAGCAGCGGCTGATCCCCATGGACACACGCAGTCGGCTGAAGTGAGGGCCGCCACGGTATAGGACCATGACTGCTCCACTTACAGGTGTGCGTTTCACACCTCCATAGAGCATCCAGATTTGGCTGGTGTGGCAGGTGCGACAGGTGGTGGGGGATAATTCCCACATTTGCACTTTTAGAGCTCATGCCCCCGGTTCCCATTCATCAGTTACGGCATGATCACCGTTCAGTGAGTTGGTGCACCCACCTATGGTGGCCCCACGTTGGCGCTCTTGGGTTGGTTGCCTGCAACACTACTTTCGCCCCAACTGCAAAATGGATGGGGTGGTAAAGAGGTCGCTGTTGCTTCATTTCGGAGGGGCAGAGCTGTACGACGTTTGGAAACCTCCCCAACATAAGGGGGGACACTGACTTTGATGCTTCAGTGGCAGCCCTGAACCGGCATTTCAACCCCTAGCTCAACCCTGATTATGAGCGGTTCAAGCTGCAGCAGGCCTGACGGTCTGAAGATGAATCAGTGGATGTTTTTTATATGTAACTCAGAAAGTTGACATCAACCAGTCTGATGAGATCAGATCCTAGCTGATACAGAGTTGCAGGACAGCGGTCCTGAGGAGACATACTGCACCAGGTAGGGATCTCGCTGGATGCAATATTAGTCCTCACGCGGTCAGAGAAACTGGTGAACAGCCAGGCCGATGACATGGAGGTGGCGTTGATGAGAAGAGTGGCCCGACAGAGGAAGCCCGCATTTTGAAGGAAGAAATGGTGGACACCATCCAGAGAGAGCTTGCATGTCCATATACCCCCAACGTGCCAAAGCCACCAGAAGAAAAATGTGGCAACTGCAGTCTGGCACATTGAACACCAAATATCTGCCCATATAGGCGAGTGAATCACTTCGTCAAAGGGTGCCGAAGTGAAGGATAGGGTGCTGGCGCAGTGTACAGAGTAAATCGAAAACTTTTGGTTGAGGAGGAAGAGAACGACGGCCCATCGGCAAGGGCAATACAAGAGCCTACCTCGACGACAATTAAGTATTCACTATCTCTTTCAGTGGCGTCACTAGGGTTGGTGTCACCCGGTGCGGGTAACTCATGGTGTCACCCCCTCACGACTTATCGCATGGACCTCCTCCGCTCCGAGTCCGCCAGTGGACACAGATGGCAAATTCCCAGAGTACTGACATGACCACCACAGCATTTTCATAAAAAGTTATGGCTGGCCAATCAGAACGTCAATTACAGCAGTACCATACCAGGTTTTGCAGTACCCCATTGAATGACTGGAAAAAATGCTCCCTCAGCAAGTAATTTTTAATTTTTAGTGCATAACGGTCCAGATATCACTACCTTTTCTGAAAAATGTACCCCTTCATAAGCACACCAAGGACTTATTTCTACAAATATTTCTGTGGCTGGCACCTGTTTCGGGCCCCTACACGGCCTTAGACCTATCCTGGGGTTTTTTGATCCAGCCACACGCTAGCTGATCATTCAGGCCACCATTCTGTCTCGCATAGACTACGATAACTCACTTTTGTTAGGGGCTATCATGGCGGATGTGAACCGCTTGCAGAGAGTCCAAAATGCTGCTGCACGGGTCTTGCTTAGGCTCCCTAGATCTTGCCCTACGTCGGACGTCATTAAGCGACTACATTGGCTGCCCGTGCCGAGAAAGATTGAGTTTAAAGCGCTTTGCTTAGCTTTTAAAATATTTAAACTATCATCCCCTGAAATTTTATCTAAGCTACTGATCCCATATGTTCCCAACCGCCAATTACGTTCTGCGGAGCAGCTGTTGGCTGTGGTCCCTCGTGTAAAATGCGGTAGAGCTGGGGGGAGGTCTTTTGGCCTTTTGGCCGCCAAGCTGTGGAACTCTCTTCCTGCACAGATTTGCCGTCTGGATGGGCTTCTTCCCTTCCGTAGGGCCATCAAAATGTTTCTGTTCCTAATATGATAGTCTTGCTGCCGCTGCTTTTTGCCTCCAGCGCCAGGACGCCCCTTTGCTGGGGCAGCTGTGCGCTCTATAAAATTACTTAATAATAATAATAATAATAATACCACCATTTGCTAGTGCCCCTCAAGTCTCCATAACCACTATCTCTTAGATTCATTTCGTTTTACAGCACGCACCACTCATGCCAGTTTAAGATGTCAACATTTTTTACATCACACATGCATTGCACAGGGACAATCATCGCTGTGAAAATCAGTATATAGGAAATGTTACATAAGACAGAGACCTGCAAGGGATAGGAGTCACATGTCATCTATACTGGTAGGCAGTATAGTTTAAGAGTCCTTGGACTGGAAAAGCACGAATTCAGAATTAAAAATTTAAAACCATTGTTAGGGGTTTTCATTAATAAAAAGTAGTGATTTTTACCCAAATGACACCCTTTTGCAATATTAGGACAAAGAAAGTCTGGGCAAAAATTATATTGCTTTAATATTTTCCATGCCGTTTGCCTGCAGCTTGTGATGGCAGTTAATAGCTCACTGCTCTATATTAAGATTTTAACTTATAAACTGAAAGTAAGAAAAGGATCTCAGACCAAACTGGTAACCCATTGACCTATTTTTTTATTATATGCACTTTGTGATGTTAATGGGATACGCACTTTGCAGCAGGCATGTTAAACCTCTGCCCTACGATCTGTCAATACTTTCAATAGAAAAGGCTCCGGACTCTCTCCAGGAAGAACATTAATCACTGGAATCGTCATTTTTATTGCAGGGACAAACTAAGTATGCGGCATCCGGTGCTTTTAAAGCGTTGAACATGGTGCCCCCACACCAAGTCAGCGCTGGAGCCAGGCAGCATAATTAACCAGTTTAGTGTCACCCCATGATGGGGTGACACCCGGTGCGGTCCGCACCCCCCCTAGTGACGCCACTGATCTCTTTCACAGGCAAAGAGGGCAGTCGGAATCGGCCACCACTGATGTACACTGTGAGACGCTGGGCTGGTATATGATGTACACTTATGTAAGTGGAGATCTTGCACCAGTCCAGACAACCCTTATGGAGATTTAAGAGGTCTTAGACACCCTTAGAAAGCTCTCTGAGAGGTAGCTGTGGAGCGCAGCCTTCAGGCTTAGTCCTGAAGGCATGTAAAGCAGCTTGTTTTACAAGAATGCAATCTCATAATATAGATTTAGTGAAAAATAACCACACAAGTTATTTATACACAAGCATTGAAAATGCAATAGATTTCGCCTTTAAGTTAAAGCCATTTGCTTTGCTAATGGTATTGTATAGCAAAGCAGATGGCTTTAACTTAATGAAAGGCGAGACCTATTGCACTTTTATGCCTGTTTCTGACAGCTTCCTCGTTGCAGGAGGACACGCCCCCTCTCATTCGTGTTGTCTGATCGGTGGTTTCCAGCCACAAATGCATTTGCAAGCCATACGTAGCAGTGTTATTCTAAGTAGGAAGAGACGCCCCGTATAACCCACACCCCCTACTTTTCCCCCGATTCAAAATGAGACATTTCCGACTTGCAGAGTACCCCGCGTTTGAAATGAGTGTTCCTCGCACGTAGAGCCCAAGCCTGTGAGCCTTTAAACTGCAAGTTTTGTGACTGCAAGAGTTTGATACATTAGGTCCTATGTAATGGTAGATTGTCATCTCAAGGAGCCTACCCACAATGCATTGTACCTGCCACCTGAGGAGGCAAAACTGGTTTGTAGTGAGATTGGAATTGTCAGACTAAAGTAATTTACAGTAAAGTAGCTGAGTCAGCTAATGCTAATGAACCTGCTGTAGAAATCATAGCGGCACCAGAGTCAGCTCGCAGCAGGGAAATCAGCTCACGCAAACACACATCCTTCCAGAGTCGAACGACCGAGTAGCACTGGGTGCCATCAACTTCAGAAGTGGTACCAGGTGTATGTACAGGGCTCCGACACACAAAGTCTCGGGGAACAGAGCCGGTAGAAGCGCTACATGTATATATATTAAAAGTACATTTTATTCTGATTTCTTGCCAGAAGCGTGTGGGTTATGGAAGGTAACTTTAAAGCTCCCTTGAGCAGCGGGCTGACGAGCCTGGGATCCCGCACCTACGCGCCTGAGTGGTACTATACCTGGCAGATATTGGCAGCCATCGGCAACCCCAGTACACGGCCTATCCCTGCTGATGAGGGGTAATACCCCGAAACACGTGTCCAGGGATGGCGAAGACAGCAAAGATAGCAGACGATCGAAAGATGATGCATTGCGAACACTTTACTACATTGACCAGAGTCCTTAGGGGCGACACCGCCGGTGTGTGAGTAGTGTGCGACCCCACCCCCATTTGTAGGGTTATGGAAGGTGACCTGTTCATCTTGTTGGGTCGAAAACACTGTGTAAATAAGTTTCCAAAAGTGGCTGAAAATGAAGGCCTACCTGGAGCATAGATAGTTCTGTGGGTTCTGCCTCAGGTCTGGAGGTGTGTTGCACCCTCCTGGTCACAGATTTGCACCTGACAGCGCTGATCCATCCTTTCCTCTGTCAGTGGTCCTAACTAAAGTGCCACTCAGGGGAGGTAGGCCGACAACATCTGTTTTCACTCAGACATTGCTGCAGGACAGCGCCAGCCCCCTCTCTCCCGAAGGGACAGTCAGTCCACCATGCCCTCTGCTCTGTGAACCCCTTACCTCTCCTGCTGCTGTCCTTTAGGCTGGATGCTCGTGGGCTTAGCACCCGTGAGTACATTTCCGAGGTGGGAAAGGCCGTACTCTGTGATCTTCGGTGCTTCTATTCTGTGAGGCGCAAGGCACCGGAGCGCCCTCCCTGGACACTCGCCCGGAGGCACTGTGCAGCCCCGCGGGATCTCTCGTTTGTTTTGGTTTGAGACAACCAGGCAGCCGTCCTTCTGGTAAAACCGGTTTAGGAAACGGGGATTTCAACTGAAGACAGCCGCACGCAAGCTCCAGGGCTCCTCTGAGGTTATTTTTAATTCGGTAAAAAAACAGAAAGGCCCACTATAAAGGTAGGACGTGTCACCAGTTAGAAAACGAAAGTGGTAAGACTTTGAAATGGAGGATAAAGCGACAACTGAAGTCCAGGTGCTAAGGCAAGTGTGAAAACGTATAGTGCTTTTTCGCTCCATTTGTGTATTTATTTATAATGTGTTACTTTAAAATTAGAAGGACTATTGCCCTGAGCACTTAACACTTATAAAAACTAGAGGGGTTACCTGATCCAGTCCTCCCACCCCGTTTAACTACAAAAACACTCGAAAAGCCTCCCTCGCGATTGCCCAGTGCCATAACCAAAGCCCCCCCTTTACCCCCGTGCACCGCAACTTCCGCGAGTACACCACAGCTAAATCCCTGCACTCCAGCTGTACAGCAACTCCGCTGCCCAGTATTGCTGCATGGCTCCTACGCAATGACTGCTGCTTGCAAAAGACGACGATTGCCGGTCCCCCAACGTCCCGTAGACTCGCCGACCTGTAGAAGACAAGACAAAACAAAAGAAGATTCTTTAAGTCCCCTGCACACGGAGCCGGCGCTGAAAGAAGGACCGCGATGCAAGCATTGGGGCCAATCCCAGCGCGGCTCGCAGTGACGTAGGAGCCCACAGCTGATGAAGCACCCGGCGGTGATCTCTTGTCTTTATGGGGTCATGTGTTTAAACACATGGTCCCAAAAAGATAAGAAACCTTTTACGCTAGAAGGAAAGCAGGCAAGCCCGTCCAAGTGGGCCGTCTGAAAAAAAGAAAAGTCTACTTCAGGAAAAGCTCTTTCTCAATGGCTGGCCACGTTTAGCATAAATGGTGACAATAGCCAATGGGTAAGAGGGGCGGGGTTGAAGCCCTTTAATGAAAGTCCTCCAAAACATAAAATCTCTCCAAGCGAGCTGCGCATGTGCGCAGCAATGCTAGCCGAGACCTAAAAATATGTATTTATTATATAATACTCTCTAACACATACAAATATCTCCGACCCGGAGATATGGGCAATGCGCACAATACTTGCAAGAAATCACAGTAAATAGCACAAAATACTTAGGGGTCCCCAGGGGGGATCAAACCATATACTATGAAAGTGGTATAAGAACCACAACTTGAGTCAAGACAGTGTCAAGAGGATGTAGAAGGGCTGGGGACCCAAGCAACCACCCAATGTGAATATCTAGGAACCCAATGGAGAGCGTGTGCAGTGTGACTACACAACTGCATGTTCCGTACACGTCTACCTGTAAGGCGGGTTGGATTTTTAAAGATTAAGGACCCTTCCCAACAGACCCTGAAGAAACCCAGTGGAAGACAGAAGGTTGGAGAGCCACCCCACCCGTGGATACTCTAGTACCCACATTACCTACACCAGGGAAGACGGATGCATACATGTGAATTAGTGTCGGAAACCGCACTTAAACCCAATGGAGGACTTCAGAACAGTGTCCCTGCTGAAGAAGGAGAAAGTGTTGGTGTAATCCGAAGGTGGTTTCTAGAGGAGAGGTACCTGCAAGCAGAGGAGACAGAGTCTATGTCACTCAGGGGTGACCAGGAGACTTGGAAGACGAATACCCCTGATGTTGATTGTGGCAGGAGAATTGACGGGGACCATAACTCTGCAGCTGTGAGGACCAGGCAATGGTGAGGTGAACCAGGAGCTGTGCACGAGCTGTCCCACGAATGATATCAAGTGCAGAGTGGTAGATGTCTGGAGGGAGCACCAACAAGCCTTGGCAAAGGCAAGCCATACAGTAATCAAAGAAGGAGCAACGTCGGGACCAGCAAAGTCCAGGAGACTCACCAAAGACAGGGGAATCAGGGCTGACCCCGAGGGGCAATCCTTTAGTGTAACAGTACTGTCTGGTGCAATCCAATTGCAGTCATGTGAAACACATTGATTCAAATTAAGTAAAGCCCAGGACTAGATTATTGCATGTTTTGGGTTGCTTTGACCTCTGGTAAACCTACACATGATTGTTTCCTTTACTGTCTGTTACTTCCAATCAGGGGCGTAACACAGGCTCCCAATCCCACCGCGGGGGGGGGGGCAGCTGCAGGGTCCCTCCTCAGCACAGTACTCAGGCCTAAGCGCTCCGAATAAAATCCGGAGCTGGGGCCCCTCCGTGTACATTGCAGGGGGGCCCCTTAAACTTTCGTTATGCCACTGTTCCAATCCTGTATTTATGTTGGGGAAAACAAAACTATAGGAATGCAAAGGCAAAGCTAGGATCAAATGAATGATTGACACCTTACACCTAACACTATAATGTAAAGTTAATGTTTCTATGCATTTCAGCCAGGGTTGCAACCAGGGAAAAGTTCCAATCATATGTTCAGGTTTTAAGAACCTCCAAAGACTCAGACATGATACTGAATTCGATTCGAACTTTATAGAACATATCCCGTGTTTATTTTCCACATGGTGTTTCTGTCCTAGTATACCTTAATTTCAAGCTGTTTTAATGTGGCATTATTTTCGTGTCACTCTTTCCTGTGATAGTTCATCAGTGCCCAACACAATTTGATCCTGCGTTCAATGGCTGCGGGGCTAGTGAGCGTAGGGACAAGACCAAAGGCTTGGCTAAAAAGAACTAAATATTCTGTAACTATTTCGTTAGTTTTTCACCTTCAAGTAGCTACACATAAAATAAAATACACCTTAAATGAAAAATAAAGGCAATTTTGAAAAATCAGTGAGGGATGCACTTTTATATGTTGTGAAACCCTAATTGGTTAATGCACTCACGGAAGATATCTTTGTGTGTAGCCAGAAAGCCACGGAATTGAATTCTGGTTGGTGCAGTGGGGAACAGTGAACAGTTTTTAGTGTTATGAGGTCCCAGCCTTTGACAGGAAAGCTCTATAAATACGTACAGCAAAAGACAAACAACTGACGGACGGAATGGAAAACAAATCAAAACTTTGACCCCATTCAAGAGATATGGGTTAAATCCATAATTGTTTTGCTCATATGCAAATCAGTCTTGACCCTGTGCCACAGTCCAGCCCGAATTGCCAAGCCAGGTCCTCCCCGGACCACAAAAAAGCATCCTAGGACCGGTTTCGGGGTTTCACCCCTCATCAGCCAGGATAGCTTGAATTCAGTGGCACAGTGAGCTCGGGACCCACGCATACCCAGCGTACTTAGGGTGAGAAAGGAAAAGACACACAATTGATGGACGGAATGCAGAACAAATCAAAACATTCACTCCTAGTCAAGAGATCTGGGCTAAATTCATCATTCTATTGCTCACCATGTCACCCCAGTTTAGACCTGGCCATAAATATGCCTTAATGTGTACGGCATCAAAACAGTATAGGACATATTGCCACAAAGTGCACAAAAAGAATTGTCTAAGACTATAAAAAGTGCGTCCAAAAATAGATCCGAGTAATATGCAGACTGTGCCTAGTGCAAACATGTTTTCAAACTGTCCCTCAAAAGCACGCACTCAACAGCTTCTCAGGTCACCTTACAATACCTATCAAAAAGAATGCTCTTCAAGTGACTCCATCAATTACAGACAATACTGGCTTCAGAGCAGTCTTTACATAAGCAGAATAACCAAATGTGCATATTTGCATTTCTTTCAGGCAGCACACACCTTGGCAAGGAGGCTTGTTTCTTGTCCAGTTGTCTGTTCCTCCCCCGACTTCACAGCACAGGAGACTCACTCTCCCCTTCCTCGTCAGCTAAGGCGCCTCAAATGATTAACCATCTGGGACGGTTGCCTTTTAATATACAGTAGGAAAACAGTTTTTGTCAAATTTAAAAAGTATGATCAGGTCATGTCCCTATATCCCACCCACTTCGACCTTTGCTTAAAGCACTTAGCACACTTCTGTGGTGGCCCTGCTGCACATTACTCAATGATCAACAAAAATAATTGATTCAGAAGGTCAAAGTGCCACTTTTGTCAAAACTTGCTCTGCATTTTGGGAACATGTTTTTCATATGGAAATATAAAGGGTGTCAAGTTCCAAAATTGCAAGCAATTCCTTAGACATCTAAGCTGGGCTAAGTAGAAAAGAGAGTATCTTTTCCATACAGAAAAGGCTGTTAAGTAAAGGCTATATTTATGTAGCCCCCATCCAGCTACCCAGAATGCTAGTCTTTAGTTCTTATACTGTGTATTTTTGAACTCGAGAGAGTGGGCATTCATCCTTTAGAGTCAGTGGATAAAATAAGTACCTCTGATTTGGTTAATAATACACAAGTGCAAAGATTTACTATGTTTCTAATGTGCAATCTATGACGTGTTCACATTAAGTGTGTGCGAAGTGTGCGTAATTGGGTTCTGTGCAAAATTTTGGTAAAGATACGCAAAAATTAAGCGTTATTACATGGAATGCAAATCAATCATTTCACACTATATTTTAGCATGAAATGTTCCCTTGTGTCAATTTGTAACGCAAGCACGCATTTTGTGCTAAAACAGTGCAACAAAACAAAAGCACCACTAACAACATCCACTATTGTTATGCTGTTCTTGTGAGCTAATGACGAATAATTACGCAGAGTGGCCTACTGCACCATATAGAGAACTTTAAAAAGCATAATGCAAAATTCTCTAAATGATATTAATGACACCAGCATAATTTAAATTTCGCCCATGTCTAGTTCACATTAGTACATTATATTCCTAATACATTCCTTGTTATGATCATATCACCTTATTGTAATTTTGATATACTATGGATGCATGGAGACACTGCCTTGTGTATCAAGATGTATTTACAGGGCATGGGTTGGAGGTGTCTAGTCATAATGCTTGAGCTGCCATCTTTTATATTCCCTACTGCCCTGGCTTCCCGAGTCATCGTCACTGAAATGCTTTTGTTTGTTGGAGTGAGAACAAGCCAGACCACAGCGGCAGCGGTTCTTGTATGTTTATTTGGGGGAACATCACTTACAACGCATTTTTTACAACGCACTACCATTACATCGCAACCATTACAACGCATACCATTACAACGCATTGCGCTGGGGGGCGCTCTAGGATAGGGAATATATTTAATTTACTATCCAACACCTTCCCTGCTATCCACGGGGACTGGAGTTGGAATAGTAAATTAAATAATTCACTATCCAGCGCCTAAAAGCATTATGCGTTGTAATGGACTGCGTGGTAAAAACCGCGTTGTAAAGGCATGCGATGTAAAAGCATGCGTTGTAGTGACACCAATCCGTTTATTTGCCTTTATATTGAGCTCCCTTGGCCTTCCCTAGCTCACTTCCTGGCCCCACAATTTCCTTGCGTCTTTTGCCCTTGGACTGAGATTTCTATTTTTAAAGTGATGTGTTACTTTCACTCCTGCATTTTTGTAATATTATTACTGCTTCCAAGTGCTACTACTATTATTACTACTACTAATAGTAATAATAATCATAATAATACAGATTTTTTGCATTATTACAATTTTTTTGTAATAAACCTACTAGAACATTCCCAAGGATATCACAATAAAAAGAAAAAAATGCATCAGTAGCAGTAATTGTTATAATAATAATACGTTGCTGTAAATAGTTTATGTGTGTGTGTGTACATGTGTATATGTGTACGTGTGAATGTGCATGTGGTAATTTCCATAGTATGAACATAGACAAAAGGCAGAAAACCCTGTACTAGGTCAAAGACAAGCATAAAGGGAAAAGAAAGGTCACTGGTTTGCCTACTATTAATTTGTTGTGATGTGGTGTTCTTTAAAAAGGTGCATTTTCATCTCTTTCCTAAAATGGAGCAATATTGGGCAGTCTTCAATGATACGGGGATGTTGTTGAATATCCTGGATTCCTAGATGAAAAAGACCTCCTGCCTTTTTAAAAATATTTTTTGCACTTCTTTGACTGTTTCTGACTGTGTCCGGGCCGCAGGTGTGCCGAGAACCACCAGAGAAGGTGAGCTTGTCTGCAGGCTAAGGAGGGTTGTTGATCCTGATGGCTTTGTAAATGATGCAACTGGTTTTGAAGATGGTGCAGGGGGAAACATCCTTTACACCGCAGTCAATACCGCAATATGCCTTTACACCACAGTCACTACTTCGACGTTACCAAGCAAGTCATTACAACGATTTTCTTTAGGGAACGCGTTGTTGGTCTGGTGTTGGATTTTAAGTCAAACAGCTTCCCTACTGATACACTGACTGGAGTTGGAATAGTGATTTATACTATTCCAAAGTCTAGCGGCCCCCTAAGGCAGGTCGTTGTAACAACTTGTGTGGTAAAGGAAAATGTAGTACCGTTGCAGTCAGGGTACTGACTGCTGTGTAAAGGCTTGCATGGGAAATGAATGTGGGTTTCTTTCAAACAACCTGGTGAGGGTCGGCAAGGGGAGCTAATGGAGTTCCATCAGGATGGGGGTGATTTGATCATATTTCTTTAAGCCCTTGATAGTGCCAGTTTGGATTCAGGGAGTCCATGGAGCAGGGCATTACCACCAACACAGATGGGAGAGTTTGAGGGATTGAACAGGAGTTCTGAAGTCTCTTTCTGTAAAAAGTGTTTTGGCTCTCTTTAGAAGAGAGAGCTTGTATCAGGCCATAATTGTTTTATGGCATGATGTTCCTTCAGGTTGAGGTTGGTGTCCAGGGGGAATCCAAGTGACTTGCCATTCAGTGAAATTTAGGGTTTGAAGCCATTAGGGTTCATGGCACTAAGACAGGTCTGTACAGTTTCTTGGTTGTTGTTCTTTAAAAAAGAAAATTCTGTCTTGATTGGGTTGAGAATAAGGGTGGGCATAATGTGCGTAATGGGGCTACGCGGAGTGCCACGGAGGGGGGACAATCTACGCACACTCCGTGTAGCCCCCCTACGTGCCGCCCATCTCCCTCCCTCCCTCCCCCCCTCCCAACTCATTAACAATTAAATTAGAAGTGTAAAAACAATTTAAAAGTAAGGGTAATGTCTTACCTGGGATGTGGCGTCCCGGGGCTCCCTCTTCCTCCTCCATCGCCGACTTCTTCATCACGCACGCACAGTTTTGATGAAGAAGGCGCGAGGGAGGAGGAAGAGGGAACCTCAAAACTGCGCATGCGTGTGCTCATGCATGCGCAGTTTTGATGCTGAAGTCGCGATGAAGGTGAAGAGGGAGCCTGGGACGCTGCATCTCAGGTAAGACGTTTCCCCTACTTATAAATAGTTTTTACACCTCTAATTTAATTGTTAATAGGGCAGGAGTGAGGCGGGGGCTGGGACCAACTCAGCTCTACCCTTGAATGTGTGGGGTGCTGCCTACTCCGCCTATTCTATGAAACGCGGAGTAGGTAACATTCCGCAAATTCCGTGGGCGGAGCGGAGCTCTCAGCCCAGAGTTAGTTGAGTATCAGGTGGACGGGCGAATTCTGGCCGCCGACCGACCGACATGACCCCCTCAACGTGAAGCTCCTCCAGTTCTGCCACCTAACTACCTTTTTCTGCGTGCCTCAATGCCCCTACCAAAGGCTATTCAGAAAAGGGGGTGGTGATGAACAGAGTGTCTGAATTAAGCAGACCACTCTTACCCAGTCCAAAGATCAGGGCTTGATCCATCACCGTTATTTATCTCACTGCACCATCCCAGCTCAGAACCTGGCTATATGCAAATCAGTCTGTCCCTGGCCCAGTGCATCATGGGAACAGGGCAGACTAAACTACCAAGCCAATTCTTCACCAGAAAGGAGACAAGCTACCGGGGACCGGTTTCTGGCATTTCAGCCGTCTTCGGCCCGGCTTGCTTGAATCCTGATGGTGCAGTGAGAAAGGGACTCATGTCTTAGTATACCCTGCCACACCTATAGTGGCCAAAAACGATTCAGAAAAACGGTGTTGGATCTAGCCCTGATCTCTTGACTGGGTGAGAGCTTTCTGCTTAATTCAGAGACTCTGTCCCTCACCACCCCTTGTTGTAAATATTTTTGTCCACCCTAAGCGTGGAAGGGTATTCTCAGATGTGAGACCCTTGCTCATTGCACCATCAGGATTCAAGCAAACCGGGCCGAAGACGGCTGTAATGCCAGAAACCGGTCCCCGGGAGCTTGTTTCCTTCCCAGTGTAAGAATTGGCTTTTGTAGTTTGGTTTGCCCTGTTCCCATCATGCACTGGGACAGGAACAGACTAATTTGCATACAGCCAGGTTCTGAAACTGGGATGGTGCAGTGAGCTAAAAAACGGTGTTGGATCTAGCCCTGATCTCTTGACTGGGTGAGAGCTTTCTGCTTAATTCAGAGACTCTGTCCCTCACCACCCCTTGTTGTAAATACCTACCAAAGGCTGTCACCCCCGGAGAGGTGAGGCACTACTTGCAGCCGCATAGCAGTATGAGGCATCAACCTTGAGAGGCAGATGCATACTGCACTCCACTGAGGTCTGTACAATCGGCCACTTAAGTGTACGCCAGTGCCCAGAGAATTACAAGGGCTACCTTCACCCCTGTTTCTGAGCCTCAGTGGCTCCCAGGCAGCCTGCGCTCCATTTTTTGAGCTGCACACCCCCCCCTTATGGTAAGGGTGGCCATCTGGGACACATCATCCAGACACTCTTGCCCACGCTGACAGGCTCATAGCTGCAATGACTCGTCCCTTTCCCAGGGCCCGCCCCATTGAAGCATCCTTCAAACCTCCTGGGGCCCCTTGCTGGTGGGACCACCTGCACCACTACTGCCCCCAGGACCTGAGTTGAGTGCAGGCAGCCTAAAAGTCTCCAACAACCCCCACCATCTGTTTATCACCATCTTCCTACCCACCAGGCTCTTGCAGGGGGAGATCGTTGTACTGCTTCTGTTGCCCTCTCCCCTTCCTCTTTTCTGTCTACCTGTAGATCATGACTGGGACCCGGGGGCCCATGCTGTACTGATACTCTATCCACAGACATAGGGGATGTGCCAAGTGCCCCCCTCCTCACAGCGTACCACTGCCTCATCATACTCCGGACTACACCTCTGTCCATTGTGGCTACAACCCCTTTTCCATTAGCATCTCACAAGACCCTGCTCCTCCTGCATTGCACCTCATGGCCTCACTGATTCGGCCTGCATCTTGGGGAATGCACCTCAGCCTGCCTCATCTGCTAGCTAGTCCAAATACACATTGCCAGGAACCATGGCACTTTTGCACTATTTGAATGGACAACATGGCCAGTGGTAAGGCCACTCATCAACTGCTATTCAGTGAGGAGGTGGGGGGCCTCAAAACAGTCTTCATGAGGCATGCCACCTCTCCATCCAGAGGCCTCCATTGAACTCATTCTGAAAGAAATATTAGCGGTTGGTGTACAATTGTGGACCATGGGCGCAAATATCTTGGATCTCACTGTGAAAATGAAAACCCTACTGGTGGACATGGGCTCTTTTCACTCTAAAGTGTACAAACTGGTTAAGCAGATGACCCTCTTCGAGGAGCAACTAGACCACATGGACTCCTGTGGCCCAGACATCTGGAACCTTAGACAGAAGGTGATCAATCTGAAGGACAGGGCACAGCAGAATAATGTCCGATTCTATGGCATCCCAGAAAAGATGGAGATGAACAAGCATTTACAATGCAATAGGTCTCGCAGTGACATTGTTTTAAGCTATTGGCATTGGAATTGTTTTTTTTTCCCTTCGTAAAGCATTAATTAAGTAATGGAATTGTAAATGACAAGGTTTTACCAAAGGGTTTGGCTTTTTATATAAACGCCACGCATTTGTGTTTTGTAAATCTTAAGTATAACCGAGTTGGCTATCCTCTGGTGTAATTTGCACGTTAGCAGCACCTGCACTTCAACATTTCATTTCCAGCACTACACAATTGTATGCACCCCAATAAACGGGTCTCTCACCATCTGTTGAAACACAACCCCCATGGCCACTATGCACAGTGCCTTGCTCACGCCAGGCCTGGTACACCCCACATTTTCCACTCCCTCACACTTTACAAATTGAGTGGGGCTAGGTAGGAAGGGCTGCTTCGAGACACTTCAAAGCAAGCAAAATGTTTACAAGCAAGCAAAATCTACTCGGTGACATCACGAACATTACTGCTTTGCTGTAGACTGAAACAGTATTTTCAGGATAATGTCATCCAGGGAATAATACAATGATCTGTAGTTATGCAAGGAATATGACTGCTGTAAAGGACGTAAAAGAGACTCCACGTAAATGTGAACACTGCCTTTATGAAGCAATAAAATGGTGTGATGGTGATACTGTAAGCACCGCAAGGAAACAACTACCTTTCACCATTCAATAGACACTAAAAGAAATGACACACGCTTATGGGTGGATTTAAAATGGCCTAGCTTCGCAAATGTATGTGTGCAAGGAGCCTGGGCTTTTTGTACGGCTTCTATTTTGGAAAGGTGATGTTGGAAATAGTCTGGTGGTGTGTGCCTGGTGGAAGCGTGCACTGATGGCTGGTGGTGCGTGTGCCTGGTGAAAGCGTGCACTGACGTCTGGTGGTGCGTGTGCCTGGTGAAAGCGTGCACTGATGGCTGGTGGTGCGTGTGCCTGGTGAAAGCGTGCACTGACGGCTGGTGGTGTGTGTGCCTGGTGAATGCGTGCACTGACGTCTGGTGGTGTGTGCCTGGTGCAAGCGTGCACTGACGTCTGGTGGTGTGTGCCTGGTGGAAGCGTGCACTGGCAACTGGTGGTGTGTATGTCTGGTGAAAGCGTGCACTGACGGCTGTAGGAGTGTGCCTGTTGAAAACGTGCACAGCCGACAGCACCCCTCAACCCCCAACGCCTACATCACCACTCAACCCGCAACGCCTACATCACCACTCAACCCGCAACGCCTACATCACCAATCAACCCCCACCGCGTACAGCACCACTCAATCCCCACCGCGTACAGCACCACTCAACCCGCAACTCCTACATCACCACTCAACCCGCAAACCCTACAGCACCACTCAACCCGCAACACCTAAAGCACCACTCAACCCGCAACGCCTAAAGCACCACTCAATCCCCACCTCGTACTGCCCACTCAACCTACAACGCCTACAGCACCACTCAACCTGCAATGCCTACAGCACCACTCAACCCGCAATGCCTACAGCACCACTCAACCCGCAACGCCTACAGCACCCCTCAACCTGCAACGCCTACAGCACCACTCAACCCACAACGCCTACAGCACCACTCAACCCACAACGCCTACAACACCACTCAACCCGCAACGCCTACAGCACCACTCAACCCGCAATGCCTACAGCACAACTCAACCCGCAACGCCTACAGCACCACTCAACCCGCAACGCCTACAGCACCACTCAACCCACAATGCCAACAGCCCCACTCAACCCGCAACGCCTACAGCCCCACTCAACCCGCAACGCCTACAGCACCACTCAACCCGCAACGCCTACATCACCACTCAACCCGCAACGCCTAAAGCACCACTCAATCTCCACCGCCAACATCACCACTCAACCCGCAACGACTACATCACCACTCAACCCGCAACAACTACATCACCACTCAACCCGCAACGCCTACAGCACCACTCAACCCACAACGCCTACAGCACCACTCAACCCACAACGCCTACAGCACCACTCAACCCGCAACGCCTACAGCACCACTCAATCCGCAACGCCTACAGCACCACTCAACCCGCAATGCCTACAGCCCCACTCAACCCGCAACACCTACAGCACCACTTAACCCGCAACGGGTACAGCACCACTCAATCCGCACCGGGTACAGCACCACTCAACCCGCACCAGGTACAGCACCACTCAACCCGCAACGCCTACATCACCACTCAACCCGCAACGCCTACATCACCACTCAACCCGCAACGTCTACATCACTTCTCAACCCGCAACGCCTACATCACCACTTAATCTGCAACGCCTACATCACCACTAAAACCCCACAACGTACAGCACCACTCAATCCACACCGCCTACAGCACCACTCGAACCGCAACGCCTACATCACCACTAAATCCCAACAGTGTACAGCACCACCCAATCCCCACCGCATACAGCACCACTGAATCTGCAACGCCTACATCACCACTCAACCCACAACGCCTACATCACCACTCAACCCGCAACGCCTACATCACCACTCAACCCGCAACGCCTAAAGCACCACTCAACCCGCAACGCCTAAAGCACCACTCAACCCGCAATGCCTAAAGCACCACTCAACCCGCAATGCCTAAAGCACCACTCAACCTGCAACACCTAAAGCACCACTCAACCCGCAACGCCTAAAGCACCACTCAACCTGCAACGTCTAAAGCACCACTCAACCCCCAACTCCTACAGCACCACTCAACCCGCAACGCTTATTTATGAATGAGGAAAAAAAAAGACCCAACTGCATACACACAGCATAGATAACAGGAAACACCGACAACTTTCGCCATATCATATTGGCATGCAAGTTTATCAGACAGGCGCCATACTCCCCCTTTTGAGGACTCTCCATCCTCCCTTTATTCTGCAGTTGCTTCCTGCCCGACGCCATTGCATGAGCAGAGAACGCAAGCAAGCAAAATGTTCATCTTCAAAAATAGTTACATTACCGGACTGGCCATCTGGGTATTTTTGCACGTTTCTGCTGGGCCAATAGGCAGTGCTTGAAATGGAAAAGTAAAAGTACAGAGTACCTGCTTGTTTCTGAGAACTGCCGGTACTCTGCAATTAAAATGATTGCATTTCTCTTGAGAAGTGCCGGTACTCTCCCCCTCAAAATAAAAAAGTGCTGGTACTCCGTAAGGGTTACGAGGATCTAAAATGGATAGGGTTTGCACGATCATGGAGCATGGACAGTTAAGGGATTAGTAGGGTGCACCTAATAAGGAGGGTGATAATATCTTGTTTCTCATACAGATCAACTGGCGCAGTTTCTAAGCGCTGTAAGCAACAGGTTTTACTATTGCTCAGCCTAATTTAATAGTACTGAATATATAAATCTGGAAGGATGGAAGCCCGAATTGGCCATGTCAGGACTTTGATTCGTGATCTGCAGCTCACAGTATATGTCAGCATTGAGCACTAACACAATTTGACTAGGGACAGAGAACTGATATTGTGCAGAAAAGAGTTTCGTGGTTAGTGAATGGAATTCACGATTTGCCCAGCCGTCCTGCCTGCCCCCGCCCAGTCACACTGCCTTCAAATCAACAGATGTCAATGCCAGCATAACGCATTCAGTCTTTAAAATGCACTGAATACCACTGCCTTGACTAATAACGGAGTTGGGTATTTAAATGACCTAACAATTGCAAAAATCAGCAGAGCAGTAGTTTAGAAATAAATAAAAACATAAGATATCTGACACAAAAATGTCCGACTCGCTGCCTCAATGATATAAACTGCTTTTATCCTCAGACCGGCAAAACAATGCCTGGCCCACATTTTTGATGAAAGCACATAGCCAGGGGTGATGCCGCGAACAATTCACAACTTTATGTCAGTCTTCAAGAAAGTTTCATATAATACCAGTCTGGGATGCCAAACTACATAATTTTCCTGAATGCAGACAAGTCTTCAATGCCTGGCTTGCCCACCGCCCTGCATCTCTCACGCTGTACAGATAAATAACTGTCGATATATGTGATACCAATGCAGCAATCACGGCTGCTGAGTCATTAAAGACAGACACGTATCCTTTCATCGTCGCCCTGCTACTATAATGCTTCCCATAATTGACTTTGATGTGCCAATGCGGTTCCATGTTTCACGTCTCTACCAGGACAGGTCCCACCAAAAAGATGTGGAGCCCAAAAGCTTTAGTGCTGCAATCCTTCTGATGTCGACAAATGGATACCAAAGAGAAGGAGGGTGGCATTAATCTATGTGAGCATTTTGAGACAATGGACCCTGCACTATGAGTCATTGTGCGTTAGTAGCTCGCCGCGTGCTCAACACAAACACCCAGCACTGCCCGTGGCTTCGATTACAGCAGAGGGTCACACAGTTCTACAGACTGCGAACAGGCTCTGGTTTCACAAGCAGAAGCCATTCACATCGCATTCACAGTAATGCATTCATACGGTCTGCATCTCCGTCCAAACAATTTTACTGATAATTTGCACATTATAAGAGACTGAGATTGGTGCTCGCTGTCTGAACCTCAGAAGGATAACCGCCTTAGATAACAGCAGGATGGCAGGTATGTCTGGTTGTTTAAGGTTGATGCAATGGAATGGACAGGTTACTTGCTCTACTGGAAAGGCTCCGCGCCAGAAAGTACAGATTACTTACCTTTTAGGCTAGGCCATGAACTAGAAGGGCAGATTACTTACCAAGTTGGCCACTCTTACACCAGAAAGAGAGGTTACCCGCCCTGTCGGCAGGGCCCCCACACCATACCTACCCGGTTTGCCAGGCTCTATAACAGAAAACACAGCTTACACACACGGTTGGCCAGGCCACAAAGCAGAAAGCACACGTTAACTAACCAGTTGGCCAGAACAGTTTTCCAGCCCTGTTCAGTAAGCCCCACAAAAAGAAAACGTGCACAAGCACATCATACCTACAAATACTGCAGAAACTGTCGGGCACCCATGAAATTGAATTATTCCAGGGAATTAAGCAAAAATAACGTAGTTACTGTTTCTCTGTGCTAAGGAACATATCAACTGAACTGTTAGGAGCGAAGTAACAGACCAGGTGAAGAGAGAGAGCCTGTCATGCCACAGTGGACATTGACTGTAGGTGCACAAGACACACAATGGCATAAACAGACAAAGAGGCACTGAGAAAAAAAAGCTGCAAAACGTAAAGCGGCTGATCCCAATCTGACAGACAGTGTCATGAATATGCGGCCTGCATACTGCAAAGACCCAGTTCGACGGGGTGTACTATGCTAAATATACACACAAACACGCATAAAAGCAGAGCAGTACAAGACGCAAGTGAGGGTGTGGGCTGGACAGCAAGCACGGGAAAGACAAGAGAGAGGGATCGAACCCAGTTAATAACCGTCGCGTGGAGGGGCCGGCCATGGACAATGAAATTAGCTAAGCGCACTCAGGCTCCTGTCAGACATTTGCTTTAAAAGCACACAGCGTGCGCGCACTGAGGCCAGAAGCAGGCCCTCCATGCCTCCGGCGGCAGAATGTTAAACTAGGCCGAGACCTCTTAAACACGCCGCTGCAGGGAATAAAACATGGACACTCCAAACTCGAGCTACAGAAATAACTACAGCATCTCGTTCACAAATTCCGACAGGGTAACCCGGCTACAGGATAGAACACAGGACTCACTCCAAGACTCCCCGGATCGGTGCAAAATAGAAATACAGGGAGGTTTTAACATCGTGTAACCGGACGAAATGCAGTGCGGGGTCGGCACTGGAGTACTGAATGGAGTGCACTACGTTGCCTTCGCCATCTGGAACAGAACAAAATACACTCTTAGGTGCAAAACGCGGCACTTCACCACTTTCACGTGCAACAAATAAAGTGTCACCTTAACATTCTCACCTACAAAACATAAAACAAGTAGGGTAAAACAGAAAAAGGACAGAAAAATAAGCAGAGGGCAAAAGAGATAAGAGAAGATAGGACTGGTAGGGAGTTTCAAAGATAGGAAAAAACAGAGGGCAAGACAAAAGAATGCACACAAGACAGGAGTACTGACAGGAAAAGAAGCAAAAAGAAACCAGAGAGTAAACTGACTGTGATCTTACCTTCATCTAAGATTTTACGCCAACGCGGCCCGAACCGACTCCCGACTCCACCCTGCTACTGGCCGAAGAGAGTAGAGACTGTAGGCCAGGGAGCGCATGCGGCGGGCGTGCTGCGTCACTGCTGAGTGGGGGCTGGCCAAAATGATGTCCAGGGCCGTCATTGGTAGCGCTACCAGATTGACGGCCCTGGGATCCACATCATTAAACGCCTGCCGCGCGCACGGCGGGGGTGCGTGCACTGTGACGGTGCACTAGTTCCACTAACTTGCAGGGCTTTCCGCATTTCATGTCGGGCCTGGCCCACTGATCTGCGGTCTACTCTGCGGGGCCTGCGGCGGGGCCCCAAGCAGCTGCCCATACCGCCCATGCCTAGGACCGGTCCTGGGACTGCCGCCGGCGAAGAAGGTAGAGCAAGATATCGAGGCAGGGGAGGAAGATGTGGGTCATTCCATGCACAGACGGCGGCGGGTAAGGGGGGGGGTGTGGTGTGGTGTAAAGGGGGGGAGGGGCGGCGGTGTGTGTGTGTGCGCGTGTCTGTCTCTGTGTGTGTGTGTGCGTGCCTGCCTTCGGCCGGCCTGCGTAAGCGCGTTCACAGACCCTGAGCGGCTCGTGCACCGGTCTGTCTCCCTTGAGAGGCATGTCGGTGACAATAGGTCTCGAGAGCGAGACCTAAAAATGATGTTGTGACTCTGCTGGTGAAACTGTTACCACATCTGCTTGGCCTGACTTTTTGCTCATCCTGCTGATATACAGAGGGCTTACAGAATCCCTTCTCTGGCCTCACCATCAGACAACCGAAATGAGGCCCTGACCGATTATCGCATGCTTCATTTGCAATGAGCAGGTCCTCCAGATTCTGTCACCAGTCAGTGCCCATGGCCCCAATGATACTGACATAAACAAAGTGCAGATATCTGCAGATTTCTCAGTGGAAACCAACACCAAATGGAAAACCTTCTAACAACTTAGGCTACAGCTTCATAAATAGGACATCAAATGTGGACTCCTGAAACCTGGATAATGAAGGATGGTAAATCTAAAGACCATACACAACTGGATGACTCAGCCCACTTCCTAGACAAACTGAATAACCAGCTTATGGACTTAACTCCACCTCCACCCCTGCAGGAGCCTCCACCGCAGTAAGACATGCAGCCATCATGCTAAGGGGGAAGATCCCTTGATCGACCCTTCAGAAAATCCTCAGATAAAGAGCAAGCAGTACGCTTTATGGAGGAACTCATGAACGATGCTGTCGGGGACAAATAAAGATCACTGTGAAACAATTGCCACCAGCTGTCAATGGACCTGTGACTAGTTTTAATGGGCAGAACGGCTGATAGCTTGCTGCATGTCATGTCATGTCACAAGTTTTTATATAGCGCAACTTTTCACCGTAAGGTCTCAAGGCGCTTGCAGCAAAAATGGTAGACCACGTTAGAAGCTATTGTGGGAAGTGTCGAAGGTTATTTAGAAAACAGCCAAGTTTTGAGAGTTTTACGGAATTGTTTGTGTTTGGTGATGGATAAAAGATAGGGGGGCAATTTGTTCCAAAGCAAAGGAGCAAGATAGGAAAAGGAACGATGGCCATTACGGGAGGTACGGACACGTGGTTGAATCAGAAATGATTTGTTACTGGACCTTAGGGGTCTTTTGGGGACATACCATTTGAGTTTCTTTCGAAGATATTCAGGACCGGTGTTGTACAAAGTCTTATGTGTCATACTCAAGATCTTAAAATGGCTTCTCAGAAGAACAGGGAGCCAGTGGAGTTTTTTCAAGCATGGAGCAGAGGCTGTTCTGGGAGGAAGATTCAGAACCAATCTGGCTGCAGCATTCTGGAGAGTCTGCAGCTTTGAAAGCAGGTCCTCGTTGAGTGCGGCGTACAGGGCATTGCCATAGTCCAAATGGCTGATGATCAGGCCCTGTACCAGAGGTTTCCTGGCTTTAATAGGAAGCCGTTTGAAGATCTTCCGAAGATTACGCATGATACCATAACAAATTCCAGCGACCTGATTGACATGGTTTTTCATGGATTGGGCACAGTCTAACGTTATTCCCAGATTACGTACTGCTGGTTTTGGGGAGGGACATGCTCCCAATTCAAGAGGCCACCAGTCTTGCGACCAGGATTTTTCAGTATTGCCAAACAGAATGACTTCGGTTTTACTGGCATTCAATTGGAGTTTGTTGTTACTCATCCAGTTGCTATTATCAATCATGCAGTTTTTAAAACGAGAACGGGTACCAGAGTAATCTGTACCGAATGTGATGAGCAATTGGGTATCGTCAGCGTACGATACGGTTACAAAACCGTATGAGTTGATGATCTTCGCCAACGGGGTAAGATATACATTGAATAGCAAAGGGCTAAGAATAGATCCTTGGGGTACCCCCACGGTTACAGGGCGGCTACTTGAGATGCATGCAGATGAGTATCTCTCAACAGACTTACACTCTTATTTTTAACTTTTGCACTATCCCTGTCACCTATGTAGGGCCTTTTTTCTTGGGGTTCTGATGGCCCTGTCTTATTTCCCCCAACTTTCCCGTTGCGACTCCTCCTCCTACTCTTCCCTATGCCTTATGCACACATTTAGTGCCAACTACCTAAGGGCATTCCTCCTCCCCCACAGCGCCTGGTCTTAGCCCGAGGTTTAGACCCACTGATGAAAGAATTCTCCTTAGTAAGCCCTGGTATTGGACAGCTGGCTACCCAAGGCTCGTCTGTTGCTAGTACTATCCCCCTTATCCATCCCACATTAGCAGCACTACTTTCGTCTCTTCCTTCCCTGTCCCCAGGTTGGTGGTGGATTAGCCATCCCCTCACTGCCACACACTCTCCTTGACTCACCTTCTTTCTACCCACGATGACCACTAACCCCTTATAGATTGTCTCATACAATGTGGATGGCTTAATGAGTTACATTAAGAAACAGGAAAAACTCTTTTACCAGGCCTACAAGTGGGCAGATATAGCTCTCCTTCAATAGACTCACCTTTCACACATTGAATCCTCGAAACGTAAGAGGGATTGGGTGGGATAGGTCTTATACAGCAATTATTCACCCCGCAAGCACAAGAGGAGCCAACTTTGCGTTCTAGCTCCCGGAAATGTGGGGTGGCCAAATCGGTGAGGAAGTCGCTTCCATGTAAGATCTTGCACTCCTGGGTGTACATGGATGGCCTCTTTGTAATGGCCAAACTTAAGATCAGAGGTAGGTCCTCGGGTGCAATAGATCTATGCACCCACAGGGAATAAAAAGCGTATTCTCCTCTTTCGTCTCAATAGCATACTTATGGAACTAGGAACTCAGCACGCGATCTTGGGGGCAACTGGAACCTAACCCCTGATGTGATCATGGACAGGATAGACCCCTAGCCACAACACATGGCAGTGACAGGGCTCTACTGCAGGAACTACGAGATGATCGTGGCTTGACTGACATTTGGAGCCTCCTTCACCAGGTGGACATAGATTTTACTTTTCACTCCTAGGTCCGTGACTCTCAGGCCCACACAGACTACTTTTTTGTGACACATGCAGTAGTTACATGCACCCACAACAGCCTCATCTTTGGTCCAATACTTACCGATCATGCCCCCATAGGTATCACAATAGAATGGAATGTACTCCGTCCCCCACAAGAAGCCATGGTGCCTTAACATTTCACTAAACAAGATGCCGGCTGAGAGGGCACATTTGACATTGCACCTATCAACTTACTTGATGAAACATATAGGCTTGGCCGCTTCCCTTCAGATACTGTGGGCCACTGCAAAATCACCCCTCAGGAGCCAAATCATGAGGAACTCCGCTCTGATCAATAAAAACAGATTAGAGCACCAGGCAGCATTAGAGAGGGACATTATGATGAGTACCCACCATGCACACCCGACTGCAAGCTCCAGACAGAGTCTGGAACAGGTAAAAAAGGAATTGAACTGATTCTTAACCACCAGAGCAGAATACAACCTACGCAGCCTCGAAACGCAACATGAACAGGGTGAAAGGGCGGGCCGCTTGCTAGCAGCCCATCTGCGACAGCGAGCAACCATAACAGGCATCCCAGCCATCGGCGGTTTTGGAGGTATGTTGGTCACAGACTGGCTACTACTTTTGTGGCTCACTACACTGAGCTGTGTAGCCCAGAGATCAGAGACGACACGTGCAAGCAAGACCACTTCTTAGAAGGTCTCCAACTCCCATCTCTCAATGACCAGGGCAGAGCCCCCTTAGCTGGTGAAATAACAGAAGAGGAAATAGCACAGGCCATTACCACCCTACCTTATAATGAAGCCCATGGGGAAGATGGGTTCCCATGGAAATTCTACATATGGGTACAACCATATGTGGAAGATTCCCTTTATGATGCTTTCAGAGAAGCTGAAGAACAAGGAAGTCTAGCAAGTATCTCCAACAGGGCGCTAATCCCGGTCCTCCCCAAAACCTGGGAAAGACACACTACAATGTGGCAATTACAGCCCCATTTCTCACACTTTTGTTGTAATCTCTCAGGCATGAAAAGTTGTTCATCTCCGGTCCACATCTTCGCTCAAAAATGAGGAATTAAATTCTTTCCTCATTTTTGTGCGAAGATGTGGACCGGAGATTAACAACTTTTCATGCCTCAGAGATTACAACAACAGTGTTGGAGACTTGGCGATATTATATTCAACATCTTATTACTTATTGGAAGATGTTGTGCTACAAATGAATACGCTTGCGAGAGCAAACACACTGAAATTACATATTCAGAAACTCCGATTCCACGTCATTGGGGGCAGGATTTTCTTTAGTGATCTGGAGAACAAAATTCCAGATGAAATACGACTTCATCCTTCTGGGATAAACGCGATTTTCGACTTCTTGATTATATCTACTATTGGAGCCTTGAAAAAGTCGCAAGTTGGCGACGAAACACATGTCGGCTGTAGCTGTACCAATGTTATAACAATTGAACAATTGTGATGAAGATTGCTTGCTGAACTAATCACACACTGAACTTTTTTGTATTAAATAATCTTGCTGATTGTGGAAATTCAGCTGTTTACTTATATGTGCTGTGCTCTGTCTATGGCTTAATTTGGCACTTATAAATGTATTTAATAGACACTCCTACAATAATTCAGTAAAAACGTAAAGAGTAAAAAAAAATTAAAAACACATTCCAAATGTTTTTAAACCATTGCATATCACAATTTTACAATTTCATTATGTTTCCAACCTCCTCAAAAGGAATACAGTAAGACAGTTACATTTGTCTTATGCCCTTTAGTTTGAATTAACAGACAGCACCCTACAGGGGAATCAATTTACTGTATTTGTGTTATTACTGTCTTTGCAAAATTTAACTAGACTTCCAGCGTTGACGCGTTTCGGTGGTATAACCTCAATCAACAGGATACATAAACAAGATTACCCCTAAGACCATAAATTCAATATATTCAATTCCTATTCAAGTACATATCATTACTCGAATATCTGTCCAAATATTAACAATATTACATTCAAACAATTCTGATACTGTGAACCCTGTGGGCAAAAAAGATAGTTGTTATCAAGATGATACTTTTCAAAGAAAGTGAATTTACTTTAATTCACAAATATTATTAGTATATATATTCATACTCTCTTTTTTATTTTTTTTATTTTGTCAAAGATATTTGATGATCAAGAAATCTAATTACAATTTATGTACTGTGTTTGTAAACTTGTAAACAATATACATTCACAATAGCTTCTAGTCTGTACACTAAAGCAATTTAAGACATCTTCTTGATCCTAAATATTATTTGCAAAATGCAATAGCTCATGACGGGAAAATAATACTGCATTTTTCCTTAATCATCAACAAATCTGTGATCCAAAAGAAAAAGGGAGGTCAGAGTTCATGACTTAAAGCACAGAGAACATAGCACTAGGTGGTTTGGATTAACTGATTGGAAGACAGTTTGAATCCCGGGACGCTTACCATTTTCCGTAAGTCGAGCACGACCGCTGTACATTTAAACTGTTTATGTTAGCTTTTTTCTGCTTTAGCGGCTGTTTTGTACCTTTCAGGTTAATTTAGAATTCAGGGATTAATGGAGCGCGGTTACCAACAGAATGGAGAGTCAGTTAATTTAATGAGTAGTGGCTCAGATGTAATTGGTTTACAATATTATCAGGCATGATTGCTAGAAAGTTTGTGTTATTTCCGTTATTTTTATAGCCTCGCTTATCATGTAAAACATAGTATGATGCTGTAAAAGGCTGATTGTATTTCCTTGATTTTTCTCACACAGACCCCCGAAGAAGGGTCGCCGTAGACCCGAAATGCATTGGGTAGAAGGAAAATGTAAATATATGAAGTGTCCTGAGTAAAGGATTTATACTGATGATTATGATGATGAAAAAATAAACATCAATGATTGAATTGAGAAAAAAACGTTGAATGAAGTATCATTGGCATATACATTGAGAGGAGAACCGAGGAGGTTCAAGTAGACGTGTGCACAATATCACCACCTAGCCAGCGGGAGTTTCCGCTGTCTCCAAATTTTTTCCATGGTAAAAAAGTGTCCAAGACGAAACACTTGGTGAATGTTGCACAACAACGAACTGAATGAAATTTATAGTAACAATTTACTTTTGATTCTTGAGTGCGAGATGGATTCCTAAATGATTTAGTCACTTCTCACAGTGCCCATATGGCCAGCTTCCTAATTTTCCCACCAGTAGTGGTTTTAGCCAAGCTATCCAAGTTGCTCACGTCTTGCCATAGCGAGATCCTCAAATTGCCCATTGATGCCAGCTGCTCGCACTGCTCTCCAGTGACAGTGTCCCAAATGCCCTATATTGCTCACCAGTATCAACCTCTCACAATACTCACCAGTACCAGCTTCTCTCTCTACCCATCAGTGATAGCATCTTACATTTTCCCCAGGGAGTAGTGCAAGCTCCTGAAGGCCCAGCAGCGTGGGTGGCAATCAATCCTTCAGGGGCACCCAATTATTCAGAGGGGCGAATATTTGTGACGTATCGGAGACTCATGGGTCCATCTTCACAATCTGCAGGGAGGCCCCATCATTGTATGTTACGCCATTGATTCCCCCCACTGGTCTGTAATAGTACTGCCCGCCTTGCACTCTCCATTCGTGCCATCTTCCAGCACTACTCACCAGTGCCAGCTTCTCACACAGTCCACTGGTGCCAGCTTCTCCTCTGTACCTCATCTTCCTAGGTCACTGGCCTTCAAACTTCCTTTCTGGGTGAGACGAGTTCTTGGACTCCAGGCTGATTCATTCCAGCTTTAAAAAAAAATAAATAAAAAAAATTAAGTGTGACTTCAATAGGTGTGATGGGGATATTTATAAAAAATTGGAGATAGCAGTCGATTGGAAAGGGGCACTTTGACCATCATTAACAGGAGCTGCAGACATACTCGATTAAGCTTCAAAGTGGAGCTTCTGTCGAGAAAGTATTCAGTTAAACTCGGCCAAAATCCAGCTCCTCCGCTTAATGGAACACTAGTATATTCATATAGTAGAAGGCCGGGTATTTAAACACGGCTTCCGCCGGATCTGACCCCTTTCGTTCAAAATTGTCCTTTGATATATTATTATATAAATGAGATCGTTCATTATTTTATTGCTTAATCGTTTTGATAATGTACAGCCTAAGTTGCTCTCTATTCAACACGATATAAAATATGTTTTTTCACAATTCGTAAACGTCTGAAATCTTCCATTTGATGCGCGCTGTTCAGTGTTCAGCCGAGGGCTAAACTAAGCTCTAGGACAATGGGCGCGTTTTGCATGACGTGTGATATTATACCGCACACTATTGAGCAAGTGCTAAACTGTGCTATTAAATATTCAGCCGAATATTGACTTCTTCTGCTGGGTAGGTTCCTCCCACAACCCTCGGGAGGACGCATCTCTGCCGCATTCCTCGGATGAGGATGGCAGTGCCGGCTCGGACTGCCCATTACTGACCCACATTCCGTAAAAGCATCGGTCGCCTTTCAGGGCTGCCTGGAGATGCTCTTTGTTCCTGAAAACTGGCCCTCAAGATTGGGTTCCAATGATTTTTTCATGGCTGGGTTATCTCTACCTCGCGCCGGTTCCACTTACATTGCGGCGGCGCGGCCTGCGCGTCTCTTACCTGTGGCAGGTGTACTTTACCCAGCAAAGGTTTAGTATAACATATACTTGTAACACAATTAATGATGCTGAGTACCTTCATGTAGAAGGGGTGAAGGGTGGCTTTAATGGACGCCTCTCTGGAAAGTGGGACCTGAGTTGTAGTCATATTTCAAATTCTTCATAATGTAGGCTTTTCGTAACACTATTTTTTAAAGTATTATTTTCCTTATATTTTTTTGCATGTCCAAAAGAAAACAGAGAAGAAAGTTACATGTCAACACACGCTTTGGCCGTCCGTCACTTCAATAAACGGGATAAATATATCACTAGCCGACAAAATATGGTGCAGAATCTTCCCCCGGTTGTTGCAACCGAAAGTTTGTCGCTCTCTTCCTCCCCCAGCCTCAGTCCCAATCAGAAAAAAACACATCCATCACCATCCATCCCCTCCCAAAAATACTCATGTTGTCAGCCCAAAATAGATCATACATTTTCACGAGTTTTTGATCAATTTGCCTGATGTGGAGTTTGTACCGACACTAGACACCAATCCATGCCACACATCATGCTGCTAAGTCGGTCACTGGTTGTAGCCAGAATATCAATTACACAAATATTGTCGGACATGCATGTGTTAACAAATGTTTATTTTCCTATTGCTAACTTCGTAGGGGATGCTTTTGTAAACAATATTTAAGACATAGTTTTGTCAAACAATATTCAGTTCACAGTATCCTAATATAATGTCTGGTCGCTTCCCATTACCCCAGGCACATACACTATCTCTGTAACTACCATCAGACCCTAATCAGAAAGAACCCATGTACACCTAAGTAGGGGAGCCTCTCCTCATACACACAGTTAGGGGGGTGCAAGCACCGTATGTGTGATGTACAATTGTAAGATGTATCAGTCTAAACCCGAATCTGATGGCCCCCTCACTAGAGCACCCTGGGGTGTCTTCCCACTCTGTTGCCCAAAGCACCAAAACCCAGACTTCCACCTAGCTGTAACTTTTTTCAAAGTGAGTGGAGTGTTGTTGATTAAGGATTCTATGTGCCAGGGAGACCATTTTCCATCTGTTCAGATCATCTAACAATGTATATGTTACAGGAGTGGAATCTGGCCTATCAGATGTAACAAAGCACATATTTCCTGTGGGCATGCAAAATCTGGAGCTATGGCTAGTTCTTGAGAGTTGCCATTTTACTCTGATTGCACCAATTCAAAAGTCAGTAACTTGAGGTTCCTCATACCTCAACCAGAACCGAGATCTAAAGTTGTCCCATTGCGGTCACCAGAATACTGCACAATAACAGCATTGCTTCCATAGGCACTCCTTCCCAATTAAAATACTTGAATGTTTGTTGCCAGAGCTGAATTACCACTTCTGTCACAAATGGAAGTGTTCCTTTTTTTTTATTTATTTATTTTATTATTAATGCACGAGAAACACATTACAATACACATTGCAGAATTGGTTTTTGAACCCAAAAAAAAACATTGCTACGAAATAACATTGCACATCCCTATAGATAATCTAATGATAAGCACTTATGTAGCGGTTTACAAAATAGAAATCAACAATAAAATAATGGGCCATAATCATAGCGAAAAAAAAGAACACAGATCAATCAATACCCCGTAGCACAGTAAGTCTTTAACCAACCCATTCAGCCACCGGCGCCCAAATCCTAGTTGCTAATTGCCGGCTCCTCCCCCCTTTACAAGAAAATACAGAAAATTCTAACCTATCAAGGGCTAACAATCTTGCTCGCCATTGTGCAAACGTTGGGGCTTCCGCAGATAACCACTGAGATGTAATACATAGGCGTGCCTGGGACATAGCAATGAATAGAAAAGCAGATTTATAAAAGGAATGAGTACCAGCTGAGCTATTGCCCACATCAACCCCGAATATTACTAATGCTGGAGTCAATAAACAACTTATCTTGAGTGCGGAGTTGATAAAATGCTCGATGTCGTCAAAAAACCCTTCTAATACTGGACAAGCATAAAGCATATGTATTATGTCCGCGGTCGATGAATTACAACAAGCACATGTATTGCCCTTCCTAGCACCCCATTTTGCAATTTTCATTGGCGTATAGTAAAGATCTAACATAGCCATATAGCTTTGGGTCTTCAACGAACCTGATACAATAACCTTACTGGCAAATTCCATTACCGGGGCTAGGTCAATACCTGTCTGTCCTACTTTAGTTTCCCAGTTAGCACTTTGTACTGACAAGTCATCAGGAAAAGTTGATACTATATATTGATAAAGTGCCCCTATTCTACTTCTTTTCCCAATTATCTCAATAATTGGTAGCTGATTAAATATAGCTGGTAAGGTCTTCAATTGTTTGTAGACAAAGCTTTGTATTTGCAAGTATTTAAAAAATCGCGCTGGGGTAATTTATATTTATTCCTAATGTCACTGTATGTTAAAAGTTGCCCATCCTCCACTAGGTCACCCAGCATATAAGCACCCTTCCTTTGCCAACCAAGCATTACATAGTCTTGAAAAATACTAGGATACACTCTGCTGCTTTTGAATGGTGTATAGAGATTCAAATTTGGAATGTCTAAATTTTTCCTAATTTTCCGCCAAATAGAACACGCAGCGATCAGAACTTTGAAGCGTCTCCTTTTGTAATAGCTAGGCTCCAAAACTTCCAACAGTATACCCTTGACAGCTTCACCTAACCCTATCTCATATATAGTAGGTTGATTGGCCATCGGTACATTCGCCCTATCTCCACATATCAGCACTCCCATAGTTTGCAGCATTGCTGCCCAGTAATACATAACAAGGCTGGGAACCGCCCAGCCCCCCGATCTCGGGGAAGATACATCCACTTAGCTGCTCGTCGCGATCGCCTATATCCCCACAAAAACCTACTGCGCACCCTCTCTGCCTTAATCAAACTATTTTGAGAAAATAACAACGGAATGGTTCTAAACAAATATAAAAATTTCGGGAGGACTATCATTTTGAGGATGCTACAGCGTCCATACAAGGATAAGTGAAGATTGTCAAGTCTCTCCAATTTGGTGTTGACTGCTTCTATTGTTGGGAGGATATTTAGGAGCCGGAATCCTATCGACTATGGAACTTATCCGCACCCCTAAATACGTAGCTTCAGATACAACTGGGGCATCGGATATAGGCATGTTGGGAGTCTGAACCACCTGCGTTTTTTAAACATTGAGCTTATAACCCGACACTGCTCCAAACTGTTTAGCTAATTCCTTCAGTGCCAAAAATGCAGATGGAACATCGGATGTTATCACAACTATATCATCTGCGTAAGCTAGCAGATTGTAGCAGATGCCACCAGCCCTGATTGGAACTATAGCCTGATTAGCCATAATTTTAGAGAGAAATGGATCTATATATAGGGCGAACAGTAGGGGTGAGCAGGGATACCCCTGCCGTGTGCCCCTAGTGATAGAGAAAATGCTAGTCTGCTGCCCTGAGATACGCAGTTGGGCCCTTGGGGAATGATACATAGCAGAAACTGCATGTATAAATCTATCTGGAAAACCCTTCCATCTAAGTACCGCCCACATAAACCCCCAGGAGACCCTGTCGAAAGCCTTCTCGGCGTCCAACAGGATCAACCCGAGGGGAGATTTCGTGACATGGGCCCAATCTAACAATGCAATGGAGCGCCTTACATGATCCGCTGTGTCCCTGCCTGGAATAAATCCATGCTGATATATGGAGACCAACGGAGTAATCACTTGCGCGAGTCGACAAGCCAAAATTTTAGAATAGACTTTCGAATCTCCATTGATTAATGATATCGGCCTGAAAGATGACGGGAGCAGCTCTGGTTTCCCTTTTTTCTTGAACAAGACTATAGTTGCATTTTGCCATGATTCAGGCACTATGCCCTTCTGTGCTGCCCTTAGGACCTCGAGGAAAAAAAATTTAATCTCGTCCAGAAATTTTTTGTAGAATTCCAGTGGAACCGCGTCTGGACCACAGGCCTTGCCGTTGGCTAAAGATTTAACAGCCAGTTCCAATTCCTCCATTTGAATGGGAGAGCCCAGAAATTCAGCCTGTTCTTGAGAAATTTTGATTGTCTCCATACCAATAAGAAACTCCTCCATAGCCCTCTCAATATCTGGCCTAGGGATATCTTCCCTATCTTCCGTATACAGAGAGGAGTAAAAATCCAAGAAAACTCTATTAATTGCCTCCTGGGTATCATGTATTATTCCATGTTGATCTTGGATTTTTACTACCTGATTCTGTATACTGCGCTGGCGAAGTCTCTTAGCTAAAACCCTACCAGAATTCTCCCCAAACTCAAACATCTCTGTACGATATTGCAGGTACTTCGATGCGAGATCTTTTCCGAGTGGCTCCAATAATTGGGCTTTCAGGATTGCTACTTTTTGTTGACTCGACTGCGTTTCAGAACCATTCTTAATGTTCAGAGTTAATTCGATTTCTGCCTCTCTTAGCTCCTCAACGCGCCTGCGCATCTGCTCTTGCTCATACTTCCATCTGTACGAAGTGAAGCTTTTGGTCTCCCCCCGTAGTCTAGCTTTTAACGTATCCCATACCACTTGATCAGATGCCGACCCAATATGTATATTTAGAAACTGAACTATCCACTTTTTAATATGGGGCCGATACTCATCTTCGCAAAGCAGCTTCCTTTCAAACGCCCACTCCCTAGGGGGTTTCCTAATTCGAGGCCATTCACACTCTGCTATTAATGGGTTATGGTCTGATATAAGTCGAGGAAAACAGGAAATAGAAGAAGCAATTGCCACCTGCTCTGTGAGAAAAACATAATCTAACCTAACATTTTTGTTATGGGGAATGGGGATGTGTGAACCCATCTTCCTTTTTATTATGCAGGAACCAAAGATCAACCAAACCATGCTCCTGGAGGAGAGTCCGAAGCGCTTTAAATACTTTAGGCTTTCTACTCACATATTTTGAGTCACTAGCTAAATCAAAATTACTTAAAGTATTAATGTTCATGTCACCACATAATAAAAGTGGAGTAGGCCAAGCTGCCAATTCCACATTTAGCTGTTGCACCGCCTCCGGATCGTCAAAATTCGACCAATACACATTACAAATCGTTAATTGTTTACCACCTATGCAAACTTCAGCTATGGCCCACCTACCCATTTTGTCCCCCATGTCCTTTTACAGGAGCCTAAACTCCGCTTCATAAATATAGCGACCCCTCTAATCATAGAGGTCTGTTTAGAACAAATAAGGAGCTTATGGCCAGCCAGCCTGATGAGATCCCGCTTCCCCCACGGTACATGAGTTTCCTGTATACAAAGGATATCTGCCCGCATCAAATGAACAATTTTAGCAAAAAGAGCCCGCTTTCTGCCATCGTTAAGACCGCATACATTCCATGTACATAGAGCCAATTTGTCCTGCCCCATCAGAATAAAGAAAATAAATCAGAAACCAGAACAAGATGTGCATATACTCAAACTGTAATACCATTACTGCAATGCAAACAAATACTCTTTTTGTTTTTTTTACCCCGTCCCCCTTATGTCTTCCCACCCACCCCCATTCCCTCCCCCCCCACACCCCACACCCCCACCACCCATAGTAAGGCTTAAGGACCAAGTCCTCAGTGATGTTGCGATGCTATAACCGTGCCCCCCCATCAGCTTCCCTACCAGCACCTGTGCCACCCCTTTTCCCCTCTACTCCTTGCACCATATCTCCTTTCCTAAAACATCCAAGTAGTTATAGGTACCATAAGAAGGAAAAAAGAATTTTTCAGGTCCAAAAAGGAAAAAAAAGACCCCCACACAATTACACACTATTAAACTTCATAGCCTAATTATTGCGATCAGCCTCTATGCCCCGACTAATGTCTTAGTCATAAAGGTAGAAATTCTGGGGTACTCGATTATATCAAACATGAGCATTTGAATGACCAAAATTTAGGAGTAGAGTTCACTGGGAAAAAAAAAGTAGGCACTTATTAACATAAACTAACAGTGAATTAAGCGGTGATCCCCAACTAGGTCCAAATTGTAGTCTACAGACAAATCGAGCCAATCAACAAAAGAGAAAAAATATTTTTTTCCCTCTAAACAGTGCAAGCGCTATATATTGTAATGTTTATCTTTTGGTATGCTCAGCCACCTCCTTTAAATAGTCCTGTGCTGAATTACAAGATGTAAAGAACCGCGCTTTCCCATTCACAATTACTTTTAACTTTGAAGGATTGAGCAGGAACACCTGGGCTCCCGCTTCTTGAAAGGGAGCGATTAATTTTCGCATTTGCCATCGTTCTTTAACAGTCGTTGGGCAAAAATCTGGGCGAACGAAGAACTCACATCCCATAGCGGCTCTTTTCTTCTCCGGCCTTGCTAAATCATACAGGGCCTCACGTAACAAGTAATTATTCAGGCAAATTAGAATCGCCCTTGGGTAGAGATTCTGACCGCTTTGTCCTTCCTTGCCCCGATTTCTCAGCACAAAAGGAAATCTATGAGCACGAATTACTTCAACTTCCCAATTCCAAGCACTTAATTCGGGGAAAGCTTGCTTGAACAGCTGGACAATAATTTTGCAAGGGTCTGCACCCTCCTTCAATTCAGCTATTCCTAGCACGCGTAAATTATTACGGCGTGCCCTATTCTCTAGGTCCGTGAGCTTCCATTCAACGTCAGACTCCGATCTTTGCAGGGACTCCACAACCCTCTGTTGCTTCACTAAAGTATCTTCAACTGAAGAGACTCTCTCCTCAACCTCAACCACCCTCGTAGTTACTTCAGCGCAGGATTTGACCAGCTGTCTCACGGTATTCTGTAATTTCCTTACTGCTCCTTGCGTGAGTAAGCCCTCCGCTTTCGTCTCAGTTCGATGAGCCATGATAGTCTTGTAGATTAAGCCGAGAGTTATTGAGCCCTCTTTCAGCTCCTCTTCCAACTCCTCCTCTAGGTTTAGCTGCGTAACCTGCTGGGTTTGATCCTGCTGCACTCCATCCGAGGGATCAGTAGTTTTCCTCACTGTAGACAGTGAGGCAGACTGGTCAAGCTCATCTCCTTCAAAATCATCTGGTAGGTCCCCCCAGTTCCCCAGGTTGCTGGAGCTATCTAACTCATGCTCCTTATCTGACAAAGTCGTTAGATCCGACATAGAATAACATTTCCCGTCGGCTTCCAGTTCGACAGTTTTATCAGCTGATTCCAGCAGAGTTCCTGAGCCTGACTGTACAGGTTCATTGGCTTCACTTGATGACACTGTTGCAGCCAGTATAGGCTCTTTGGTCTTCACAGTTCGTTTTTTGTTGAATATTGCTGCAACAGTCTTCTGCTTGATAGGTGTCTCTTGTACCTGAGGCTGGTGGGCCGCCGAGTCACGGTACTGACTTTGTATATCTCCTAGCGCACCCTGCGCCGCCAGTGCTTGATTAGATGAAGCTAGAGGAGTATCTTCGGACACCGCGCTCTGAGCTTGCTTGCTGCTAGCCCCTCCAGGCTTAATCTTTGTAGCATTCCCCTTAGCCTTAAAGTCACTGTCATTAGTACTTACAGCACCCGGATTTTGCTCTCCAGTAGCTGAAGCCCCCACTGACGTTTCAACCGCTGGCCCACCCTTGTTCCTAGCAGTGCCCCTGCCCTTCGGTGCCATCCTTTGAACTGAGGGTTGAATCAGGGCATGGTATCCCCTCCTCGATATGTAATTATATTGCCAAATCTCTGTTATGCCGCTCTCTAACCAACAGCTGTCCAAAAAGTTTTTTAAGAAAAAGGATTTTAAATGACGATAAACTACTAGTCCCAGAATCCACCAGACAAGCTTACTTGTTTTTGATGTTTTCGCTGATTTTCAATGTTGCCTGTTACAGGGTAGTACTGGGCCTTTAATCCTTCCAATCCTTTTCCCGTTTCGCCAGTCCCATTCACAGCCATTCACAACTGGTATCGAGGAGCATCAGCACCAGCTCCAGCACCGGTGAACACACTACAGAGCGCTGTCAAGGGAGGTAGAGTTGCAGCGGAGTCCATACACCCGTCCAGCAAAGCTGCAGCGGCAATGGGGAACCTGAAGCGCAGAGTTCCTGAGCCTGACTGTACAGGTTCATTGGCTTCACTTGATGACACTGTTGCAGCCAGTATAGGCTCTTTGTTCTTCACAGTTCGTTTTTTGTTGAATATTGCTGCAACAGTCTTCTGCTTGATAGGTGTCTCTTGTACCTGAGGCTGGTGGGCCGCCGAGTCACGGTACTGACTTTGTATATCTCCTAGCGCACCCTGCGCCGCCAGTGCTTGATTAGATGAAGCTAGCGGAGTATCTTCGGACACCGCGCTCTGAGCTTGCTTGCTGCTAGCCCCTCCAGGCTTAATCTTTGTAGCATTCCCCTTAGCCTTAAAGTCACTGTCATTAGTACTTACAGCACCCGGATTTTGTTCTCCAGTAGCTGAAGCCCCCACTGACGTTTCAACCGCTGGCCCACCCTTGTTCCTAGCAGTGCCCCTGCCCTTCGGGGCCATCCTTTGAACTGAGGGTTGAATCAGGGCACGGTATCCCCTCCGCGATATGTAATTATATTGCCAAGTCTCTGTTATGCCGCTCTCTAACCAACAGCTGTCCAAAAAGTTTTTTGAGAAAAAGGATTTTAAATGACGATAAACTACTAGTCCCAGAATCCACCAGACAAGCTTACTTGTTTTTGATGTTTTCGCTGATTTTCAATGTTGCCTGTTACAGGGTAGTACTGGGCCTTTAATCCTTCCTATCCTTTTCCCGTTTCGCCAGTCCCATTCACAGCCATTCACAACTGGTATCGAGGAGCATCAGCACCAGCTCCAGCACCGGTGAACACACTACAGAGCGCTGTCAAGGGAGGTAGAGTTGCAGCGGAGTCCATACACCCGTCCGGCAAAGCTGCCGCGGCAATGGGGAACCTGAAGCGCCACTGTATGGACCGCTGCCTCGGCGCCTGCGAGGACGCCCTGCAGGTTAAAGCGGGAGCCGGGTCCAAACCACCTTCGCCTCCTGTACGCAAATGGCTCTACAATCCTCCAGCAACAGAACAAAACCACCGCCCGGCACACCTGAAAAACGCGGGTGTAAGGCACCTTGAGTCCGGCTCAGCAGACGTGTGGTCACCGCAGGTAGGGAAGCTGACACGGCCACAATTGCGGCCGCCATCTTGCCTCGCAAATGGCAGTGTTCCTAAATATATTTTTCTATACTGTGCCCACAGAAAAATGCCCATGGCTTGGCAGTTCGGGCTGGACTGTTCCCATGAGGCACAGGGTCAAGGCTGATTTGCATATGGCCATGTCTGAACTGGGGTGGTGTGGTGAGCAAAAAAACGGTGGATTTAGGCCCATATCTCTGTACTGGGGTGAATGTATGACATTGTTCTGCATTCTGTCCATCAACTGTTGTTTTTTCATTTGTCACCTCGAGTGGGACCGGTATGCTCAGAAGTGAGTCCCGTGCTCTACACGCCACTGGAGTCAAGCTATTCTGGCTGAAGACGGCTGATAGCCAGAAACCAGTCCTAGGATGCTTGATTCTGGTCCAGGGAAGACATGGCTTGACAGTTCGGACTGGACTGTTCCCATGAGGTACAGGGTCAAGGCTGATATAGCATATGGCCATGTCTGAAATGGGGTGATGTTGTGAGCAAAAAAACGATGGATTTCAGCCCAGATCTCTGTACTGGGGTGAATGTATGACATTGTTCTGCATTCTGTCCACCAACTGTTGTATTTGCATTTGTCACCCCGAGTGGGATGGGTATGCTCAGATGTGAGTCCCGTGCTCTCCACGCCACTGAAGTCAAGCTATTCTGGCTGAAGACGGCTGATAGCCAGAAACCGGTCCTAGGATGCTTGATTCCGGTCCAGAGAAGACATGGCTTGGCAGTTTGGGCTGGACTGTCCCCATAAGGTACAGGGTCAAGGCTGATATAGCATATGGCCATGTCTGAACTGGGGTGATGTGGTGAGCAAAAAAACGATGGATTTCTGCCTAGATCTCTGTACTTGGGTAAATATATATCATTGTTCTGCATTTTGTCCATCAACTGTTGTTTTTGCATTTGTCACCCTGAGTGGGACGGGTATGCTCAGACGTGAGTCCCGTACTCTCCACGCCACTGGAGTCAAGCTATCCTGGCTGAAGACGGCTGATAGCCAGAAACCGGTCCTAGGATGCTTGATTCCGGTCCAGGGAAGACATGGCTTGGCAGTTCGGGCTGGACTGTTCCCATGAGGCACAGGGTCAAGGCTGATTTGCATATTGCCATGTCTGAACTGGGGTGATGTGGTGAGCAAAAAAACAATGGATTTCGGCCCAGATCTCTGTACTGGGGTGAATATATGACATTGTTCTGCATTCTGTCCATCAATTGTTGTTTTTGCATTTGTCACCCTGAGTGGGACGGGTATGCTCAGACGTGAGTCCCGTGCTCTCCACTCCACTGGAGTCAAGCTATTCTGGCTGAAGACGGCTGATAGCCAGAAACTGGTCCTAGGATGCTTGATTCTGGTCCAGGGAAGACTGGCTTGACAGTTCGGACTGGACTGTTTCCATGAGGGACAGGGTCAAGGCTGATTTTCATATGGCCATAACTGAACTGGGGTGATGTGGTGAGCAAAACAACGATGGATTTTGGCCCAGATCTCTGTACTGGGGTGAATGTATGACATTGTTCTGCATTCTGTCCATCAACTGTTGTTTTTGCATTTGTCACCCCGAGTGGGACGGGTATGCTCAGACTTGAGTCCCGTGCTCTCCGCGCAACTGGAGTCAAGCTATCCTGGCTGAAGACGGCTGATAGCCAGAAACCGGTCCTAGGATGCTTGATTCCGGTCCAGGGAAGACATGGCTTGGCAGTTCAGGCTGGACTGTTCCCATGAGATCCTCACTTTCATACCACCTCTTGAGGCGGATGCCGGGTGCGGAGAGTGTGAATTTCTACGCTGACTACGAGCGATAAGCGAGCAATTTTAAAAAGCTATCTATTGCACTACGGCTGGAGCTGACTACTAGCTCACTACTCTGTGATTGTCTCCTCTGCACTTTGCACTTTAATTCTTCTCTGGCACCTGAGGCGGAAATTCGGGTGACCGTAGGCCTCTCCGACTTTTAATTCTTTCCTTTCTCCTACTCACCCTGAATGCGACACGCTGCTCGGCCCGCAGTCTCCTGTCCCATTCAGCCGTTACATTAAGCTGCTGAAGGGTTTCCAGGGACCGGCAGCCATGCAGTTCTGTGGCGGCCATCTTCGGGGTAGGCTGGCTCGCGAGGCGGCAGTCTAGTGGTGCAGAATAGCGCCGCCCGCGACGCCTTAAAACTGCGTGCCCTTCTCTCCGCGCTGCGGACGCGCGCTGCGGGCGCGCGCTGCGGGCGCGCGCTGCGGAGGCGCCTAAGGAGCGCCAAAGGACAGCCGGTCTGCACCCGTCAGCGTCCCGGAGGCGGACGGGCGCGGGCCCGGCTGGGCAGGTATAGCTAGGATGCTAAAATATACAAGGGATGAGTTGCTCTCCCTTAGGACCACGGGCAATACCTGCTCTAGGGTTCTTCCCATGGACAATATCACTGGGTGTGAGGTTCTTGCTTTCTCCCTCGCCTTCTCTCCTCAGCAATCATGCATAGGGCTTTTGATCTATAGGCCTCTGGGCCCAATGGGTACTTTTTTTGAAGAACTTAATTTGGCTATTTCCACACTATGCCTTAGATCTAATCACTGTCTGCTCCTAGGCGATTTTAATATTCATATGGACATTGTAATGGATCCCGACAGTATAAAACTCAATGGCATCACCTCATCTTTAGGGCTTATCCCGTATCTTCAGTCCCCCACGCATTGTAAAGGTCACACATTGGAACAAATTTATTCCACTATCCCAGTTGACCTGATCTCTCTCGCTCCTGGGCTATGGTCTGACCATTTTTTGGCAGATTTTCAGATCCCTCTTAAAGAGAGGAGTGTCTATAGTGGACAGTGGTGTGAAGCGTATCCCTCCAGAACGTTCCACCGGGTTTCCCCGTCTATGCTGATACAGGCCTTAGACAAGCACCCATGCCTGCTGACGGGTTCTCTGGAAAAGGACCTCGAGCTCTTGCAGGGCTGGCTGATCCAACGGCTAGCCGACCAAGCTCCTCTTGTGCCCCCTAGGACACGATCAGTGAAAACATCTGCCTCCTGGTTCTCACCAGCACTTGCTACTAAGCGTCATCAGTGTAAAAAAGCCGAAAGGGTATGGCGTAAGCACTACGACGCCAGCGCCAAAGAAACCTACAGGGCTTTGATTAGAGATTATCAATAGGACGTCTAAGCTGGTAAAAAGTCCTACCTGGCTACCAGAATAGAAGATGCTTCCAGTTCCTGTAAGGAAATTTTCAGGATAGTTAAGGACTTTATTTCGCCTCCGTGGTGTACCCCTAAATCTAAGCATTCTGAATCCTGGATTTCCGAACTTGCTGACTTTTTTTCCAGCAAAATTCAGACTATCCAGGCCTCTTTTGGAACTTATGATATGTCTCCCATCCCTGACCCGTGTTCTCCACATCTGTCCCCGACCACTGTGGGCCCTGCTTTGTGGAATTTTCCTCCTTTGACTGCACAGGCCTCCTTAGATCTCCTCTCCAAATTGAAATCTGGCTCTCCGTCAGACCCGTGTCCTGCTAGTCTTCGTGCACAATTGGCCCCTACATTAAACCATCTTATCAACCCGAAACTTAATCTCTCCCTTAGTTCGGGTGAGGTCCCCCTGCCATGGAAACAGGCATTCATCTTGCCACTGCTTAAGAAAACCAACCTGAATTCAGAATCCCACGCCATTTACAGACCCATCTCCCTCTTGCCAGCGCTTGCGAAAGTGGTCAAGAAACATGTTCACACCACCTTGTCCCTCTTTCTCGAGACCAACGACATACTCCACAAGTCGCAGTCTGGTTTTCGCTCCAATCTGAGCACCGAAACAGCTCTGCTCGAGGTCACCGAGGTGATTAAGGAAACCTTAGACAATGGAGGCAAAGCTATGTTGGTGATGCTGGACCTTTCGGCGGCTTTCGACACCGTCCCCCATGACCGCCTCCTTTCTAGACTCTGGGAGATTGGTCTGAGGGGGACGGAGTTCCAGTGGTTTAGGTCCTTTCTTTCGAATCGCCAGCAAATGGTCTGGGCCCCCCCTTTTTCGGCCGCCATGCCGTCCTTGGAGGTCGGAGTTCCGCAGGGCTCAATTTTGAGCCCTTCGCTCTTTAACATCTACATCACCCCATTGGCGGCATTGGCGGAGGATTTCGGGGCCCAGGTTGTCTCGTATGCAGACGATACACAACTTCTGTTTACGTGTGGCAGGGGCTGCGATTTTGACGGGCCATCCATTCGAGGCTGCCTTGGGGCTGTGTTTGACTGGTTTAGTCGCAACAGCCTCAAGTGCAACCCCGATAAGTCAGAGGTGCTCTTCTTTGGCGGTCCTGCAGACCCCCATTGGAAGGAGTGGTGGCCTACTGCCATGTTCGCTCCTGCCAGTGATTCAGGGGCCGCAAAGAATCTGGGCATTCAGATTGATAATAGCCTCTCTTTCAGGGCCCAGGTGTCTGCTCTGGCCGGCAAGTGTTTTGCAATCCTGGAGATGTTGAGGAAGTTCCTGCCGCTTCTATCCTTAGAGCATAGAAAGATTACGGTACAGGCCCCGATAGGCTCTCGCCTGGATTATTCCAACGTTCGATACCTAGGCCTTCCAGACTTCCTCCTTGCACGTCTCCAGGTTGTGCAGAACTCGGCGGCCCGGGCCATCTTTGGCCTTATTCGAAGAGCCAGGCCCAGTGAACTTCTTAAAACCCTTCATTGGCTGCCTATTAAGAAGCGGATTCCTTTTAAAGCCCTGACCATTGCCTTTAAGGCCCTCCATGGTACCGGTGCTTGTTATCTTTGAAAACGGATTAGCTTCTATCTTCCCTCCAGATCCTTGCGTTCCGCCACCCAGGCCAGGGCAGTCACCCCGGTGATCCGTCGTGCCCGCTGCGGGGGGCGGTCCTTCAAACATCTCGCCCCCCGGCTCTTCCTCTGTCACTCAGATCTAACACCAGTCTGCTGGCATTTAGGAAGGATCTGAAGACCCTGCTTTTTATGCAATAAATTCGTTTTTTTCCCTCACTCTATCCGCTCCCCCTGTTTCATCTTCCACGTTGGGTTCGTGAGGGTCTTCAGCGCCGGGACACTCTTCGGAGTAGCCGTGCGCTATAAAAGTACCCTCTTAACATAACATAACATAATATGAGGCACAGCATCAAGGCTGATTTGCATATTGCCATGTCTGAACTGGGGTGGTGTGGTGAGCAAAAAAATGATGGATTTAGGCCCAGATCTCTATACTGGGGTGAATGTATGATATTGTTCTGCATTCTGTCCATCAACTGTTGTTTTTGCATTTGTCACCCGAGTGGGACGGGTATGCTCAGAAGTGAGTCCTGTGCTCTCCACGCCACTGGAGGCAAGCTATCCTGGCTGAAGACGGCTGATAGCCAGAAACCGGTCCTAGGATGCTTGATTCCGGTCCAGGGAAGACATGGCTTGGCAGTTCAGGCTGGACTGTTCCCATGAGGCACAGGGTCAAGGCTGATTTGCATATGGCCATGTCTGAACTGGGGTGGTGTGGACTGCAAAAAATCGATGGATTTAGGCCCAGATCTCTGTACTGGGGTGAATGTATGACATTGTTCTGCATTCTGTCCATCAACTGTTGTTTTTGAGTGTACTTAAAGCTGGCATCTTCTACATGACACCGCTGGCATTCCACAGTCATGCAAGCCTTATCCATACAATCTTTCAGGAGTGTAATACACATGATTGATGTATTTAAAGTGTACAAGGCGGTGTCTCCTATTTAAAGAGATCCCCCTAATCATAGCACAACCATATTGCCAGCATTTATCATCTAAAGTCCTGCCAAGCTCTGCCTGCCACTCCAGGCATGCCTTTGTCATAGCAGGTCTCCTGGCATCCTAAGGATAAGCACAAAGTCTAGACACCACTTTCACAGGGGTAATCGTCTGTATTAGAAAAGCTAGTGCTGGCACATAAGGAGGTTTCAGCAGATCATCACCCAGCAGGTCCCTTAAAGCATGGCAAGCCTCTGTAATAATGAAACTGGGTAGAGGGTGAGAGGGGCTGAGCATCATCAGTGATTGATTCTCAACAAGTCATAACTCTGTAACATAAAAAATCACCCATCCTGGTTATTGTTAGAGCGTGAAGGGCCTGTACTGCACCCATCTCCATGCCCACCGGGAACCAACCGCACCATTCTAACCGCACCTGCAGGCAGTACACCAAGGAGCCAGCTTGTCTCGTTAATAGGCCATGCCAAGCATGCAATGCAATATCCTTTTATTGCCCCATCACAGCAGCAACAAGAGAAATAATGTTGAACTTTTGAACATTCTGATTAAACATTAAGCTCAAAACATGCAGCTCTCATCCCTCTTTTGTTCCAGCTGCTCACAAAATAAGTACATACAATTGTCAAGTAGTTTGTTTAAGTTGTTGTTTGAACTGAGTGGACGGTTTGTGGGGAATATGTGAAAATAAATGACTATGTTTACTTATATTTTTAGTATTTACATATGGCTGGGAGAGTTTGTGTGGGGATATTTATGCTTTCAATCATTTTTTCTAATCAATTTTAGCATAGTTGAATTTTGTACTGAGGTGATTGTTTAGGTAATATTAGGATCTAAGGTAGTTCATTCAAATTTGAGTGAATGAGTGAAAAACATTGTAAAGCATTATACCTGATTGATTCAGGGCACTGTGAAGACCGTTAGAGGCATGCAGGTGCCTGGTGAAGCACTTTTCTTTGTTGTCCCTGACACGGTGTTCGCAAGCATATTGACTCAAGTGTACGGAGAAGTCAATTCCTTCATGTATGTGACCACCCAGTGGTAATCTCTCATTCTTAGTCCTCTAGACAATGAAGATAACTGCTTCTCTGGCCTTAGTGGTCATTTCTGATTCTTAGTCCTCTAGACAGTGCTGCAGCTGGTTCTCTGTTCCCAGTAGTAATTCTTCATTCTAAGTCCTCTAGGCAGTGCTGCTAGCTGCTTCTCTGGTCCCGTTGGTAATTTTCCATTCTAAGTGCTCTAGACAGTGCTGCTAGCTGCTGCTCTGGTTCAAGTGGTAATTCCTTATTCTAAGGCCTCTAGACAGTGCCTCTAGCTACTTCTTAGGTCCCAATGCCAATTCCTCATTCTGAGTCCTCTGGACAGGGCTCCTAGCAGCTACTCTAGTCTCATCTATAATTCCTCATTCTAAGTCCTCTGGACAGTGCTGCAGCTGCTTCTACGGTCCCATTGGCGACTCCCCCATTCAAAGTCCAATAGGCAGAGCTGCAGCTGTGTCTCTGTTCTCAGTGGTAATTCCTCATTCTTAGTTTCCTAGACAGTGATGCAGCGGCCTCTCTTGTCCAGCTGGTAACTCCTCCATTCTAAGTGCTCTAGGCTGTGTTGCTAGCTGCTTCTCTGGTCCCAGTGGTCATTCCTCATTCTAAGTCCTTTTGATAGAGCAAGGATTCACGTATACCGAAACTTGCTTGGACTCAGCCCTCTCGAAATAACATATAATTAATTAATCAACATGTTTTGTTCACTAATATTTGCATTTCACAACATTTTAGTAAGCTGGGGAAGCTTGCATATGTGCTTTTACTAACATTAACCTGAGACTCTTAAAATGTACTACGCATGCATCTGCCACATCTACGTGGTGTGACGTACATTTGCTTTTTGATGGGAACTTCTCGCTTCTGCACACTAGTGCCAGAAATGGCCGCTTCAACCCTCACATGCTAAAGCTTATGCTGCTGCTTGTACTAAGCTTGTTTGTTCTGCTTAACAATTAATGCAAAAGTTAAAATAAAGTGATGGGGTTAGAGTAGAGATAAGTGGTATACAGTGCATTCATTTATTTTTGTATTCTAAAATGTTTCTCTTTGACTTTGCTGATAGCTCATACTTGGGCCTGAATACTGATAAAAACTCCATCTTGGACAAAGCCGCACGTAAGCACTCTAGCTCCGAAGTTGCTGAAGCATTGGCACTGAATCATCCTACCCACGATGTCTATGAGAAAATGCCCTTCTGACCTCAGGAGGAACTGAAGCTATATAAATTGTATCAAATTTGTTGAACAGTATTGATGTGTGGAATAAAAGTGCATGGGAAAATAAATTATGGGCGATAACCGGAATCAATTGAAACCAATAATGAAATTAACTCATCTTAGTATGTTGTGATGACCTCTCCTCGTCTTTCTGAGCAATCACTGAAGGGGAACACATAGATTTGCAACATTTAGAGGTGATACATTGCCCACGAAATGGTATAACTAAGGTAGGTTTAGATACAGAAATTGTCCGACTTGTCCGAGTAGCTGACCTGTCACTGACTCAAAGCATGCTAAGGAGATCGAGAGCAGAGGTGCTGGTGGAGCACTCTGTCAGAAGAATCGAGGTGTTGGTGGGAAATTATCGATTACCCAGTCGGGGTAACACATTTTGCTGGAGAGGGGTCTAACGCTTGCATTGCACTTAGCGGAGGTCACCTGTTCTGATCTGCACCTGTCTTGTCCCATGGGCGCCTGATTTGTCGGGAGCCTGGTCTATTGCCCCAGCCTGTGACCAGGATTGGTCATTGCACCATTCTAGGTAAATATAATCCATTTGGTATGTCCTTGTGGTATTTCCCTTTCTCACCCTTCCCAGGTACTGATGTTTAAAGGTGTTACTGTGATTTCTTACAAACTTTATGTCCTATTGATTATATTCCTGCTTGTAAAATTTTTGGTCGCGGTATTGTGGCCTCTTTCTTTTGATTCAGAAAATCTTGCATAGATAAAGCTTTAAAAATTTTCTCAGAGTCTGTGGTTATTACAGAAAAAGTAAATGTGTTTAAATATTGCCTGTTTATGCTAACTCCCTTTTCGATCCCTAGGACTTATAGCAAAGGTGACAAGGATTGGTAACTCATGGTTTACAGGTATAAGTCCTAAAAGGACTCAAAGTACTGATAGGATGATTTAGTTAGTAAATAACAGGCAGGACTGCTAGTTCAAGGTGTGAATGGTTTATGGGCCCAGGTGAGTATGTTAAAATTGAGCTAGTTGTTACACGCTCTCTATCACTTTGGACAACGCTGCTAGCTGCTCAGTGGTACACACTTGGGTGTCATAGGTTCACAGGTCACTCACCAAGCTTTCTAATAGGGCCCAAGTACGTTTTTTGATTTGTTTTATTTATGTGGCTGTACCCTGTAAAGTTCCTGTTTTGTCTGCATGGTGGTAAATATCCCTGGTCCTGAAGCTGCTGTTGGTGGTGGAAGCCTGTCCCTCTGTGGCTCACTGTCTCTGTAAAGAATGCCTGCCCCCTCAGTCACTGCTGATCCCAGAGGCATCTATGTGTGTTTTAGGGAGTAGAAACCTGAGGCAGCCGCTGTCCGTAGTGGGTGTACCTGCCGGGCAGTGACGTGGGGAGGGGGAGGGGCAGGATGGGGGGGGTAGTAATCTATGGATTACGAAGCTTTACAGGTAAGTAAACATATATATAAATAAAACGAATTTCGTTGCATGCACTGCATCGCATTTGGGGATGCAGTGCACACAACAAAATTTGTTTTATTTATTTATATTTTTACTTACCTGTAAATCTCCGTAATCCATAGATTACTACCCCACACCCTGCCCCTACCCCTCCCCACGTCACTGCCCTGCAGGGACACCCACACCGACCGCGGCTGACCTGAGGACTCACAGCACATCCATGGACAAAGAGAAGTACCTTTGGTTCCTGTAAGCGGGTGGTGGGTGTTAATCAATGTGTCAAGATGTAGTATTCTTGGATGAGGTGAACCGTCAGTGTTTAACTGAAATGGAGGAGGCTCAGACGCGTCTGATCATTCATGATGGGATGTTGTCCCTGGCCTGGGACTGTAGCCACAGAATTAGTATTTTCAGTTTTTTTTAATTCTTGCAGTTTATTTCCAGTCTGGTGAATTCCTACCTTCAGATAAAGCACAGCCCAGTAGAGGTGGGGGTCCTCTAAGTCAGAACTGAAGGTATCAGTTCTGGTGGCCTTCTGATTGATGCGATTATTATAAATGGGGTGACCCAGAAAAAGTCCACGGACCTGGGTATCAATTGGTACAGACAAAAGTGGTCCTAGACGTTAATACTAAATATTGAATATTACAACTAATGACACAAGTATTTCTCTTCATGCGATCAAATCATGCGTATGTTGTAAATTACATTTGGCGTTCTTTACATGTAACACCCCACTGGATCATCCAATAGTGCTTCACCGCTTTGGTGTTTTAACTGATGTGCCACATTGTACTTATGTAAATACACACCTTTTGTTAGGTGTTTTTAAACTCACAATGTATGTGGCATTTGTTTTGTAATCAATGTGGTTATGCACTGTGAATTTACCTAAATGTTTTGAAGAAATTTAGTACGTCAGGGAATTGTACCGTCATTATTCTAGCGCTGTCTCTACCTTTCGCATTTTTTACTATTCTAGCGCTCTCTCAACCTTAAAATCTATTCTATCTAATTTCTTGTCCGCATTAGGGAGATAGTTATCCCCTTCTTCTGAGTCTGTTTATAGTGGATGCTACTCCACTGTGTTTTGCCACGTTAGCTCAGTGTAGCATGAACGGCGGCATCGTGCACGTTGTGCCGCGTACTGTATTTAGCAGCTGAATTACAGCATTGCCTTGCGGTCTGTGCAGACGGAGCCCCGATGGCGGCTCTCGCTGGTTAGAGATAAAGGTATGTTGATGCGAGGTCGCATATGCTAGTATGTGTGTCTTTTTCACATGAGTGGGGTTCTTCGTTTCTGACGCAGTGCTCATCTCGCTATGTTTCCACAGAATAGTTATTTGGACACCGTATGGAATATTTCAAGTCTGTCGGAGTCTCTCGCCGCCACATATGTAGTGGATGAGTGGTACTCCGTGGTTCACGGTCATTATGGTCTGTTTTTTGTTTCATGTAGTTATTGTTGCGACCGGATCTTTGATCTAAGTGTGCTTTTCTTTTAGAATTGAATAGTATTCTTGCATATATACAGACGTATTCAGTGCGGCCTGTTGGAGCTTTTTGAATTGAAACATTGGCACACCATTAAACGGTGAGTGCCTTTTTTTGAATGGTTTTTCCAATATATTACCCGCTTCCTGATTGAATGAGATGTCTAGCCCTATATATTCTTCTTTTACAGGTTGCCCACCGTATTTCTGGAGGTGTTTATTTCCAATGAAGTAGGTCAGTACCCTCTACCCATATGGTCATATTATGTGTACAAATTCTTACGTATTAGACACTAATAGTTTGGTTACTTCCCAGGTCCCCTCCCTGTCCTGATGAAGACCCGCAGCTGAGGAATTTACTCACCTTAAAAGCATTTGGGTCGAAACGTCGACAATAATCCCCCTTCGGGCTTGCACCCTTTGTACCCTCCTCCCCCAACCAGGGTCACAGATGAACTCTCGCTGTGACATGGCAGAACAAGGATTAAATGCTATGTTTTGAAAGACAGACATGGGGCAGGCCCATTTCATAAGCTAAGAATTTTTAACCTTAGATTGTTACTATAAGAAGGAATCGTTGTGTTCCCACTACTTTCTCAGACCCTCTTGGTCCTTTTTTCACACAAGCACTTATTTCATCACTTCTCTTTCACGCTACTTGGTAGTAACCCCCTCAATATATGTCCAATTGTGTTCAGAATATCAATGAGAACATTTGCTGAAACAGATATTACATTGTTTGTTCAGCGCTAACCATACCTGTGGGTACTGTGTTTTGTGTTTTTTCTAAATGTATGGGCTATTGTTCTTTTTGTTTTCCATTGCAGGATTTAATGGCATGAAGAGAAATACTCGTGTCATTAATTGTAATATTCAATATTTAATATTAACGTCTAGGACCACTTTTGTCTGTACCTTCTGATTGATGCGGCTGGGCTTGAAGATGATGTGGGCTTGTAAGTGGAGCCAATGAATTCCCATTAGTGTTGGGGGGATGAGGATGAATTTCTTCAGGTCTTTGATTCCTTTTCAGTAGCCAGGGTCGTGGCAGGGAGGCCTTGGAGCAGAGCATTGCTTCGATCCAGATGAGTGGCTAGAAGGACTTGGACAGCTGCAGTTTTCGCTGCCCATTACTGCAAGAGTTTTCCTGATGGAGATGGGCAGTAAAAACTGACCTGCCTTGCCGCCCTTCTAAATTAGGTGGGTGGACATACATGTCATCCTCTGATGGCCCCGCTCTGTCAGGTCACCGGAGGGGTGAAACCACGGCAGAGACAGAGTAGTGCCCGCCGTCCTTACACTTAAGGTCCACCAGCATTTAAATCGGACGGGAGGACCATTATGCTGGCGGAAAGGATACTCTGTCACCATTGTGCCAGAGTGCCCTTTCCTCCATCATATAGATTGGCCCAAAGTCTGCCAAAGCCTTTGGAGAGCAAGTCGTAGGACTGTTCTACTCTAGTACTGTATTGAGATTAAAACATATTTGATTCAAGTGTCGAGAGGTTGTAGTTGTTCCATTTCCTGAAGATGCCCTTGTTGGTCACTGCTGTTGTAATAAATGTTCTCAAGTGATAGTTTGACAACAAATATGGTACATGGTGGTCAGTCCAGATACTAGAGAGAATACCTATCATAGAGAGACTGCATTTAAGGCGTGGCTAGTTGTCTGTGTAGTTCTAGAGACAATTTGTGAGTAGTTGAGAACTTCTAAATAAGTCAGGACAGATTTTGGTTGGGGAGGTTAGAATAATACGTTCAACTGTAACATGCATCACTTGCAACTCTATACTTCACTGAGGCTGCCTTTTTCCCTTTAACATATCTATAGAATGTGTTGCTTTTATGATCATCTTGTTGCTGTACATTTTCTAACACAGTAATTAACAAGCGTGTTGTAGACAACTCAGTCAAAGCCATTTTCCCAATCTTGCAGGGATGAAAGGCTGAGACATCCCCGCAGGAATTCAATTCATGGCAGGCAGATTTCATACAGTAGGTCCAACACTGGGACGTTTATGCCCACATCTGTACACATGCAGTAGAGTGATTGCTAGAGCAGTGTGTCGAATGCACATTGCTGACGCATTCGGTTATCTCCAGCTCACAAGTTTCAGTTTTCCATTATTTTCGGTGTATTCTAACATTTAGTAATCGTTAACACCTGTTATTTACAGCACTTAGAAATGGCAGAGTTGGGTAAAGAAGCAATGAAATATGAGAAACATTTACTTATCCCGATAACTTACCTACCATTTCTTTTGTTCTGTTTATATTTAAATACGTGCTGATTGTTAGGTCTGAAAACATTAAGAAGATAAACCACAAATAAGAGTTAAGCATTTCTTTTGTACATATTTTGTTTATTTTTACACAGCTAGGCAAAATTGTTAGCAGATTGTTGCTGTCATATCACTGTGTCTCTTCATAACACTGTGACAGGTGCTTGCATTCTGTTCTTTGTTGTACTTGGGTGTCTCGTGATATCCCTGCTGTTTTATGTAAGTGGTTATATGGTGGTGTGTGACAGCAGAATTCATACCCAACCCGAGATACTTGGCCCACGTCACTGCTCGTCCATGGAGTGACTGTGACTGCACAGGGGCCACTGGAAGGAGTCAAATGATGCAGAAGAGTCGAAATGGCCCTGGTAGAAAAGAAGGACCGGCAAACAGCTTGTTGGTGGGGTTGGGCAAGTCGACCAGCAGAGCCAGCCCAGGGAAAGAGCCTGAGGGAGGTTTGGTGTCCCTCAACCCAATGGGGATGTCCATACATTGTTTCTTGCTTCCTGCAGGAGGCGCTCTTTCACAGTTTAGCATTTGAGGTGAATGCACAGACTGTCCAGATACTATCAACAGATACTGTTTCATGGGCTTCCTGGAATATAGTGTTTGTCCTTGACTGGCCCGCCAAAACGTTCCAAGAAGAGACTAAGCCGCATTGATAACATTCACTATATAGTGCCCCTCTTGACTTGCAACATCAGGATATTACAACATCGAATTGACCTGTAATACATTCCGAGCATCTCCATTGAATTGGAAACAGAGAACAGCAAGGAACAAGGTGGCTTGAGGTACTGTGCAACCGGACTGCCTTCCCTGCTGAGGCGACTGCCAAGGAATCAAAGAGATGCAGCAGGAACAGTCTGTGATGGAATCCAGGACCCTCCATCCGATCTGCCAGAGAGGCTGCTCAAAGAACAAGGAGGGCCTGTGGTGGAGAAGGGATCCGGTCGGTGTGCCAGAAAAGTGGCAGACGGTAGACAAAATGATAGCTGAGCTTCAGTCACCGGGCCTGGGGGGCTTGAGGACATGGCCCATGTAGTGGACTTTCTTGCTGGGTGGAGGTTGGGATCCACTCTTGACCTGCCTTTCCTGCTAGGGTGTAAGGCTGTCTGGAAACACACATCCTTGGTGTGATTGTGTGTGAATAGCATTATGTTCTTATCCTTATGTTCTTGTTTGGAATGCTATGAGGTAGGATTGCATTACATAATGTTAGAAGGTTATGTATGTCATGGTAGAATGTTTGCTCTTGATCTGGTGGGCAGTTGGATTGGAGTTTGCTGGAGTGTCAGTCATACTTTACCTGCTCCTCAACAATAAAGGATTACAACTTCAACATGTATTCCTTCATAACACTGGCGACGAGGGTGTTATCCGAACCCACGCGTGCAAAGCACAATGTGCGTCTTCAAGACTTGCAAGAATTTCTATGCGCATGCAATACTTTGTTTACAACATTACCTATATGCCTGGTAAAAACAATGTTGTAGCGGACTTTTTTTCCAGAATGCCTGTAATGCTTGAAAATTATGAGAAGGAAGAGTGGAATGAATTACTGGTGGCTCTTATCCATGATCAAGGGTTCTCAGCCATTGGAAAATAAGAATGGGCCAAGGAGTACACTAATGACCTCACCCTTCAGTCGGTTATATCACACCTTGTGCATGATTGGCCTAAGAAGGAACTTTTGAGTACCTCTATCAAACCTTTTTTGGGAGATTAGGTCTGAACTAACTGTGGTGGTTAGCCTTCTTTTAAGAGGTGAAAGGGTAGTTCCCCCTGAGAATTTGCCCAAGTGGATCATTAATTTGTGTCATGAGGGACATGCTGGTATTGTCAGAACAAAATATGTTGTAAAAAGGTTATTCTGGTGGCCTGGGGTTGATTCTCAAGTGGAAAGGAATGTAAGGAATTGCATTTCTTGTTCTACTTCTGACAAATCCTTACATACATTTTGCCCTCCTATCAGTGATGGGTTTCTACCTAAAAATCCTTGGGAGATTGTAGCAATTGACATAATGGGTCCAGTAGGAGAATCTCATCGTTATCTCTTTGTTCGCGTTGATTTATTTTCAAGGTGGCCTGTTTTAAGATGGTTAACAATGCAGAAACTGATGTGGTTTTAGCATTTTTGGATGAAGTTTTTGTTTCAGAAGGCATTCCTTCGGTTATTTTAAGCAACAATGGTGTACAATTTCTGTCACTTAAAGCAAAAGCTTATTTTTAGAAGTTAGACATTACATACAAAACAGCATCTCTTTATAATCCAAACGGAAATGGAATGGTTGAAAGATTCAATAGAGTCATCAAAGGCGCCACTCAAATTGCTCTTAAAGGTAGTCACGACTTATCTTTTCAAATTGGGAAGACTGTTTGGGCTTATCGGGTCACAAGCAATAATGCTAGGGTTTTTTCCATTTGTGTTAATGAGAGGTAGGAAACCATGATCAAAGTTTACTCCATCTTGGCTTTTTCCTTCGGGCACACAATTCTGGTCTGTCGAAGAAGTTTGTGATTGATTGGAATCGATGCATAATAAAAGTAAAGGACAGTATGATAGCAACCATTGTGTAAAAGTTCCTCAGATTAAAATTGGTGATGGGGTACAGATTAAAAAACTGGGTTTCATTTCTAAAGGGGAGAGTAAATATTTTGAGGCAGAAGAAGTCCTTGAAATTCTGGTAAATGCTGTTAGAGTTAAAAGTGGGAAAGTTTGGAATTTAAAGAGAGTTGCTAGAAGTAAAGCTCCCATTATTGACAATGCTGTTAATTATGACTGGATGTTTGATGAATCTAATGAAGGACCTAGTACTGTTTCAAATAATGTTACTCCTTGTTCAATTCCTAATGAGTATTTAGAAGAATCCAGTACTATTTCTCCTTCTACTAGTGAAAATGTTACTCAATTTGATGAAGATGTTGAGCCCTCTTCATTTGATGATGGCGTGATCATTCATCATCATTTGAAAAGGAAAAGGATGGCTCTGTCATGGTTGAAGGATTATATTGTTAATAACATGTAATGTTCTACTTTTCCTTTAACATGTTATACAGTTATTGACCTTGCATAATGGTGCATTTTTCTTCTTTGCATTTTACTCAATTTTGGATTATCATGAATTTTTTTAATGTTTTTTTATTTTCATTGTCATCGTTAGTATATTATTATTAACATCTTCCTTTGGAAAAAAAGGGGGATGTATTATGTTCTTATCCTTATGTTCTTGTTTGGAATGCTATGAGGTAGGATTGCATTACATAATGTTAGCAGGTTATGTATGTCATGGTAGAATGTTTGCTCTTGATCTGGTGGGCAGTTGGATTGGAGTTTGTTGGAGTGTCGGTCGTACTTTACCTCCTCCTCAACAATAAAGGATTACTTACAACTTTAATGTGTAATCCTTCATAACAAATAGGGTGCCTCCACCTATCTATACAGCCTCCAGCAACACTCCAGTCTGGCCTGTGAAGACGGCTATAAAGGTAAACTGAGCCTTTAGTGAATTTATTTCCTAGTGAGTTCACTTACCTCCATCTGTGTGATTCAATTGTTAGTTTCTTTGGTGGTCACACCTACTGAAGCTTCCCTAGCTTCTTTGCGGGATGGCATCAAGCAGAGGCCTTCGCGCAATGCACAAACCTAACCACTATCCTTATCCAGGTACTGCCAGAGTAATACACTTTAAGATCCCTCCACCAACACTGCACAAAATTTGCTTGGGCATGTCATGGGTTAAGTGCTGGACAAATTCTTGTACCCCTGGTTACCATCTCCCTTGTTCTGTCCAAACTCGATTACACCAATAGCCTCTACCACGGATCACCTTTAATGACCATGAAAAGACTACAACGGATTCAGAACTCGGCTGCCAGACTACTCTTGCATATCAAACCGGGAGACCACATCTTCCCTGCCTTGAAAGCCCTGCATTGATTGGTTGCCAGAAGATCCAGGTTCAAGCTGCTTTGTATGACCCACATAGCAATACATGGAATGGGACCACTCTTCATCAGTAATAAAATCACCAAACACATTCAACAAAGGAACCTCCGCTCTAAAGGAGCATCTCGCCTCAAAATCCCACCATACAAGAAAAAAACCATGGGTGGCACATCCTTCTCTGTTCAAGCAGCCAAACTATGGAACTCTACCCCCCAACATAAGGTCCACTGCCAACCACCTTATCTTCAGAAAACTACTCGAAATCTGGCTCTTCCCCACATAAGCACCATACACTAACAAACATTTACAGCATATCCCTTTGTATATAAGCATTTGTTTTCACCATAGATATGTACCTATCTTTGTGTATTACTTTGTATAAAGATGTAAAATAATTATGTTCTTGAGAGAAAAAGAAAATTTAAATCAGCTTTGGTCTACATATACATACTTCCATTGTGCATCTATGTAGCTTCCATGTACTTGGATCTGTGTGTCTGTTACTTTTCTCCTGAAAAAGTATATCCAATGCATTACCCTATTTCTCATCCTGTGCCTTTATTAATATCTTTAATCTACATATATTTACCTCCTTTATGTATCTATATACTTTCAATGTACTTATGGATCTATTATATTTATCACTTTCTTCTAATTTAGCATTTCCAATGCACTACCCTATTTCTCAGCCTATACTTCACTCAATATATCTTCTAGCCCAACCTTCTGACTAATTTCAAACTTCTTTCTACTACTCTTTCCAATGCACTACCATATCTCTCATCCTATACATCTATCAATATATCTTCTACATTCACTCTCTCATTTATCCCAAACCCCATATCACTACTATGATCGCCAAAATAACCCTTTCTAGACACTCTCCTAATCTACCCCTCCTTGCATCATCTGACACCTCTTTTTATTATACTGATCCCCTAAAACAGACCTTTCTAAACTCTTCCCTCTGACTCCTCCCCTCCAAAACTCCTTTTTACTAATCCAAAAGCCTCCTCCTACTCCTAAGACCTAAAAAAAATCCTTCACTCTTTTATCCCTCCACTATCCTGTTCAATCAAAATTAACAGACTAACATGTTCACTTCTCAAATTCCATATTCAACTATACTAATTCACCACTAATCCTTTATTGGGTTCCTGAGTAGCGTGCTACTAGCCAATAAATAGTCTCAACACCCCATCAGGGTTACAAGTGCTATACAAATGCAAAACTTTTTCCTTTTCTACCCCTCCCCAACCCTTCTCAATCCAAATAACTGACTAACATATCCACCACTAAAATTACTCTCATAATTCACCATACTAATTCAACACTAATCCTGATGGGTTCCAGAGTAGCGTGCTACTTGTGCTTCAAATCCCTATCAGGGGTAGCAAGCGCTATATAAATACAAACCTCTTTCCCTCTCCTATCCCGCCACCTACTCTTCTCTACCCAAATAACTGAATAACATATCCACTACTCAAATTACTTCATATTTTACTATACTAATTTTCAACACTAATCCTTTATGGGTTCCGTATGGCGTGCTACTCGCCAAAAAAGCGCTTCAACACCCATCAGGGGTAACAAGTGCTATATGAATGCAAACTTTTCTTCCCCTTTTATCCCTCCGCTATCCTTCTCACTCCAAATAACTGACTAATATCCACCACTGAAATTGCTTCATAATTCACCACTAATCCTTTATGGGCTTCCTGAATAGCGTGCGTCAACAAGCGCTATATAAATACAAACCTTTTTCCTCCTCTATCCTTCTGCTATAATTCCAAATCCAAATAACTGACTAACCTATCCACCACTTAAAATGTACTTGCATGTTTCACTATACTAATTCAACACTAATCCTCTATGGGTCCTGGAGTAGTGTGCTACTCACCGAAAAAGTGCTTTGACGCCTCATCAGGGGTAGTAAGCGCTATATAAATGCAATTACAATAAAATACAATTGTGACTCGAGACCCCTGAATTAGTCTGAAAGCCTGACTGCAGCAATCCAGCAACCAGAAGCTATGGGGTCCCATCCGAAAGCCAGTCCAGCATACACCAAAACAAAAGAGTGAAAATCCACCTGTGAATGGCGAAAACCCAGGATAACTGTCTTCATTCTGACTGCGAGCCTCGAACCCCAATCCTGATGGTCCAGTCTCAGAATAAGGAACTTTGAAGCCCTAGGGAAATCCCTGGTCCAAAACCAGGTTGGCTCTTCCTGCGTCCTGACCAGTGGTCTCATATTCCAAGGAAAAGGCACTTTCTGAACCATAATGATCTAGTCCTTGTAAGTTTGTGAAAGGCCCCTGTCCTTACTATGAGAAAATACAGAACCTTAGTACCACAGGTGCACCAAAAAAAAAATAGTGCAAGTATTCAGTTCTTAAATACATGCTCATATAGCCCAGAATCCTAACAGCGAACAAAGTAAGGCTATGGAATGTCAGAATGTCGGGGAGTTCTAACTATGAATAGCACCCCTGCCAACTCACAAGGTGCCACACGATATCGGCTCCCATCACAGGGTCACCGGGTGAGGAGCCGATATGACACATTGGCTGGGAAAACGTACTGAAAACGACTGTAAACAGTGTTTCTCAGCTCCTTTTCCGAGGCTTTGAACTGCCGACGTCCATTAAGGGGTGTCAAAAGTGCCTGGTAGGTACTACTCAGCACGAGGCCCCGCCCCCTGCAAGGCCTCACACCCTCCTCTCACCGTGAGATTGTTCTTCATGTTGGCAGGTATGGAATAGCAACCACTGGTGAAAAGTGATCTAACCTTTGCTAGTGGGTCTATGGGTCACTTATGGTTAGCAAATATATTAATAAACGAGTTAATATTAAATAAAGCGCCACATCACTCAGAGACATGGAAAACTAGCACCCATAGGACTGACCTTCTACTTTTTAGCCCCAGTCACTCCCGTGGCGACGTAGAAAGATTTCAGCACGACGGACAGCTCCGCGATAAGACTGGATGGGTATCATTGGCTTATTTGAGAGTGAACAATAAACAGCGACAAATACAATCTTGCCTCAGATCTCAATCCCCCCCAGTGATTCCTCTGACTTTGTTCACACTGCAATCTCGAATGATTCGAATCCACCGCCTCCTAGGATGTTTGATACTCGGGGGGTACCGAGAGCCAAAGCCTCCTACCCCTTATGTTTCCCTACCTTTTTGTCTTGTACCCTGATTATTTGTGTAGCGAGTAAAGTTATCCTTTGATCAGTTAAAAGAAATGAAGTAGGGACAGGAATGATGGAGAGGAGGATGAGTGCAGGCTATGACTGTGGGGGTACAGCCCGCTGCATCTGCCCCAGAGTGAGGTCCCACGTGGTCTCCTACAGATAAAACCTCCATCGCCATCCGTGTTGTTACGGCCATGTTATAAAATGGACTACCTTACAAAGGACTTTGTGTCTGTAGTTGAGTACCTTACTTATTGGGACCCACAGCTGAGCTCTTCTTACTCACACAGTTATCCCTGCTGAGTCACTGTTGGATTAACACTGTCTAAACAGGAGCTTTTTGGAGCTGCCTGGAATACATTCAATCCAAACAAGGCCACCGTCGGCTCCTTGCCCGAGACGAATCTGGCAAAACTCCACCCTGAATGGCCAGAGGCGTACACATTTCAAAATGCTTCATCCTGGTTGGGAGCTGTGCTTCCATTACTACTTCTTAAACCTGGATAAGCACAGGCCCTTGAACCCAGCACCTCAAGTTCTTTTGAGGACCCGAGAGGACATGATAAGACATTAAGGGCCTCCTTATCAGGCGGGCACCTTTTGGGAGGTAAATCCCACTAAAGCTATTCCGTATTTTTCTGCTATGAAGGAGGCAAAAGCCGTGGCCCCAGAGTTTTGCAAACGTTTTCTCTGTTCATGCTTCACCAGATTTTCACTGATAAAATATGAATGGGGAAAATTACCGGGTGTTTTTTTCCCATCCATCTTGTAATCCAGATGTCTCTGAAAGCCCCAGTTTGAACCAAATCTGGATTACAATGTGACACGAAATAGGACCCAAAAGCGCTCATTACAAGTTAGACTGCCTCCGTGTTGTAATAGGTGATTCACAAGCAGACTTAACAAATCAGCTTTGCTTTATTTATGGGCCTTTCCCTAGATACATTTCGACAGGTTTGCCCTGCAGAAATCTGTAAAGGGAATATTTGGGAGGTTGTGGTAGCTATCGCAAACTGCTAATTCTGATTCTCGTGCAAACTCTTCTTTGCACAGGGATAGAAACTAACTTATAACAAGGGCGAAGTGTGTGGTCCTAATGTAGTTATCATATTTTTCCCAGTAGGGAACTAACTACCACTTTTAGCCATGAACCCAGAACTGCTTCTTCGATCTGCAAGTACCTAAGCAAAAGGAAAAACCCCTGCCATCCCAGGGCGAGCAGGACCAGCCTCCCACGATCCATGGAAGAACCCAGCCATCCCAGGGCGAGCACGATCAGCCTCCCACGATCCATGGAAGAGCCCTGCCATCCCAGGGCGAGCATGACCAGCCTCCCACGATCCATGGAAGAGCCCTGCCATCCCAGGGCGAGCATAACTAGCCTCCCACGATCCATGGAAGAACCCTGCCATCCCAGGGTGAGCATCACCAGCCTCCCACTATCCATGGAAGAGCCCTGCCATCCCAGGGCGAGCATTACCAGCCTCCCACGATCCATGGAAGAGCCCTGCCATCCCAGGGTGAGCATCACCAGCCTCCCACCATCCATGGAAGAGCCCTGCCATCCCAGGGCGAGCATGACCAGCCTCCCACGATCCATGGAAGAGCCCTGCCATCCCAGGGCGAGCATGACCAGCCTCCCACGATCCATGGAAGATCCCGGCCATCCCAGGGCGAGCATGACCAGCCTCCCACGATCCATGGAAGAGCCCTGCCATCCCAGGGCGAGCATGACCAGCCTCCCACGATCCATGGAAGAGCCCTGCCATCCCAGGGCGAGCATGACCAGCCTCCCACGAACCATGGAAGAGCCCTGCCATCCCAGGGCGAGCATGACCAGCCTCCCACGATCCATGGAAGATCCCGGCCATCCCAGGGCGAGCATGACCAGCCTCCCACGATCCATGGAAGAGCCCTGTCATCCCAGGGCGAGCATGACCAGCCTCCCACGATCCATGGAAGATCCGGGCCATCCCAGGGTGAGCATGACCAGCCTCCCACGATCCATGGAAGAACCCTGCCATCCCAGATCGAGCATGAACAGCCTCCCATGATCCATGGAAGAGCCCTGCCATCCAGGGCGAGCATGACCAGCCTCCCACGATCCATGGAAGAACCCTGCCATCCCACGGTGAGCATGACCAGCCTCCAACGATCCATGGAAGAACCCTGCCATCCCAGGGCGAGCATGACCAGCCTCCCACGATCCATGGAAGAGCCCTGCCATCCCAGGGCGAGCATGACCAGCCTCCCACGATCCATGGAAGAGCCCTGCCATCCCAGGGCGAGCATGACCAGCCTCCCACGATCCATGGAAGAGCCCTGCCATCCCAGGGCGAGCATGACCAGCCTCCCACGATCCATGGAAGATCCCGGCCATCCCAGGGTGAGCATGACCAGCCTCCCACGATCCATGGAAGAACCCTGCCATCCCAGATCGAGCATGAACAGCCTCCCATGATCCATGGAAGAGCCCTGCCATCCAGGGCGAGCATGACCAGCCTCCCACGATCCATGGAAGAACCCTGCCATCCCACGGTGAGCATGACCAGCCTCCAACGATCCATGGAAGAACTCTGCCATCCCAGGGCGAGCATGACCAGCCTCCCACAATCCATGGAAGAACCCTGCCATCCCAGGGCGAGCATGACCAGCCTCCCAAGATTCATGGAAGATCCCGGCCATCCCAGGGCGAGCATGACCAGCCTCCCAAGATTCATGGAAGATCCCGGCCATCCCAGGGCGAGCATGACCAGCCTCCCATGATCCACGGAAGAACCCTGCCATCCAAGGGCGAGCATCACCAGCCTCCAACGATCCATGGAAGAACCTGCCATCCCAGGGTGGGCATCACCAGCCTCCCATGATCCATGGAAGAACCTTGCCATCCCAGGGCGAGCATCACCAGCCGCCAACAATCCATGGAAGATTCTGCCATCCCAGGGTGAGCATCACCAGCCTCCCAGGATCCTTGGAAGAACCCTGCCATCCCAGGGCGAGCATGACCAACCTCCCAAGATCCATGTAACAACGCTGATGAATGAGCAGTAGATACTAGCCAGCTGGGTACAGGAGCAGAAACTTGCAGGCGAGTCCTTAAGGTGATGAGCCAGCAAACAATAAAGACCTTCCTTCACAGAGGAGATATTAGGGCTTTTCCCAGATCCTGAACTTGGAAGGACCACATAGAATTATCAAAGGTGAAATGGAATCTGTATCCTATTGCCCAGGTTTTAAGATGTTTGGACTGAGATGGAAGTTTAGCCCTCTAAATACCCTCTTCACTTCGAGTCCTAACTCATTACAGCAGTCAACAAATAGCTTGTGGGATGTCATGTGAAGGTGACACACATACTTGAGGTAGGAGGTAAAATGAAACTCACTAACGTGAGTCACACAAACTTTAACTGGGAGGGAGGGCGTCATTAGATCTTATCCCTGGTTATATAGTTTCTCGGTATCGTGCAAAACTATGATCCACAAGCATCAACCAGCACTCTACTTGTACGCATGTCGTTAGCGGCTCATGGGGGCTACTTATTGAGTACAATCTTGGAGGAACATTTTTGGTGTCCCTCTTTTACCAGCAGCTACCTAGGGGAGCTACCGGGAAGCATTGAAATCACTGTCCAGGTATATCCTGTAATATAATGATGTAATGTAATTCTCTGATGTAATATCATTGTAGTATGGAATAGAATGTTTGGATAGAACATACAGCTTACATTTGCTTGGGGTTGTGCGATGATACAAGCAGCAGTGATCTATATATACTGAAAAGCTGAATAAATAATTTATTAGGAGGCCTTGTCGAGTCAGATCCTACTTACAAGACGTTACAGATTGGCAACAAGGATGGGATAGATTGTGTGGTTAGAATGTACAGTTTACAGTTGCTGGTGGTTATGAGATGAGACAAGCAGCAGCGATCTATATATGCTGAAGTTGATGAGATTACCTTAGGAATTGAAAAACAAGAATATTCATCACTTATTACCAAGAAATAATGTCCAGAATCCAACGGCCCATAGCTCAATTTAGTGGGTGATGATGTTTAAGATTTAATAGTAACCTTTCCAGAACAAGAAAGAAACAGTATAAAGGGTGTATGAAATGTCTCAATGACAGGTTTGATCCACAAAGAAATCTGGATTTTGACAGATACAATTTTAATATGGTTTGCCAAAAAAAGAGGAATTAATTGATGAATATGTAACAAGACCAAGGAAACCGTGACTGTGAATTTGAAAAGTTTAACAATGATGAATTAATAAGATTAAGGATAATTCAAGGATGTAACTCTGTGGATTTCAGGAAGATATTATTCTAAAAAATGTGGTTTCCCAGATTAGCTAGTCAAGTAGAAGAAATTATTCGAACATGTAATTTGAGTCAATACACTGCCAAAGAAAGAATTGTGGAAGAATTGCACTTGTACAAACTACCAGATGCAGTATGGTCTAATGTGACAAAAGATGTTTATGGGCCCTTGGATTCTGGACATTATTTACTTGTAATAATTGATGAGTATTCTCGATTTCCATTTGCAAAAGGAATCTCATCAACTTTAGTATATACAGATCGCTGTTGCTTGTCTCATCGTATTACCAGCAGCAGCTGTCAACTGTACATTTTATTCCATATATGATTCCATACTCGAATTATACATAAGAGAATGACATTACATCCTTCCATTACATTTCTCCCTCCTCCTTTTTTAATATTTCTTCTTTCTTTCTCTTTAACAAAAAAAGGAAGGGGAAAGAAATGTTTTACAATGACGTAATGTCATTCTCTGAAGTAATATCATTCTAGCATGGAATAGAATATGGGGTTAAAATGTACAGTTGACAGTTGCTGGTGGTTATGCGATAAGATCTCAAAAGCTGAATAAATAATTTATTAAGAGGCCTTGTGGAGTCTGATCCTACTTGTGAGATATTTCATATCCTTAGATAAGCAGCAATCAGAAATGTTGAATGGGGTAACTTCGAGGGCAGAAACAAATGGAAAAACTGCAGAATTTGAAAGCTGGTATCAACACCTGTGAACTTCCATCCCTACACTTAGAGACACAGCTTGATAAACCAGGCCCTGGTTCAATGACCCTTTGGAGGATTTGGTGACCAGTGCCAATCCCGAAAAGGCTGCCCCTGGTAACCGTTTCACAACACAAGAACTATGACTGGTCAAGTATGGAGCAGGGCTTGGAATCCCTCCCTTGTGTTGCAAGGTGTGCACTTCATGTACTTTCAACTTTACTTAACCTTTCTTGGGAGGCAATGAGGGGCAGCTCTGGGGACATGCTGTACCTATACTGCCATCAGCAATTGGGTGCCCATGTACCTCCTGCTGCCTCTGACCTTAAATCAGAAGCTGTAGTAGCAGGTGAGATGACAACCATCAGAAACATTTGACTGTCACCATCTACAACAAAGATGCAACTTCCCAATAGCTCAGTGCTCTATTGGCCAGAAACTCCTGGCCACAATCACCAGGAGTGAAGGTACAGACCTAATCTTTCTCCTGGTGTACCTAGGCCACAGGTTCCAGAAAATACAGCCTTTGTGTCACCAGAAAATCCTGTCTACGACTATGAGGAACTGAGACACTGAACGTTTTTCCTTTGAGTCACTCCTAACCATGAGCTTGCCAAGATTCATAAACCATTGGGTGATTGAGGCAGTTGAAGACAGCAAAGAAACCATGCGTGTGTGTGGGGGAGGGGGGGGTGGGGGGGGAGAAACCTGAATCTCAACTGTATATGATCATCACAGACCCAAAGTAACCATTATATTCGAATCCATTGAGCCCTTCCAAAGGCTTTTTTGTAAAGAACTCCTGTGACCCGTGGATTTTTGCATAGTGGCATTGGGCTGTAGACTTAAGAAAGATTGTCTTACGGATAAAGAGTGGACTAGTCCTTTCTATGTACATGGTGACTGAACCTGACCCGAATATCAGTCGTAAAATACCCTAATTCTATTAGACTACCTTAATGATATCCATACCATGGGAGGGGCGTGGCTACGGGACCAATGTGGCTAGCAGCGTGAGCTAAGAGCTCCGCACCAACCCATTTGTTTATCCTGACTGGGGGCCGCCGTTCTCAGGAACAAAAGTAACCTACCAGCGTGGCACGCACTCCGGAGGATCCTGAAATCACTGGCTGGCTGCTTAGCCTTCACGGCCGAAAACCGGGGGCTAAACCGCGGCGGCACCCTGGTCGCATAAAAGGGCGCCGGGTCCGGTCGAAATGAAAGTCGATGCGGGAGGAATGGCGGTTGCTCGGTATGGCGGCGGAGCGGGTTATTGGGCCGCCGCTGCTGCCTTCTGAACAGTGGAGCCTTCCGGTAAGGTGCGGGATTGGTGTGGCGGAGGCAGTGCCGGGAGGCGGCAGCAAAGTGCGGGGGAGCTTTTCCCCTCTCCCTCCCCCCTCTCTGACCCTCGCCTCCCTGTGCAGAGTGGAATGCATTTCTGTATGAGGGGAAGTCGTTGCAGGGACTGACTGGGGGTCGCCGAAGAGTACCTCCCCCACCTGGGACAGCGAGCGGAGCGGGGCACAGCTGGTTGCGGCACCTGAGCGGCCACCAATCAGTGCATTGGAAGTGCGGCGTCTTTGATTGGATGCCTGCTGGGAGGGTCCTCGTCTGGGCCAGGAATTGGATCACAGGGGCGAAGACCCCTGCGGCCCTGACCACTAACAGACAGAGGAGTGCATTACCGACCCAGGACTAGAGGAGTTGTCCAGGTCTGTTGAAGTGGCAGGAGCAGGTGGTGAAGTGGCAAGAGTGGATGCTCTGAGGCAGAGGACGGGCTATCAGGAGCGGGCACTGGATCTGCATGCTGGAGGTGACAAGGTGGGAGCGACTACTACCACTGGAGGCTCCGGAGGATTGAGAACTGACTGCTAATCTGTGGGGACCCACTCCCAGGGCGGCGCCTGGGCAAGAAACGGGGACTGTTGGCTGTGGGCACTGGCCAGGGCGCGGAAACTGGGAGTGTGGGACTGATGCATACTGCCCAGTGAGGTGGCGGATGAGCTGGGCACTATGCGCCTGGAGTACTGCGTGTGCATCATGGATGGCTGCACCCACTGCTGCAGCGTGCAATGTTGAGGGGTACGCCTGGAAGACGGCACACCAGTAAGACATTGTGACTGGTTGGGCGCTGCGCTGGAGGGAATTGAAGCTGGTTGCCGGATTGAGAGCAGTGGGGACCGTGGGATGTCTGGCCTCCACTGAGAGGCGGGGTGCAGGCGCCCCTCAGTGAGGAACATTGGGCACTGTCTCTGGTGGGAGCTGGACATTGCGGGAGAACTGGTAACGGCACGCAGTGTCCACCGTACCTGGGGAACAGGCGACCATGGGGAAGCCGCGGGCAATCAGGGGGGTGTGCCCCCAGAGCAAGAAGAGGAGATGACAGATGCTCGTAAGACGGAGGTGTTGGAATCACGACCTGAGGGGATGACGCAGCAGCAAGTTGACATGATACTCAAGGCCATTGCGGACACAAGAAGTGACCTTCAGCAGGACATAGCCCAAGTGTAACTGGGGCTGGGCCTTCTCCGTGCGGATCATACAAAATTGGTGGACAGGGTGAAGCAAACCGAGACAACGCTGGATATACTGAACCCAGCAAACAAGGCACTTGAAGTACAGATGGTGGACGTGCACAGTCGTTTGCAAACTCTGGAAAAGAGAGCTGAGGAGGCTGAAGGACGGAACAGGAAGAATAACACACGGGTGGTTGGCCTGCCGGAGGGAGTGGAAGGGGCTGATATGGTGACATATTTGGAGGCCTGGTTGAAATCCGATGTAGCCGTGGAGGGGCTGTCCCCTTTCTTTACCCTGGAGAGGGCACATAGGGTTCCGACGCGTCCATTGAATCCTGGGAGGCCACCCAGACCTGTGGTGGCACGCTTGCTACATTACAAAGACCGAGATCTGCTGTTGAACAGGGCGCGTACTGTAGGACCGTTTTAAGGTGGATAAAAGTAATGTGAAGCTGTTTCCCGACTATACCTTTGACGTGCAGCAACAGCAGTCGTCCTTCTTGGAGGTCAAGAAGGCACTTCGCGCGGAAGATTTGCAATACTCCCTGATGTTCCCGGCATGATTAAGAGTGGCAATGGGCGGTAAAACCTTTTTCTTCGGTACCCCTGAGGAGGCGTGGGATTGGCTGGAGTCCTACAAGGCGGGGCGGGGAGAAGCTGGCCAAAGTTGAGGGGCTGCAGAGGGGATGCCAGCTCCCCTCGACCACGGCGTTCGGAGAGGTGACGGCTTCGTTCACGGAGACCAACGACGTCCCACACAGAGAAAGAAAGAACAGCGGTGCTCAGGGCAGTGACGGAGATATCTCAAGAGCAAGGTCCAGACTCGAGGGGAGTGACTGACTCTGGGAAGGGGTCAGCTGGGACGGCAACGGGTGATCAGACTCGGCGAGTGTTACTCTGCCCCACGTCACGCCAGGAACTGCGGACGAATTGGTTGATGCGTTGAGGTTCCGTGACAATTGTAAGTGGTGTTTTCGACTCGCACGAATATGGTCGAGTCTGGTATCTACGAACCGCAAATGACGAGTTTGGTAAGTGTGCGTAGTTTCGCTGTGCTAACTTAAACCGTTCGTTTGTTACGTGGGCTTTTCATCTGTACCCACGGGTTCCATCTTAGATACGGCATCCATTTTGTCTCTTGCCCTCAAGTAGTCAGCGAACGGACGCTGTCCGCTTCGCGACCCTGGGACTCCCAAGATATTTGCGGAAGACACATGTCCTTTGAAAGTGTCTTTATGACGAGGGGGTTGCTACTGTAAGGCAGGTGGCGCCGCTCGAGGCTCATCTTGCCGCACGGGCTTATTGTCTTAGCCGTGCATCTCATTAGGCACGTCCCTTTGATGCCTGTATCTCGTGCTTCCCGACACCTCCCCTTTTACACCCTTTCCGATCTCCCCACTGTCTCCGTCTTCCTCTGCACCTGTCTTCGTTCCTGTTTCGATCTACTTGATTGCTGATTGGAATTTGCTAATGGTGGGAAGATGGGTTTTTACAGTTGGGAACCGCCAAATGCTTCCGCACTTATGTTCCGGACCTTGCATGTTTGAAAGCGACCAAAACGACCCCTCTGGGAGCTAGATGTGGGAACTGAGTTGTAAACCTTTGTGTTCAATGTTAGCCTATGGGTAAAAACTGTATAAAAGGAGCGATCCACATAACCAATTTGAAGCAGTCTCCCCGAACTACACTCGATGTACTTCCTGTGACTTCTGTGTTCCCTGCAGTAAATAAACCTTGACTCTTTGACGCCGAAGGAAGTGTCCCGTGTCTCTGTGACTTGTACGCCGGAACAGGTTACCCACGAAGGTTTCAGGTGTTGTGCCCTGGCACCGCTGGGTCCAAAAGAACCCAGTCCTTCAGTTGGCGCCCAATGTGGGGCTGCATCAGTGGTACCGGTCCAAGCCCGACGATCGTGAGGAACTTCGTGTGAAATCTCCGAGGGAAGGTGCACCCCGCTTCATCGATCCTGTTGTCGAAATAAGTGGCCCGAAGACTTTTCCCGCGAAGATTCCCGCCTCCTGACGGCTGCGACGGACTGCTGCCCTGACTGTAGACCTGTTTTGGCGCCTGGCGTAGACCTTGGTATAGCGAGACGATAGACGGGCCTTCCTGAGGACGCCATTGATCTTTGAGTTAAGTATTTGTGGGTCGCTCCCAGAATCCTTGGTTGTAAACACTTTAGCGAGTGTTTTTGTTGTAGACACCTCAGCGAGTGTCTTTGTTGTAAACACTAGTGGTTTTTGTTGTACACGCTGTGTGAGTGTTTTTGTCGGTGACACTTTGCTAGCGTACTTTGTTGTTGTACTTGTTTGACGACTGCAGCCGCCAAAGACCGAGGGTTTTGTTCTTGCTGGGACTTGGTAAATCCCGTAACCCTTGAAGTTTGTGAAACTCGGCTAGTGTGCAAGATGCCTGGTCGCAGTACTTTGTTCAGTTGTTGTAGACCTTGTGGTGCGGATTCCCTGCTGGAGGACTCGTGTCCGATACCTCCGGTTGGAACTCCTACTTATGACTTATATAGCAAACATGGGCTAGGCCCGATTGCTTTTAACGATTACTGGATAAAATATACAAAGAAAGACGGCGATCTTCGTTGGCCACCTCACGGTAGCTTCGAAGCGTCGATCTTAGATAATTTGGAAATAAAGTTGTTCGAACGCAAATCTAGGCCGGCCATGTTTGATGCCTTTCGGTTGTGGCGCAAAGAAGCCCGACAGAAAGAGATCAGACAGAATAAACGTAGTGAGCGAGATAATGTTGCTACCATTGTGAAGAAAGCTGAGCAGTTTCAGCGTGATAAGGAGGATAAGGATAAGGAAGTGTTTGAGAGGCTGCAACGTATGACCATAGATAAATGTTATCCTGCTTTGCCTACGGAGTTGGATAAGAAGGAAGAGGCAGTTGAGGATCCTTTAATGTCCTATCTTATGAAGTCGCCACCTCCGTACGTACAGGGTACCGCAGCTCCTGTGGTCCCTGCCGTACCTGTTCTTCCACCTGTTATTCCTCCACCCGTTCCTCAACCTGCACCCGCTCTTCCGACTGTTCCTGCTCCTGTGCCTGTTTCTATTCCTACTGCTCCTCCGCTTCCACATACTCCAACTCACGCTACTGCTCCTGTGTTGTTAACCCCTGTTGTTGCTAATGTTTCTACTCCTCCTCTTGTTAGTCCTATGTCTTACTCTTGTCCCTCTACTCGTAACCGTAGTTCTCCCATTGCGACAAATTTTTTCCAGTCGCTCGGACCTGTGTTTGGGTCCGCTGGTTCTGATGGTCCACCACAGAGACGTAGTCAGCTTCCCGGCAATAGGGAACGCGTTGCGCTATACAATATGGCGATGGGTTGGATGGACAATCCGCAAAGAAATCCACCCCGAGTTGTTCTTGAAACATTTAGTCAGTTCAACATACCGACTCAGAGATATGTGTTTGACGAAATGTGTAAACTCCTACATGATCAGATAGCGGCTGTTGCGCCTGACGAGGTGCTAACCGCCCTGTCTAATCTTCGGCTTCAGTTCGCAACTGGACTGATAGTCGATACTAATGTCCGACGTGCTCTTGAGCAGTTGTTGTCTTATCGCCTTGCTCCTATTCCTCACGCACTGTTTGTTGAGGATCTTGAACGCCAACAAGCTGAGTCTGGCCAATACCCTATGCGTGAAGTTCCGCCGGTTTGGGTACCTGCTGATAATACTGATGTTAATAACATAATAGCGGCACATTTCCAGAGAGTATGGATACATCTCCCATGGAAACGATCGGAAGTGCTTCAGGTGAAACAAACTTTGCCTGATCCTCGCAAAAATCCTGCGGGGTATTACAAAGAATTATCGCAGCTTGTGGATGCTACGGTAATGAATCTTGCCGATATTGACATGTTGTTTGGCAATGTTGTACCGCAGCCGGTATGGGCTAAGATCCGTCACCAAGATCACACAAATGAATTAGGTGGTGATTGGGCTGCCATTACAGCGGCAGACGCTGGACAAGCGGCTGCTACTAAACCCGATCAGTTGATTGCACTTCTTCCCCAGCGAATCATCACGTTAATGAAAACGCTTATGCCAGCTATGAAGGTAAATTGGGACAAGTTGTCAGCCTGTAAGCAAAAGAAAGATGAGAGTGTTTCAGATTTCTTTACGAGGTTTGAGGAAACATTTGTTGATCATAGTGGACAGGATATGGGTACTGAGGGTGGACAACGGCTGTTTGTGGATAAATTTGTATCGAACTTATTGCCCGATTTGTGCAATAAATTGAAGAATTCAGAGAGTGCGTGGGCCGTTTCTACCTCAGCTCAGATTCTGGCTACGGCACAATATTATGAAAATAGAGAGAAAGAAGAAAATGACCGAGCTGATAAAAAGACAAAAGAGCTGAAAACTAAAGTGTTGTTACAACAAGCATATCCGCCGCGTTCTAATCAGAATGCGTCTCAGCAGAATAGATCACAGTCGCAATCGAATCGATCACAGTCGCGTAATGATTCCTCTTTCAACAGATCTTCGTTGGGGTACAATCAATGTGCTTATTGTAGACAGGAGGGACACATTAAATTTGATTGTCCTGCTTTAAATGATCGTAATAGTGGTAATTCGTCTAGAGGAGGCCGTGGTGGTTCACAGAATGCATCACGTGGTAGAGGTCGTGGTGCTCAGAACGACCGCTCTGACAACTCATTAAATTCTAATAACTGTTTCGACCAACGTGGATCATCGCAAGGACGATCTGCGCAGTACAATGTAGACGATTATTACGTCGATCAGGGAACTGACGACAGTAATTACTAGGACAGCCAAAGACAAGGAGAGGGAGTGGTATCAGTTCCGGTTGATCAGAGAGGGCCTTACGTCGCAGTTGCTACATCGGGCGTCGTTGAGCCTTTTCTGTTGGACACTGGTGCAGCGAAAAGTTCCATTATGCATTCGAAACTCCCTGGCGCACCTTTGTCTGGCTTAACAAATGTATCCGTTGGTTTCTCTGGCGCCCCCGTTAGCAATCCAGTTTCGCGCCCTTTGCCCCTTAAAATTGGGCCGCGTGAGCTCGAAGCTCCGCTGATTTTAACCACTGGTTGTGGTGAAAATCTTTTGGGTCTGGATTTGCTTAAACGTTTGTATGCAACTTTGTATTGTTCTCCTGCGGGTGTAAAGCTTACGTTTGGGGAGAAAGTAGTCTCTCCCATGTATTTGTCCCTCGATAAGCTTCCACCGGAATTGGATTCTCTTCCTGCGTCTTTGTGGGCGACGGGTCCAAACGATGTGGGCCTACTTGATATTTCCCCTTATGTTGTTCAGTTGAAATCGAATGTGCGATTGCCACGTATTCCCCAATATCGTATCTCCCTTGATGGTGAACGAGCTTTGTTAGCGATCATCTATGATTTGATCGAGAAAGATGTTATTGAGGAGACTCGGGGAAACGTGTGCAATAGCCCTGTACTGCCCATTCTTAAACGTACTGATCCTACCAAACCGCCTGTTTATCGTTTTGTTATCGATTTACGGGAGGTGAATAAAATTGTGGTTCCTCAATTTCCTGTTGTGCCTGACATCACGGCGCTACTGACTCTGATTCCAGCTACTGCATCATGGTTTTCGGTGATTGATTTGAAAAACGCCTTTTTCAGCATCCCGATCGCCGAAGAGAGCAGGGACCTTTTCGGTTTCTCTCTTGGTGGACGTAGCTTCCGGTTCAAACGCGCTCCTCAGGGCTACTGTGAAAGTCCGTCGATTTACAGTCAAGCCTTGAAGGGACAGCTGGATGCGTTTAAGTTGCCGGTTGGTGCGGCCTTAATTCAATACGTCGACGACTTATTGGTGGCTGCTGATACTCAGGACATTTGCAAAATTGCTACGGTGTCGTTGCTGCAACATCTCTGTGAGTTAAATCACAAGGTGTCACCTTCTAAACTCCAATATTGTTGTCAAGAAGTAACTTATCTAGGTCACTTATTGTCAAAGGAGGGAAGGAGATTGACCCCAGAGAGAATTGCAGCAATTGCGCGAATGGCTGTGCCACAAACCCAAAGAGATGTGCGTGCCTTTCTAGGTATCACGTCGTACTGTAGGCAGTGGATTCCAAATTTTTCATTGCTAGCGAAACCATTGGTGGCTCTTACGTGCAAGGATGTTTCAACTCCTTTACCATGGACGGAAGAATGTCAGAAAAGTTTTTCTGAATTACGTGATTCATTGTGTTCGGCTCCTGTGTTAGGTACCCCTGACTACAGTAAACCGTTCACGTTATATGTTCACGAGAGAGAAGGCTGTGCGTTGAGTGTCTTAACGCAACCTTTTGGTGGTAAGCAACGTCCATGTGCATATTTTTCCTCGACCTTAGACCCGGTAGCTAGAGCATTGCCGAGTTGTTTGAGAGCAACTGCGGCAGCTGCGGTCTCCATCCGACAATCAGCAGGATTGGTCATGGATAATATGCTTACGGTGATGGTTCCGCATGCAGTCGACACTCTTTTGAATCGAACGAAAACTCAGCACTTGACGAGTGCGAGGTTGTCTGGGTACGAATTGACGCTCTTGGCAAGCCACATTCAAATAAAACGTTGTAATGTCCTAAACCCGGCAACTTTGTTACCAATTAGTGCAGAGTCAGATCAAGTACCAGAACATGACTGCTACTTGCGTACAGAAGAGGAAACAAAAGGTCGAGTGGACCTTAAAAACACCCCATTGGAAGACCCTGACGGCACTTTGTATGTGGATGGGTCATGTTTTAAATTGCCGAATGGTGATGTGACTACTGCTTATGCTGTTGTGACGTTGAATACTGTTGTTGAGACTGCGAGATTGAATCAGAATTCTGCCCAAGCTGCAGAGCTGATTGCTCTTACTAGAGCATGTGTATTAGCGAAAGGGAAACGTGTGAATGTGTACACCGATAGCCAGTACGCTTTCGGTGTAGCGCATAGCTTTGGACGATTGTGGCGAGAGCGTGGTTTCTTCACGTCACACGGTACGAAAATACAGCATGGCCAGCTTGTGAATGATCTTTTGGATGCATTGACTTTGCCTGCTCAAGTTGCGATTGTCAAGTGTAGTGCGCATCGTAAAGTGACGGATGATGTTGGTCGTGGTAACGCGTTTGCAGATGAGATTGCTAAGGAGACTGCCCGGAACCTTAGCACTCGAATGTATGTGACGAGTTCGGTTAGGTGGCCTACAGAATCAAGTATGTGTGAGAATACCATAGAGAGCGTGAAAGCAATTCAGAATGAGGCCACCGAGACGGAAAAGATGAAGTGGAAAGAAAGTACGGGAAAGTTGGATGTGAATGGTTGTTGGATTGATTTGTCGGATCAGAAAAGATGGATGTTGCCTGATGCGTATGTGCTGGCCGTTGTGACAATGGCACATGGGTTAGCACATATTAGCGCGAAAGGCATTTGCAAGTTGTTGTCGCCTGTGTGGAAGAATGATGGCATTACAAAGTGTGCTGAACGTCTGGTGAAGAATTGTATGGTGTGTATAATGTACAATCCTGGCAAAGGAACCCCAACTCCCCCTGGCAGTTTTGCTCCTCCTTTGTATCCCTTTGAGGTGATTCAATTGGACTTCATCCATATGGAGCGATGCAATAACTTGAAATATGTTTTGGTTGTGGTTTGCGCATTCTCCCGATGGATTGAGGCCTATCCCCTCAAAGATAATACTGCTTTGTCTACTGCGAAAATCCTACTGAAGGAATACTTCCCTCGGTATGGAATGCCTAGAGTCGTGTGGTCAGATAATGGAAGTGAGTTTGTTGGAAGTGTGATGAAGAGTGTGTGTAAGGGCCTTGGAATTAATCAGAAATTCCATAGCGCCAATCATCCTCAGTCAGCGGGATTGGTTGAAGGGTACAATGGTACCCTTAAACTAAAATTAGCGAAGATTCAGGCTACGACTGGACTGTCTTGGCCCGACGCTTTGCCTCTAGCATTACTGTCAACTAGGGCGACTGTACACTCCCGAATAGGGCTTAGTCCCTATGAAATAGTGTTCGGCCGTCCTGCGAATGTGTGGGGGGTTCCTAGGCCAGGTATATTCGTTGCTCTTGAGTATCCGATGTTGATTGACTACTTACATGACTTGACTGCTAAACTGAGGTTAATTCATCAACAGGTTTACGACGCCTTGCCGACGCAGACGGAGGGTCCAGGCCACCAGCTCCAGCCCGGTGATTGGGTAGTTACCCGTAACTTCTCACGCAAGAAGAATCTGGACCCCCGCTTTGTTGGACCTTTCCAGGTGCTCCTGGCCACGAGGACTGCCGTTCGTCTTGAGGGGCGGAAGAATTGGGTACATGCTACCCATTGTAAACGAGTCCCTATTCCTTTGCCGGCAGACCCGTGGGTAAGGAAAGGCATTGCGTCAACAGAAACAGAAACATTGCCGGCGTTTGTACCTTTTAGCGACGCACAGCTTGTTGGTGAACACTCAGCGCAGCAGAAAGCCACTGTTGAAACATTGTCAGCAAAAGACTCAAGACCAAATCAACAAACTGATCAGCAGGACGCTGTCTCTTCAACGGATCCTTTGTTCGACGAGCAGACACGTCCTGGGAAACATCGATATTCGTTGCGTTCTCACACTAAGGACAAATAAAGTTTTTTTCTTGCTTTGCTGAAATTGATACCTGCAATATTTTCGTTTCCCCTGATCAACCTTGAACATTTCGTATCATTGAAACTTGTTTGTATATATATTAAGCTTCTTCCTTGAATCTTTTTCCTTCCACAGCTGAATTATTGTGCTAAATAAATACATATTGTGTATAGAGGGCCGTAGGGCCGCGCGCGTACTTCCTTCTGGACAGTAGGTCTTGACGCTAGGTTATAGGCCGTCGGTTCCTAGGAACTCCTGGGGATTGACCATTGCTGCACAGAACGAAGTGCGTCAAGAAACGTTGCGGACGGTCGTAGGGAAATGGCATTTTCGAAGCTGAACGATTTGGAAGGAGCTCAGGCATATAGAGTCAAACTGCAGAAACTCAGTCGTACTAAATGTTTTGTATTTCAATTGTTTGTATTGTTTTTAACTGCTTCTGCATTCTTGGCGGGTGGGGTGTATTACGCTATGTCTTACTTTTTACTTCCTACCCCTACTCCTACTCCTTACCCTAATCTTACTCTTACTGCTACTACTGCTTCTCCCCATTCCTTTCACATTTTACCGGAACACGAACAGGCTAGACGTGTAGAATTCCGCAACAATTCCTTTATCCAGCTCCTCCATCAGCATCAGTTAGTGGTTAACACTACTAATTGTTGGGTGTGTGGGTTGATGCCACATACTACGGGTAAGGGAATTCCATATCTGGTGTTACCGTATAGTTCCCAAGGGTCAGCTCGAGCATTCCAAACAATGCTTCGAAGCGCACTAGGTTTCCACCCCACTCCAGAACAACGTTCCCCCAAACCTGGTCCTACCTCATACCAGTGGGTGTTATCGATGGCAATACAGGATTTGGAAGATGAGATCCATGATGCTTTTCTCATCCCTAAGGAAGAGGTACAAGCCTATAGGGTCCTGAGTAGAGGGGAATATAGTATGTTCGCTAATGAAAAGCAGCTTAAAAGCTCGCCTCCAATATGGGTCGTACCCCACACTGGTAATCTTTGTCTTGTGGGTCGTGGTTCGCAAGCCTCACTTGGAGTAAGTGCTTGCATTGAAAGTTACGTTCTGCCAATGTCCCCGACCCCTGTGTTTCTGGCTGCCAAGGGTACGTACTTCATCTGTCATGATCGTGCATACACATGGTTGCCCTCAGACTTCATGGGCTCATGTTTTGTTGCAAATCTGTTGCCTCCGACGTTCACTGTAGATGCCGATTACCATAAGACTAGAGTTGTACGAGGCGTAATTAGCGAAGAGGATACTGCCGGTCAAGAGGCAGGAGACTTTTTCAAGGGTTTCCTCCCGTTTTGGGGACCTATGGTTAATAGTAGGAACCTGAGACATTTGACTCGAGTGGTAGAATCGACAGCTAATGTTACTGCCAGTGCCCTTGGTAATATCACCACAGAACTTCAGGCGGAGAGACTTATGACGTTGCAAAACCGTATGGTTTTAGATGTCGTCTTGGCAGATCGCGGTGGGGTATGTAAAGTGATCCATTCGAGCTGTTGCATTTTCATACCTGATAATGCTCCTACTGTCTATGAAGCCATCTCGAAGTTGCATAAGATCTCCGGATCCATACACGTGGATGTAGGGGATTGGACGCTACTCGGTTGGTTTTGGGGCCTGATGTCAACATGGGGTTGGAAGATTCTGATGATCGTCGGAGTTGTGGTAGTGTTCCTGTTCACGTGTTGCCTTTGTGTGCAGTGTGGTCCTGCCTTATGTGGCCTCTGTGCTACAACGTGTATGAGACAACCACCTGTTACCAAGGGGACTCGGTCGGACAAGGTTATGCTACAACGACATCTTGATGGTCTGATGAATATCGAATATGATTCCGACTAGTGCTTGCCTACATGAGGGCAAAAGGAGCGTCTGAGGTTCCGTGACAATTGTAAGTGGTGTTTTCGACTCGCACGAATATGGTCGAGTCTGGTATCTACGAACCGCAAATGACGAGTTTGGTAAGTGTGCGTAGTTTCGCTGTGCTAACTTAAACCGTTCGTTTGTTACGTGGGCTTTTCATCTGTACCCACGGGTTCCATCTTAGATACGGCATCCATTTTGTCTCTTGCCCTCAAGTAGTCAGCGAACGGACGCTGTCCGCTTCGCGACCCTGGGACTCCCAAGATATTTGCGGAAGACACATGTCCTTTGAAAGTGTCTTTATGACGAGGGGGTTGCTACTGTAAGGCAGGTGGCGCCGCTCGAGGCTCATCTTGCCGCACGGGCTTATTGTCTTAGCCGTGCATCTCATTAGGCACGTCCCTTTGATGCCTGTATCTCGTGCTTCCCGACACCTCCCCTTTTACACCCTTTCCGATCTCCCCACTGTCTCCGTCTTCCTCTGCACCTGTCTTCGTTCCTGTTTCGATCTACTTGATTGCTGATTGGAATTTGCTAATGGTGGGAAGATGGGTTTTTACAGTTGGGAACCGCCAAATGCTTCCGCACTTATGTTCCGGACCTTGCATGTTTGAAAGCGACCAAAACGACCCCTCTGGGAGCTAGATGTGGGAACTGAGTTGTAAACCTTTGTGTTCAATGTTAGCCTATGGGTAAAAACTGTATAAAAGGAGCGATCCACATAACCAATTTGAAGCAGTCTCCCCGAACTACACTCGATGTACTTCCTGTGACTTCTGTGTTCCCTGCAGTAAATAAACCTTGACTCTTTGACGCCGAAGGAAGTGTCCCGTGTCTCTGTGACTTGTACGCCGGAACAGGTTACCCACGAAGGTTTCAGGTGTTGTGCCCTGGCACCGCTGGGTCCAAAAGAACCCAGTCCTTCAGTGTAGCACAGTAAGACATTCCTCAGGATAGGGCGGAGTTATGGTGTATTGACATTCCTCTTTGATTTGCTTGATGATGTGGAGGGGTGGTGGCGGGGGGGACATGGGATGGGGGAGGGCTTTGAGGTGGGGCCCCCCAATTGATTCAGATTACTGCATCAGGTGCTGTGGTGTAACGGGGAATGGGGTATGGTGTGAGGCGATGGTGTAATTTTAATTCAGAGGCGACTGGCCCCTGGTCACCCCCTGTAAGGGTGAGCGCAAAATCCGTGAAAATCCGCGAGATCCGCGAGCGGCGGATTTGGGGGGCAAAAGTTCAAGCCTGTTGAACTTTTAACTATTTTAGGATGGCGCCGGCAAGCTGCCAGCGCCATCCTAACATAGTTACTAAGTTAGCTTCAACAGGAAGCACTAATAGATAAAATAAAGCAGGTGCTCGAGCACCTGCTTTATTTTATCTATTAGTGCTTCCTGATGAAGCAAATTTAGTAACTATTTTAGGATGGCGCTGGCAGCTTGCCGGCGCCATCCTAAAATAGCCCCCCCCCCCAAAATGTGAGTTTTGTCGAGGCTGGGCAGGTGTGCGTTCTCCCCATATCTATCGTCTAAAATTAGCTATGATGCTTGATGGAGGTCTTTGCATTATTGACTTTCACGAGCTCAATCCCTGTGCAGTTCCTGTGACCACGAGCTTCTCTGATCCGTGCCTGTCCTTTTATGCACACAAGAGGCATGTGAACTCGCATATAAGGCTCGCCCGTTTGGCCCCTCCCCACACACTAGTGGTGTGCACGTCTTCGCGCCCTTTACCCACTTGATGGACAGCTCACTCGAGGGACCCCGGCGCTCTTTGGTGTGATGGCAAAGTTAATCAGCCTCCCCCAAAAATGTGTGTTTTGTCGAGGCTGGGCAGGTGTGCGTTCTCCCCATATCTATCGTCGAAAAATAGCTATGATGCTTGATGGAGGCCTTTGCATTGTTGACTTTCACGAGCTCAATCCCTGTGCAGTTCCTGTGACCACGAGCTTCTCTGATCCATGCCTGTCCTTTTATGCACACAAGAGGCATGTGAACTCGCATATAAGCCTCGCCCGTTTGGCCCTGCTCCTCACACTAGCGATGTGCACCGTTTCCCGCCCGGCCTTTACCCACACAATCCGCAAAATCCGTGAATCTGCAAATTCGTGGCTTTTGCAGATCGCGAATTCGCAAATTCGCAAATTCACAAATTGCGAATTCGCAAAATTCGCCCATGCTTACCCCCCTGTTATTGTAGTTAGAGTTCCATGGTAGCTACTGAGGAAGTAGTTGAGTGGAGTATTTGGATGGGTACTGTTAGGTTAGGACCTGTTCTGGGGAGGGGTAGTTGGGGAAAGTTGTGTGAGTGGGTTGGGGTTATAGGGACTGCCGGTGTGTCCATAGTGCAGAGGTACCAGGCAGTGGAGGACCACTATGGGGACCCTACTTGATGTTAAGTGTCTGACGTGGAATGTGAGAGGGATGCACACTATGCGTAAGCACCACAAGGTACATGCCTATCTGGTACGGAGGGGGGTACATATAGCCTTCCTGCAGGGGACCCACATTGATAGAGCGGAGAACAGCGCGTTACAGAGAAGGTGGCAGGGACAGGTGTATTGTACAACATACTCAGCATTTGCTAGGGGTGCTTTGATATGGATTTGGGCGAGGATGCCATTCCAGATGACTCGTCAGTTTGCTGACCCCAAAGGAAGGTTTGGGGTGGTGGGAGGCGACTGAATGGTTTGGATGTAACACTATGTAGTATATATGCCCCTAATGTGGCCCACATGGGCCACATTAGGGGCGAGCGAGGGAACTGTTCTGGATTAGCGATAGAATGGGATGCATTTAAAGTGGTGGTGAGGGGAGTGTGTATTGCTAAACAGGTGGGTGTGAGGAAGACGTTGCTCCAGGAGGTGGAACCGGCAGAAGCCAGATTGCGAGGGGCGTAGAGAGAACGACCCAAGAGCCCGAAAGTGAAGGATGAATTGGTGGGGCAAGGGAGGAGGTGGCGAGTCAAATGGAGAAGTTGCGTTGCCATGATTATAGGGCTTATTTGGCACGGGTGCACTCAGAAAGTGAAAGGCAGGCACGCTGCTGGCTTGGTTAGCTAATTCGATACCCCGGGGCATGCCTATACTGGTGCTGCACTCTCCGTTAGGACTTCCAGTCTATACCCCAAGAGGGATTAATGACCTGTTCCTAGAATATTATGCTGGGTTGTATAGGAGTCGCGCAGGGGGCCCGAGGATGCATTGGAGGAGTTTTTGGCGGGTATACAACTCCCCCGATTGGAGAAGGAACAGGCGGAGCTGCTGGGGCAGGACATAACGCTGGGAGAAGTACGGAGTGCCATTAAGCATATGGCGCTTAATAAGACACCGGGGTCGGATGGCCTTCCAATTGAATTTTACTTAACCTATATTGAGATACTAGCTCCAAAATTGGTGGGGATTTATAAAAAGGCCCGGATGGTTGGAAGGCTCCCAACTTCTAAGAGGGAGGCTGTTATTGTCCCACTTCCGAAACCGGGGTAGGGACGTGATGGATAGGTCAGCGTACCGCCCGTTGTCCATGCTGATGTCCGACCATAAGATATTAAGCAGAATTCTGGTGACTCGGCTCTTGCCCCATATGATTCGCTTGATTCATAGGGATCAGGCGGGTTTTATTCCAACCCCGAACACAGCTGTTAATATACGGCGCCTCCTTCGTATTTTGGATGAGGATCATGGTGATACTCCCAGTGCAGCAGTACTCTCAGTGGATGAGGAAAAGGCCTTTGATAGCCTGGAGTGACCATATCTGTACAGCGACTGACAGTATCCTCCCTCTGTTTAGTAGGTCGAGGAACGCGATAGGGCTGCCTGCTGTCGCCGCTGTTTGTTTGCATTGGCTATTGAACATTTGGCGGTACGGGCTAGGCTGGGACGCCACTATGAGGGCCTGACTCTACGAACTACGGAACAATATATATCCCTGTATGCCGATGATCTACTACTTTTTTTGGCTAATACGGGGGCAGCACTGGAAGGGGCAACACAACTACTGCGTGTGTTTGGAGAAATGTCAGGACTGGGGGTTAGTTGAGAGAAGACTTGTCTCTTCCCGGTGGTTCCGATGGCAGGAGGCCCTGATCAAGTAGCGGAAATTCGGTGGGAATCGACATGTCTGCCCTATCTTGGGACCAAGATTTATCATACCCCGGCGCACCTGCTGGAAGGGAACGTGGGGAGGGCTATGCGTGGGCTGCGGGGGAGCCTGAGTGCTCTGCCGCTCTCTGTAGCTTGGAGGGTGGTGCTCCTGAAGATGGTGGCGCTCCCCCGCCTGCAGTATTATTTTCGGACATTGCCGATTTGGAAACCGGGGGCAATTTTTAGGCAGCTCGGGTCAATGGTTAGCGGCTTCTCATGGGGAAATGGCAGTAAACGGGTGGCATTGTCTACCATGATGAGACCTAGAGAGGATGGGGGACTGGTGGTCCCGGATATCGAGCTTTATTACCTGGCGACTCAGCTGCAATGGCTGACACAAGCGGTGGCTCAAGAATTTCGATGCCCAGAGGGCCAAGAGGATCAGTGGATCCTACGGCATGTACTCTCATTTATAGTTTTACAACAACCCTTGCACCTTGGGTTGCTCACTGCTGAAGAGCGGACACTATGACAATGTTGGACTCTGAGCCATCGCAGAGTCAGCGTTCGCAGCCCATATGCGCTGGAAATTCCCCTGGGCATGTGCACTGCCCTCCCGCATGGTGGGTATTGGTTGGCACTAGCAGACTGGGAAACGATGGGGCTCCAGGTCATGGGATATTTGTATGAAGTTGGGGTGTTACTGCCGTTTCAGACACTACAGGACAGGTATGATTTGCCCCAAGGGGACTATTTGCTGTGTGCAGCCCTGGTTGCGGCCATACAGCACCACTGGAAGGAAGGGCTCTCAGAGCCCCAAACTTCTATGACGTGTGAGGACGTGGTGATGGTCGCCGGGACATTTAAGGCGATTACGTGTCTTTATAAGCGCTTGAGCACGGAAAGCCTGCCCCACTGACGGAATTGCGAGGAAAATGGGAGGAGGATTTTGGGAAGGAAATACCGGTAACAACGTGGGCTCAATTGGTCCGAAGGGCCTGGAAGAGCACACAAAACGCTCGGTTTCAATTAATACACTTCTTTATATTGCATAGGGCTTATTTAACCCCAGCCAGAATCAATCGATACTTCCGGACGGATACTGCCCAGTGCCTGTGCTGCGGCCTAGAGGGGGCAGAGTTATCACATATGCTGTGGACTTGTGGACAATTGGGAACATATTGGAAGGAGGTGGTTGACCTGCTCTGTGGTGTTACAGGGCGCCATATAAAAACTGACATGGGCACCTGTATATTACATTGGTTCCCACACACCGCTAAGACGAAGATCACAAGCAAATTTCTGGACCTCGGCTTATTGCTAGCTAAGGGAGAGATTACGGCCAAATGGAAGTCATGACAAGGGCCAACAATAAGGAAGTGGAAATTGGAGTTACTTAAATGGGCCAAAAGTGAGAGTGTGGTCAGACTGCAGCAGGCTAAACGTACTGATAATGATAAGGCGCTGGAGGCAGCCAGAGCATGGGAAGCATTAGTGATAGCACTTCAGACACCTGACACTGATTCGGAGGTGGGCCCAGCTGAGGAGACTCCAGAGGGTTCCCCTTGATTGGATCGGAAGTGGGGAGGGTAACAGGGGCCGGGTTAGGTAGTGAGTGTATGTGCTAACATGAAACGCATGGTGATGGGCAGGTATGGTCCCCAAGATAATCTGCAACGAAATTTGACATGTCTGATGTTCATATTGAATTCTGAGACTAGCAGATTTGGCACACCGGTATCAGAGGGAGGGGATGGGAGTTTGGTTGGTTGATTTATTGTTTGTGTGTTATCTTGCATTGTTTGAAAATAGACGTGACACAACAGACACTGTGCTCCTGCCGAAATAAGCATATGTGAGATCGGACGATTATTGAGGATTGCCTTATATAATAACACCTTTCAAATGAGATGTGATTCACCCTGAAACTATGAGAACACAGATATTGATGTTAAGATGTAAGGTGTACTGTTCTTCATTGATATATGATTGGTATGCAAGGCTTTATTAAACAATAAAAACAGATTTAAAACAATTATATCCATACCATGGGGAGTTTAAGATTACAGCCTTCTCTTTCTCTTCATAGTCTTCATTTTAACTGTACCATACTCTGTTTTAAGAGATGTTCCTTTTGTTTTGGAAATCATCTTTATTACCTTTGGTGACTTATTCAATCTGGTACCAACCTTCACAGCACATCCTATGAGGAAGGCCGCCAGCTCAGACTCCGATACCACTGGAGAGCCATGGAGGCTATGATGTGATATCTCATCACTACAGGCCTGTTACCTGGAATCTTAGGCCAGCAGGAACATTAGGCAGCATCAGATGTGAAACAGCACAGGTGCTTCCTAAATGCAACAGGATCCGGAGAAAAAACTTGACACTTATACCCGCTTCTCACACTTCCAACCAGGGCAGTGCCAGTTCTTCATAATTCCTACTAACTCCAGCTTCTTACTGCACACAACACCCATGTCCTCACATTGCACACCAGTGCCAGTTGCACACCGATGCTATCAGTGCCGGGTCTTTGCAGAGCCCATGTGTGCCGGCACACACTCTGCCCACCAGTGCTAGCTCATCACACTGCATGCCAGTGCCACATTCAGGGGCGGATTGGCAAGGCGGGCATTCGGGCATCGGCCGAAGGGCTGGTGTCTCAGTGCCCTCTGTGGGCCGTTTTTTTCTCCCCTTTCCCAGTCCACAGAGAGTGGACTAGGAAAGGGGAGAAAATAAATCCGGCCGACAGAGGGCACGGAGACAGAGACAGAGAAATAAAAGCAGCCTCGCTGTGCGCCGTACAGCGATTATCAGCTGTGGCCTCTCCTTCACACCCTACCCTGCCAAGCAATCACTCTGAGGCTGGGCTGGGGAGGGGTGATTGCTGGCAAGAATCGGCCTCCCAGGGGGCCAGGTGTTGCTCAGGCCTTTGAGCCATTTTCACCTCGGCCCAGAAACAGTGTTACTCTTAACACCTCACCCACAGCCCTTCACATTCAGGGCATAGTGGGTGAGGAAAATGGGTCTCCCTCTGTGGGCCAGGTGATGTTTGGAACTCAGGTACCATCTTCACCTCGGCCTCCCCCTGGCTACCTGGCTACCTTGGATGACCCAGCAGCTGTGTTTTGTGCTCCCCTGCCAGGACATTGCCCTGAGGCCTGGAGGGCTGATTAATTTACTAATTGCAGGGGCCTTACCTCTGTTCATGTGCTCCTAAGCTAAAGGGCTGGGGAGGGCTAAGTAGGTTAGGCATAGCAGGGGCTTTGCTGCTTTTCAGGTGCTCTTACGCTGGAGGGCTCGAATAATTTTGTGACAGAGAGGCGCCTTAATGTTTTTTTTTAGTTGCTCAGCATGTAGGCCATTGTCATCTTGGCCCTGTGTCCTACGCAAGAACAGTATTCTCCCACTTTCATTCCTTGTCTGTGCAAATGGTGTTTCACGAAAGGGCACGCCCCTTGAATGTGGGCCACGCCCCTTAAATATGGGCCACGCCTCATGAATGTGGGCCACTTTTTTAATCAGTGTCAGGGCCAAATTGTGATCCCAATCCGACCCTGGCCACATTCAAGTAAATTTGGGAGTTATGCAGCTGCAGATCAAGGCACTTGTGCTGCCCATCGAAGACCTTTGTCATCAGTCCTTTGCCTGTGAAACACTTCCTTGCTAATGAGACCTTCTGCCGACCCCTCAGCGCTAAGGGAATTCTGACCTATTCCCTTGTCACCATTCACAGACAATGTTGCAGAACAAATAGTCAATCGTCAGCTGTCTTCTTTCATAAACAGCAACAATCTACTGGATTTTAATCAAGCTGGCTTCTGGCCAATGCATGTACGCAAGGAGCACAGGTCGCCATGCTTGACCAACCTAGATAGATGACGACTAGGGAGGTACTATCTCCCACATTGGTGGCTAGTGACTCTGCTTCATCTCATCTGTATGATGTCAGGATAAGCTATAAAGCATGGGGCCAGCCAATCAAGATAGGTCCCGCCCCCTCGGTCTTTCAGTTCTATCTCCGGAGTCCCACATGGATCCTCACTTAGTCCCACTTTATTCAATCTACATGTTAACCACCTCCTTCAGATTCCCACTTATGACATTAAGGAAGGCACACAAATGATCTGGAAAAAGTATAAGAACTGTGTGGATATTTCCATAATTGTCACCCAGCATCGCTCAGATGATGATTACAAGGCTCTGAAAGTTAAGTCAAGTAAGACGGAAATGTCAGGGGTGAATTGCGTCACTTCCTCACATGTAGGCTGCTCTCTATCTCCGGCACCCATGGCTCGGGCCCTAGGTTTCACTTTCGGTGTGTTCATATGGGTCCTTGGCTCTGTGAAGCGCCTGTTTTATCCACTGAGAATGCTGTACAGTAGCCTTGTATGCCTGCTGGCCATTGTAGGCAGCCGTTTACCTACGGCAATGCCCTTTACCTCCGTTGCCCTGCATTGATATAGGGTCAGAATAACTAGAAATCATTTTGATAAGGAGGGTTTGGGGGGCAGCCGAGTCCCAAGAGGTCTGCCCCACGAGCAGTTTGGGAGGGGGAGGGGCGGCCTCACCGGACATTTTGCAGTATCGCGCTGCTTGGGTATAGCCCAAAAGCAGCCAAAGGGTTTTTCTAGCCCAAAGGCTATATGGGTCCACAGCACATTTCCCCAGCCACCACTTTAGGTTCTTGTGACCTGGTGGCTGGGCGTGCAGTTAAGGAAAGTTTTGTGAGTGTTGCTTGTGAGGTATAATTGGGTTAGGCTAGTTAGTGCAGGGTAGAGCAGTTTTTGTGTGCATCATGGCTAATGAGGATTAGAGAGTTCTCGAAGCGGTCTGACTCCTTAGTGAGGCTGGCCGCTTGGACCTACTGATGCCGGAGACCTCGGGCAGAGGGTGCCTGGCGAGGCGCGCGGCCGTGGGGGTGGCAGCCGCAGTGGTGATGTGCTCCCCGCCGAGGAGAGGGAGAGGGAAGGTAAGTGGGGCTGGCGGCATTTGCGGCGCGCCTGCGGCCTCAGATGTAGAGAAAAGGCCATGGCCTATCGGTGACACAAAGGCCAAGGAGAGTGAGGAGCGGGGTGGGGCCCACCGTAAGGGCGCATCTTGCGCGTCTACAAGCGGGTCTCTGGGAGCAATGGGCTGCTCGTATGCTAGGCAAGCAGCCCCCTGTGTAGTGCAGGCAGCGGAGCCTCCGGGTGCATCGGAGGCTCCGGGACAAGTGCAAGGAGGCGAGGCCCGTTGGAAGAGGGGGCCTCAGGGCTCTCCGGTCGGGCCCACGGGGAGGAGGTGCAAAGCTGGGAAGTGGGAGGTGGGAAGCCCCGGGGGGCAAGGAGAGGTGGCAGGTGGGCATGGGGTTATCCCCACCAGTGGAGGAGGGCAGGGGGGTTGGAGTGGCATGTGTTGCAGAGCAGAGAGGAGGGGTATGGTTTGGGGACCTCACCCCAGCATTTGGAAGATAGAAGGGAATTTGGCACAAGGGGGCCGGGGTGGGCAGCAGTTGGGGAGATGACAGAGGGTGTAGAGGGAGCTAGTGGGGGGCACAGGGAGAGGTGTTGGAAAGGGAGTGGGGGGACAGCACTCCAGAAGAGATGGAGATGGTTGGGGGGCCAGGGACTGGGAGGGTTTAGATATTTTCACTTCCTGGCATGAGGAGGTGCGGGGTTTGGACACGGTGGGGCAAATCGATGCCTACATGGCGCATGGGCGGTCATTGGGTTTGGAGGCCAGGAGGAGGCATGAGGAGATGACCCTCATGCAGGAGGGGACAGATGGCAGAAGTGGGACATGAGGGGGGATGGGGTCCGGGGTTGTCGAGGAATTAGAATGGAGTGAGGGAGAGAGGAACGAGGGGGTGGCATGTGTGGCGCTAGATTTTAGCAAGGTGAGATGGCACTGGGCGTCCTCGACGTTCGGTGCAGGGTCAGGATGGGGGTGGGTGGAAGGAGGATGCGGAGTTCGGCCCAGCACACCAGTCCTGATTTTTACGTTGCAGGCATCAGAGCGATGTCGGGAACCAGACTCGGCAGAGCTGGGAGCGGCTTGGCAGCTCCGAGGAGAAGTAAGGATGGAGCCTAGCGCGGCGTATCCAGTACCGCCGCGGGACCCCCTCATGGCTGGCGCAAGTAGGAACCGAGCGGTCTCGCTGGCCCCAACACCCGATGGTCCTCAACGGGACACGGGACACCGGGAGTGCAGGTTTGCCAGCGGCTTGGAGGCGTTTGGTCAGAGGAGGGTGCAGTCGGCACCCCCGGTTGACAGGATTTGGAGGCCGGTAGAGCATGAGGTGTTAGATTATGACGTAGATAGCATGGAAGAGGTTAAAACTGTGAGAGGATGAGGGTGGTGCGGGGGTCCAGTAACGCTTACCTTACAGGTGTCACGGCGCCCGGCGGAGACCACGGGTCGGGCAGCTGGTTCAAGAGACAGGTTGGCCCTGGTCTAAAGGCGAAATGCAGAGTGACGGGCACCATCTTTGGAACCAGGTAAGCAAGGAGACAGACCGAAACCTAAGATGGTTTCGATCTTGGGAGGCCTGTTGGGATTTCATTAAAGGTACGTGCATGCAGGGGTATTGCAGATTTCGGCATGACTGCTCAAAATGTGGAGGCAGACACGCCCTGGTTAATTGCTGGAGGTGGGGATCGGGGCAGTAGTCAGGGGGACAATAGTGGCACCAAGGGGGTTTCAATCCGGACAGCAGCAACAAACCAGCAGGGGCCTAGGGGGCTAGAGGGGCTGGGCCTAAAGGCTTGTACACCGGTTAAGGGGGACAGGTTAGTGGTAGCATTACAGGGTTATGACCAGACGGCAGCAAAGACATTACAGGACAAATTTACTGATGGTTTTAGGTTAGGTTACAGGGGCCCTTGGATTAGACGCTGGGCAGACAACTTACAGTCAGCCAGGGAGCACCCAGTGGTGGTGCAAGACAAACTGGACAAGGAAGTTACGGAAGTTACGGAAATGGGCATGGCGGGCCCATTTGATGATTGGCCGCTGAGGAATTTGATTGTTTCCCCTAGGGGTGGTCCCCAAGAAGTAACTGGGACAATTTTGGTTAATACAGCATTTGTCTTGGCCTGAAGGCAATTTGGTGAATGATTTTATTGATGACACTGAGGCTACTGTGTCGTATTCGTCGGTTGACGTGGCCATGTCACTGGTAGTGACTGCGGGCGCAACAGCGGAAATGGCAAAATGCGACATAAAGTTAGCTTTCCGGCTGCTTCCTGTCCATCCAGAGGATTGGAACCTCTTGGGCATACATTTCAACAGTAAATAGTACGTGGACGAAGCACTACCAATGGGCTGCTCTATGTCTTGTGCCTTGTTCGAATGTTTCAGCACATTTTTAGAGTGGTTGTTTTCCAGGCACACGGGCACCAATTGGTGACGCCCTACCTGGATGACTTCTTCTTTGTGGGCACCTGGGACTCCATGGAGTGCCAGACAGTGCTGGACAGCTTAAAAGAGATCATGAGGGAACTTGGAGTAGCTCTAGCGCCGGAAAAAACCATGGGACCCAGTACGGCCTATCCTTTTTGGGGATTGAGCTGGATTCAAGAGCAATGGAAGCAAGACTGCAGAGGGTCAGAAAGCAGCAGATGCTGGGGCTGCTACAGGACATGCTGGTAAGGGACAAAGTTACAGTACGGGACATTCAGGTGTTGCTGGGGCATCTTAATTTTGTGTGCAGAGTAGTGAGATTACGGAAGACTTTTTGTAGACGACTGGGAAGGGCTTTGTCAGGACAGAGACCGCCGCATCACCACGTACGACTGTCAGCGGGAGTGAGGGAGGATCTGCGAATGTGGAAGTTTTTCTTGCAGAACTTCAATGGGGTACCCTTGGCATGAGAGGAGGACAGGCAGCCAGGGTTTTGGACTTTTTTGGCAAGGGAAGTGGTGCGTGGAACAATGGCCTAGTGCGTGGAGGGCGGGGGGCAGAAGTATAGTCTTCCTGGAATTTTTCCCTCTGGTAGTAGCAGTGACGCTTTGGGGGGAGCAGTTGGCCCACAAGAAAGTGACATTCAGGATTAACAATATGGCAGTAGTAGAAATTGTCAATCTTCAGTCCGCTAGGGACGAGCAGGTGCTGAAGCTGCTATGGGTTTTTGTGTTGGGCTGCTTGCGCCATGACATCGCTTTTCGGGCGGTGCACATGCCAGGTGTGGACAATGACATTGTGGATGCTTTGGCTCATTCACAGTGGGGGAGATTCCTGTGGGCTAGCCAAGGATGCAGACAGGACCCCGACCCCCATGCCACGGCAATTGTGGTACGTAGGCAACACCAGATGCTTCCGCTGGTGGTAGGTTCCCTAGCACCTTTCACAAGGGGGTCATACAGCCTAGCCTGGCAGGAATATTTTTCTTCAGGGGCACAGTGGAGGGCTTTGCCGACGCACAGAAGAGAAGACGTGATACAGTTTATATTACAGCTGATTGGCAAAGGGCTGTCGATTGTGACCATTACGGGTAAGCTGGCAGGGATTGCTTTCTAAGAAAGCTTCTGTGGGGTTATGCTCCATCGGCGTGGAGTTGGGGTCACGCATGTTGGAGGGGTGGGCTAGGGAACTGGGTGCAATGGGGCGCGTAGAGTATTGGGATCCTTGTACAATGTTGAGGTGTGCCTTTTTTCCACATTGATGGTGTGGTTGTTTTTTGGGACTTTCCGGGTTTCGGAACTGCTGGGACAGAAACAGGTTGGTGGGATCACCTCGGGATGATGTTGTCCTGCACGGGGAGCGTGTGTGCATTTGGCTTCATAAGTCCAAGACTGATCAACGTGGCATGGGAAAATGGGTATCCTTGCAGGCGGCGGACCCCCCCAACTTGTCCTTGTATATGGGAGGCTCGATGGAGGGACATGTCGGGAGGACAGGCTGGGAGAGTTTTCAGATACAAAGATGAGTGCAAGGTGACAGTATTTTAAGCCCTGGCTGTGATGCGCAAGGCGCTCTTAGCGCAGGGACTTCCCAGTAGGGGATTTGGTACACATTCCTTCAGGATTGGGGCGGCATCAGAAGCCAGGAACTGGGGTTGGGAGTGGGAAGATATCATGAAACTGGGGAGATGGTCTTCAGTATGCTACAGGAGATTTGTGTGCAACGGCGCTGGGGGTTATAGCACGGTTACATGCCTGTTCTTTTGTTCACGCAGTTTTTCTGTTTCAGGTTCGGTGGCAGGCCCCCTCACCAGGGAGATGACGATATGGACATTGGGGCATTCCTTCGTAAAGTGGGCCCAAGTCCAAGCGTGGGGCTGCTACTTCGGGGAAAGTTTGGTGTTTAATAAAGATTTTTGCAAAGTTCATTGGAAAGGGCAGGGGGCATGTTTTGGAGAGAGTTGTTGAGCACACTAAAGGGCATGTTGGTGGCTGGTAGGTGCCCCAACATTTTATTACTCCATTTGGGGGGAAATGATATGGTCCGGGAGAAAGGCTTGGTCCTTATGCGAAGTATGAAGAGGGATTTAGCCATGCTGAAGCGCCAGTGGTCGGGTTGTTCTGTAACCTGGACCGAATTTGTTCCTCACTGGGTCTGGAGGGGCGCGGTTAACCCAGGAGCAGTGAATAGGGCCAGGAGGAAGTTGAATACAGAAATGGCGCAGTTTTGCAGGGAATTGCGATTTTTCAAGGTTGCCCACAGAGAGATTAAGTATGACACTGGATTTTTTTAGGGGTGATGGGGTAAATTTATCTCATCTGTGGATGGACCTCTATTTGCTGGAGATCCGGGAAGGACTAGTTAGGATGTTGAGGGTCTAGGCACTCCTACCAAGGAAGGGGGCAGAAAAAAGGGGAGGCGGCATATCCGTCTATGCACCCGTTTTTCCAGGGTGGCGGGGTTGTTAAGAAGTTGGCTACAGTGGCAGAAGTTTTTATTTAAGTATTGGAGGTTTGTGGGCAGAGCTCTGGGAAGTTTAGGCAAGTAGGCTAAGTTTAGATTAGAGGTTAGCTAGTTATAGTTGCAGAGAGGCAGGAAGTGGTTTAGGTTTTTTAGTAGAGGGCAGGAGTTGGGAACTGCAATACTGTGTTGGTATTGTTATGGCATGTTATGTAATGCTATGTTATTGGCAGGGTGGGGGATTTATGTGGGGATCGTAGGGGCAGGGGGGAAATTGATTTTCAGTTAATTTATGTATAGTGAGGTTTTAGTCTGTAAGGCAAGAGCCTACATTGGACATTGTCATATGCACCTGTTTTCAATAAAGCAGCCTTTTTCGCACACAAAATGGGTGTCTGTGTTGGCTAGCCCCCCTCCCTCCCAAGGGGGATTTCGGAGGTATCAGAGCCCCGCGAGGTCTGCCTCACGGGCAGTTTAAGAAGGGGAGGGGAGGCCTCATCGGCCATTTTGTAGTATTGGGCTGCTGGGTATAGCCCAAAAGCAGCCCAAGGGTTTTTTTAGCCCAAAGGCTATATGGGTCCCCAGCACATTTCCCCACCATTTTAGGTTCTGGTGACCTGGTGGCTGGGCGTGCAGTTAAGGAAAGTTTTGTCGCACCCGCCCACCCTATATGTAGAGTTTCGGGGGTAGCAATTTTTTGAGTTTTTAATTTTGGGGGGTTTTCGGGATCGTGGCTGGAAAGGTGCATAGCGATGGGAAGTTTACTGTATATGTTGTCGCTGGAAACAGGTGCTGTTAAGAAGCTGGCTACATTGGTAGAAGTTTTTATTTAAATGTTGGAAGTTTGTGGGCAGGGCTAAGGGAAGTTTAGGCAGGTAGGCTAAGGTTAGATTAGAGGTTAGCTAGTTACAGTTGCAGAAAGACAGGTAGGGGTTTAGGTTTTTTAGTAGAGGGCAGGAGTTGGGAACTGCAATACTGCGTATTGGGATTGTTATGGAACGTTATGTTATTGGCAGAGTGGGGGATTTATGTGGGGATCGTAGGGGCGGGGGGGAATGGAGTTTTTGTTAATTTATGTATAGTGAGGTTTTAGTCTGTAAGGCAAGAGCCTAGGTTGGACATTGTGATATGCACCTGTTTTCAATAAAGCAGCCTTTTTCACACACAAAATGGGTGTCTGTGTTGGCTTGCCCCCCTCCCTCCAAAGTGCACTACTTTGGCTCTTTCAGAAGCCTGAAGCACACCACTTGTGGGTCTTCATCTTGCCAAACCTCGTCGGGTTCCAGACCTTAAGCAAGCATTATTTAAATGTTTCTCTCCATAACAATGAAGGGCCCAGGTTTTTGTGACACCTGTTCATGCTGAGTTGAAAAATGGTTCGTTCCCCTCTGCTGCCCCCTTGTGGTAAATTGCAACAGGGCTGACGTCCCTTCTCTTACATCGGAAGGAAGGAAACACTGGAATTCTATCCTGTTCTCTGCTGGAGAAAAGCAGAGGCCATTCCTCGTGGTCCGTGAACTTCTAAAAACATGAATATTGACTTCGTAAAAATCTGGTTCTGCGCCAGGACACCGCAGTGGGTAATCATGTGCTTTATAAATATTTTAAATAAAAAAATGTTTTTAGACTGCCCCATTAGTGGTAGCTTCGTGTACCTCCAACCCAAGCCTGATTCTCTCATGCCCACCCAGCTCCTACCCTGCTCACCAGTGCCAGCTCTTACCCTGCCCACCAGTGCCAGCTCTTACCCTGCCACCAGTGCCAGCTATTCACATTGTCCTCCAGTTGTGGCTTGGTGTGCTAACCACCACTGCCAGCTTCCTTTCACTGCCCACTAGTGTCAGCTCCTCTCAGTGGAAGTTTCTCACGCAGCTCTTCAAAACCTACACCTCATAGTATCTAACTTGCCACATTCTTTCACTGCCCTTCCGTACATTAATTTCATGGTACCCTCCAGGGCCAGATTTCGAGTGTATAACCTACTAAAAAATGGCTTTGGAGAGTTCCAATTTCATGCACAATCAATCACTGGCCTCTCCGCTGAGACTGCAAAAGAATTTGCTTTCTCTTTAAAAGTCCAGGTTCATGTACGTGGGTAAAGAGTTATCCTTCCCTCGAGTCACGTTGTAAATAGCCCGCAGCATGGCGCTGGCTTTGCACCGCCGCTGCATCACAAAAGTGACGCAACAGCGGCGCAAATCTGGCGCAAGGGGCTTGTAAATCTGCCCCACTGTGCCTTATCCCCGCAAAACGGCTGGGTGAGTCAAACGCTTGCAGCTGACGTCTGCTATTGATCCCGACCAGCTCAGCCCCTTCGATACGTACAAGGCCGATAATGATCGCACCAGCACAGCCCTCAGATGCAGCAGGAAACCGCTGCTCAAGGACGAGACAACAACCCCAGCCTCGCCTCCGGGGAATCGCGGTCCCTAGTCGAGTCGAGAGCAGCAGGCCTCGCGTGGCGCTGAAAACAGCATCGGCCAGAACCGAATGTTCCCCAGGGGAGACAAGTTCAGCCCTCGCCGGCTGTAGGAAATAACACCGTCCAGAGCAGGCCACAGGTAGCGCCCTGACAAGCTCGAGTAAAAATAGCACCTAGGAGCAGACTAAAAACAGCCCCCGCCCCCCGCAAAGGGTAACAGCATCACACAGGTGAAGCACGTGCAGCTCTCCCCCCGTGGGTGAAACTGCGCCACTGGAAGGAGGCCGCTCTGTGGCAAGCAGACATGCGTGCTGAGACCGAGGCCTGCTATAGCCAGAATGACGAGCTGCGCATCACTGTGGTTATGCGATTTTTACTACACTGTGCGAATTTACCATTTCCATGTGGCGAAATAGTCCCAGCACTGCGCAATTACGAGGAAAGCCCCGCGGCATGGAGAATTAATCCGTGGGGCCCATTCTCCAGACAAAAAAAACACTCAGAATCCCCCATTAAATACAATTTTCCCACGTATATTTGCCACCTGCAATAAGCAGGTGGCAAATGTATGCGAGGCCCGCACGTGGGGTGGGGAATTAGGGGAGGGCAGTGAGGGAATAGGAGAGAAATGATAACTTGTGTTAGCTTCTTCTCTATGCGCTTGAATTTGGTTGTGTGTTCTGGTTTTCCTAGAGCTTTGGATATTTCTTGGCGCTAATGGTGTCCATAAAACGTGCACAGAGACCAAAGTCTTAAAGGGTATGACAAAAATATAAATTACTGGTGATTTCACACAATCGGCCAACCAGGTAGACCCAGCAAACGTTACTGGAACAAACTCACTCGGTAAAGGCAAAGCACACATTTCCAAGTTTGTTCACCTAGTCTTGCAATGGAAATCACATGACTTTGTTAAACAAAGAGAGTACACAATTACCAGAGACTGAGATTATGAAAAAAGGAGAAGGCGACCTTCAGTTGAAACAAATATGTAAAGATTTTTGGCTGAGCAAGCTAATCAACACTTTGTCATCTCAGAAGCTAAGACAGGAAAGAGAGGCTTAAAATGCCAGCAACTGGCACTTCTGTTAGGCATGATTAGCATGGGCAAGAAAACATGGCTGCTGCAAATACTGATGCTAAATCACTAACTTGCATTCACAGCAGCATAGACGTCTTCACTGGCTGTGGAGTTCAGTCACGCCCTCAGCATCAGATGTCGATGCCGTATCTACTGGGGAGACATATCCAGACCCTCAGACCTCACTCATAGTCCTGTAGTGCTGGTCCCGTGCCGCAGTAGTGGTGCTGATTCACCTTGCCTAGGCTCCTACGCAGACCTATCTTCTTCTGAGCAGCATCTTCTTCAAGCAAACAAAGCAAAACCAAAGGGGATGATGGACGGAGTGTTGAACATTGCAAGCACTCACCCCCAGTCAACTGATCAGGGTTTAATCCATCATCATTCTTTAGCTCACTCCGCCACCCCAGTTCAGACATGGCCATATGCAAATCAGTCTGACCCTGTGCCTTATGGGAACAGTCCAGCCCGAACTGCCAAGCCATGTCTACCCTGGACCGGAAAAAAAGCATCCTGAGACCGGTTTCTGGCTAATCAGCCGTCATCAGCCAGGCTAGCTTTAATCCAGTAGCAAAGTGAGCAAGGGACCCACGTCTGGGCATACCCTGCCAATTTAGGGCGAACAAAGCAAAATCATCCCCTTTGGTTTTGCTAACTTTATGGAGAGTCATGATATTTTGCATGATACCTAATCCGGCTTCCGGTCCGGTTTTAGCACTGAGACTGCTCTATTAGAGGTGGCAGAGTCAGTGAGAATGTCAGTGGATTCAGGAGCGTCAGCAATGCTGGTGCTCCTGAATTTATCCGAGGCGTTCGACACGGTAAACCATCTAATTCTGGTTCAGGGACTTGAGGACGTCGGTATCAGGGCGATGGTACTTGCCTGGTTGAAGTAATTTCTTAGTAACCGGACACAGAAGGTCGCCCTGCAACCCCATAAGTCGGATACCAAACATCTATGGTGTAGGGTTCCCCAGGGGTCGGCGCTGAGCCCGCTTCTATTTAATATATATCTGGCTCCCCTGTTCTCACTTGTAGCCAATTGGGGTGTGAAGGCAATATCATACGTAGACGATACCCAGCTGGTGTTTTCTTTTAAAGATCAGTCGGAGGATTCTTTCATGAGTTTTAAGGGCTGTCTGAAAGACATTGCCCTATGGATGAGCAGATCGGTGGTGGCCAGCGGAAATGGGAGCCCCTCCCGTCCCAGCAGTCCCAGCAAAAAATTTGGGAAGGAAGTAGGAAGCAGATCTTTCTTTCCCATCCCAAATTTGGCTGGTGACAGCCTACCTGTTTCAGCAAATTGAGAAATCAGCGGAAATTTTTACATCACTACCAGAGGTCTGCCGCAGAGTCATTGTCCAAACCACTGTGACATCCAGGTTGGACTATGCAAATGGCCTTTATTTGAGCCTGCCAGCGTACCTAGTTAGAAGACTGCAGATGATACAGAATGGGGCTGCTAGACTGATTGAAGAATCAAATTTAAGGATTTGGCCCTGGCCTTCCGGGCAATTAATGGTAAATGTTCTAGTTTCCTGAATCGACGGTTATACCGCTATAAGCAGAACCGTTACCTGAGGTCCAACTCTCTAAATCTGCTTTGTACTCCACGATTAAGGAAGGCTCGCCTGGGTGGTAGATCTTGCACAGTAGGGGCGACCAAACTTTGGAACTCTTTGCCTGATAATATTCGTCATATTGAATCAGAGCTACTATTTAGGAAAGCTGTGAAAACTTGGCTCTTTAGCCAAGGCTAGTGTCTTTAGGGTCTGCTTTTCTGATCACCTTGACGTGCCGCCTACTGCTAGAGCACCGGGACACCTGTTTGAGGTAACTGTTTGCGCTTTATAAATGTTGGTGTTATTATTATTATTGCTACCACTAGCAGACCTCTACAGCCTGGTAAGGCAATAGAAGTCACGCTCATCAACAGGTGGGTGCAGTAAGGGTGCCACGCGACCACACAACCTCACTCTGGGTCTTATTCCATGTGACTAGAAGGCCTCTGTGCACATGTATGCTCATAATGTGTGCTGTGGTGGGGGTTGAAATACTACGGCTTGCTATTGGGGAATTGGAGGCAGGGGCACACGCTCTCCAGAAGGATGCAGGGAATCTTTCTCATTCCCAACAGTGGGGTTAAGGGTGGTCCCCATCCTCAGAATCTGCATCCTTAGAGATCTTCTATCCTGGTTCTGTAGCCTTTTTCACCCGGAGATGAGTTTCTTAGGGTAGCCAGTATAGATGATGTTGCAGTAGTCCAGAGCCCTGATTACAGATAGGGCGCACTTTCCATGTTTGTGCCACAGCGCACCTTAAAGCAAGTGCGCCGGGTGCAAGCCTGCAAAGTGCGCCCTATCAGGAAGAATGCTCTGCCCTCAGGGTAGCCCGAACACTCACGGTGCCCTCAGGCCAGCGCATTGAAGAGACATACAGAGCAACTGTTTAAAAGCTGCTCTATGTTTCTCTGTACAGGCGGCAACCCACCTGCACTTTCAAAAGGGATTACAGATCCCTTTGCAGGCGGGTGCAGTGAGTGACAGTACCTGCCTGCAAGGGGATATATGTGAGGGGGGTCCATGGGACCCGTTTTTATCCCTTTAAAGGACTGTATTTAGAAGGCGTATTGAAAGTGTGCCACCTTTTTGTGCCGCACTTTCAGTGCGCCTTCTAAAGGCATTTTTAGCTCTTCGCCCACGTCGATAATACGGTAAGGGGACAAAGGCAAAGTAATACCCTCATTTGCATGAGGCCACGCCCACTTGCAAAAGAGGGAAGGTCCTCTAAGGATAGCGCTGGCGCTGTATGTGCGCCAGTGCTGTTTGTATTACAAAAGGGGCTGCACATCTACAGCCCCTTTTGTAATACCAAAGTGCCCTGGGGCGCAGAAAGCTGCCACAAACCCCCATTGTGCCCCCAGGGTGCTTGTGTGGTACGGCCCCAGGTGTGTCATGACCAAAGCCCTTGTATGCTTTACCTGAGGTTTAGTTTCTAATTGCGAGGACATTGATGATTGATTTGTGGTCTGGGAATCCCTAGGGTCCCCTGAAACCTACTCTGCGACTGCTTAAAAAAAATTTACTGATTTACAAAGTGTGTACAACTAAAGAAGCAAAATGTAATGTTGAACATTTTAAAACATTCTGTAAATGTGAAACAATTTGAAATGGAATGCTACAAGTTAAGTTAGTATCCTCAGATTGATTTGTGGGCGCAGTGAAAGTGCATCAAACATCATGTAGTATGGAAGATGAGTGTCCTCAAATGAATTTAGAAAATGTCCAACCTTCCCATTTAAATTTAAATGTAGATTTTTATATATTAGTTTGTGAATTTAAATAATATATTTAATCATTTTGGGTATTTGTTTGCTGAATGTTTCTATATTTTACATTTGCAGTTCAATCATTGAAAATGCTTAGGCCGTTGTCCCAGGCATCCAGTCATCATGACTTAGTGGGCACCCAATAATGATTCGTTGGTGGTCCCTGGGTTCCAGTAATGATTAAGTGGTGGTCCACAGAAGTCAAAAGGTAGGACATTTCAAAGTAGTTAAAGCTAAAAATTGATAGCTATGACCACTGCTTTGGCTTGGGGAGTAAACGCATTTTTTTAACTGTCCTCAAATACCAGGCTTTTTCTTTGCAGTTGCAACACGGACTCTTAATCTTTGGGGCCAGTCGATGGGTTGCAGGGTGGATTCGGATTCCCTCATAGCAAGGATCTCCATTTTTGCAGGGAACCTCGCATTCATCCAGTGCAGCACGTGGTCCAAGCAAGAGGTGATGCTGGGGTGGGTATGTAGATGTTAAATAGCAGGCTAGAGAGGGCGGATCCTTGGGGATTGGCACTGGGCACCTCCTTCAGAACTCAGCTAATGCAATCCTGATTTCTTGTCTTCAATTGGAGAGAAAATGTAACCCATGATCACCTGCTGTTTCAACCTATCTATAAGTACTATGTGGTTGACAGAATCCTAGCCCGCAAAGAGTTTTAATCTGTTTCATTCATCTATTTAAAGGAGGCATACCCTTTTGTATTTATTAGGATCAATTAAGTAACCCTCAATAGTCTGAAACGGGACTGGTTGTCACAGGAGACACAGTTGAATTTAATGAACTCACGTAGTTGTCTCAACTGCCCCTTTTCATTAGCTTGCTGTGGAAGGGTAAACTGGAGATTGGTCAATAGTTGGACAAGATAATGAGATCTGCATTTTTTTATGTTAATCATGGAACTCCTAAATGCTTCCCTACAAGAAGTAATAGTCCTAACTGAATGGAAGCATGCTATGGTTCTTCCACTTCTAAAGAAGGCTAATGCTGATCCTTCTCAACCTTCTAATTTTAGGCCAAATTCACTGTTTCCGGCCTTCTCAAAAGTTCTGAAAAGGCTGGTTAACTAGCAGTTGTTGCACTTCATTGAATCCCAACATCTCCTACAGCCTTCACAATCATGATTTAGAGCAGGTTTCTCCAAAGAAACAACTCATAATTTAGAGCAGGTTTCTCAATGGAAACAACTCTTCTAGGAGTTACCGAAATGCTTCCTCACCGTTTGGATAATGGGGAGACGATGGCCCTCATTTTACTCGACCTGAGCGCTGCATTTGACACGGTTGCTCACACCTTTTTATTGAAAGTTTTGCAATCTCTGGGCATTGACGGCCCTGCACTTAAATGACTTACCTCCTTTTTGGTTAACTGTACGTTCCAGGTCTTTTCTTCTACGGCCAACTCCAAAACCCATTCATCCTTGTACGGAGTACCCCAAGGCTCTGTCTTAAGCCCTTTATTATTTAACGTGTATGTTAGACCTTTGGCGACGATTGCTGAATTGGCAGTACTGTCTTTATTTTCCTGCACAGATGACACCCAGATAATTTTTTAACTCTCCACAGTGCAAGAATCTGAGTCATCTGCTCTTTTATCTAGTTTGCCTAAAATTGCATCCTGGATGCAAACAAACTCAAATTGAACGACAATAAAACTGAAGTCCTGATTTTAGGGAAATGAAAAGAAAAGATCTCTGGGGTCCCCAACACTGGCCGTCAGAAATCGGCACTCTACCCCAGCCGACTCATTAAGTCCGTAATCTGGGCTTCATCATTGATGATCAGCTGTCAATGAAACAGGAAGTCGTTAAGATGGCCTTGATTTTCTTCACCATCCTTAAATGGCTTAAGAAGATTCTCTGATGCTGCCCTGCCCCACTCAGAGAACTGTAGTCCAGGCCCTTGTTACTTCCAGGCTGGACTACGGTAAAGTTTTGTATCTGGGTGTTAACAAAGATGTGACACAAAAATTGCAGGTGTTGCAGAATGCAACGGACAGACTGCTCTGCCAGGTTCCTAGGTTTGCTTTATCCCGGGTTTCGTGCATGATCTTCATTGGCTTAGGGTAGAGAATCGCATTAAATTCACAGGGCCCGATTCACAGAATGAACTTAAGACTCAATCCTAAACTTACTACTTTTTTGGTATTCACAGATTGCACTTACTACTTTTGGTATTCACAGAATGAACTTACTACTTTTAGCATTCACAGAATTCACTTACAACTTTTCGTATTCACAGAATGAATTTACTCATTTCGGTATTCACAGAAGTTAGGACTACTAGCTTTAGGACTCCTAAATGCCTTCTGTGAATACCGAAAGTCTTAAAATTAGGATTTTTCTCAATTTAGTAGTAGTAACGTTAGGACTCCTAACTTTAGGACTCCTAAATGCCTTCTGTGAATACCGAAAGGCCTAAAATTACGATTTTTCTTAATTTAGTAGTAGTAAAGTTAGGACTACTAACTTTAGGACTCCTAAATGCCTTCTGTGAATACCGAAAGGCCTAAAATTACAATTCTTCTCAATTTAGTAGTAGTAAACTTAGGACTACTAACTTTAGGACTCCTAAATGCCTTCTGTGAATACCGAAAGTCTTAAAATTAGGATTTTTCTCAATTTAGTAGTAGTAAAGTTAGGACTCCTAACTTTACTACTACTAAATTGAGAAAAATCCTAATTTTAAGACTTTCGGTATTCACAGAAGGCATTTAGGCGCCCTAAAGTTAGTAGTCCTAACTTTACTACTACTAAATTGAGAAAAATCCTAATTTTAAGACTTTTGGTATTCACAGAAGGCATTTAGGAGTCCTAAAGTTAGGAGTCCTAACTTCTGTGAATACCGAAATGAGTAAGTGTCTTCTGTGAATACCAAAAGTAGTAAGTGCATTCTGTGAATGCCAAAAGTAGTAAGTTCATTCTGTGAATACCAAAAGTAGTAAGTGCAATCTGTGAATACCAAAACAGTAGTAAGTTCATTCTGTGAATCGGGCCCAAAGTCTTGAACTACATGTTTAAGATCAAATCTGGCACATCCCCTCAATATCTTTAATCCTTAGTTCATCCTTACATACCAGCGTGCTCTTTCCGTTCTATGTCTCAAGGGAAATTTTCGGTTCCCAGAATCAGACTGTTACGCATGGTTGGTCGGTCCTTCGCCTACCGAGGTCCCTCCCTGTGGAACTCCCTCCCCCTGTCTTTATGAAACAAAACAATCTATGGGACTTTTCGTAGAGGTCTGAAAACTTGGCTGTTTAATCAGTAATCCCCTGTTTCTCCCTTTCCTTTCAGGATGGTGCCGGGAAACCCTTTGGGGTAGCTGCGCGCGCCATATAAATTCAAATAACATAACATAACATGTTAGCATGTTTCACTTTCGCTGAGAGGTCCCTTTATAAAGTTGGCAGTGTCTTTCACAACGGAGGGGAGGACCTAAGAAGGGGTTCATGGACATGTTGCTCATTTTGCTATCTTGGGGTCCATGGTCAACAACTTCTTGATTTCCAGATGCTTGAATGAAAAGGCTGATTTTAGAAATTACATCAAAGTTGGCAGTAAAGGAGATTGCACTAGACTTTTGATACATAGATTTTGTCAATTTTTGGTTTAAAGAAATGTAGTAGATTATCCCTACTTTGTTGGGGCTCATAGATTGCTGTCAAGTGCCATTAATATTTATGGTATATGGTGAGGTTTTCCTTAATGTTGCTGTATGTTTCAATGATGTGTTTGGTTTACTAGACCTTAATTACTCAGTGATAGCCTCTCCTGAGTCTCTTAAAAATGGTTTTGTCCTCTTCTGTTTTAATTCTGCGCCATTGATGTTTCCGTTTGCGGTTAGTGTGTTTTAGTTTAGCTAGTTCTCTGCTGAGCTACTTGTTGGTTTATTTGAAACCTTGCTTGCACTATCTTAGTTTTGCTGGAACTAGAATGTGCAAGGCAGACTAGCTGTATAATAAACTGTGAAGCATGGTAGCTGGGTGTGAGGAGGTGAATGTAGGGTACCCTCAGAACCAAGTTCCACAGGGAGAAGTCTCTGAGACAGGGACCTCAGTGATTTGGAGCATGGCCCTTAGTGAGAAAATAGGAGACCACCATCAACAAAAAAAACACTAAATTGCAGCATGCTAAAATAATGTTGGGGCATATTAGCAAGAACCTCGTTAAAATTATCGCAGTTTTAGCGGCAGGAAACTGCCACTAAGACGGCGATAATGGATTTCTAATATGCGTTATAGAATTCCAATAGAAGCCCACGTTAGATGTGCAGGACATCTAACCTGGGCTTGTATTGGAATTCTATAACAAATATTAACAAGCCCATTATCGCCGTTTTATTAGTGGCAGTTTCCTGCCGCTAAAATAAAATAATAATAATGAGGTTCTTGCTAATATGCCCCGTAGTGCTTTTATTTTTCACCAGAAAACAGGTTTCAGAATAGGGAGAGCAAATTCACTAAGCTTGGAAGGTAGAGCGGTGAGGTTTCAGGTAGTGGGAATAATCCCTACAGCAGAGAAACATCAGAACACCGAGAAAGAGGCAGGACTTGGAGTTTTTTTAGAGAGCAGAGCTATGTGAGAGGAGGGCCAGTAGTGGAGGGGGTGGAGGGACAAGGATTCGGCAAACAGTTCTTACACCAAAGAGAATGGAAGGGGAAGGAAAAAGAAAGGAAGAGGGGTGTCCTAGGATTGTAAAACCCAGGTGTTTATCAGTAGAGATGACATTGGTTCTGATGCAACACCCTTCCTTACCACAGTCCCGACCACTTTCCTGGCAAGTACAAGGGAAGAAGGGAGGGAGACTGGCTGTGAGGCAACACCCTTCCTTAGCATAGGTCCTTCTTCTTTGCTAGAACCCACCAGGAATTAGAGAAATAACTGGAGTGAGAAACCAGGATGAGCCCATTCATGTGTCTCAGGGGGGAGATGACATTTGAGCACAGGGTATGCTCTGGCTGCTCCTACCCCTCTCTTTTGCCATTGTTAGCCTTCTGGGTGATTTCTGTAACCCCAGGGTTAAAATGTCATTGATAGTACTAATTAAGTGACAGTTGAACTATGTTTCTATAGACCGCTAAAACAGCAGGTGAAAGAGTCATGTGTATGGAGCTAATGCTTGAAGGGTAAGCAACGGTTGATGCGGCCAAAGTTCACGAAAGGGCCGGGTGGATCAGGCTTGTTCATCTAACCCGATACACCTGGGAGTGTCTGGGGTAGTCCTGGTTGTTAAATTGGGAAGGCGTAGTGGCAACTCACTGAGTGAAGATTTGCCAATGGTGTTGGTCTGAGAACATCCCCAGATGAGGGGTAGTGATGGTGGACGATAGCTGGATAGTGAGAGACGAGACAACTGGGCACTTCATGTTTGAGGGTTGCATTTCATGGTCTGGAGGGTGAGGTGTTGCTATTGTATTGGCAGGCCTGGTGTTGCATTGAGGATGTGATTGGTTGGGGTGGGAATGTGAATAGTGTTCTGTTAGGGCTTCTGAACCACTGATAGATCTCTTCAGAGGCCAGTAGCTTCCTATCATTTGCCTGAACCATGGTGTGTGGAGGGGGTTGACAGCATTACATTGTTACACGCCTTGAGCACAATGATATTCTAAGCATTGTTGGGAGAATGCGCTGCCATGCCTTCATGTCACTCATATAACAGGGGGCTTCTCTCTTTCTTTGAGGTACCATAGACATCTGGGATTAGGGTTTAGGAATCTGATTTCAAAATGCAGTTTTCAATGTCCTTCTGGATTTTCTTGGTGAAGTCTTTGTTGGGTACAGGAGGGGGAACCTCTCTGGAACTGGTCATTGGTGAAGAGGCCTGGGGCCAACGCTGAATGGAATCCTGGTCTTCCTGATGCATTGGTGCTAGACTTCACCAGTCTGGTAGTGTAGAGGTAACTTGTTTGGCATGAGGGGCACAGCTAAAAGTGCTTGGAGGGTAGAAAGGCCACCCAGCAGGCATGAATGCCTGCCTGTTTGATCAGCACTGCTCTGTACATTATAATTTAGTGTTAGGAGATGCTGTGGTACTTTGACCTGACTGCCATCGTTTCATAACTAAATGTGATGGTTTACCACCAATATGAGGTTGGAATGGAAAGAAGCGAGCCATGACACATGAGGTCATACTCAGATCAATGGGCTGAGCCAGGCAGCTGAGGTCTATCGGAAGAAAATTATATTAGACTATATTAGTCCATACATTCTAGTTAGTACGCTGGCCACGTAATGGAAAAGTTCCTGTTAGTGCATTTCTCGCTTCGTGGGGGAGGGAGTGTTTTTAGGTTCTTCTCAGATTCTCCAAAATGTCCGTGACATGTGCTTGAGGAAGGCATAGCTTCACATGAAGGCATGGTCATGTATATAACCCTCTTGTGCAAAAAATATAACTTGTGATTGCATTGAACCTGCAACCTTGTGGTCAGCTCTCCGACTCTGGGACAAGGGTCTCTGGCTCTATTCCAGATTTGGCCACTTGTAAAATGCGTGTGACATTGGGCCAGTCCCTTCCTCCCTGTGCCTCTCAATTCCTTTACCTATCAATTGAGGCACCTGTGCAAACCGGCTAAACATGCGTACTAAAGGCTTTGTACAAAGCAGCGCATTTTAAAGGGGACTCCCGTTGTATGGTGTCCTATTAAAGCCAGTCTCAGGTCCTAGTTTCTTTAACTGCACCCATAAAAGTTATCATGTGCCAGATTTCAGTCGTGGGTCTGAAGCCAGTAACCTTTAACCCTAGATCACGTGTGAAGATGGGAGGATCCCACTCTCAGCATCGAATTGGTAACCAGGGCACTTGGGCAATGCCTGTGGGGCCTGTATCCTAATTCCTGCCGTGGGCTGCTTTTTGAGCAGTCTGGGGGCCGATTTGGGTGGTTTCTGCATTGTTGATGCCGCCAGCGGCCCAGTGGGTGCCTGAGTGGCCTTTCTGGTGGCAGATGGGCGTCCATTACCCCCCTTTATCAACGGGCAGAAGTGTCACTCCCTTTCTCTCGCTTGGCCGGCCCATTAATGCATGCAGATTGTGCGGGGGCAGGAGGCCTGAACAGAAGTCCCTCACAGTTTTCAGGTGTGTTTCACCAGAGTAAACTAATCCGTGCATTTTTTTTTATCTTCCCCATTTTATTTTATTTTTATAAAATTTCGCCGAAGCAGTGTTTAGCGGAAAGGCAATATGCAAATTTGGGCCACTTTTTTAGCGTGCCCGGGCCGATTTTTAATCCCAATTCAACCCTGCGGCCACTCTGGTCTCTCTGATCCCAGCAGACGTCCTCTCCACTACCTATCGGCAGGACACGTCAACGCAGATGTGGGGTAAAGCTGGAGACCGGTATGGGGTGGAAGGATGCCTGGCTGTCCTTATGCACCAATAAATCCTACCTGTCAACTCTACATCACCTGTCCAGGGTCAGGAAGGCCTCAAGCAGCTGGTGTCTCCTATTGGTTAATATTAATAACATACATTGTTAGCAAATGTATAAACTCTGGAATTCGTGAGGTGTATGTACCAGTATTATTTGCGCCCTTGCTCACCGCCTGCCTTTATTCGTCACCACATCTAAATGTATCATGCCGAAGTACTGATGTCCTCGAGTGCCGAGTTGTGCACCTGTGTGCAGCGTTTCAGACACAGGGCCCCTGCTGCAGTGGCAAACTCCGGCCCACTGGACAGACAAAAGCCGAGCTCCGGGGTGGGGGCTACAAACGCGCTATCTGTCAGCCAGTCTCCCAGTCTCCCCACTGAGCGGTCGGGGTTGGGCGGGCCCAGGCCACGGCCTGCACCTGTCCCCGGTGGCCCTCATTTGCATGCCTGGCGTTCCAGCCTCGGAGCTGCCTGTGAAGGGTGTGTGTGCGCGGGAGGCGCTCCCTCCCTCCACAGCAGGGCCACGGCCTTATATGGACTTCTTTAGGCAGGTAACCTCTGGTGGCTCTCCCCGGGCTCACGCCACGCCCTCGCAGGCTGGCTGAGTAAGAGCAAATCACGCGGGCGCACCTGCCCTTAAAATAATAGACTCCAGGCAGGATAACACAATAACGTCACCTTGACTTGGAGCGACACCTTTTACTAAGCGACCTGAAAAGCGGAACTCCTGTTAAATAGAAAACCACATTCACTTCTTATCAGCGTATTTTGCAGTTGTTTTAAGAAGAAAATGCGGACTTCGGGCCTGCATGTTCCATATCCGGCTCTTAATATCACCGACCATTCATCTAGCTCAGAAAATACTCATAACTCTCTTCTAGCCGTTAAACATTCGATGTGTCACGTGTGACATATCTTATTCCGCTGAACTAGGGATGAAAGGACGAGGCTGGACCACGGGGGGCTCATACGGGATCTGTAAATTGATTAATCTTTTAAGAAGGCACAGAGTAAAACTTCAAATATAATACGCAAAGGTCAAGGGTTAAGCGCTTTTTTCGCTTCTGTCTTTGTTTTACACTTGCATTGCAATCGCGGCGGTGGTGCTGTAGTAACACCGGGAAACGCACATTATTTTCTATACAAAAAAGTCCAGTTAAAAAGGTTGAAACATTGTAAAGGGAGGGGTCTTTTTCTGGCCAGAGCTTCCTCCCAAACTGAAATGGTACCTTGGAGGTCTAACGTCCTTAAGCCAGATAAACACGTTTTACTGTAAGAAAGAGGTTGAAATTGCGGCTGAAAGTTGATGAAATGTGCACAATTTAATTCAGCTAATTGTGCCTCTTCTATTTACAAGTACACGAAGACCCGAGATAAGCTTTAGGATGCTCAAAGTAACATTAACACGTTCTCACATACATGTCTTGCCTCTGATCTCAACACAGATCAGAATCAAACAGTGTGATCTGAGCTGGTGTCAGCCGTAAGGTGCTTGGATACCCTCGACATCTAGGAGCTACATGAATCCCATATACGAACAGATGAGATGCATGGTTCTGCCTCAGACAGACCTCCTGTGCCTGTGCATGTAAGGACAGCCGAGGCCTCTCGGGTTTAGTGGGTGGGTGTGGGTAGCAGCTGCCACACGTGAGCATGCAAGGTGAAGCATAGAAAGGTGACACCCATCAGGACAAAGTAGCCATTCTGGTTTTGAAAGGCCGGGTGGCATAATTGTGCATGTGAGGTGACAGGAGGCCTTTTGGGTTAATTTGGGTAGATAGCACATAAGGACAGGAGTCTGTATGGACAGGCCGCATATGTGCATGTATAGTATGCCATCTTTTGGGGGGGCGGTGTGCATGTGTGGAAGATGAACGCACAAAGCAGACCTCCTTTAGCATGCATGGGCTTGGGCTGGGGTCGTCTGTTCACACTGGACACAGGCAGCCATTTTGCGTATGCATTGAATTGTGAGGACACTGCATGCCTAGCAGGGCTTATATGGGCAGGTAGAATCCATGCACGCTCCAAGAGAGCAGAGCACGTCACGAGGGAGCAAGCCGAGGTGAACACAGGTGCGCTCAAGAGAGGTAACCTCTTTGACTTTAGATGGGCCCCTGGCACACCTATGATCGTGGCTGGAGAATAGGCTTCTGTGACCTTTGACTGTCAGGTGGCACAGCAGCGCGCTTAAGACAGAGCCGCCATCTCGGCTTTCGGAGGACAGGTGGCACACGGGTGCACGTGAGGACGGAGCAGGCCTCGGTGGTTTCGATGGGCTGCTGGCACACCTGGGAGCGGCGAGGCTGTTCCAGTGCAAGCACTCCACAAAGGCACAGCACCACGTCTAACCCAGTTTTAAAGGAACACTCCCTGGCTACTTCCGATCAAAACAAACACATCAGTAACAGAACACAGAAGGGCCTGCTCCGTGCACAGAACAGTAATTATAGCGTGGGAGCAAACACACAGCCGAAGACTAAGCAGTTGCTGCAAGTAAAGGGGCGAAGAGACTTGATGGGCATGGCGGTGGTCCTTACCTGCCCTATCATATGTGCATCTACATTCATGGGAGCCAGGCTCACATTACTGGTGGGGTCTGGGTCAGCTGAATGTATATGTGAAAGAATTGCGGATGGTAGAGGCGTGCATAATCACCCGTGATAGGTATGCAATATGCTCAAATCTAAGACTGGACCAGGTACTAAATTTCTTTATAAAATAATGTGTTACACGTAGAATTCTTACTTGGTAACAGTGAATTATGGGGATGTGCTTTACGGCGCGGGTCTGTGACATCCCACAGACAAATAGAGCTATCTCGAGTTGTCTATGATGTCACTCAGTACCTTGAGGTGAAAACTATTCCTGTAATTGACTTTTTACCCATCTATAGTTTTAATTCATGTATGGCCCCAAAAATCATCTACTCCTGCTTTCGACTGCTACGTGGAGGCAGAGGAGTAATGGAAGAGACATACATAAAATGGCCTCTCCTGTCTGACTCAAATATGAAAAAATACCTTCCCTGCCTCCCCCCCCCTGCTGCTGTGCTTTCTGCTTTGAGTCGACGCAGACTAGCAGCGTTGTGATGACAAGCTCCGAGAGCCCTGCCAGCCAGGCATGGAAGGCCTCCTTGATGTAGCAACAGTAGGTAACAGGTTTTGTTGTCAACTGTTGCTACCGCATAGCAGTGTGTTACCCGACTTAAAAACTGGTGTAAATGATATAGGCTTCCTATGGAAGCCATGCATAGCAAATCAATGATTGCTCACCCGCTCTCCCCTCTGCTCACACACTGTTCTCTGTACTACCTGTCCCAGATGCAAATACGTGCACTGGCGCCTTCTCAACTCATGGTACTCCTGCTCTCAGGCTGCCCCTTCTGTGCACTGTCCTTTACTCTCTCCACCCACACACTACTCTAATATAGACACACACTTTATTCCCCTCTGTTCACACTCTACCCCCTGCCCTAGGTGCTCACACACCCTTCTATTTTCTCTGCCCCTTATGCTCACGCACTTCCTGCTCTGCCCCATCTCCCCTCACACTGTCTAATTTGCTCCTTTCCCCATCATCACCACAGCCCCCTATGGTCTTTGTCCCTTTCACTCATACATTGACTGCTCTGGTTTCCACCCCTCCAGAACTCACACGACCCTCGCTACTACGGCGGGACTCAGGACTGCATCAAGGAAGACCAGGAATCGAACGAAGGAAGATTACCAGTATATAACCAGGGCATTCTCCTCAGCGTACACGCTGCCCCTGCCAATGTAAGGCCCCTCAGTTGAAATATTGCTGGCACCCAAGCTCCAGTGACTGATAGAACTTGGGGCCTATGTCTAGATTTAGGAGCCAATCATTTATTCCCATGTCAACATCGAATGCCATGGGTGCCTGCGATCGCCACTAACCGCAGAGGAGCTGAACTAGTAGAAAACAGGAGAGCCCCTAACAGGCACGTGTCGCCGAGAGCCCGGCGGAGCTGCAGACTGACAGGACGTGTTAAAACTGACGCAGCCCTGGGGAAACTTCAGGGGTCTATTTGCAGGTCACCTGACTCTGTTATGTTCAAGCTCTTACGTGCCTCGACATTTTGCCAAGTACCACATCCCTACTATAAGACCCCACCACGGGTCTTTGGGACTAACATAAATCTCGATATTGCCGTGAGCAAGCCGCACTCCAACCAGCCCCTCCCGGAGCGGGCAGGCGTGCCCGGCCATGCAGGTGCCAGGGCCGGTGTTTACTCACTCAGCAGGTGCCTCAGCAGATCCTTTTCAGGAGCTGGGCTGCGGCTGGAGGGACGGGCCTCCGCGGCGACGGGGCGAGGGCTCCTCCGAGCGGGATGGAAAAACACCGAGCTTGTTATGATGGTGATGATGACAGCGCGCCGGGAGGCGCAAACAGCTCGCGGCGGTGCCGGTCTGGCATCCGACCGGCCCAGCCCTGCGGCTGCCACCGAGCAGGCCGCGGTTGGCAAAGGGGCCACGAGCCAGGGAGAAAGCACTGAGCCAGCTGAGCGAGCCAGGGCCACAGGGCAAGGACCCGGGCCACCAAAAGGGGCGCTATATACAGACTTTCAGTGAGCAACCCTTGCACAAGCAGTGTCCTCGCGATCAAATCACTCTTATTCCTACAGAGGGGAATTCATGGGGGGAGGCCGCAGGCCTGAAAGTCACGGGCACAGTAGATGCTCAGTATCCGATTCTGAGCAGCAGACCCGCATTCTACTTGTGCCAGGCTTTTGTTCACCAACAGCCTTCGAGCTAGACTGAGTTGCACACTGGGAGTCCTGCTAAGGTGGTACTTTATCATCAAGGAGACTCCCGTCCCCGTGCGCAGGCCACGACACATCTAACGGGTGGAACCAGCTTTTTAGGGCTCGCCTGCTGATGCGCTTCTGCGCATCGCTGGCGAAGCTCTATTACGGCTTATCCAGTGTTGATCCACCACTGGCGATTTCTTCAAGTGCATGTGCTTTTTAGGTCATTGCGCAAGCGCGTGCACAATGCCACCAGCCCCCTGCCTGCCTGCCTCGCATTACCAGATCAAAGGCAGCCCAGCCCCCCTCCCACAAGCTTCTCAGCGTGTGCTCTGCCTCAGGCCTGCATTTCTCCTCCCCTCGGGCAAACAGATAGCCACAATAACACCCTCCCTGCTCAGCTTTTTTTTCTCAATTTCTCCCCGTCTACACTTCCCATTAGGAGCCCTTCCTCCCCCCAGATAATCTATCTCCATAAGAGATAAGCAGCTCTTCCACCATCTCAAACCCGTATTAGTGCTCCTCACTATGCATGTTTTTACTTAGAAAATCAGCACAATGCAGCAGTGTGACATCAAGCCAGGTTCATCGACATCACTGCAAAAGTAAAGTTTTTATTCCCCATTTCCTCTTCAAGAAAGTGACTGCGCATCAGCCTCTACGGATCAGAAAGCGGAGCCCCTCCACTGACCGGGCTGCGAGTCAAATGGCCATGTTTCACAAATTATGGTTTTCGTGGTCTTATTCTGGAGTAGCCCTGTTGGCAAGAGAGGAAAGAGCAAGGCTCTGACAGTCAGTCCTCCTCTGCTTCATAGTATGCCGCGCCACTATAGTAAGTTGAACAAGGGATATTATTTGACAGAAAGAGGCAACCTGCATCTATTCACGGAAATACATTGAGCAGTCTACATTTTTATTTTTTAAAGCTACATACAATGCACCATAACTATTCTAGGTCTACAAATGGAAATACATAACAAGCAATATTTTTATTTATTTTTTAAGAGGTGCATACTTAAAAAAATGATTACAAAAATTAAACATCAACTAGTAATTAAAAAACCTAGCAATTAAGATATGCCACGTCAAATAATAACTTTTGTCGCCAATTAATTATCAGTGTCTGGAATGGATATGGTCACACCCTCACTCACCCTCAACCCCTCACCCTCACTCACCCTCAACCCCTCACCCACACCCTCACTCACCCTCAACACCTCACCCTCAACCCCTCCCTCACGCTCACCCACCCTCACCCTCACTCACCCTCACCCTCACTCACCCTCAACACCTCACCCTCACTCACCCTCAACACCTCACCCTCAACCCCTCCCTCACGCTCACCCACCCTCACCCTCACTCACCCTCACCCTCACTCACCCTCAACACCTCACCCTCACTCACCCTCAACCCCTCACCCTCACTCACCCTCAACCCCTCACCCTCACCCTCACTCACCCTCAACTCCTCACCCTCAACACCTCACTCACCCCCACGCTCACCCTCACGCTCACTCACCCTCAACACCTCACCCTCAACACCTCACCCTCACTCACCCTCACCCTCACTCACCCTCAACCCCTCACCCTCACTCACCCTCAACCCCTCACCCTCACTCACCCTCACTCACCCACCCTCACTCACCCTCAACACCTCACCCTCACTCACCCTCACTCACCCTCAACACCTCACCCTCACTCACCCTCAACCCCTCACCCTCACCCACCCTCACTCACCCTCACTCACCCTCAACCCCTCACCCTTAACCCCTCACCCACACCCTCACTCACCCTCAACACCTCACCCTCAACCCCTCCCTCACGCTCACCCACCCTCACCCTCACTCACCCTCAACACCTCACCCTCACTCACCCTCAACCCCTCACCCTCAACCCCTCACCCTCACCCTCACTCACCCTCAACCCCTCACCCTCACTCACCCTCAACTCCTCACCCTCAACACCTCACTCACCCTCACCCTCACGCTCACCCACCCTCACCCTCAACACCTCACCCTCACTCACCCTCAACCCCTCACCCTCACTCACCCTCAACCCCTCACTCACCCTCACTCTCACTCATCCTCTATCACCCTCAACCCCTCACCCTCACTCACCCTCAACCTCTCACCCTCAACCCCTCACCCTCACTCACCCTCAACCCCTCACCCTCACTCACCCTCAGCCCCTCACCCTCAACCCCTCACCCTCACCCTCACTCACCCTCACCCACCCTCACTCACCCTCAACACCTCACCCTCACTCACCCTCAACCCCTCACCCTCACTCACCCTCAACTCCTCACCCTCAACACCTCACTCACCCCCACGCTCACCCTCACGCTCACCCACCCTCACCCTCAACACCTCACCCTCACTCACCCTCAACCCCTCACCCTCACTCACCCTCAACCCCTCACCCTCAACCCCTCACTCACCCTCACTCTCACTCATCCTCTATCACCCTCAACCCCTCACCCTCAACCTCTCACCCTCACTCACCCTCAACCCCTCACCCTCACTCACCCTCAACCCCTCACCCTCACTCACCCTCAGCCCCTCACCCTCAACCCCTCACCCTCACTCACCCTCACCCTCACCCTCACCCTCACCCTCACTCACCCTCAACCCCTCACCCTCACTCACCCTCACTCACCCACCCTCAACACCTCACCCTAACCCTCACTCACCCTCACTCACCCTCAACACCTCACCCTCACTCACCCTCAACCCCTCACCCTCACTCACCCTCAACCCCTCACCCTCAACCCCTCACCCACACCCTCACTCACCCTCAACACCTCACCCTCAACCCCTCCCTCACGCTCACCCACCCTCACCCTCACTCACCCTCACTCACCCTCAACACCTCACCCTCACTCACCCTCAACCCCTCACCCTCACTCACCCTCAACCCCTCACCCTCACTCACCCTCAACCCCTCACCCTCACTCACCCTCAACTCCTCACCCTCAACACCTCACTCACCCTCACGCTCACCCTCACGCTCACCCACCCTCACCCTCAACCCCTCACTCACCCTCACTCTCACTCATCCTCTATCACCCTCAACCACTCACCCTCACTCACCCTCAACCTCTCACCCTCACCCTCACTCACCCTCAACCCCTCACCCTCACTCACCCTCACTCACCCTCAACCCCTCACCCTCACTCACCCTCAGCCCCTCACCCTCACTCACCCTCACCCTCACCCTCACTCACCCTCAACCCCTCACCCTCACTCACCCTCACTCACCCTCACCCACTCTCACTCACCCTCAACACCTCACCCTCACCCTCACTCACCCTCACTCACCCTCAACACCTCACCCTCACTCACCCTCAACCCCTCACCCTCACCCACCCTCACTCACCCTCAACCCCTCACCCCCTCACCCTCACTCACCCTCACCCTCACTCACCCTCACTCACCCTCAACCCCTCACCCTCACTCACCCTCACTCACCCACCCTCACTCACCCTCAACACCTCACCCTCACCCTCACTCACCCTCACTCACCCTCAACACCTCACCCTCACTCACCCTCAAACTCAACATACATACATACATACCCTCACTCACCCTCACTCACCCTCAACCACTCACCCTCACTCACCCTCAACCCCTCACCCTCACTCACCCTCACTCACCCTCAACACCTCACCCTCACTCACCCTCACCCTCACTCACCCGCACTCACCCTCACTCACCCTCACCCTCACCCTCACTCACCCTCACTCACCCTCAACCACTCACCCTCACTCACCCTCACTCACCCTCACTCACCCTCAACCCCTCACCCTCACTCACCCTCACTCACCCTCAACCCCTCACCCTCACTCACCCTCAACCCCTCATCCTCACTCACCCTCACCCTCACTCACCCTCAACCCCTCACCCTCAACCACTCACTCGCCCTCACTCGCCCTCACTCACCCTCACTCACCCTCACTCACCCTCAACCCCTCACCCTCACTCACCCTCAACCCCTCAACCTCACCCTCACTCACCCTCAACCCCTCACTCACCCTCACTCTCACTCATCCTCACTCACCCTCAACCCCTCACCCTCACTCACCCTCACCCACCCTCAACCCCTCACCCTAACTCACCCTCACCCTCACTCACCCTCAACCCCTCACCCTCACTCACCCTCACTCACCCTCAACCCCTCACCCTCACTCACCCTCAACCCCTCACCCTCACTCACCCTCACTCACCCTCACCCTCACTCACCCTCACTCACCCTCAACCTCACTCACCCTCACCCACCCTCAACCCCTCATCCTCACTCACCCTCACCCTCACTCACCCTCAACCCCTCACCCTCACTCACCCTCAACCCCTCACCCTCACCCTCACTCAACCTCAACCCCTCACCCTCAATACCTCACCCTCACTCACCCTCACCCAACCTCAACCCCTCACCCTCAATACCTCACCCTCACTCACCCTCACCCTCACTCACCCTCAACCCCTCACCCTCACTCACCCTCAACCCCTCACCCACACCATCACTCACCCTCACTCACCCTCACTCACCCTCACTCGCCCTCACACACCCTCACTCACCCTCACTCACCCTCACCCTCACTCACCCTCACCCTCACTCACCCTCAACCTCACTCACCCTCACCCACCCTCAACCCCTCATCCTCACTCACCCTCACCCTCACTCACCCTCAACCCCTCACCCTCAACCCCTCACCCTCACTCACCCTCAACCCCTCACCCTCAATCTCTCACCCTCAATCCCTCACCCTCACTCACCCTCAACCCCTCACCCTCACTCACCCTCAACCCCTCACCCTCACTCACCCTCAACCCCCTCACCCTCACTCACCCTCAACCCCTCACCCACACCATCACTCACTCGCCCTCACTCACCCTCACTCGCCCTCACTCACCCTCACTCACCCTCACCCTCACTCACCCTCAACACCTCACCCTCACTCACCCTCAATGCCTCACCCTCACTCACCCTCAACACCTCACCCTCAACCCCTCACTCACCCTCACTCTAACTCACCCTCACTCTAACTCACCCTCACTCACCCTCAACACCTCACCCTCACTCACCCTCACCCACCCTCAACCCCTCACCCTAACTCACCCTCACCCTCAACCCCTCACCCTCACTCACCCTCAACCCCTCACCCTCACTCACCCTCAACCCCTCATCCTCACCCTCACTCACCCACACTCACCCTCACTCACCCTCACCCTCACTCACCCTCACTCACCCTCACCCTCACTCACCCTCACTCACCCTCACTCACCCTCAACCTCACTCACCCTCACCCACCCTCAACCCCTCATCCTCACTCACCCTCACCCTCACTCACTCACCCTCACTCACCCTCACTCACCCTCAACCCCTCACCCTCACCCACCCTCAACCCCTCACCCTCACTCACCCTCAACCCCTCATCCTCACCCTCACTCACCCTCACTCACATTCACCCTCACCCTCACTCACCCTCACTCACCCTCACTCACCCTCACCCTCACTCACCCTCAACCCCTCATCCTCACTCACCCTCATCCTCACTCACCCTCAACCCCTCACCCTCACTCACCCTCAACACCTCACCCTCACTCACCCTCACCCTCACTCACCCTCAACCCCTCACCCTCACTCACCCTCAACCCCTCACCCTCACCATCACTCACCCTCACTCACCCTCACTCACCCTCACTCACCCTCACTCACCCTCACTCACCCACCCTCACTCACCCTCACTCACTCACCCTCACTCACTCACCCTCACTCACCCTCACTCACCCTCACTCACCCTCACTCACCCTCTCACCCTCAACACCTCACCCTCACTCACCCTCAACCCCTCACCCTCACTCACCCTCAACCCCTCAGCCTCACCCTCACCCTCACTCACCCTCAACACCTCACCCTCACTCACCCTCACTCACTCTCAACCCCTCACCCTCACTCACCCTCACCCTCTCTCACCCTCAACACCTCACCCTCACTCACCCTCAACCCCTCACCCTCACTCACCCTCAACCCCTCACCCTCAACCCCTCACTCACCCTCACTCTCACTCACCCTCACTCAACCTCAACCCCTCAGCCTCACCCTCACCCTCACCCACCCTCAACACCTCACCTCACCCTCACTCACCCTCACTCACTCTCAACCCCTCACCCACCCTCACCCTCACGCACCCTCAACACCTCACCCTCACTCACCCTCAACCCCTCACCCTCCCTCACCCTCAACCCCTCACCCTCCCTCACCCTCAACCCCTCACCCTCGACCCCTCCCCCTTAACCCCTCACCCTCACTCAGCCTCACTCACCCTCAACACCTCACCCTCACTCACCCTCAACACCTCACCCTCACTCACCCTCAACACCTCACCCTCACTCACCCTCAACACCTCACCCTCAACCCCTCACCCTCACCCTCACTCACCCTCACAACACATATTGTGTTACAATAGGTGTCACATTTGCAAAAGATAAAACTATTGGCATTGTAAATAACAAAGCTATTAATTCGCTATTTTCAAAACAAGCACATAAATAAAAAATGTGTCCTTTACAATACCAATAGCTCAAACTTTCCTAATGCAAGACCTATTGCATTGCTGTGCTTCTCTCCCCTGCTGCACTCTCCTGCTCTCTAGAGATGTGGCCTAACGACAAGAGCTGCCATCTAAGTCACGTAAATACAAAATATGTTGCATTCCAAATGCTATAGGTGTCACATTCGCAAAAGTTATAACTATTGGCATTGTAAATGACAAAGCCATCAATTTAGCAATTTTAAAAACCAACAAATAAATAACATATGTCATTTACAATACCAATAACTCCAACTTTTCTAATGCGAGACCTATTGCATTTCCAATGCTTGTTAAAAGTCGTGGCTAAAGAGGGCCTCCCCCCCCTGCATTCCAGCGGGAGACTTCCTATTGGCTCGGCGGGTCCTAATCCTTGTAGATTGTCATAATAGGGTGACCTGATTTCTCTAGTGTAAGTGGTGTGTGTGATTAGTGCTTGGGTACACAGGGTGGTAGGGGCCTGTGGGTTGTGGTGCTGGTTTTATATATGTAGCCACTACGGTTGGAGAGCGCACCATAGGGATAAGTGGTAGCCCTCTGCTGCCTTTTCTCCGCACGCCTTTCCATTTTCCCAGTGTCGAAACCATTGTAAATCTAGGCGTGTGCGGTTGCCTGGTTTGAAATCACATAAACCTGAATGGAGCTGGAAGGAACCTTTGTGTTTAGCCACCCTGGCACAAGCAAGTTCCAGCAGGCCGGCCCATGGCCTTGGTGGTGCCACACCTCGACTAAGAAACACACCACAGGCAAGGCCAAAGCTGCACACTTAGAAAAAGAAATAGGGTGTTTTAGGGCTTTGAAGAAAGTAGAGGGGTAGCTCTTAAATGCGCATGGCCTGTGTAATTAAGGGTATGGTTTAAACATGTAAAAACTACATTTCTGTGAATCCCATAGTGTGCTACCCAACTGGTATTTTGGTGCAGCTATGAGTTTTCTGTTTTTGCATCCAGATATATAATACAACAACTGACATATCCCTAATACCAGGCCGGACTATTGGCTTTGTTAGAGATCGTTAGCTGTTTAAGATAAAGCACTATGCAACAGAAATATGCTACTTGGACCAAAAAAATCCTGGAAATAATTAACACTCTTAGGGAATTCAAGATTAAGTAAAACATGTGAAATATAAACAGGACCTAAATCGCTGGCATGGATTACCTTAATGTTTTTACATTCATTGTCCAAAAATAGATCTATGTTTTTACCAATACAGTTAAGGACATGAATGTAGGCCCGAAAGGGAAACATTTCAATATCCATATATAATTACTATCGGATCTTAGGCCCGGATGGACCTGGCCCACTTAAAGCCCTGGGCCGAGTGCCATTCACCCACATCCTGCGTCCTGGTTTGCCTAAGATGACAGGACCCATCAACAGCCCCTGGCAGAATCATTGGCTATCTCCTGAAGTTTGGGTTGACTGCCAGTGCTTCTGAATATAAGCGAGCCTCTTCGGCCTATTTAGAATACACTTTTCTACTGGGAAGAATTCTGAACATCTGTGCTAAGAAAGGCTCAGACTAGGCTGAGACTAGAGGAGGCAATCTTCGTCTGTCTCCTCTTTAGTAGTTGAGGTCATACTCCAAGACTGAAGAAGTACTTTGCTGCTGCTGCTGCTACCTGAAGAAATAAAGGAGACTGACTGCCAGGTGTGCGAAAAATCTACCTTACACCAGCCCAGAGTCAGGGTCTAGGCTTTCGGAGACACATCGCCAAGACCTAGGCCTGCTGCCTATCCTAAACTCGAGAACGATCACACCACCAAATCTGCCGTGAAACATATGAAGGATGAAGATGCAGCCGAGTGAACCACTAACAAAGAGCATGGTGTCTGTGGTACCTCTCTCTTCTCATTTCAGTTGTCCCCGAAATATGTCATGGTTGCAGAGTGCTGTGCAACACCGTTCCTGCCTGCTGCGGGCCAACTTGTGAGTTGCAGTCCATGAGCCTCCACAGTAGTGCCACTCCACACCGCATGGTCTTCCCAGGCACCGTGTCAACTTGTGTGCAAACACCCATCACACTGAGCATTAATACCCACTGTGCTGTTCTAGCGGTCCCCGAGGGCACTATGAGCCTCTTTCTTGGCTCCCTTGCTGATACCCAGGCCAGTTGCCCAAGGCCCAAGAGTCTTGCAAGCTTTTGTCTCTGCTCTAAGCACTGCAGAGTCTTTGTGTAGATTTAATCCAAGTGTGCCGCTCCCTGACCTGTTTCTCCATTGAATCATGCCAGTGAAATTGAAGTTCACCATGCATTTCCCCTGGAGGTTTTTACATTGTAAAATACGAGGAGTATAGAACATTTATTTGCATCGCATTTTGAACTGTTGAAGAGAAGTTCTAATTTTGGGTGATTAAATGCTTATCCACTTTTAATCGTTGTATGATACGCTACAGCATACTTATTGATGTGTGAAGCTCAGATGTTGTGCGTGTTAGGGGCTAATGATGGAGCACAGGAAACCCAGGCTAAGCAAGTCACAATCTGCACAAGAAATGATTCCTTCTCAGTGTAAGAGGGCTGAAGAGACCTGCTACTTGGGATAATCTGAAGCAGACACTGGTTGGGTCTGATTTGTAAGGCGACCTCACTGGTGGCCCATACTATGTCACATTTAGTTGCTGGGAATGTCTGGATGAGAAGAATATCATTGTCATCGACAATCCACCGTTAGCTCACATGAGGTTAACTATCTAAGATCCTTTTCTGGAAGAGAGGAAAAAAGTAGACTAGCCTACAAATGGGAATTCTATGGTGAAAAAGAGAGGACAATGGAGGAATGCCTAGAATTCCTAATGTACTAATTGGGTTTGCACTTTCTTCTTTGACATGAAACACGTGGATACTACAGAGGGGATAATCTGAAAGGCACCTAAGACAGGCAGTTACAGGAAGAACAAAAGGGTCAAAAGTCTCCTTTTAACCCTTTTTGTCTCCAAGCAAATAGCATACATATTGTTTTTATTCATGTAAGTCTTCTCAGGTTTGCCTTGCACGTGGCCAGGTCTTCAGGATCTCACCATCGCAGAAGATGTACCAAATCCCCGGAAAAATGTTCATTCTCATATTATAAACTCTTTACTAAAGAAGGGGTGTATAGATTAAGCACATACCAACCTCCCTCCATTTTGTTTTCCCTCTACCAGCCAAGGTTTCTTATTTTGTACGGGACATGTGTGAAGTAAACCCTCCATACTGGTTTGAGAACCTCCTTCTTTCTGCATTTTGTTCTAATTTTAACATGGTAATCCTCACCACCTTCTTCTGGGAGCTTCACAGAGGTAAAACAGCAGTTGTTTTCAGACTTGGGGATTAACGTTTCTGAAAATGTGATCACCCTCATTGAAAAGCCAGACCAGCCAAGGGGCAAGTCTGCTCCTGTACTGAAGAAAGCAAAGGTCCGACATTCAGTGAGAGGCACAGAAGCTTAACACAGGAGCAGAGAAAGCACCGCCAAGTGATCAAGGCTGGATGCTCACTGGCCAGAGGTAAAGCTGAAGTTCCAGGGGCTGTGTCTGCAAGTGGAGTTAGCATAAACAGAGTGCAGGAATCAGTCGAAGAGCCAGGTCTTGAGGTCCTTCCTGAACGTGTGCAGGGTCGGGGAGCGTCTGATGTTCACAGGGCGCTCGTTCCAGGTCTTGGATGCGATGTAGGAAAAAGCTCTCCCTCCAGTTCTGTGTCTGAGGATGGGGGGGACCTCTGCCAGGGCAAAGTCGGCAGAGTGGAGGTTCCTCTTGGGTACGTGGAAGGATATTCTTTTGTTGAGGTATTTATCATTCTTTTTTTTTATTTATTAGGAGTTTTATATAGCGCTGGCCAGACCCGAGGGTATCAGAGTGCTTTACAACAGATTTAAAGCAGAAATCACATAAAAGGCAAAGATAAATGTAAAAGTTCGAAGGACTCAGTGTGCTGTGTGTCCTTGAGGTAAGGAGGTCCTGAGACAGCATTGATGAGTGCACAATGTCTTGGGTTAAACCTCCTTCCGGGAGGAGGGAACAAGGAGGGGGTAGGGGAGCGGGGATGAGGTAGATAGTGGCAGAACATTGTCAAGGGGTTGTAAAGTGCAGGAAGAGGTAGGTTGTGGTGGAACATTGTCAGGTGACTGCAGATTCAGGTTTGTGCGTTTCGGCAGCGATTCTCGGTTCGGGAAGGCACAGTTGAGGTAGAGGTCTTTTAGGAGACTTTTGAATTTTATAAAGGAAGAGATAGTCCTGATATTGACTGGGATGGAGTTCCAGATTTTGGGTGCGTTTCCAGCGAAGGATCGTGAAGCAGATTTTTGTTTGCCTGTTTTCATAGGTATGAGTAACAGGGTGTTGAAGCTCCTGAGGTTTCTTGTCTGGCCGGCTTTCTTGAGTTTGGAGGCAAGGTATTCCGGTTTCCCTGTGTGCAGGGCTTTGTGCGTGAGGCAGGCAGTTTTAAAGCTGGCACGCATTTCGACTGGGAGCCATTTTAGTTCTCTGAGTGCAGGAGATAAGTGGTCATATTTCTCAACTCCGGTGACCAAATGCTGCTGATAGGTCTAGGAGGATGAGTAGGCAGCATTTGTCAGCATCAAGAGATTTGTGGATGTCATCCACAATGTTAAGGATTGCGGTTTCAGTACTACAGCCTTTTCTGAAGCCTGATTGGTGGTGATCTAGCAGGTTGATGTTGGCTATGTGCTGAGTCAGTTGATGAGAACACACCTTTCAAGGATTTTGGATATGAAGGGGAGGTTGGAAACAGGTCTGAAGTTGTTCAGATCGATGTTGTCTAGGCCTGGTTTGTCAATAGTGGCGTGACTTGGCCAACTTTGAGGCAGTCTGGTATGATGCCAGTTTTCAGAGAGCTGTTTATGATTTTGCTCCAGAGTGGGACGAGTGAGAGTTTCAGCTTTTTGGTCAATTGGGTGGGTATAGGATCGAGGGTGTGGGATGCGGGCTTGGAGGAGCAGATTAGTTTAAGAATCTCAGCTTCATGTACATGGTCAAAGGATTTCCAGGCTGTCGTGGGGAGCTTGCTCATGGTGGTTTCGATTGTTGGGGTTAGGTTTTTGCAGGAGGGGTAGAGGTTGATGTCAAGAGATAGTTCAATCTTGGTGATTTTGTCGTTGAAGAAGTTGGCAAAGTTGTCACACAGGTCTTTGGAGCCCTGAACTGGGGTTGCAGAGGTCTTGGAAGTTTGTTGCACGATGATGTTAAAGAGTTCTTTGTGCCTGTTTTTTGCATTGTCAAGGGCGGAGCAGAAAAAGTTGTTTTTTTCATTGTTGATATGTTTTTTGTAATTCCTTCGGGCTGCTTTGAGTTGCTCGCAGAGGTTTGTGGAGAGATTTTTTCTCCATATACGTTCTATAGCTCTTAGTTTTCTTCTTTCAGCGTTAATGTCCGTGTTGAACCAGGATCTGGAAGGAATATTCCTAGTTTTTTTCAGTTTGAGGGGGGCAAGTTGGTCTGAGATGGACGACATAGTTGTGTTGTAATGGGATGTGAGATCTGTTGTGGAGAGACCATCTGGGGAGATGGGCAGGAGCGCGCTTATGTTTTCTTCTAGGTCGACCATGTTGATCTGTGATAGGTTTCTCGACCATGTGGGGGGATTGCCCCTTTGTTATGGGTTACTTCTGAGCAGTGCTGGGTAAGGTTGTTGCTTTGTAATAGCTTGTTCAGGTTTTCTGCTGATAGGTCTAGGAGGATGAGTAGGCAGCATTTGTCAGCATCAAGAGATTTGTGGATATCATCCACAATGTTAAGGATTGCGGTTTCAGTACTACAGCCTTTTCTGAAGCCCGTTTGGTGGTGATCTAGCAGGTTGATGTTGTCTATGTGCTGAGTCAGTTGTTTGAGAACACACCTTTCAAGGATTTTGGATATGAAGGGGAGGTTGGAAACAGGTCTGAAGTTGTTCAGATCGATGTTGTCTAGGCCTGGTTTGTCAATAGTGGCATGACTTGGCCAACTTTGAGGCAGTCTGGTATGATGCCAGTTTTCAGGGAGCTGTTTATGATTTTGCTCCAGAGTGGGACGAGTGAGAGTTTCAGCTTTTTGGTCAATTGGGTGGGTATAGAATCGAGGGTGTGGGATGCGGGCTTGGAGGAGGAGATTAGTTTAAGAATCTCAGCTTCAGGTACATGGTCAAAGGATTTCCAGGCTGTCGTGGGGAGCTTGCTCGTGGTGGTTTCGATTGTTGGGGTTAGGTTTTTGCAGGAGGGGTAGAGGTTGATGTCAAGAGATAGTTCAATCTTGGTGATTTTCTCGTTGAAGAAGTTGGCGAAGTTGTCACACAGGTCTTTGGAGGCCTGAACTGGGGTTGCAGAGGTCTTGGAAGTTGGTTGCCCGATGATGTTAAAGAGTTCTTTGGGCTTGTTTGTTGCATTGTCAAGGGCGGTGCAGAAAAAGTTGTTTTTTTATTGTTGATATGTTTTTTGTAATTCCTTCGGGCTGCTTTGAGTTGCTCGCAGAGGTTTGTGGAGTGATTTTTTCTCCATATACGTTCTATAGCTCTTAGTTGTCTTCTTTCAGCGTTAATGTCCGTGTTGAACCAGGATCTGGAAGGAATATTCCTAGTTTTTTTCAGTTTGAGGAGGGCAAGTTGGTCTGAGATGGACGACATAGTTGTGTTGTAATGGGATGTGAGATCTGTTGTGGAGAGACCGTCTGGGGAGATGGGCAGGAGCGCGCTTATGTTTTCTTCTAGGTCGACCATGTTGATCTGTGATAGGTTTCTCGGCCATGTGGGGGGATTGCCCCTTTGTTATGGGTTACTTCTGAGCAGTGCTGGGTAAGGTTGTTGCTTTGTAATCGCTCGTTCAGGTTTTGTATAGATGAGCTGTTTTTATCATTCCAGTGCAAGTTGAGGTCACCCAGAATTAGGTTGTTGTTGTCTCGGAGTGCGCAGTGTGCAACCAGGTCTGACAGGTGTTCAGTGAATGTGGTGGTGTTGCCTGGGGGATGGTATAGGAGACGGCATTGTAGTATTTTGTTGTTGCTGGTGTTGATGTTGGCGGTTAGGCATTCAAAGGTGTTGTAGTTGAAGGTATCTATTTCGGTCACAGACAAGTTATTGCTGTGGACGATTGCTATTTGGGTTTGATGTTGTGTAAGGATTTGTAGGCGTGGGTGAGGAGATTGAAGGTTACCCTCTTCTCGAGGGGGAGCCAGTGGAGACCTCGTAGGTGTTGGGTCTTGTGCTCATGGCACTGTGTCCCGAGGACGAGTCTGGCTGCGGCATTCGGGATTGTCTAGAGTCTCCGCAGGACGGTTTTGTTGATTCCGGCGTAGAGGGCATTGCCGTAGTCTAGACTGCTGGTGATGTGTGCCTGGGTGATGATCCTTCTGCAGTCGAAGGGGATCCACTTGAAGGTCTTACAAAGGAGTCAAATGCAGTTGAAACTACTGGAGGTGACGGCGTTTTTCTGCCAGTTCATGGAGAGGGAGGAGTCAAGGATGATGCCAAGGTTCCAAGCATAGTCTGTAGGGGTAAGTGGGCTCCCAAAGGCAGAGGGCCACCAGGTGTTGTCCCAGGTGGAGGTGCAGGGACCGAGGATGAGGGCCTCAGTCTTTTCTGAGTTTAGTTTCAGGCAGCTGTCTTTCATCCAGGCTGCCACGTTCTTCATGCCTTACTGGAAACAGAGTCTGGTGTTTTCGGGATTCTTCATGAGCAAGAGGATGATCTGGGTGTTGTCAGCGTAGGATACGATGCTGAGCCCATGCTGTCGGACGATGGTGGCGAGGGGGGGCCATGTAGATGTCAAAGAGCATGGGGCTGAGCGAAGATCCCTGAGGTACTCAGCAGTTGATTTCTGTGGATTCGGAGAGGAAGGGAGGGAGTCAGATCGTCTGGGTTGTGCCGGAGAGGAAGGATTTGATCCAGTCGAGGCCGGCTCCTTGAATTCCTGCATCGTGTAATCTGGCTGCTAGGGTGTGATGTGAAACGGTGTCGAAGGCTGCGGAGACGTCTAGAAGGATGAGGGCCGCGGTGTGCCCCTGGTCAAGAAGCATGCAGATGTTGTCGGTGGCGGTGAAGAGAGCGGTCTTGGTGCTGTGGTTGCTGCGGAATCCCGACTGCAAGTCCTCCAGCATGAAGTTTTCTTCCATGAAGGTGGTCAGTTGGGTGTTTACGAGTCTCTCAGTGACTTTGGCCGCAAAGGAGAGGAGAGAGATGGCTGGTAGTTTTTCAGGTCCGTAGGATCAGCTGGTGGTTTCTTGAGGGGCTTTACTGCCGCCTGTTTCCAGTCGTCTGGGCAGATGCCGGATCTGAGGGAGGCGTTGATGGTGCGTCCCAGTTCAGGTGCGATGCCAGTGGTGGCCCTGTGGAAGATGTGTAGTGGGCAGAGGTCCATAGGGGCTCCAGAGTGGGGTTTCTTCATGGTAGCTGTGATGCATTAGACGGTCGCAGGTTCCTAGGACGTTATGGTAGGCTTATCGGCGGTGGTCGGTAGTGGGGTGGTGTTTGTCGTTTGTGCACTGAAGTTGTCGTAGACGGCCTTTATCTTCAGATGGTAGTAGGAGCTGAGCTTGTTGCAGATTTTCTGGAAAGGTGTGACGTCCGTGGCTTCCCATCTGGGTTTTGCGATGCTGGATGACGTTGAACAGTTCCTTGGTGTTGGTCGCGTTGTTCTGGACTTTGTCTCTAATGAAGGTCTATTTTGTGTCTCTTATGCGCTGGGGGTATTCCTTCAGGGCGCTCTTGTGGTTGTTCCGTGTATCGGTAGTTTTCAGGTTTCGCCAGGTTTTCTCTAGGTGTCTACAGGAGAGTTTGGCTTCTTGAAGTTCTGCGGTGACCTAGGCTGCTTTCGGCGGGCGTTTTTTGGTGGGGTGGTGGAGAGGTGCGAGCTTGTCGGCGCAGCAGGCAATTCAGCAGTGGAATTCCTTGGCTCCAGAGTTGGTGTCAGTTGTGACGCTGGGGGGTCTTTGAGGAGGGTGGTGTTTTGGAATTCCTCTGTGACCTTACTCCAGTGTCTTTGTGGCAGGCGGAGGGCAGGTTTGTGTGCAGTGGTGGTGTTGAAGGTGAAGTGGATGCAGTGGTGGTCGGTCCAAAGGGGCTGGGTGGTGTGGCGTAAGCAGATGTTTGTTCCTCCCGCAAAGATGGGGTCGAGGGTGGGGCCCTCTCTGTGGGTAGGTGTATTGACGAGCTGCTTCAACCCTAGGTTGGCGAGGAGAGTGGTGGAGTAGGGGTTTTTGCGGTTGTCGAGGTGGAAGTTCAGTCACCGAGCAGAATGTCGTCCGTGTAGCATGGGGTGCAGGGAGCTCGGGGATGGTATACCCATGGTGTGTGTGAGGTCCCGGTGGTCTGTAGATGAGGGTGCCGCGTAGCATGGTCCTGGGGCTCCTCTGGATCTGGAAATGGAGATGGTCCGTGTTAGAGAGGGCGATCACTCGTGCTGGATGTGGAGAGGCAGAGGGGGGTCTTGTGTGCGATGGCAAGGCCTCCTCCTGGGTGGTGTGAGCGGTCCTTTCTCTGGATCTTATAACCGCCAGGGATGACGGTGGCGATGTCGGAGCCGGAGGTGTCGTTGGTCCAGGTTACCGTGAAGAATGCGACGTCGGGCGAGAGGGTGTCGAGTAGATCCCAGATCTCAATGGCATGTCGGTGCAGGGAGCGCACGTTCAGCAGGATGCAGGTCAGGGTTTTGGTGGTGTGTGCATTGGGTGTATCTACGGCGGTCTCAGGGGCTCTGTCGATGGTGAAGGATGTGCAGCAGCGTCTGCACGAGAATTGTCTGTGTGTGTTGTTCGGTGAAGATATTGCGTATTCGGCATGTCTTCCGGGGTTGAGTTAGTGGAGGGTGGTTGAGTCGTAGCGGTGAGGCCACAGCGAACCAGGGGTCCTGGCGCTGGCAGCTGTCGGGTCGCGGACGAGCGCAGACGGGCTTGCCTTAGGAGCACCATGGGCATGCTAGCGATGCGCCCGCTGCACAACCGCGCAGCAACCGCTATTATGTAGGGGAGGGATGAGTAGCTGGGAGGCAGGAGTGGGCGGTCAGGGGGAGGGGTTACGGTGGAAAAAACGGTGGGAAGAGGGGGGAAAAAGGGCAAATTGATGCGGGTCTAAGTGAGATAATTACGGGGTAAACAGTGACAGATGGTATGCAACGGTTACCACGCATTTTTTACAACGCGGTACTGTTAGCACGCTACTTTTACCACGCAGGTCGTTACAACGAAATGCGCTGGGGGCGCTCCAGGATAGTAAATACTTTAATTTACTATCCAACTCCTTTCCCTAGAGTCCACGGGGACTGGAGTTGGAATAGTAAATTAAATAATTTACTATCCAGCGCCCCTCCACGCAAGTCGTTGTAACGACTTGCGTGGTAAAAGTAGCGTGGTAACGGTACGCGTTGTAAAAGTACGCGTGGTACCGTCATACATCCGTGACAGATGAAAGAAATTGAGACTATTAGGCAGAGTAGAGTGCTAAAAAGGAAACATAGTGAGGCAGAGTAAGGTGCTAAAAATAAAATACAGTTAGTCAGAGTAGAGCGCTAAAAAGAAACACAGTGCGGCAGAGTACGCTGTAAATAGTGAAGGTTAAAACGCAATGCAGCACAACTGAGAACAGTATCAGGGTGGAATCAAACCCTGCATGTGGGTGCTGGCAGGCGACATACAGCACAGCGGAGCTGCCGGGGAGAGTGTGATCCTGGGACCGAAGTCGAAGGTCTCACTTATCTCAGCTTGGTAATTTCACCCATGCTTTTGACATCCATTGTCAGGTAGGAGAGATCAGATTACAAGATGTATTGCCCATCTGTCTAAACACTTACCTGTAATGCGGTCTGAGTCTTCTGCTGGTCAGTGTACGAGTGACTGTTTCCAAAAGTCACAATGTCACAACACAATGAATATGTGGAAGGAAAGTGCCCTCGAGACCCAGACACCTTCTCAGTAGGAAAAATCCAAAGGTGAAAATTCTTCTTCCTGGACAAAGACTTAAGAGGAATGAAGAGAACCAGGAATCTGGAATCCAATAGTGAAATTCTCCAGGAACAACTAGGGCAGGCTCAGCAAGACAAGAGATAGAGGAAACAAGTGAAGGAACATGGCTTTGTTGCGATGCATCTTCCAACCAGATTAAGGGACTGATTTAGATCTTGGCAGTCGGGTTACTCCATCACAATGGTGACGTATATCCCGTCCACCAAATTGTAAATCCCATTACATCCTATAGGATTTATAGTTCAGCAGACAAGATATTTGTCGCCATTGTGGCAGAGTAACCCTTCCACCGAGATCTAAATCAGGTCCTGAGTCCTTTAAATAGTAAAATAACATGAAAAGGAATGTCATCAAACACCACATGACAGAAAACAGAATGGATTTTGAAAGTCAGGAAAAAACTGAGTACGGAACATCCATGAAGGAATGAGATAAGAAAAGAGAATGAAAACCTGAAGTGCCTTAAAAGGCAGTTGCAAGCCCTCAGGGAGGTGATTGGTGTTTGGCAGTTGAAGAGAGAAGGAACAGTAGCCAGGATCCCAGGATCATAAGTGGAAACAGACCAAGGTGAGTGGCTCCCCCACCTGCGGGCTTCGTACTGCCTCTTCTGAGGCCAAGGAACTGCGGGTCCCTAAAAAATACAGCGGTTCTCGAGCACCTAGATGACAGAGAAGCAGTGGACACAACACATCTGACTTTATTGCCGCAGCCCATTTGATAAAAGAAGACAAGAAGGCAGGGCAGATGAACCAAACATGTTCTTACTCTAAGACAAATCTGTCTTCTTCTAGACTGAAGCTTTGTTTGATATATATTTACAGCTTCATGTAAAATGGTCCAAAGTGCAAGCAGCAACCCTCTCTGTAGACAGCAATTCTAAGATCTTAAAGGTAAATGTGTCTTCTTAGATAAAACCTTTGGAAGCTCCCTACTATATGAGCCTAAGTTAGACACTTTCCATGAGCCATATTTCACAAGCTTTCACTTCCAGCGCTCATTGCATGAAAGAAATGGGGAAATGGAGGTGGCCTATAAGGCTCAGCCAAGAAATTATCCAAACACATACTCACAGAAGCACTTACTAAACAAAAGAAAATACATGATATCATAAGCAATGCCTTAAATGTTACTGTTAGTCCTGTATAGTTACTTAGAGACGGATTTAGAGTTTGGCAGTCAGGGTACTCCGTCACAAATGTGATGGAGTATGTTGTCAGCCAAACCGATGGTCTGCCAGCCCTACTTATGACTGGGAGGGCTTCCACCTTCCCTTCAACAGAGCCCCAGTTGGATGCAGCAACTGAAAGCTTCCTCCTTTAGCCCATCAGAGTATTTGCTGCCAGAGGACGAGCTTTACACCACCCACCCCATATTAAGTGGACGGTGTGATGTTCTATGTTCCTGTTCATCATGAGGGACAGAAATAAAAATATTGATCCAAACAACCAGGAAAAATCTCCCTGGGTGTGTGGGTCATTAGTTATATGTGTTTCAATATCCAACTCTCACAGTGTTAGTTTGTTCTTGAAAAATAAAAAACTTTGGTAAAGTTTGGTGAATGACTATCGAAACCAATAGCGGCCATCCACCAAACCTTTTGTACCTTGACTGAAGCCACTATGATGGTGGCTACTCTCAAGGTAAAGAGATTACCGCTTGGGAGTTCATGGGATTTTACTCATGGAAATCCCAGGTAGCACCCTTCAAAAGCTCTCTCCACCTTAACCTTGTGTCTCTGGTAAGAATGCAGACATATATTACAGAGTACCCTATTTATTTGACGCCTGAGTGTTATATTATGCCTCTCTACTAATAGGCCAATTGTTTGAAGATAACCCTCTCAACCAGGAGTGCCTTGCCATGTGACTGAACTAAGCTACACCTGCTTCAATGCTGAATCAGTTTGCATTTCTGTATCTGAAACTCCAGTTCTCCCTGTTCCTTGCTGTACAGAAAAAACTGGAAACCGGAGGACCTTTCCAGAAAATATCCAGCGAAATCCACAACGCACATTCCAAGGCGGAACCAGCCCTTCTACTGACTTACCCCAAAGCCCAGGAAAGATGGAAACCCCTGAAAGACGCACTCCAATCTGATACGAGGAGTTTTTTTTACTATGGTTCGCTCTCCCTTCCTGTCAGAGGCTGCATCTTTAGGTAATTACTGGTCTTTTGGTGCTAGTATTTTGTATTCATGTGAAATTTCATAAAGAGACTTTGTCTGCATCAAGACTGAGATATGTTTTACCACAAGATGGATGGCATCCTTTTTGTCGCTGTCCTCCTCAATGACTGAGAACAAGCCACAGACTCTAGAAGAAAGTCTTGTGCTGCAAGCAACTTAGAAAAAAAGGAAAGCTGTACCCCAAACAGAAGAATCAAGCAGACCCCTAAACAAAATACCAAAGACAAAGGATCAGCAGCTTAAAATCCTGATTTGAGACACCTAAGAGCATTGATTATCTTGCAAGCCAGCATGTCAGAAATACCACAAGAAAAAACAGCAACATGAGAGGTTGAGAAGCTACAGAAATGCATCCGAGCACCACCTCGGACCTGCTGAGTATCAAATGGGAATTGTCTACCTACTCATTTCCACCTCAGAGAGACGGATATTTTTCCTCTTGACCCCAAGAGGTGGGTGATGTAATCAGAAAGAAGATGGATTCTTCAAGTTAGATTATATAAGTTACTTTATTAAGATATGATGTTAAGATATCAAGATAACCCCATCAGGAGCTGCTGTTCTGCTGCTCAGCCCTCACCCAACTGACATTCCCAACACACAAATATTCCATTCATCCAACATTCTACATCACATGTATTCTAGCTGAGCAGCAGGAAGATTTAAGATACAACAGTGGGATAGCATCCTATTGGCTGACTCCAGAGCCATTTAGAAAAGTATTTTTGGCTCCAAATGTTCCAGGTTGGCTACTGAATCTAAATCGCAGTTCTCGGTTGAAACTTGTCAAGCATGTGTGTCCAGTGTCCCTATATACTAGAAATCGTGATTGTGACTTGCCAGCTTCGAGATAACAACCCCTGAAGATTGGTAATGCATGGGGGACTTTGTTGTAAGCACTCACAACTAGTGGCGTAACGCAAAATGATGGGCCCACACTGCAGAATGGGCTCAATGGGACCCCTGGAATGGTTGCCCCCCCACACTGCAGGGGCCTGCTTGGTAAAGCTGAGTCGCATTCCAGAGCATGTAACTATTTCTTATTCCATGCCTCTGCACGCATTGTGAAAGGCATGCACTGGCATGGCTTAGAGGGTAAGGGGGGCCCCTCCAAAAAAAGAAACCCTGGGGCCCCCCTGCACCAAGAGGGCTGCAGGGGCCTCTGTTACGTCCCTGCCGAAAATTACCTACCATTTCCTCTGCAGTCATATTGGACCAGGTAGAGCTCTAATTTATTCTCCATTCATATAAAGGGTCTCTTTTAGAGTGGGAGGAAACATGCAGTTTCACCAAACATCAACAGATTCCCTGCTCACTCTCAATTCCCAGGCTTCATTTATAGGCAGGGTAATCGGTTGGTTGCAGACAAGGAGACCTCAGTCTACTCTGCCGTAGGACAACCTTATCTACCTGCATACCCGCCACGGGGCAGACAGAGTTCCAGCATCAGAAGGCCCGCCCTATTTCGGATGGTTGTCCTAGGCCATTTGTTTCCTATTGGCAACTACTTTGCAGTCACAAACTTTAAATAAGAAGACATGTCCTAATGCTAAGGGAGAAAACTGCCTGTGTTTACAGACATTTGTTGTTTTTCAGAAACAACCCTCCACTTTGGGGCAGGCGTGGTTGTTCTGGAAAACAAAATAAATTCGGACCCTGAAGCCATGATATAGAAGCCTGGCCAGCTTTGCATTTACACAGAGAGTGAGGCATCCATATTGGTGAGATCATTTTCAGGGGAAACTCACCACCAACACAGCGTGGAACTCTAACTTTGGTGGACTTGCTACTGCGTGGCCGGTCGAGGTGGAGCATACATCGGCGTGGGGCTTGGCAGTAAGTTTACCTGCCAAAGTCTAAATGAGTCCTAAACTTCTGGAAATCTGTCTTCAGCACCCAGGGTTGTTTTGTAGTCTTGGGTGGGACCTTTTTTCTAATTTCAGTGTTGAGATTTGGGTTTTACATTTTCAGTGGGAGGTTTTTGACCAACCGAGCAAGAGGACCATAGGATGTTCAAAGACAGTCAAGAACAACTGGAGTTTATCAAAACTATAACTATGGACATAGGGGTCCATGTAACCAAAACTAGAACTTAGAACATAAAAGTCACTAAAATGTTTGTTGTTACATATTGATCCTGAATGTGCTTGCACTGTCTGCATTTTATTGTACGTTACATTTTGTAGCTGCCCTATTAAAACTGCAGAATGCCAGTTGGTCCACCAAAGAAACAAAGCACATATACAAAAAGAATACAGCTTAAGAGAGATTACTCCGGGACCCATAGAGGATTAGTGTTGAATTAGTATAGTGAAACATGCAATTATATTTTAAGTGTTGGATAGGTTAGTCAGTCATTTGGATTTGGAATGATAGCAGAAGGATAGAGGATGACAAAGGTTTGTATTTATATAGCGGTTGTTGACGCACCCTATTCAGGAAGCCTATAAAGGATTAGTGGTGAATTAATATGGTGAAATATGAAGTAATTTCAGTGGTGGATATTAGTCAGTTACTTGGAGTGAGAAGGATAGCAGAGGGATAAAAGGGGAAGAAAGATTTGCATCATATAGCAATTGTAACCCCGGATGGTTATTGAAGCGCTTTTTTTGCGATTAGCACGCCACTCCGGAACCCATAAAGGATTAGTGTTGAAAATTAGTATAGTATAAATATGAAGACATTTGAGTAGTGGATGTTTTATTCAGTTATTTGGGTAGTATATTAGTATAGTTGAATATGGAATTTGAGAAGTGAACATGTTAGTCTGTTAATTTTGATTGAAAAGGATAGTGGAGGGATAAAAGAGTGAAGATTTTTTTTTAAGTCTTAGCAGTAGGAGGAGGTTTTGGATGAGTAAAAAGGAGTTTTGGAGGGGAGGAGTCCGAGAGAAGAGTTTAGAAAGGTTTGTTTTAGGGGATCGGTATAGTAAAAATAGGTTTCAGATGATGCAAGGAGGGGTAGAGTAGGAGAGAGTCTAGAAAGGGTTATTTTGGCGAACATAGTAGTGGTATGGGTTTGGGATAAATGAGAGAGTGGATGTGAAGGATGTATTGATAGATGTATAGGGTGAGATATAGGGTAGTGCACTGGAAGGAGTAGTAGAAAGAAGTTTGAGATGAGTCAGAAGGTTGGGCTAGAAGATATATTGAGCGAAGTATAGGCTGAGAAATAGGGTAGTGCATTGGAAATGCTAAATTAGAAAAAAGTAATAAATATATAGATCCATAAGTACATTGAAAGTATATAGATACACAAAGGAGATAAAGATTAAAGATATTGATAGAGGCACAGGATGAGAAATAGGGTAGTGCATTGGATATGCTTTTTCAGAAGAAAAGTAACAGACACACAGTTCCAAGTACATGGAAGGTACATAGATGCACAATGGAAGTATGTTCATGTAGACCAAAGATGATTTTTATTTATTTATTATTATTTTTCTCTCAACAACATAATTATTTTACATGTTTATACAAAGTAATACATAAAGATAGGTACATATCTATAGTGAATACAAATGCTTATATACAAAGGGATATGCTGTAAATTTCTGTTTGCGTATGGTGCTTATGTGGGGAAGAGCCAAATCTTGAGTAGTTTTCTGAAGGTAAGGTGGTTGTCGGTGGACCTTATGTTGGGGGGTAAAGAGTTCCATAGTTTGGCTGCTTGAACAGAGAAGGATGTGCCACCCATGGTTTTCTTGTATGGTGGGATTTTGAGGCGAGATGGTCCTTTAGAGCGGAGGTTCCATTGTTGAATGTGTTTGGTGATTTTATTCCTGATGAAGAGTGGGCCTATTCCATGTATTGCTTTGTGGGTGATACAAAGCAGCTTGAACGTGGATCTTCTGGCAACCGGTAACCAATGCAGGGCTTTCAAGGCAGGGGGTTTGATATGCAAGAGTAGTCTGGCAGCCGAGTTCTGTATCCGTTATATGGTTGTTAAAGGTGATCCATGGTAGAGGCTATTGGCGTAATCGAGTTTGGACAGAACAATGGAGATGGTAGCTTGGACCTTTTGTGGAAATCCCAAATGAGGGAAAAATGGTTGCACCGTTTTTATAGTAGCAAAGCTTGATCTTGCTAGTTTATCCACTTGGGCATTCACCGACAGCTTGGAGTCCATGGTCATTCCAAGGTTTCTTACTTCCTTCGATACTTTAGACAGTGATCCCAGTTCATCAGGCCATGCGGCAAGCGGGTTGTAATGTTTCCAATCGCCACACGTGAGTATTTCAGTTTTTGAAGCACTCAATTTGAGATGGCTCCAAGTCATCCACTGATCCACAGCTCTGATACAGCTGAAAATTGGTGATTTTCCAATGTCTTTGGGGCTTTCCAGTTGAAGGAGTAATTGTGTGTCATCTGCATAATTATAGCATGTGAGGTGACATTTATTGATCAGTACTGGTAATGACTTCATGTGGATGTTGAACCGGATGTGGGAAACCAAAAGTTTAAAAAAAATGTAAATAAATGATTATGGGGCTATTTACACTGGCCTATCAAAAAAGTTTTTCAATGATTCAAAGAAGACACTGAAAAAAGTAGTGTGGTGTTTCAGAGACTGGTGCATGGTGCAAGTAGGAGTCCGGCTAGGCGGAGAATCGAAAAATGTAGATATCCTTAAAGGTGTGTTTGACCAGTGACAAACCCATTTTGGGATTCTTGCATTGCACACTATCAGATGCAGCTTGGGGTCCACAGTCATATCTATCAGTGCATTTTTCCTAGGCCAAACACGATGTCATGCTAATAATATGTTTTAGGGTGTTCTCATTGAAAGATCTTAGGTCCCTCCTGGAAGCAGATCTGTTCCACCACAGAGTGCCGGCTCTGTGGACAAACGGAACGCTGCTTCATCTACTGTGCGTTTGCCCGGCCTTGTTCAGACACAGACAAAAACTCTTATGTCCATCTTTAAGAGCCTTGAAAATCATATCATGCCGACCAACTGTAATCACTTTACTGGATGGGGCCTCTGTGCAACTGCCATGTCCGACAGGGAGATTCTTGAACCTTGCTAGCAAGAAGCTGGAAAAATCCAGCACCTGACTCTTCGACTCGTGCTTCCAGCCCAGTGAAGCTCGATGGTTTCCAGCCAAGGGAAGCTCAATGGTTTCCCCTAGGAAGTTGCAGGCACACAGCACTTTACACTCTGAGACTTGCCAATAATGTAACCCTTTCACACAGCTACCCGAGCAGGTCAGCAATCGTACTAGAAACTACAAGCACTAATCCACAATTCCTCTAGATTCCCCCATAAAGAAAACAGCAATTTACTCTCCATACCAAAAAAACAGCTCCTAAGCACCTGAGAGCAAGAAGCTTGCACAGCACGCTTAGCACTTTTATTTGAGGAAGGTTTTATCACAACTAGGAGGGAAAGTTCTAGGGGATTCCCACTTGAAGCAGGCCTTGGCCAAGTCCCAGCACTCTGAATGTATAATCTTCACTGATTTCATTAAGCTACTATCTTGTGCAACTTGATGGTTCAAATGCCTAACTTGATTACATGAATTGTTTTTAAGGCGTTTTAATGGGTATATTGTATTATCATGGTAGTTGTTTTAAGGTGTTTTAAACGGATGTACTGTCAGCATGGTACACAAGAAGAGAAAGAATGCACCACAAAATAGACTAAAGGACTGTTACAAATAGCATCCGAGAAAATATTAAAGACCTTTGAACTCCCAGACTCTCTGGGAGACAAGGTGAGTAATCCTAAGGAAATGGAGGATAACTTTGGGCTAAAACAAATATTCAAAAATATATATAGTGTTGCTAATTTTCAGGGCGGTTACATCGGTGGCTGTTGAAACTGTGTGTGACAAGACCCACAAGAGGAAAAACAGCAGTTGCTTTGAAATGACTATGAGCGCCCACATAGTTAAGCTGCTCTTACATATAGACAAATCCAGAGGGAAGTTATCATGGATTTCTACGCATGTTTGAAAGAAGTTTCCACATGTCGTCAACAGAATAACTCTTGATACCCATCAGTCACTGGCAACAGAAATTCAGGTGCCAGCATCACTGTAGTAGATCACACATCTTTCAGCCATGATGGATAAATAAAGGACCAAGAAAGCCTCTGGCACAAGGATTGTTTTGGCCTAGATAGTCCAGTTCCCTCAGTACTGTTGAGGTGAGCTGGTGAATGTGGGGCCATCCACTGACCTCTCAGTGGAATGGATTACTGTAAAAAAAAAACCTCAATTTGTGTAGACTGGTAGATGTCCCACTAACCCACTCTCCATAGAGCACAATTGCGAAAGAGGCTGGTTCCATGGGCAGAGTGCTGGTGTGAGCTGTCATACCTGGGACACATGCATGTATGCATGAACCTCGGCTAGTCTCAGAGGCCAAGATTTCTTCAAAGGGTTTCTTCAAAGGGACTTAGGGGACATATTAGCAAGAACCTCGTTAAAATTATCGCCTTTTTAGCAGCAGGAAACTGACGCTAAAACGGCGATAATGGGCTTGCTAATATGCGTCATAGAATTCCAATTGAAGCCCAGGTTAGATGTAATGCACATCTAACCTGGGCTTCTATTGGAATTCTATAACCCATCTTAGCAAGCCCATTATTGCCATTTTAGCTGCAGTTTCCTGCCGCTAAAACGGCGATAATTTTAACGAGGTTCTTGACAGTATGTCCCTTAGTCTCGGCGTAGATCTCAATGTGAGCATGAACATGACTTCCTCCCCAGATGACTGGGGAATCTGGAGAGGGCAGTGGGAATTCAATGGTAGGCCCATACAGAATCTCGGTGGATTTAGGTGATCTTCAATCTTGATTGAGACTGAGGAGAGGCAAAGAGAACGTCTTGCTAGGTGTGCAGAATAATGAACTTGAAACTCCTGATTTGGGAGATTGGGACATCCCTTCGACGACATCAGTCACATGGCTGTATTGGACTTTTTGTGGTTGTGGCAGGCTGGCAGTGCATTCTACGTGGTCAACAATCTGTTGCAGCATTCTCCATGGCTCATGTATTACCACTCAATGTTTTTAATGTGCATTTTCAGCATCTGCAGTATTTGCTTTTGATACACAGGCTCCAGATTCACACATATGTTCATGACATCTGCTGTTCAAAGGTGAACTGTTAATGTGTTTGGACCTCCTGTGGTCCTCCTGTAGCAAGATTCAATGGGGATTGTTGGGGTTGAGAGTTGGGCACACACTGCCAGCCGGTCAGCACCAATTCTTCAGTTACGTTCTTAGACATGCAGTTCATACTATTTTCTGTACTCACAAGTTCCAAAGGTGTTGGAACGACAAATGCTTGAATTTCTGGGCCCCTGATTCTGGGATCTTGCCCTTCTTAGGCAGAAGGGATCAAGTGGGTTTGGGGTGCTAGAAATACAACTTGTAGTATATAATGTAATGTACCCAGTTCTGGATTGCCAAATAGGCAAAGTAGGCACTGGCTTATGGGTCCCACTCCTTCTAGGGGCCCAGTGAGAATGGATTAAAATAATATTGATTTGATCTTGAAAGAAAATTACAATAAAGCTTTCTTAAATAGTATTTCCAAAAGATAGAAAAAAATTAATCAAGTAAAAAAACCGAAGATTACATTAAAGACTCTTAACAAAAAAATACTGTATTCATGTAATGAACTCATTAACAACTTAAAGTACATAAACCAGAGACAGCAGATTCACGTAACAGTTTGACTATTAAAGGCTCATCTTCTGGCGGCTGTCAGTTTGTAAAAGAATCCGGTGTATTGGGTATTAGGAGATGATTTTCAAGGGGGGACAAAATTTCGACTGTCTAGGGGCCTGCACAGGGTTTAATCCTGCACTGAAAGTTCCATCCCAAAGTATAGAGGTGCATCCTATGGCTTGTCAATCAAAGGATTCCTGGAAAAGCCCAGCAGTTAAGGGGAGGGAGAGTACACTGCCAGCACATGAGCACCAGTTCTTCCATTGTATACTGATGGATGCAGTTCATTATATTTTCAGTTAAGAGTGTTTGCCAGTGCTTATGTTTCTGCAAACTTGTCTGGGTCTTTATCTGTCTTCAGCAACAACATTCAAACTTAGATGAGGACATAATGGCGTAGACTCTTGCACAGGTTGCCTGTTGCAGACAGTGGCATTACATTCGGTCCACCGCAGGCGACACAAATTTTGGGGGCTTGCACCTGCGGCTGTTGCGGGGTGGCAGATGTGTGGAATTGCAAGCGACCTCCTCGCTCTCATATGCGGGCTGCCATGGGGTGGCAAACGCAGGGGCCGCCAAGGGTGGTCAAAGGTCTAGCTACGCCACTGGTTGCAGATTATTTTTTTATTTACTATATTTTTAGCTTTGAATAAAACGTATCTCATTCTGTGAAGAAATAGTAATAGCACCATATATTTCACTGATCCAGATGTGAGATGGTTGCTTTTCATGTTCCAGGTATTCGGATTGGTTCTCAGAGAAATAAGAAAAGACGGCAATCACCTCTTTGCATTAAATGTTTATTTTATTGTAGGGATCTCTTTTCCTCGTCTTATTTTCTCTTTAGCCTTCTTATGCCTTGAAATCTTGAGCACTTTATATTGGAACTAGGAAGGAAGGACTGTAATGGAGGCCAGGATGATGCAAGGTCGAGGCACCACGCCCAGCTGCGCTCCGAATGCCCACTATAGTCCATGCACACTCTGACTGTGGAGTGGCTCGCTGCTTCATGGTCATTTGAAAAGATTGTCTGCTGCATAGTAAGCCAATAAGTACTAAAACGTATGCCACTAGAAGGTTATTAGCCCCTGTAGACACAGGTGTTGCCAGATGAAACGTGCCCCATAGGGTCTTTTGACAGCACCCTTTGGATTAAAGAATTCCCAGGAAAGCTTAATTCCTCATTTTTACTCTCCCAGCATAGTGGAAAAGTGGATAAATGCTGCTGATCTAGCTCAACTAGCCAAATGTCTAGAATGTCGCGAGGACAAACAAAACTCCCCCTGATAATGCAAGTGGTGAGTGCATCTCTAAACAGGTGTGGATGGACATTGTTGGTCCTCTGCACCCACCTAAGATCTTCAGGGAAAAGTACATACTCCTTGGTATAGATCTCTTAAGAGCACAGCACCCGCTGGAAGCCCAAGACATGATTGTGAATTTTTGCTTTGAGTGGATCCACAACCATATCATCTTTGAATCTGAATCAACTGTATTCCCATCTACATCACAGTGATAGGAAAGGAGAATGTGGTAAACTACACGCTCGCCTCATTGTACCATCCCTAGATTAGAGTTGGGCGAGCAAACAAATTAACAGGGAAGCAGAGCCAAGAGTCTGGCTTGGCTGTATGAGCTCATGCACGAGCCAAGCCATAAAAATGCTTGGCATGCATATCATGCTACAGACATCATGTCAAAATATGATAAAGTCTCTTCAAAGTTCGAAAAAGTGAATTTCTTTCAAATGTGGACGCATTTCACTTAGTTCATATAATGAAATCACTGCATTGAGAATATGTTATTAAAATTGATCGTTTTTAAACATTTGTGCCCACCCCCAAACTCTTTGATGGCAATGCCACTAATGAACCAAGAGGGAAGTAAGTTTTCATTTGCACCCTAAATGTTGGCAGGATTATAATAACACATGGAGCACCAATATAATCTATTAAATCAAACACAACAGGGGGTTTAGTACAGCACATCCTGAACTCACATATTTCAAGGTGTCTCTCAGGATCAGACCTTTGATCAATTGGGGAAGCCAGATTGATCCCAGCTTTTCTGGTTTCACATGTGCAACTAGATAGATACCTCCTTCTATTTTACAGCTAGGATCAGAACATTATATTTAATTCTATGTGCATGAGATTAGAGAGTGTGTGGTAGACAGGAGACACAAGGAAGCTAGTTTTGGGGCTCCAGGGTACAAAAGGACCGCAAGCAGAGCTAGAGTCAGGCCTCTGGCTTGAACTTAGCTCGAGCCTTTATTTTCTTGTCCACCTCTACCCCAGACCATTAGATAGGTTGAGCATTTTAATAAGATGCTGAAAAACATAGTGGGTGCTTTAGGCAGGTACTAAAATAAAAGTACTATGTGTGCGCTTTAGCTACCATAACGGGTCTTCTTTTAAACCCTATGAAACAGATGTTCTTAGAAGACAGGTGGACCGGCATGTACACGGTCTTGAAAACCATTATACTCATGCCAGTTACATATTGACACCGGAATTCCTCCAGGAGCTTCATTGTGTGGTCTATTTCAATAGGCTGAAGATATACTACTGTTGCTTGGACATTTCTGCACACACTAGGATGGAGATGTCTGCAAGGTGTTAAAAAACTCCATCTCACATTTTAGATTGAATCTAAGACTGTTTAGTAAAAGAAATAATAATTTGTGACTCACAGATATTACCAACAAAGGTTTCCCCACATCATCTGCAAATCAACAAGAAAGAGCTCAAATATATACCCTGCTACACATGTTTTTATTATTGTCACATCACAAACATTCTTACCAAGAGAACAAGCAAGGGCCCAGCTGATCTCACGACAATCAGTAGATGACCTTCACTGGTATGTAAAATGTTTATTCTAAGCAAGCTTGTTTACAAATGTACACATCTCTAGAGCCAGGACACAGCACATCTGAAGCTCAGAGGTGGAAGCATCTTGTAGGCCAAGTTAGCAGGAGAAAGAAAAAGGAAGAAGCAGACTGTGGAGTGCCGGAAGGCGAAAATGGTCCTAGATGAGGCACCTGTTTTGAAGACTCTTGAATTCAGCCAGCCCTTAATCTCGGGCCATGAATTGATGCTGTCGTCTTTAAGTCAGTGAGAAATGACTTGTTATAAACAGCAAAATTGGGACAAAGTTGAAAAGGAGTGCTACAACATTGTGTGGACTATTCCATCCCTAGCTATTTGGGGAGATGTTCACCTTGCTGACCAATCACATGCCACTGATACGCCAAATAGCATAACTGGGAGATGCCCTAAGTTCCTGCAGTGACATATTTCTCTCCAGGCACTGCATGTCACTGTGAATGACCAGAGTGTAACTTTGAATGGGTGTGGTAAGGGTGTCCAAGGATATTTAATGCATGACATGTGACACCTGGTAAAGAGTAGCTCCCTACCAGAGTTTGCTCTTGGCTCCTCTCTTCGTTGGCTAAGCTATTGGAAAAACATATTAATTACCAACTGACAACCTATCTTGAGACTAACAGACAATTAGACAGCTTTCAATCTGGCTTTAAACCTCTTCACAGCAGCGAGACAACCTTGCTTGCAGTCACTGACCATATTAAATGCTTGCATGATGCAAATGTTCTGACAATATTGATTTTGTTAGATCTGTCAGCTGCATTTGATACAGTGTATCATCCCCAACTTTTCGACAGACTCCAGGATTTAGGGATCCAAGGAATGGCCATTAAATAGTTAGCGGATTTCCTGTCACAAAGATCCCAAACTATCATCCTCGGCTACTGTAGGTCCAGAGCTATGCCACTGACCAATGGAGGACCCCAGGGCTCTTGCTTGAGCCCTACGCTTTTTTATATTTACATGGCCCCCCTCGCTAAGATAGTCAGAGGTTTCGGGTTTGAGATTATTTTATATGCTGATGACACGCTGCTACTTTTCTATTTTGGCTCTAACCTGTCGAAATCAAAAGCCTTGTTCTCGTCCGGGATGAAGGCTATAGCCACCTGGATGTTGGATACCCGACTGCAACTCAACCCTACAAAAACAGAAATTATGCTATTCGGACAAGCTCAACTTCTTTGAGCTCCAGACTAGTGGCCAGCTGAGCTGGGCCCCAGCCCTTCATCCAGATTGGTAGCAAAAAATCTTGGTGTTCGCTTAGCTCAATCTCTTTCTATGGAAGGACACATTGTTGCCACCACAGGGTCCTGCTTCCATATGCTATTTCTGCTGAGAGGAGTTTTCCATGTTTTACCTCTTCCCTCAAGGAAACCTTTGGTTCAAGCCTTGGTAATCAGTTGCTTTGATTACGGTAACTTACTTCTGGCTTCCATCAATGAGAATCTGCGATCCAAACTTCAGGTGGTCCAAAACACTGTTGCACGCCTTGTCTGCAACCTCCCTCCTCGCTCGGCCACAGCTCCACTTCTGCAGTCTCTACATTGGTTTCCGGTGAAAAAGAGAATCATTTTTAGGTTTCGACCTGACCGTAGCACTGCGAAGCAGTGCTCCGCCCAGGCGAAAACTTTTGCTTACAGTATGGGGGACTTGAATCCGCCCCTTCTTCCATTGGCTAGCTCCATAAATGGAGGCTAGCCATTGGAAGAGATTGGCTGTCAATCACGCTTTCCCCGTGAAAACGCGATTCGGGGGTGTTTCTGACTCTTTTTTTAAGTCCCGCCCCTTGCTGCTGTGTGTCCCGGGCCGCGCTGTGATTGGCTGCCGGCCCGGGACACCCCTGTGACGTCATTCCCCGGGTCGCGCTGTGATTGGCTGCTGGCCCGGACACCCCCGTGACGTCATTCCCTGGGCCGCGCTGTGATTGGCTGCCGGCCCGGGACCTGACTTGTTTATAATTCCTGTTTTACTCCCATTCCCCTGTTCTTGCACATCCCAATCTATATATTACAACACAGGGAAACTCCTGCAGAGATCTAAAACATCCAGAAAATACATTATTCTATTCACTACTATTACGGGCATTTTTAAGTGTAAGAAAAAAATAAGGTTACTTTTGCTAAAATAATTGGAATTATACAAACTAAATCGGAGCGATGGTTTTAAACCTTACTAAAAACTCTAGATTTTATGCAGCTGCATTGTGTACGTGCAAGTAACAGCTAGACCACCAATGTCAAAGGACTCAAGAGTTTTAGCCTGTTTCTAAAGCACTTTGACGCGGACGTCCTCTGACACCGGAAGGGGCGTCACCCAGGAAGTAACCTCACTGCCTGTGCCGGCATCGGGAGCAAGCGAGGATCGAAGAGGTAAATAAAATAGGAGACCGATTGCTTTTCTTTCCTCTTTTCAAATGCATTGTTCAGCAACTAACAACTTCGAGGCAAAAGCGTGCTCAGCGAAATAGAGGGATCGGATTGTACTCAGAAATGGCGGGCACCCTGTAACAATTGAGGGTTTTTCGGTATTTTTCATTCTGGCATTGCATCGCGTCTGAACTATTATTTCAATCTGCAGCAGTCTTCTTCCTCTTTTAATTGTGGCCTGACTCTGAGCATTCTTCTGGAGATAAATACAATTACGTTTTATTTGACCTAAAACTACTCAGCTCTGTATTTGCTCATTGAAAATGTATGCATTCCATTTCCATGCTCCTAATTTTCATCAACAACAGCTGACTTGCAGTTAATCTTTTTTCCTGTTGGTTAATAATGCCAGTTGTATAATTTATGTTTTGGCCTTTCTTGTCTGTATGATAATTAACATCCAATCCCTTCGTGTCAAGTTCTGCTCCATAAAACTGAAAACAAGCTTTTACAATGCAATAGGTTTCGCTCTGACATTATTTTGAGCTATTGACATTGTAAATGACATTGTTTTTTTGTTTTTCTTTTGTAAAACATAAATAAAGTGCACTGTAATATAAAATGGCAATAGCTACAAGTTTAGTTTAAGCTATTGGCACTGTTAATACCAATGCCTTTTATTTATGTTTTAGAAAAGAAAACACAAATAAAAGGCATTGTTATTTGCAATGTGAATAGTCAATAGCAAATGCCTTTTATTTAACCAATGTCATTTACAATGTCAATAGCTCCAAATAATGCCAGTGCGAGACCTATTGCATTGTAAATGCTTGTTATATTATGTTGCCTAACCCACCGTGCTTTTCACGGCCCAGGGCCTTATTTTCTAGGTGCCAATATTCTGCCGTACACTCCAGTGAGACTCCTCAGATCCTGTGACAAAGCTCGGCTAAAAGTCCCCAGGTTTAAGAAGACCAGGGCAGGCTGCAGATCTTTCTCATTCCTTGCCCCACATCTTTGGAATAATCTGCCCACACAACTTTGTCTCTGCAAAAACCATTTTCTTTTTAGGAAGGCACTCAAAACCTACCTATTGTAGTCCAAATCCAGCCTGTCATCTGCCCTTGTCTCACGCCGAGATAGCCTTTTGGGGCTGATTCGAGCTCGTAATAAATTGAAAAATCCATGTATACTCCATAGTAGGATCTGTCCTTCTATACTACTTCATTGTGTAGTAAGATTGGCTTAGGGAATTCTGAAATCCCTCCTCCAGGGATGTATGAGTAATATATTGTGTCTCCCTTCCAGAAGGCTAGCCAAGTGGACATAGACCTCACCACCCGAGCTCATGTCAACATGTGCTGACATAAAGCAGTGTTTTTAAGATGTCTGATCTGGGCTGGATTGTGCCTCTTCTTAGTCTAGCCACGGTTATCTCTGGGGCTTTATGTAAAAAACCCTTTCTCCAAACAAATGGCTACCCAATTTTTTTTAAAGACCCTTTCTATTATGAGAGGTTACCTTGGACGGTATCACCACTGAGCATCTACTGCAAGTACTCTGAAGAACAAGGTCATGAAGAATCAGAAGTAATCCTGAGGAGAACTTCCATATATTTGGCGCTGTGTGCTACCTGCTACCCTAGAGCTGACAGCAAGATGTTAAACAATTACTAGTTACTTGGAATTCACGATTTAGGTGGAAACTTAATTTTACAACCAGATGAGAAATTGTGAGTAATGCTGTAATTTTGCATATGGTATCACAGCAAGCTGCCAGTGAGGTAAGGTCCAGCTACAGTGGGGAAGTGGGCCAGACTGGCCTATAATGATTATATTCTGACAATGATATTCTGGTACCATACCACCTAGACTGTACCTAGGCACAAAAGAGGCTTTGCAGCCCCATTCACAGGTTCTATGTGTGGCTCACTCAGAGGGTAGCTCTCTGCTAGAAAGAATAGTAAAATGATCAATAACCCCATATATGGCTAAGGACCCGTCTTCAACACTCAGGCCAGACATATTGGTTATGGACTTGGGTTTTAGCTCATGCAGTGCCTAATTTCAGCTAGTGATTGCTGTGCAGGCCAACTGCACTTATTTTTGGGGACCGATGGGGGCCTCCGGCACTCATTATTGGGGAGTGACACTTATTTTTCCTCATCCTACAATTCCCAAGCACAAGAGAGGGAAAACGCACAATGGAGAAAGAATGAGAATGAGAAAGAGTGAACAATTATCACAAAGTACGAACGGAGGAACCTGCAGGAGTGAAATAAAGAGTCAGGGAGTGTCTGCAAGTCAATTAAAGAGACCTGATGTGGATTCTTGATTATGCAGCCTTGGTATTTGGCACGCTGGCGTTGGCCGCGCACTTCTGATGAAAATTTAGGGCACAGACACTTATTCTTCAACAAATTAAGGACTGATTATTCTTCAACAAACTAAGCACTGAGCTCATGTAACAATGGGCAAAGGTGACTGGGTACCAGGGTATGGTGCAAACGAAGAGTGAGACCTCCAATCAATCAATCAGTAGATTTAGGCTTCTTGTCATCCATGCAGGTATTCAGGAGCTGGCAGGGTCCAGTTCATTAGCCAAATAGCTAAGTCTTCAGGGAATTTCTGAACTCTGGAAGAGGTGAGGAGGCCCTTAGATGAAATGGTAGCTTGTTCCATGTATTCGCTGCTAGGTAGAAGAAGAAGCGAACGCCGCATTTGCTATGTCGGATGCAGGGTTGAGGGTTAGATAAAGTGACGCGGACCGGAGGTATCTTGTGGGCTGATGGAAATTCAGGCAGTGGTTCAAGTAGGATGGTTCACAGTTGTGTAGGGCCTTGTATGCATGGGTCAGGAGTGTGAACTGGCATCTTTCCAATACAGGGAGCCAGTAGAGTTCACTGAGGGAGTGGCTGATGTGAGCTCCTCTATGGAGATCCAGGATGAGTCCTCCACAGGTAACAAACATACAAAGGTTGAGGCAAACATGCTCACTATTCAGAGCCATCGCTCCTTGGTTCAGGTCCTCTGCACATATGTACCTTGTGAATCATTCCTTAGTATTTAGTGATTGGTTCAAAATTAGAAAAGACTAGCAGCGTGCAGCTCCAAGACATGCACTAAGTCATCAGACATGATTCAAGCAGGACTGGTCACGATAAGACTCTTATATGAGGTACAAGGCAAAGTCAGCTTTTATTTGCAGTCTGTGTCACAGTCCACTGCCAATTGGTGCAAAGTCCACTGTTTAATTTTGAGTTGTCCTGCCAATCAAGCAAAGAAACACAGGAGAGTGTTCAGGGCGCATGTCTGGTATGACCATAGGGAACTCTTAAAATGCAAATAGTATGGTGTCATATGAAAACTTTGATAAAAATTAATTGGAAAAAGTGTCAGAATAAGACAGTTTAGCTGTGCAGCTGCAGACTTTTGCCCTTAATCTACTGTGCAGTTTTCTACAGGAACTCTCCTACTCAGAGCTGCTAAAGTTGAATAACCGCACATGGGTCACAACTACTGGGCTGGAGCAAATTAAACCTCTGCGTTCTGAGTGTTAGGGTGTGTTGGGATTCCATCCATTTTGTACCAGTTGTCAACCCTGTTTCCTATGTATGCAATAGCAACTTATCAGCACCAGGCAGGGATTCTAGCACAAAGTAGGGAGTGTAGCTGAAGGTAGTATAATAAAGAGCCCGGGAAAAAATGCTAGCAAGGAAAGTGGCCTACTGGCTTCCCATCTGGGTAGCAAAATGCAACCATAAACAGGATGCAGTTGACCATTCATGCTCTGTCCATTCAATGAAGACCTCAGCGTGAGCTGTGATGGTTCATCAGAGGCCTGGCCATGTCTTCACTTTCTGCAGGTACCCACGCTAAGGCCTCCGGGTGCTGTGAGCGCCTGGGTGCTGTGAATGTCCTTATATTGAGAGGCTGTGGGTGCCACATTCACTACACTCTCAGTAAAGACCTCAAAGTTCAGTTGCAATCCTGCCTCGAAGACAAACTTGTTTATTAATATCATGGTGCCATTATTGTTTAAAGTACAACATTGTGTTAGAAAGGGCAACTTGGTTGGTAACCTACCATTTCAGGGTTGTTGCAGCTGTTTCTGTCTTTTCTAGAGCCTCACATTACCCAAAAGGGGGTAATGTGTGATATTTATCTGTTTATATAGGCATCCTCATCTTGCTTTCCTAGTGTAACTATGTCACTCAACGTGTGGCACATTTGCCAATGGATTATCATTCATACTTACAGAAAGGGAATCAAATACAATTCATAATGTTCTAGTGGCAAAAACACTAATTAGATGGAATACAGTCCTAGAGCAGGAACGAAATAAAGTATTGAATAAGAAGGAAAAAGTTGAGGGCATCTAAAGCATGGCATATCAAGAGTGGGCTGAAGATCTAATTGGGTGACAGTACGCCTGTAGTATTGAAGAAAGGGCGCTCCGAGCCAGGTAGTTTACCACATAGATTTATTTTAAAAGTTTTATATAGCGCTAGCTTGACCTGTAAGTATCAGAGCGCTTTAAATATATACAGTAAACAATAGAAGGACATTACATTACAGGGTAGAAGCAGACAGTAAGGAAGCAAACCACAGAAAAAATACAGCATGGGAAAATAAATATGCACACACTAACATTCCATCAGGCAGTCATTCTGGCTGGGCAGCAGCATACCACAACGCCGCTTTGTTTTTAGTTTTCGTCTTTGAAGCATTTCAGGTTGTTACATTGTAAGGTATCAGGACAGCGGAGTTTAATAATGTCAGTTTATTCCACATTGTGTCCATATGTTTCTGTGTCATGCATCGTAATGTTAATTGAATATAATGCTATACAGCACACGGACTATTAAAGCTCGGAATCTAAAGGCCCTCTTGAGTCAGCTTGGTCCGGGCTGCTGTTTACGCATCCGTTTCTCCCCTCCCCTTAGGTCAGGCCAGCGCTCCTAGGTAGGTATGCCGCTTCCGGGTGAAGATGCAGTAGAGGCCAATGGCGCGCGCTCACTGCCGCCTCTCGCAGGCTCCTCCCTGGCCGCGCCCCCTGTTCTGGTTGCCTAGCCTCTGTCCTCCCCTCGCGCGCAGGCCAGCAGCGAAGAACCCACGTGCCTAGGCGCTGCGCGAGCGAATGACGGCGGCCGGTTTCTACTAGTTGGCCATATATGGCGAAGTTCTGGGCGCGCGGGGCGCGGCCTTGGCCCCACCCCCTGCCTGCCGGTCCGACATTAAATAGGATAGGGGCGCCGCAGTGGAGTCTCATTCAGCCGGCGGCAGCGGACCTGACAGCATCCAGCACCGTCTCATTCTTCGGAATCCCCCCTACTCAGGTGAGGCTGCGATCCTGACCGCTGCGGTTGTCTTTTTCCTGCTTGTGAGCGTCGTTAACGCTAGTTTTTTCTGAGCATTGACGGCGATGTAATCGTTTTTGCCGTTTGTGTAGAAAATTGTGCCAGGTGCGTGTGTACCCATGGCTCTTAGAGGTGAAAGTGGAAAGCTTATTTTTTTCTTTAGTCTTCAGCCTGCAGTACAAGAGTTTGTGCGTCATTATTATGGTGGCTCTTCTGGTAGCTGGCTTAGTTTTGGGGCGAGTGAGTGGCGTTGGTTTGCTTTAATGGGTAGCACTTTGTGTTTAGCTCTATAAAATACCGTTCCAGTTAGCCCGTTTAGTAGTTACTATTTTATCGACTTTGGAAGGATGAGAGACTGACTGGGCTTTGCATGAGCTTTAACTTGTAACCTCTGGTTAACACAGACGGCAAGGTGATGGCTATGTTAAAGTTGTGGCCACCTCACTTTCGAGTTTGTGGCTACAGCTGCGGGTGAGGATTGGAGACCGGGGTCCTGCGTAAATGGGTGGCTCTGAGATCCTGACTTAACAGGGTGGATAACTGTAACTTGCACGTTGTATGTAGGGTTAAGGTGGTAACTTTAAGCTGAATATGCATTACTGCCCGGAGTCGTGCCTGCGCCCCCCCCCCCCCCCCTCTGTTTCTGTGTATGTAAATTACGTGATCCCCGGACAGGCTACGAGGGTGTTTATTTGGGTGGGTGGAGCCAGTCGGTGGCTTGTCCTTAAATGCTCACAACTGCCTTGCTTTTGACTTAATGAGCCGGTTTGTGAAGGTTAGGCTGTCCTGCAGAGGATTGCAGTCTGGCAACCCGGCACATCACGCATCAGACTATGCACTCAGGGAGGATGCTATGCACTCAGGGAGGATGCCGTCTCGAACTAGCTTCCACACAGCAGGGTACTTTAACACCCATTTGCAAACCTTCCACAGCGTCAACAGTGCCACTTAAGCGATGCGTAACCCCCCCCCCCCCCCCCCCCCCTTTTGTAGAACTGCCAGATTAGAAGATTCTAGTTATCGGACTGCCTGTAGTGATGAGCGGGACCCCGTGAACAGGGATGCAATCTTCAAATAAGCGTTGAGCTCTTGCAGTCCTGCAGAGGTCCCACTCCCTGTCAAGAGCTGATATAGCAACGCCCCTTGCCGGTAGCATAGTTATGTAGTGGCGCTCCTTAGGGTTAGAGCGGTACTGCCTGCATTCGCGTCTAATCTTCCAACGCCACCTGTGTGGGGCTCCTACCTGAATACCCACTACTAAATTTGGGAAGGGCAGAGGTGTGTGTGGTATACTGCTGTTTCACTGCCCTCGAGCTTCACCTGCGAAAGGCAACTAAAATGCCTTCTCCTGCGCATACATTTTAAGCAGTCTTCATAGCGCTAATAAGCGGCCGTATCTATAAAAACCTATTAAGAAAAAAAAGCTGTCATAAAACTTAATGGCTGGTCGTCCGGTAGTGTTACAGTTCATGGAAAACTGTGACTGACTCAGAAGGCGCCATTAGGTGGCCCTTAATCGGTTGACCGCAACTCTAGAGGTACGCTTCGCCCATTTGTTTACCGTAGTTTAGCTTGGCCGTGCATTCGGAAACGTGCACAACTATCCAGGTAAGAGAGCGTGACCACGTCCTACAATCTGGCGACCCCCAAGTCTTACCACACACCGTGCCTGTATGGTTGGCGCTGCTCTTGTGTAGTATGCTAGATGGGAATGGTCAGGGCATTAATTGCTTTGAAAAAAAACTGGGAGGGGTGGGTATCTCAGGGGCGTGGCTAATTATGGGCGTGTCTTAAAACCCCTACGCTAAGTCTGTGCTTAGCATAGTGTACTCCCACCCTCCGACTGGTATGTTGCTGTGTCATTGCATCCAGATATGATGCAACAAGGGAAGTCAGGCCTATTGGCTTTGTCAATGATTGTTAGTTGCATAAGATAAATAGGCAGCAACCATGAAGTGTATAAATATTGAAAAATCTTCCACTTAAAGCCCTGGTGACACCACGACAATATTGCTGCTCATAAGTTTCAAAAAGAGCAGGAAAATCCAGAGAATAAATGACTCTTTAAAGGATTTCCTCCCCCCCCCCCCCCCATGACGCTCACCTGGCATGACGTAACTTCTCAACTAGTGAGAAGTAAGCAGTGTGAGCAGGCGCACATCATGTGCCTGCTGTCACTGCAGTCCGGGAAAAAAAAACGGACCGCCTGTGCCAGGGCACAAAACTGAGCTCGATAGACCGTTTCGAGGCCCCCTTTATAAAATTGGCAGTGCTCAGAGCCTCAGCACCTGTGACACCCAGCCCACTTAAATCCCTGGGAATGGTGTATATGCCTGAGCGAAGGGGTGGAAGGATTTTAATGTCACACGAGGAGTGTGTTTTACTGCCTCTGGCTTGCTTTACCTCCGATTAAATCCCATTTTAGGTGTGTTCGAAATGTATTGGTAATTGTTCATGGATGCCCACTGTACATTGAGGTAAACGTATCCGTTCTCTTCTGCAGTTAAATAAAAATGGCAGAAGAGGAGATTGCAGCGCTCGTCATTGACAATGGTTCCGGTATGTGCAAAGCCGGCTTTGCTGGAGATGACGCCCCCCGTGCTGTGTTCCCATCCATCGTTGGACGACCCAGGCACCAGGTGAGGCACTCGTGCAGGCGCGCGACACATGCTCTTCTGCGGGCGTTCTCGGCACAGTTTGTTCCTTACTAACCCTCCTCCTCCTTCCAGGGTGTCATGGTTGGCATGGGACAGAAGGACAGCTACGTAGGTGACGAGGCCCAGAGCAAGAGAGGTATCCTGACCCTAAAGTACCCCATTGAGCACGGCATTGTGACCAACTGGGACGACATGGAGAAGATCTGGCATCACACCTTCTACAACGAGCTCCGTGTGGCACCCGAGGAGCACCCCGTCCTTCTCACAGAAGCCCCCCTGAACCCCAAGGCTAACAGAGAAAAGATGACCCAGGTGAGGCTTTTTAACTTATTTCGACGGCCTTTTCACTTGATTCAATCCTCCTGGATTTTGGACTCATTTCTACAAATCTTTTCTTTAATATTTTCAGGGTTCTGTGCTCCTTCTGGCATTTCCTTCCTGAAGTCTCAGGTTTCTTATTTTCTGTATTCTGCCTGCTTTTCTTTTTTCTTTACACCTATCTTTTGTTGTGCATGGTAGCATGTTGGTTCCAGTGTGGGTTTGCAGTGCTCTTTCGGTTCTGCAGAGTACTAAAACAATGTTCTCCCTCTTCTGCAGATCATGTTCGAAACTTTCAACACCCCAGCAATGTATGTTGCCATCCAGGCCGTGCTGTCCCTGTATGCCTCTGGTCGTACAACTGGCATTGTTATGGATTCTGGTGATGGTGTGACGCACACTGTACCCATCTACGAAGGGTATGCCCTCCCCCATGCCATTCTGCGTCTTGACTTGGCTGGCAGAGACCTGACAGACTATCTGATGAAGATCTTGACCGAGAGAGGCTACAGCTTCACCACCACAGCCGAGAGGGAAATTGTGCGTGACATCAAGGAGAAACTGTGCTACGTTGCTCTGGACTTCGAGCAGGAGATGAACACCGCCGCATCCTCCTCTTCTCTGGAGAAGAGCTATGAGCTGCCAGACGGGCAGGTCATCACAATTGGGAATGAGCGGTTCCGGTGTCCAGAGGCGCTCTTCCAGCCTTCCTTCTTGGGTAGGTGTTCTGCTTCGCACTACAGGGATCGCACAGACAGGTTTTGAAACTGGGTTTGGTGTGAAGGTTTGAGGGGCCGTAATAACTTTTGGACCTGAGTCTGATGGGAACCGTTTTGTAGTGCTGGATAATGGGCTGTCTTGAATGTCCTGGCAGTCCTACAGATGTCAACGTGTAATTAGATTTGCCTTGGGGCACAATATCTGGTTTTTGGAAGTACCCGGCAAGGGCATACCATATCTGTTAAGATTGTGTTCACAGGCCCAGTGCTGAGAACCATGAAAAGGGACTGCACCTGCAGAGAACTGGATTGAATTTGTTGTGGGGGGCGGGGGTGTTGTGGAGGATGGGGGTAGCCTACATAAAAGAAAGGCTACTTCTATAAGTTACAATGCAAATTGGTGAGTCTCTTGCCTTAGTGGACACCTGCACAGTATGCACTCGATTGTACACATGGTAGTGGTTTAGGATGGGGCATGGCCTACACGTTTCAATCCAAGCAGTATGTACTGTGAATGCTGCATGCTCAATAAAAATATAATCTTTTCCTAGGAATGGAATCCTGCGGTATCCATGAGACCACATTCAACTCTATTATGAAGTGTGATGTGGACATCCGAAAAGACCTTTATGCCAACACAGTATTATCTGGTGGTACTACCATGTACCCTGGCATTGCTGACCGAATGCAGAAGGAGATTACTGCTCTTGCACCAAGCACGATGAAGATCAAGGTGAGCTTCTGGGTGGGGGTGATGACAGGGCCCAGTGATGCTAGTAACGGTTTTGTGGACTGGGGTCCCATCAGTCTCCTGCTGTCCTAATTGGAGACCTTGTAGGTGGCAGATTATCTCTGAATCTGTGCTTTGAAATTGTCCTTACGCCTGAAGCTATAAAGTTGACACCAAAAGAGCTACTGCAAGACTATTGGGTGCAACTGGCACTTCATCTGTACTTGTGTTGCAGTTAACTAACCGGCACACTTTATTTGGTTTCCTAATGTAGAAGGGAGGGTGGCTGGTGTCTAGTCCACTATGTTCTAGTTAAGTGACTACATTTGCCCAAAAATTAAGGTTGTGACTTCGTAGTAGGTTAACCTTAATCCATATGTACAAATCTTGAAGCTAACTTTTCTATAATTTTCTCTCCAGATTATTGCACCACCTGAACGCAAATACTCCGTCTGGATTGGTGGCTCCATCTTGGCCTCCCTGTCCACCTTCCAGCAGATGTGGATCAGCAAACAGGAATATGATGAGTCCGGCCCATCCATCGTCCACCGCAAATGCTTCTAAATGGAAATGGACTGGTGGCAGATGCGTAGCATTTGCTGCATAAGCGATTGAGTATTAATTTGCTCAGGCAAATATGTACACCTCGTGCTAGCCTCCTGAAACTGGAGTGAACTCTTCTTGAGCACTAGGCACTGAACGCTGTCACTATTTGACCACTCGCCTCGCATAGATCTCCCTTCAATATATGCTATTTGAATGTACCCTGTACATTTCTCTGATCTAACATGGTGTGGGTGATTTAAAGTTTTGTGGAGGAGAAGCTCTTCTGTGAAAGGCTGCTCCCCCTCATGCGTTGTACAATTTCGGGGTGGGAGCTGAGACTAGGGAACTGTACAGGGTATGGCGTGCGCCAAGCCTCCCCAAGTGCTCAATATTCTGGTGTCTAGTTCAGGGGCTAGTAGAAGTTCATGAAGGAATTGTCACTTTGTTTGCCACAATTTTCTATTCGATTGGGGGAAGCATATCGCATTCAAGCCTTATGAACTGTATTACTCCATCAGTTGGAGACTGCAGGGTTCCAAACGTTACACCTGTAAATGTATACATCCAGTTAATTTATGTACATTTTTTGTATGTTGCCTTAACGTCCTTTGATGGCCGTAGAAAATAATTTGTAAGTCATCCTAACTTGTGTAGGGGGGACAAATAAAGCGCTGCAGTAAAATGGCTCTTGTGTCTTGTCACCTAGATTTGGTTTTCAGAACGTGTTTCAAAGTAGTTAATTGGTATTGATCTGAGTGATTTGTTCCCTGTTTTTGGGGAAGGAGTGTTTGAAATTTTACTGTTAGTCTCGTCCTACTGTGCTCTGGTTAAAGGCCTATCTGGAGTTAAGCTCTCTTGGGGCTTCCAAGCTCTATCCTTGCCACAGCAACGTGGCACAGTTCCTTCTGGTTAAACACGTGTTATTTGCTTTGAAGAGTTCAGGCAACCTCAAGATTAATACTCTTATTTGGTCTGACTATTGTCTTCCTGCATCAAGTACTCCAACGTTACTTATTACATTGACCTTGAACGCCTCTCCTAGACGGTGGATATTGGTGGGCAGATGTTTGAAAATATCTTAGTCTATAATGTTCTGCAGGATCATGCGCAGTCATTGTAGGCTTCTAGGCACTTTAAATGCCCGTGCCAAACCTACTGATTGACAGGTGGGACTAGGATGAGTTTTGAAACCATAAATGGTTATGGGAGTAGACTTTTAATGTCATGTATGCTTGGTATCACGCTTTTAATGTACAGTTGGTCTTTCCCCAGAAGTTTGTTTCATTATCTTTACTCCCTACACTTGCACCTATTTTTGCAGCTCAAGCGTTCCTACAAGGCTACAACTAGCTACTTTTGTAGCCAGCCACTGTAGAACAGTCAGAAGTAGTCTTCTCTTTGTCTTACTGCTAAAGGTGCACTAAGACCAAGTAGCAGCCCTACACCAAGTTACGCACACTCCCAGGTACTGTTTGTAGGCACCTAACGCAGCTTGAAGCCTCTACTACTATCTGTACATCTCGTGTACTCTAACATGGTTCATTATACCATTTACGTCTTCCATCACACAGATTAAACAAACTCACTTATCCTTCCAAGTTAAGTGATGACCAGTAGGCATTGGATCTGAGAAACCAAGTTCTGGTGCGCAAAATCCTGTGTGAAGAACACCTGCAAATTCAGGGCGGGTCTTCATTGTCTTGGACAGCTTACTAAAGTATCACATATATTCTAGCTGTCCCACACAATTTGCAGGTTTAAAGTGTGCACAGCATAAGATCCAGAATTCAAGAACCTGGGAACTCCATCCTACCCAGCACCTACTCCCCGGTTATGGCCTCATCCAAGCACTCTTGATTTTACTAAATTATACAATTGGACTTTGCTACAGTCCTCTTCAACCATTGGCTTTTTTTTTTTTTTTCAGCCCATGTATTTTAGAATTGGTGATGACCTGGCAGTTGCAACAATTTTTAAGGAAAAATATGGCAAAACAAGGATTTACAAAGCCTAGGGCAGAGTATTAGCTTTACTAGTACTGGTTTCTTGTGGTTGTGAACTGATGGAGTTTCATTAGTGTAATCTTAGGTCAGTTATTTTGATTAGCTGCATGAGGTTTTTCATGAGCCAGCAAACCTGTCTCATGAATAGTGCAAGCCCTTGGCTTATGTGTGCAAAATCCGACTGCTCCAGTATCTTTTCAGCCTAAAACGGTGGGGGCTAACTAACATTAAACTTAGTTTACATTGTCAATGTGTGTTAAGTGTCTGCACATCAAGGTGTGTAGTTTCACCACTGTTTGTGCAGGAGCAAAGCGCACACTTTCACTAAACATAAGTGGTGGTATTTGATGCAATATTTTTTCTTTACATTATCAGCAATTTGGGTGACCACGTTTTGTATAGTACCTACTCACAGGCTGCAAAAAGATTGTTACACCAATGCATAAAGTAATCCTAGCGAATGGATTAGGCATGACTGCTGTAGATCATTCTGACCAACTTGTAAACTGTATATAAACCTCAGTACAATTACCAATTTTTACAGAATTTTCAGCTGTTCGAATTGGGGCCCAGATACAGTAACGAGGACTGCACTGGCCCTAAAACCATAATTTTCAACCCCCCCCCACCAACTATGATTGGATGGTGATGCAGATTGGGTTTAGTCCCAGGACGGAGCGGAATCCAACTCCCTTAAAAATAATTAAACAAAAACTTCACTTTTCCAGAAGTGTTAAAACTCTGAAGCTGGCACCAATCTACAGCATGGTGATTGGGAGTTATCGAAGCAGAATGCCATTTAAGGGATTCAGCTTAAGTTTATAAATGCATCTTGCTTTAATGTGAGCGATTTTACTGAGATTAGAATTGTAAAGACCTAATCCGAGTGTCTTGTGCCAGGGGTTTTCCTGGCTACTTTCGGAGGGGCAGGGCTTACTTCAGTTTCGTCCTAGGAGTTTATCTAGTTAAGCACTTTTTTCTTTTTTTAAACGCTTCTGGGATTCGTTTCAATGTGTTTTTGTGGGCGCCTCAGTTAATGTGGGCGTTTGTCTGCTTATATCTTTGCCTTGGAAGAAATCGAGAGATTTTGCAGTTGAGCACAGAAAGGGTTGATCCAGGCCTTGTCCCCCTGGCCTAGGACTTGATGTCTTGCATCAGTTACACGAGAGAGCAACTCAAGAAAATGGGACAGGGTTGCAAGGGAAACCTGTTAGCTGGCCTGGAGGCTATCGTAAGAACTGCAGGTGGTTGGGGGAGAATCTAAGGCCTTAAGCACAACTTTATAAGACCTCAGCTACCCAGCAAACAGTGGGCTAATCAACCAGGGGGTCTCACCCAGGCAGATAATCAAACGTACAGAGGAATGTTCCAAGGGCTGTATGTCAGGTCAATCTCTAAACACTTGGAACTATGGGACCTTCTAGAAGAGGAATGCCAGATCTAGGCTTCCTGACTGAGACCTGGCTTCAGCCATTCAACCTCAGTACTAGTGGTCGCATTGCCTGAAGAGTTTGAGGTGATCAGACTAGGCAGGCAAACTGGGAGGAGTGGCAGTAGCAACCAGGGTGCCCCACCATATTAAGGTGGTAGACTCAGTGCTCACAACATATATGGAGTTACTGGTGTTTCATATAGAATCCTTGAACACCAGATGGACTGGAGCGGTAGTGTACCATCCCTCAGGGGGAAAGTAAGCAATTGTTTTGCTCCTCCTGGAAACCCTTTTCCCTTACATTTTACTATTGGACTGTTTCGTGTTGGTGGGGGATTTCAACTACAATTTGGAAGAGCCCTCTAACATAGAAGCTATGGCCCTTTCATCGGCAATGGAATCATTGGGGTGTTTTTTCCAAAGTGCACAAGCCTACGCACTGTGCGGGCCACACCCTGGACTCTATCTTTATCAATTCCCGCCCCTTCCTTTTCTGTGGAAACACCTCCGGAGTTAACATGGACTGATCATCGGGCCTTAAGAGGAGGGCTCCCTACCCGAAGATTAGAAACCCCTCCTTAACCATGTTTGACTAATTTTCTACCATTACTACGGAGCAAGTAAGGGCGGCACCTGCAGCTACTAAATCAGGTGCAGAGTCAGACTGCGCTCCTCCTTTCATCATGGCAGAACTGTCCTCAGTCTTAGCTCCCTTGCTTACTGAAGTCTAATATCTCGGACACTATCTTCCCAGACAAGTGGAAGAATGCATTGATCACGCCTATCTTGAAGAGAACATCAGCCGATCCATCAGATATGGAAAAACTACAGGCCTATCTCTTCTACCATTCTGCTCGAAAGTCACGGAGAAGATGATCAATCAGCAATTGAGTATCTGGAGCAAAACCAATATCTAGACACTTCTGAGAAGAACATAGTACGGAGGCGGTCCTGATGGAAGTTCCGGACAGTAGAAGTATGCCACTAGATAAAGGGGCTCCCACTATGCTGGTGCTTCTTGACATGTCAGCAGCCTTCAACACCATCTCTCGTACCATCCTGCTTTGCAGATTGCAGGAGATTGGTGTCAAAGGCCAAGCACTGACATGGCTAAAGTTTTCGGTCAAACAATCTCAACGGGTCAAATTAGACTCTTATGTCAGGAACTTCTCCACTTGACAAGAGGGTACCCCAAGGCTCCATCCCAAGCCCTACTTCAGCATATATGTGGCCCTGCTGTCTACCATAAGATCTTTGCGCTTCAAGACTATTTTGTATTCAGGTGGTAATTCCATTCAAATCAGTCACTAGAGCCAAGTTTAAGACCTGTATGATGTACATAGTGGCCTGGATGGGGGATAATTTCCTCCACCAACTCCAATAAAACGGAGATCCTCCTGTTTGGAAAGACAGAGGAAATATGGACATCAGACTGGTGGCCCTCTGAATTGGGGGAACCTCCCTCCCCACAACATGTTAAGAACATGGGATTCTTACTGGATAATAAACTATCCCCTGGAGACCATGTAAAGACATTGTCAAGCACCTGTTTTGGGATCCTGAACATGTTATGGAAAGTGTTTCCTTGGATCCCTCTGGATGCAAGAGACTCATCCAGGCATTGATTGCGAGTAGGTTGGACTATGGTAACACGCTCTTGGTAGGAGCCAGAGAAGAGCTTTTCTCTAGGCTCCAGGTATTGCAGAATACGTCGGCAAGAATGTCTTTGAATAAGCCTAGGCGTTCCCCATCTCGGACCCTGTTGCAAGCTCTAGACTGGCTGCCCGTCAGGAAGAGAGCAGTCTTTAAACTTGTGATACTGGTGTTTAAGGCAAGACCAGGCCTGAGACCAACATTCCTAAGGAGGAAGGTGAGGGCTTATGTCCCTGGCCGCCAGCTGAGATCTAGCAATCCATCTCCTAGTCCCTTGCAAGATCAATAAATTCAGAATGGGAGGGCGTGCCTCCTCTAACCATGCCCCCTTCCATTGGAACAGGCTACCAGAAGTGGTGCGTTGCTGTACCTCGCTGGGACAATTTAAGAAAAGTTTAAAAACCTGGTTGTTCTAGGGAGCTAGCCGGGGTGAGGGTTCTGTCTGTGCTGCCTGTGTTGAGAGATACACCCGGGGATGATTCACTGCGCATTACAAATGTTAGATAGGAATTTGTGTAGTTTAGGAGAACGATTATGTTAAACCGATGGAGTTTGAGGTGATAGTCTCAACTTGAAAGTGTTTTACATTTTTTTTTGGGGGGGGGGAGGCATGGGGTCCATGTGTACTCTGAAAAGGATATGGAATATTGATGAACCTCTTGGTGGATTTTAGAGGGGCTTTAGAGATTGCTAGGGGGCAGTAGGGGAATACCCCCCCCCAGTGTGAGGGTATTGTTTACTATTTTTAGATGTTTTCTGCTGCTATTCTTTGTTTCCCAAGAATAAGCAATCAAATCTCTAGTGCCGTGGAAACAATAGATAACTATTTTACTCAGTCAATCACGCCTGCTTCGTTTTACCAGAGATGCAGAGAAATAGAGAGATGGGCGTTTTCAATAAAAGTATTTATTGAATAGTATTTTCTCAAGCATAGTAAATTAACTTCTACAATTGTAATACTGGTTATAAAGTACAATGCATAGAAATCAAACAGTATTTTTAGAGTATTACTGTAAAAGCATGATATGGTTTCTAAGCCATAAAGTGCATAAAATACATACAGTAATAAATAATGACTAAAAGTACTCAACTGGTGCTTCTAAAATACGCATACCCCGATGTACCTAACCTAAGTCTAGTACTAGGGAAGAATTAAATGAGTAGCATAAGTTTAGTAGTTCTCTGGCAGGAATCTATTCCAAGAATTCTCAAAGGTCTAATCTGCTCCCTACCTTGGTTTTAGAATGAAGGAGGTCTTGTATCTCTCTCAGGACTCGATTTCCCAGATACCCGCTACGAAACACTGGAGCTGGATTTCTCGGCAAGAGAAAAGATAGCGTCTCGCTCAGTGCGTCAGCTGGAGGGTTGGCTTTTTTCGGCACTTGCTGCTGCAGGGCGTCGGGCACGTAGATAGTCGATCTGCTCCAAACCACTGTGTTTGTCTGGGCAAACCTAGGCATATTTATACTTTGAAGGTGCCGAGTTTGACGCATGTTTGGACTTATCACTCAAAATCTAAATTCTTGGAAAACACCAGGAGTTCTTGGAGAACTTAATATTCAAGCAGGGGAAAGTCAGCTGCTGAAGGCAGGTTTTTCCAAGAAATTGTTAATTCTTGGAACTTACTGGAAGTAGCCATGCTGTATTTGGGCTGTATGGCTTAGGCCAAATATGGTAGTGATTTCTATATAAGGATATGATAATGTATGCCTATATAAGGGGATGAATCGGGAAAATTACACTAGGGTCCTAGATTCCTGTTCAACATTTCTTTCCACATTGCCTAAAAAGAAGGCAGTACCAAGGACTCCATCCCACCACTAAAACAAAAGTTGGGTACACTTTAAAACATTTAGCTGAATCGCAATGCCCAAAATATATGGTGAAACTTAGGATTAAATATGCCGACCTTACCCTAAGCATGACGAATGTTTGGCCTCAAGTGTATATCAGATGCCTTCTGCAGCCTCTTGCATACGTCATATATTTTAATAACCTTCCCACTGTAATTCCTCTGCCCCACCTGCTCTTTCTTTAATACCAATGTAATCTCCCTTAACCTTCCCCACTCTTAATTGCTTCATTTTTCCCTACTCCACTAGGATGACCACACCCTTCCAGATCAACACTAACACTGCTGCTAGTCTTGTACGCTTGTGTGATCACCTATTGCATTCTGGGTTTTGTATTTCGCCTTGCTTCCATTGAGCTAATTAGACTAACCCACCTGGCTAGGAGATGCATCCCCAATCATCCACTAGACAATCCTCCATGGACATGCATGGATCACCTGGAAATGTTCCAGGAATACCATAATAAAACCAGCTGCCTTTTTCAAGAAGTCCTTCTGGACTGCAAGCGTTCAAGAATTCGTCATGATCAGGTGACAGTCAATCGTAGCCCACTGCTCTCCCTTACCTACTGTCTGTTGCCCATTCCCTATAATGTACAGACACCTGCCAAACTAGCTTTCACATATGCCTTCTTAAACTCCCCCTCTGACTTCCACCTTAAACTAGGACAATCTTGCATTTTAAGTGGCCTTAACACCTGTTTTAAATGACCCCCTTTTTTGGTCAAGTTCCCCATGAAACCGTAGGTCAACTTTCCTGAACTCCACACAGGAGCCAGCAAAATTAAATCATATTGAGTGCCTATTGCCTCATCGCCTTTATTACCCATCCATCAGAACGGCAACAGAGACTAACATGGCTTTGGAACAAACTTAACCCATGTTCTTCTAGATGTACAAAGTGGCAAGTTTTCTAGCCCATATAAACTGTTGCATTGTTACTCATGTAGGTTTCCTGTTGAAGCTCTATCACCCGTGTGTTGACTAGAAGTGCAAACTAACTACATAAAGGTCCCCTCTCACTACTCCAAAGACTGCTATAGGAAGGAAACCAATTCACATATTTGATATCTTATCAGTTCGCCAAGTGTTCCACTGGCTACCAATGGCGGACCATTCATCTTCAAGGCACTCTGCGTTGCCCACAGGGCCATCCATGGCTAGGACATATTCTTCATCCAGGTAATATTGCAAATATACTCCACTCCAGACTGGAAGCATAGCTAATCAAGCCACCTTATCAAAAATGCCTCAATAGAACCACTTTCATTATACAGGCACTTAGGTTATAGAGCTCCCTCTCAGCATAGACTAGAAACATCCTAGACCACCTGGAATTCAGGAAGGTGAGGAAAACACGGCTCCGCTATATAAGATGAAGGTCTTTAACTCCATCACTGCTAATGGAATTCCCCTCCTGTGCTGCCCCTCATTGAAATGGGTGTGGTTGTGACGGAACCATTCCGTCATCAGCACAGCCCAACCGTGACTGATGACGGAATGGTTCCGTCACAAGCATCGAAGGGGTTAACAATCAATAGCTCATCTAGAACAGCAAGGTATTTCTGGAATCTTACACTTGTTTAAACATAGATAACCTGTCTAATACATGGCACAGACTATTTCTGGACTGTTTAGGTGGATTGAGATTTGTGGTCACTGATCCCAGGCCTAGGTCACTGATGTATTCCGAAAATAAGTTTAAGGCAACACAGATCTGCTAGACTCGGTCCTATGAGAGAACTTCTTTGAGTCTGCCAATAACAACATATCTCCGTTTACAGTATGTTATTACCTAGGGGCCTGATTTAGAGCTTGGTAGACTGGGTAATCTGTTTTAATGGTGATGGAGTCCCCCTGTCCACCAAACTCTTAGTTCGCCTGCCCTATTAACAGTTGGTCCAACTTCCAGATTTACACACACTAAAGGAAATTTACTCTGTAAACATAAACCTTTCTTCAACAGCTTGAGGGTGTATGGCCGGCAGAGTGAAGCCACTCAACCACCTTCAGAGAGAGGGTCTGGATCACCTTTTTTTTTTGGTCCGCTAAGAATATATTGGCGGTGAGGAACAGTAAAAATAAACCAGCATTGACATAGCCAATAGGTCTCGCTTTTGGGGTCTTCTAAGTATTTAGTTATGCAGCACAATACCCTTGGTGCAACAACATCAACTGTTGCATGGCTAATCCAAAGGCGAGACCTATTGGCTATATAAATGCTTGGTATTTTGTGTTCTTGGGGGAAACCGGGCTAGTGCCAGGAGGGTCAAGGGTGAGTAGCAGAGAGGTGTGGAGTGAATGCCCAGCTGGTCCTTGCCATCAGGAATGACGGCCAAAAAATTGCTGATAAATTCAATCTGGGCATGCAAGATATAGGGAACTGGATGGCCTCCAATTGCCTGAAATTGAATTCTGATAAGTCCGAAATAGTTATCTTCGGAAACTTGACCCCGGAATGGTCCTCCCGCTGGTGGCCGCTGTCATTAGGTCCCCCCCCCACACCTGTAAGCAGGGTGAGGAATCTGGGAGTCATGTTTGATGACCGTCATACTTTCCTCCCGCATGCCAATCAGATCACCTCATCTGCTTTTTATAAGTTACGACTTATAAAAAAAATTCTCCCCTTCCTTCAGGCTTCAGCAGGCAAAACCCTGATTATGTCCCTGGTATTGTCCACCTTGGACTATTGCAATGCTCTATTCCTGGACACACAAGAAAGAGTTCTCAATAAAATGCAAGCTATCCAAAATGCAGCTGCTAGGCTTTTGGGAGGTGTCCCCAAATTTCACTCAGTGTCAGGAACCATTAGAGAACTCCATTGGCTTTCTATCAGGAATAGAATAAAATTCAAAACCCTTTGTATTGTTTATAAAGCCTTGCATAACCAGGGATCAGCCTTCCTTATTCAAAATCTTTCTCCCTACCGTCCCCTCAGATCCTTGCGATCTTCCAACTCACATGAGTTAGTGGTACCTCGTACCAAACTGGTGTCATGGGGTGACAGAAGATTCCTCGTGTCAGCACCCAAACTCTGGAATACTCTGCCACTAGCCATTAAAACCAGCCAATCTCTCTGGTCTATTCGAAAGCAACTCAAAACCTGGCTTTTTAATCATTGATCCCCCTTCCCTTTTTGGCTGAATATAGCAGATATCTTAGCGCCGAGATGCCCAAGGGCCTTCATTCGCGCTCTACAAGTGCTATAAATAAATAAATAAATAAATGCCAGGAGGGACAAGGTTGACTGTCAGGCAATGGGCGTGAAGGGTGAGTGCCAGAGAGGTGAGGAGTGAGTGCCAGGGAGATGAGACATAAGAGTCAGGAGGGTCAAGGGATAGTGCCAGGGATGGGAAGGGTGAGTGCCAGGGAGGGGAAGGGTAAGTGATGAGAAGGGGGAAGTATGAGTGCCAGGAGTGAGGGGTGGCTGCCAGGCCAGGGGGGTGAAGGTTGATTGCCAGGTCAGGGGGATGAAGGTTGAGTGCCATGGAGGTGAGATGTAAGAGTCAGGAGGGTCCAGGGTGAGTGCCAGGGAGGGGAAGGGTGAGTGCAAGGGGTGAAGAGTAGCTGCCAGGCCAGGGAGTCAAAGGGCTCGTGCCATGGAGTTGAAGGTTGAGTGCCAAGGGGGCGAGTAGTGAATGCCAGGCGGTACATGGGTGAGTGTCAGGGAGGTGACAGATGAGTGTCACGCAGAGTCAATGCTGAGTGCCAGAGAGGGAGAAGGGTGAGTGCCAGGTGCGAGGAGTGACTGCCAGGCATGGGACGCACCAGTACCAGGCCAGACTTGGGTGGATGCAAGAACCTTTATAAGGCGGGTGCCAGGTCACTCGTAACCTTAGTACAGGAGTGGGGTGCGCAGGAGAGAGTAACATCTTCAAACAAACTAGTCAATATCCTGAATACTCCACTTTATGGCCTGGCAACCTTATGTGGAAAATAATTAGCAAATGAATGGGCTTCTGTAGCGGACTTGCAGCTTGTTACAGCAACTTATTGACATAAAGTTTGCATTGCAAATAAGCCAAAGCTAACACAATCTGAATTAGTAACGGTAAGATTCGCAATGAACTAGAAACAAGTTAAAAAAGCTCCCCAGAATTGAACCGAGGATACAGAATAATAAAAATGGGGGGCAATATTGGTCTCCTTTTCACAGCTGACAGCCAAAAAACAGGATGTTGTGGAGGACTCGGATTCTGGAGGAATCAGAATTTTTAAGAGTCAATTTTTCATAACATTTTTTGTTGCAGTTGTGTGTGTTAGTGGGTGTGTGTGGTTGTATGGGTGTGGTTGTAATTGTGGGAGTGGTTGTGTGTGTGTGTGTGGTTGTGTTTGTGGTTGAGTGTGTGGTTGTGGCTGTGTGTGGGGGGTTTTGTGAGGGTGTGTGGTTGTGTTTGTGGTTGAGTTTGGTTGTGTGTGGTTATTTGTGTAGCTGTGCATGTGTGGTTGTGTTTGTATGGGGTTGTGTGTGTAGTTATGTGTGGTTGTGTATGGTGTGTGGTTTTGGTTTTGTTTGGTTTTGTGTGGTAGTGTTAGTGTGTGTGGTTGTGGGTGGGTGTGTGTGTGGTTGTGTCTGTGGTTGTGTATGTAGTTGTGGGTTTGGATGTGGTTGTGGTTTGTGAGTGTGTGTGGTTGTGGGTGGGTGTTGTTTTGTGTGTGTGTGGTTGTTTGTGTGGTTGTGATCGTGGGAGTGGTTGTGTGTGTGTGGTTTTGTGTGTGGTTGTGGCTGTGTGTGTGTGGTTGTGTGAGGGTGTGTGGTTGAGTTTGGTTGTGTGTGTGGTTATGTGTGTTGCTGTGCATGTGTGGTTGTGTTTGTGTGTGGTTGTGGGTGGTTATGTGTGTTGTGTGTGGTTGTGGGTTGTGTGTGTGGTTGTGTGTAGTGTGTGTGGTTGTGGTTTTGTGTGGTAGTGGTTGTGGTTTTGTGTGGTAGTGTTAGTGTGTGTGGTTGTGGTTGAGCGTGGGTGTGGTTGTGTGTGTGTGGTTGTCTGTGGTTGTGTGTTGTGGTTGTGTGTGTGGTTTTGGGTTTGGATGTGGTTGTGGGTTGTGATTGTGTGTGGTTGTGGTTGTGGGTGTGTGTGGTTTTGTGTGTGTGGGGGGGGTTTGGTTGTGTGTGTGTGGTTGTGGTTGTGTGTTTGGTTATGTGTGTAGCTGTGTGGTTGTGGGTGTGTGTGATTTGGTTGTGTGTGTGATAGATTGTGTGGTTGTATGTATGCGTACTGTAATCCATGCAAAAAAGGGATTTCACGCTCAGTGCTGCAAGAACAGTTTTCATCTTCGCCTTCATAAGTAATTATTCCACCTCATTCCTACCACCGCGTGGGATGTAACTATGTTGACTACATAAGCTTGCCTGCCACAGGGCACGCATCCTGAACTTTTACACCCCACCACTTTCAAATGTCACCAGCCACCACTGACTACTAGTTAAGGTGTGGGTGGAAAGACGTTCCAGTTAACAGTAGGCCGAGAAATGGCCGTAGGAAACTATTTGCTTCAGAGGGGCCCTCCGCCTCATCTCCTCCACACCCACATTTCTGACCTGCCACAAAAGGAATACTGGAATATCCTGGAAGAGTCCTGTAATTCACATATGCTGCCTTGGCTCTCTCTAACCCGCCTTCTTAGGCACCACTTGGCTGTAGCAAATATAAAATGGATTCCAGTGTGACTATGGCCACATGTATCACATACGCTCCATAGACACATGCGAAACGGGCCACATACACAATATCCACGTCCCATATGGATGGGCAAGTGATCCGGTTGTAGGGGACTGGAAGATCAATTTGCAGAAAGGTCGGAGAGGCAATGAGTCAACTCTCCCCAGCACAGCGATGTAAAAAGGCCTGGTTTGCCACTGTAAATGGTATAGCTGCCATCAGTGTCTGTCCTTTACAGGTCGTCCACTCGATGAACTCGAGGCAGGAGCACACACTCTTCCAAGCGATGCATGGGAACTTTTTGTGTCTCAACAATTGGCCCCTCCCCACATCAGAATGTCCTGAGTCTTCCTCCACTGTTGAAGAAGCCTGGTCCTCGGAGAGCAGCACCAGGATTTGTTTGAGGGGCCTTGTTTGCCACTCAGACAGTGCCCTAGCGCCTGTGTGCAACACAGCCAGGTTGGAGAAAACTACGTGCGCATGTCTGACGACAGGCCAAACCAATATGCACACTTTGCAGTGCAGACTACCCCCTCCTCCCTGCCATGCCCGGCCCCACCCAAGGCTCCCTGGCTCAGTAAGTCGGTAGAAAAAAAAGGTTAATATCGTTAAATCATCATTTTATTTTCTGTTGAGAGACTCAATGGGCCGACAATCCTTCACCATTAGGAAGGAGCTTCCCCTGAATACACCCTTTGGGACATTACAGGCCTTTAAACACTCTGTCTTGGACAACAGGGCTATTGCTCCAGCAGCTATAGTTGCATTGTTAGCTACTAAGCTCCTATAGTATGCGGTTAGACCCCAACAAATTGAGTGTGAGCAGTGGAAAACTCCCAAAAAGGGACAGCTCGTACCTTTATCTATAGTGGGAGATTATTTCCATTCCCACCTACATTTCGGGAAAAAAACACAGAGGACTGACACAGCAACACCTGCTCCAGGTGCTTCAGTTAGTACTCTCGTGCACTGATGAAGATAGCAAGTAGGCTAGGCAGATATCTTCCAGGCTGTACAACATATAGTTGATCAGAAAATGAAAAGTGGCAGGAGCATTCTTTAACCCAAAGAGCATAAAACTGACATGACAGAGACCTTCAGGGATGGAGAACAGCAATCTTCTCCTTGGCACCAAGCGCTTTATCCCATCTGCTGGGCAATCCTTCTCATCACTCCCCCACAGATCTGGGAGGGGCTCACTCTCCTCCTTGACTTCCTTGCCAGGATGTTAATAGTGTAGTCTTTTAAGTGGTAGCGCTTCAGCCAATTCACATGGCACACCTTAAGAGGTTCCCAAATGGTACCTCTGTCAACTATGCAGTTGACATCAGAAATCTTTCTGACGACTTTGTAGGTGCTACTTACTACATTTGTCATCCAAGCTCAAGGGCAAATCAGCTTGAACACCAAGACCTCCTCACCTTCTTTGTACTCAGTTGCCTTCTGATCATACCACTCCTTACCAGCTGTTTGCTAGCCTGATCGTTTTTCCCCGTGTTCAGTAGTTGAACCTGAGGCCCATAAGATAGTCACCGTTATCTAGCTTGGGCATTCAGGGATAACTGCCCAGCCCTCTGTAACCAAAGATAGTGGACCACGAACATGGTGCCCTGAGAGATGATCAAAAGGGCTAAATCTTACTCCTTTCTGGGGGATTGCCCTGTAGATGATCCAGAGGAATGACAAGAGAACACCCCATTTGTTTCAGAGGTTCTCGGGTAAAATTCCCTTTAATCTCTTAACCCCCTTCCCTGCGCTGGGAAATCCCGCACATTAGTGGGCGGGGATTTGGATGGCCAGGGGACGTTCTGCGCTCATGCCTACCATGACGCGTGATGGCTCCCGGCTGTCACAATTGTAGGAGAGTAGGATCTGCTTACTATGGTTACCCCCACTTTTTGCTGGTGTTTCACAGTTTTTCGACTTTAGTCTGGCTGAGGCCCTGCTATTCAGGACCCCAGCCTAGCTGATTCCTCTCTAAACTGATTGCCTGTACTTTAGGTACACTCCAGATTGGTTACTGGGTTATCCATGTGAGTCCCTAGTATTTGGTACCATAGGTACTAAGGGCATAGGTAGCCCAGAGGCCTACCAGGGGCTGAAGCATGTATTATGCCACCACTGGGAAGCCAAAATGACACCACATGTCTGCTACTGCAGCCTGGGTAAGGTGGTGCATGCATCCCTTACTAAGGTATAACTTACCTATATCTACCTTTAATCACTGACACATATAAACCTATAAGTCACTCCTATGGCAGGCTTTATCAGTCCTGAAGGCAGAGTGCTTGGTTTTGTGAGAGAGGGTGCCCATGCATGAGCAGGACCCCTCTGCAGCTTTCGGAATCTATTCTCTGAGGCTGTTCTTTGATGCAGCCAGACCATATACTCTTAAGTGCATTATAACCTCGTGGTAAATGCTAACTTTGGAATGGCTGCATGGAAACATGTTGTGTTTGGTGTCAAACACTCTGGAATCCTACCCCCCCCCCCTGCCAGTCCTGGTGGCGGAGGTAGAATTCCACCCTTCTAGAGGGAGAGACATGTACACACTGGTCTAACCGGTAATAGTTTAAAAGAGCCCTGGCATCACAAAATGGATGCCACAGACACGGGTCTGACCTCCTGCTGCTGGATGAAACTCCGGCAGGGGAGGCCTGGACAATAGGTTTCCTGTCACAGGGAGGTGTCACCACCTCCCAGACAGGCTTTAGTGTATTGGGGCTGGGTGGGTGCATTCAGAGAATGCTTTTCAGACAGTGCTGGGGGTATGCTTGGTGTCCCTGTGCATACCCCAGTTCAAACGGGTTGCAGGGGCACTCAGCCCCTGCTCTGGTGGGAAACTGGACAAAGGGAATGGGTGTAACCACCCCTCTTCCCAGACCCTCTCATCGGTGGGTCCCCAGGGTATGTTTAACCCCCTTTCTTAGTATAAGTATGGGACCCTAGTCCTTATGACTTTAGATTACACCTGGACGAAACTCTGCAACCTATATCCTCGAACTTCGACATTCTACACAACTAGTAGACGGAAGAATATCCCTTGGGGTCAAGGAGTGACTCCAATGCTCAAACAGGCACCAAAGAAGTATCTTGCTGGTCTGCATTTCCGAGGCTCCCGCCTGACCCTGAAGTATTTGTGACTCAGGACACAGACTTCCAGACTTCTCAGAGGCCGACACAAGATCCCAGCAAAGCTGAGACCCACAGCCCTCAAGAGTGACGTTGAACCGGAACTCTTGGACACTGTGCACATTTGCAAGTGCATCAACTTTCCGAGCTTTTCCGAAGTTGTGCGTTGGGCTACTTGTAGTCCAAGCTCCGAGTACCATCTACACCGAAGATTGTGGGCCTACACTCCACAAGTGTTCCGTGGGCCCGCTTATTGTAGTTCTGCTCGAGGCTCCTTCGCGATCCCTGGTTCGTCGACTGATGGGTCCCCACAAAGCTAAATCTTCTTTCCTTTGGGCTTTCCTGGTTGCTCCAGACATGCCCTGACTCCCCACCAAGTGGTGAGTCCCTCAGACCTTGCTGGTCTGCACCAAAGCCAATCTTTTCTTTCTGCGTAGGTTGCTGTTGCCAATGCTTGTTGGGTCCAATCCGGCAACCAACACTGCAGCATTTGACATCCTTCAAGAGACAGCTCGAATCCAGCTCCTGGTCTTCCACAACGCCTCATGGCTGAAGAGTCAAGCTTCACCTTCTTCACCTGAAATCACCCAACATCGGTGGGCATCCGCTCATCACCTTCCTGGTCACTGGCTAGTGACCAAGACTCTGTCCCCTCTGCTTTCAGGTTCTTCTCATCCTTGATCCAGGCTTGGATCCCTCCGGACACTTTCGACTTGGTCGCCAGCAGCACTTTACAGCAGATCACCATTGAAATTGACGACGAAACCCGACACCAAAAGACACCTATGCACCTGGCTTCCCTGGGTGAGGTAACTCGAGTACTCCGGTACTCCCGTGGGTATTGACTCTAGAACTGCCTAGTTCTAAAGGTGTTTGCTTCATGTCCTCTTCTAAGTGTCCTTTATCTTTAAAATTCCAACCGCGACTTTCCCCGTAGAAGTTAATGGAGATTCACGGCTGGTTTTAGACACTGCATGCGTCCCCAATGGGTCCCCTGTGTCACTACCTTGGGTGGTTCCTGGTGGCCCCAGTGGTTCTAAAGGCTCTAGGCCTTGTATCTATGTCAGTCATGGTTCTTACACCACTTTCTTAATATATGGTTTGGTACGCCCCTAGGGCTCAACGTATATTGTGCTAATTTACTGTGTGCTAAATAAGTTTACTGAATGTACTTTTGCTTCTAGCCTCATAAAGAGACTAGAGGGATGTGTTTAGAATAAATACATATATTTTATATATATATATATACCTGATGTGGTTCTCCTTTCATTTGGTCATTCATAAGATTATAGACTGGTAAAAAAAAGCTGCTTTACATTCCTTCAAGACAAAGCCTGAAGGCTCCTCTCCACGGCTTCCACTAGAATAGCTTTCTATATCGGTTGTCTTTATGCCTACCATCAATAAGGGTCATTTGGACTATTGCAAGGTGCCCACTAGAATAGTGGACAGCATATGCCAGGCCAACTTTTCACAATGAGCATGGAAGAGGTTAAGGGTCTTGATGAAGCATTCCACCAACTTATTGGTTTTCAGGTGGTACAAAGTTGTGAATTGGTTCATTACACTAGTTGCTCTAATCTTACTTTTATGTATGAGGAGGTGAAATTTGTTCCCATGCTGGATACTTCAATCTTAGGAAATCCAACCCTGGAGACAATTACAATGAGGGCCCTTGCCACCACTTTGGTAATTAGTTTTAGCTCTAATGGTTTGGTATAGAGAAGCCCATCCACCCAAACTGTTTTTGCCAAGCACCCCAGAGTAGGACAGCCTTCCCGTGTTATGAGTGAACTCGTCGTGGGATGCTTCTGCAGCAGCTAACAGCTCCTGCAGCTCTTGCAGTGACCCATACTCCAACACATGGTCCAGATTCAACTCTGCAACCTCATCATCTTCTGTCTGGAGCAAGTGCGATGGACACCATCACCAGTTTATCCCAGGAGCGGCTCTGATCCACACTGCACTACTCCAATTGAATCTGGCATGCAGCCTGTGTCCTGGTCAGCACAACCTATGTTGTCCAGCTCCTGGTACTCACACATGCACAATCATGTCACTGCACAGCATAAACCCATCACACTTTAATTTGGACCCCTGCATCGATCAAGGCCATCTTGTGATTGACTCTCACCCCAAACATGGGAAGCAGATACTCAGTGTGTTCTACATTAGCTACCAGGCCATTGAAGGTCCTAAGTAACTCGACGTTCCCTGATGCGCATTGGGCATCTTTAGCTTGTCCCACCTCAGCTCCATTCATGACTCATCTTCTTATGAGCAGGAACTCTCATTGCCATTGCCCCTCTTGAGCAGACAGTCAGCTTCCTACCTCACAGCTGGGTCCCGTATACCATTTTTAGCTGTGTTGGTCCAACATCCCATGTTTATAGTCTTGATTCTGGCATGGGGATTTGGTGGTAAATACCCCAAACATTGAGCACAAAGACCTTCTCATCACCACTGGTGTGAAGAATTTATATTCCAATAGAAGAATCTGGGCACACAGGCTGGAGGGTTGTGCACCATTTTTATACTAATGTTGCACACAGTAATTGTGTGTTCCGACAGTCAGCTCAAAGACTGGTGCAGGGAAGTTCTGACCCTTTTTCTTTTTCTGTTCAAGTTGGCTCAGCCAAGGTCTTTGTTACAAGGTCCTAGTAGGATGCTGGGGGGAAGTAGGGGGCATCCAAGCAGGAGAATACCAAAACGAGGGTACACAAACAAGGAAGGCTGCACCCTTAACTGCATGTTAACCTCTAGGGACCATCTGTCTCTGCTTCTCCTCATTGAAAAGTCTGATCAATTACAAAGGATCCCTGGAATGTTCTGCACGAGCCCTGCAATTCATATTTGCTTTCTGGGCGTCCACCGACACACCACCTTAGGTACCACTTCAGTGTAGCAATTACAAACTGAAATCCATTGTGCTACGGCCGTAGTTAGTACATATGCACACATACAATAATGTGCCACATAGAATGGCGGAAAACCCAGTTACAGGTGACTTGCAGATCAATTTCCACAGGTGGGATAGGCCCGCAGTTGACCCTCCCACACACAGGCAGGTGCAAAAGCCTACTTTGCCACTATAGACAGTAAGGTTGCCACCAATGTCAATCCTCTACAGCTCAGTGAGTTTATGGTAGGCACACTCTGTAAGGAGGGTGCATATGGTGTGCTTTGCCCCGGGTCTCAATCCACATCACAACTGCCTGCAGCACATAAGTGCTGAGGTGAGGTCAAAAATCTACAGCTTGCTATAATGAGATTGAGGCAGGGACACGTGCTCTTTTGAGCCACACAGGGGCCTTTTCTCCACCTCAAAATGTACCGTACTATGATTTCATGTTGAAAAGATGAAATGATCCCCCAGAGCAAGGGTCTTTCATTTGCCTGTTGTGGATAGGCCATTTGTGTACTGTTGAGTTTGTTGAGGTTGTTCTGTTTCGTTCCTCAATTCTTTCTGTTAAAGATGTTGCAAACGGTAACTCTGAAACCCTGTATTTGTACTACTATTGCTTCTGCTGAGAATTTCAAACCCTTTGTGCCGATTCCTTCCATGCCTAATATATGCTGGGAAAATGATTCTTAGGGCGATGCCCTCACTTCTTTTAAAGGTGTTGCCAGAATTTCATTTAGCATAAAACTGGCATCGAAAATCTGGTGTTTTATGCTCCATGCTATCGCGTTCAGATACCACATAACCTTGACCTAAGGAGGTTCTAAAGTGTTTATATTATTCTGACAAAAGGACAGATAATCAACACTTTGTGGGAATGTCTGATAAAAGGAAAACGTCATGTGATTACAATGAAAACCATTCCTTTAGTTTTCCATGTTTTCCTTATTTAGGCCTCTGTTCATTTCTTTCCTTCTTGTATTTTGTTATCAGAGTGTCCTATAGATCCCCATTCATTTGCTATGCGCCGCTTCCCTTGTGTCCCTTACTTATAAACTAGGCGGCCATCTTAGAATGGTATTGTCCTTCGTGCATCACTGTTTTACTCTTCCCAGATGCCCAACATGTTCCTTCAAACCGAGGCCGTGTTTAACTTTAAAACATTAAGCAGCACCATTGCAAGGCAGCTGCCTGCTATGTTTCATTTTACTTTTTATTGCAAGCATACAAATTTCAGGCCATGGCCTGTTTTCTTTCTTTTCTTTATGTTGTATATGCTTGTAGTGTGTATGTGTGTGTGTTGTGTGTGTGTATGGTGTGTGTGTGTGTGTTTTTTTGTTGTTGGGCGAGTAAGTCAATGAACACACAGTCAGCGGGTGGATGAGTGGATGTGTGGCCCACTAGTTACCATTTGCAGTTGGTTCCGTTACAAGCGGGGTTTGCTCCTCCAGTACGGATTGCCTCGCCCTGAGTGGCGATGCTACAATGTGTTTCGCACTTGATCCTATGACTATGTCTATGACCTGTGACTGTTCTAAACACCAATATTTGTTTGTTGCTCATATATGCTCATCTATATCCTTTTGCGATGTAATGATAACTTTGTTCCTCTTTTTACTCCAGTATCTTGCTTATCGCTGTTGTTGTTACTGATCCACTGCCTTAACTCTTTTTGTCCTTGATCATCTTTAAAGTGCTCTGATACTTGTCTGGGTCATGTCCGCTCTATATAAAACTTTATATAAATATAAATAAATAAAAAGTGAATACATGAGAATATAAAGGGGGAGATTTGCGAAAAAGTCACGCAATGCAGCGCAGCCCCCACGAGGCTGCACACCGTGGCGTGACAGGGAGGGAGCAGGAGAGCAACATATTTTCAAAGATATGGCTCTCTTCTATACTTTCCCTTGAGCCGGGCTGATTTCAGCTGCTGTGCGCCATGCACACACCTCAGCGCCGCAGCACTAGGGTGTGTGCATGAGTCCAGCCTAGGTTTTGTACAGGAAGGGTAAACTTCCTGTAAACAAATACTATGCTTTACATAAGGGAAAGCTTTACCCATGCAAAGTCGGAAAAAGTAGAAAAAATCAAAGCATTTCTCCTTCCTTGCTCCTAGTTGAAAAGGATGCAGTTTTCTCACGCTAAACCCAATCTACTGTTTTTAGTAAATTGGGATTAGCGTGAGAAGCCTTGGGTGGTTGCATGGGAACGCCCAAGCACCACCCTTGGTACGCCCCCATAGCACAAAGTAACGTGAAGCAGTGCTGCTTCGCATTACTTTTACGCTATTTCCGAGAGTAAATTACAAAAAAAAGATTTTGCGTCGTTTTGCGTCGCTTTTGTGACGCAAACACGGTATACAAACATAGTAAATCGCCCCGTGGAGTGCCTGACTAAGCTCATCAGTGACGGGAGAGGCCTTTCAGTTAGCAGTCAGAGCTGCTGATAATGGTTGTAAGGGGAGACGGTCTCTAGTGTGCGAGTTTTCTATAAATCACCTATACGAGAATCTGAAAGCTCGCTGGTTCTTCTCACGCAGAGCAAAGGTAACGTAGAATCCTGAAAGGCACATTGTTAAGCGGGCGACCATGATTATTCAAGCTATTTAGCGCCCTTTTCAAAATGGAGACCCGAGCAATTGGAGATACCCACCATGAAGACATTGTAACATTACCACACCAAGTAATGACATCAGAATACTCATGAATCAGAAGCTATCACCGTCGAGAGAGAGGTTGGAGGGGGCATATTTAACGAAAGGACCCCTTGCATAAACCTGATAAGGGTCGCAAGCAGTTTTGTTGAGTTTGCACCCGGGGCTTGCCTCACAGGAATAAAGTGGCTGATTACACCCGCTTTCACACACAGATTAAAGGCATCCATTTCATTGCTGCCACGCGCTGACACTCGGTGGAGAGGGGCTGCACAGGCCGCCAAGATGGATGGCTTCCATAATTGGTGTTTCAGTATGCAGGCTCGCCACTCGCTGGCCTGTCACTTATCAGAGGCCCTGCTGCACTGCAGACAGAGAGGCTGAAGCTGTTCAGTCTGAGCTTGAAATAAAGTGTTTCTCCCCTGCCTCACCCTGCATGATTCATGCTGCAGCGAGCAAAGAGTCTGTGCGGCGCTGTGCGACAGTGGGCTTTTTTTATATATATAATCCAAGGCATTCGAGTTGAAGTGCGTCACAATCTAATGTCTCTCTCGGCAAGAGTTATTGTTACCCAACAAAATGGTATTTGTCATATGAGCCTGGGAAGAACGACAGGTAGAGTGAGGTTCTATGGGGGAAACCTTTGACAATTCAAGTATTCATGGATATCTACGGTAGGCTCTCGACCCACTGAGCTATCTTGCACATACCATTGGTTGGACATTGCAGAGTGCCTCAAAGGACCCTTGGGTCACCGCAAAGCGGTGAGGAGGAGGCGACAGGAAGAATGGAGAGGCCAAGAGAGATGATCGGCACGGGCAGTAGTGACAGGGGCGTAGGAGACACTGAAATTCTGGGGGGGACAGGGACAACCTTTTGGACTTTCCAGTGACCTTTTACAAATCGACCATTGTCTGAGAGCCGTACGCTCTGTTAAAAAAAATACAATTTCATAGTTTTGTAGTGTAACATTGATAATGGCAGGCATGTAGTCACAGTTTGCAAATATGCTTTAATTGTTATTTACATTCATAAAGTAATTAGACCAAATGTGAAAAAAACATGTTTTTGAATCTTACACCATCATGCATCAAGCAAACAAAGGTGGGACGAAAAAAAGGAAAAATAAACTGAATGCTCTTTGCGACATTCCTATTCTCAAAATGCAATTGGACTAATATTGAAGTGTACTGGAGACAGGCTGCATGCACACAGAGCTGTAAGAGCAGATAAATGTCCACTTTCTAAAAGTGACATATCTTAAATAGTAATGTGCAATTCATCCTTACCAGTAAAAAATGATTTATCATTGCCATTCCAAAGTTATAAAACATGCATCTGCTACTCCTTTCTAACCAGGAACTCCACCTTAAAAGAGTGTATTAAGGAATTCCCAATGTCAATCTATGAGAAGAATAGGCCTCACATTAGTGAAATATGAATGTAGATGTTTTTCACTACAAGGACATGCAAAACATAAAAGTACATGTCCTACCTTTTAGCAACATAGCACACTCCCCCATGGGCTACATAGGGCCTACCTTAGGGGTGACATATGTATAATAAAAGGAAGTTTAAGGCTTGGCAAGGGGATTTTAATACCAAGTCAACCTGGCAGTAAAACTACACACACAGGCTCCGCAGTGGCAGGCCTGAGACATGTTTAAAGGGCTACTTGTTTGGGTGACACAATCAGTACTGCAGACCCACTAGTAGCATTTAATTTACAGGCCCTGGGTATATGCTGTAACACTGTACAAGGTATTTACAAGTAAATATAAAAGGCCAATCGTGTATACACCAATTTTCACATTTTTAAGGGAGAAGCACATGCACTTTAGCACTGGTGAGCAGAGGTAAACTCCTCAGAGTCCTAAGGCCAACAAAATTAATCACAAAAAAAGGAGGTAAGCAGGCAAAAAAGTTTGGGGGAAGTCCATCCTAAGGCTGACAGGTCTAACAGTATGGTGTAGGATTCTGTGTGTCTGTTTGGGTATTTAAGTCATTCGGATCCTTTTTGGAAGTCCCAGGTTTATCAGGGCACTAGAAGGAGAGCGAGAATAGTTTCTCAAACACTGTAAGTTTATTGCCTGCATTCCTGAGGCTGAAGGGTGAAGAAACCCTCAATGCTTCGCAAAGTGTAAAACGCAATACAAAAACATTTGTTGTCTAATCTGTGAGATGCGCTATTGCAGCTGGATGACATAAGTGTAGAGTGCACTCAAATCACATTATCTTGCATAGGAATATAAGACATCCTATAAAAAAAATTTGCAATAAGAATTATCCTTATGTGGGATGTCACAAAAATGAGATTTACAGTGTTTGTGTGGAAGAGAGATGCTTACCAATGTAAACCAGCCTGCTGTCAGAGACATAAATGAGATTCTCACAGAAGATATAGTTATATATGCAGAATGAATTGTGTGGCAAAGCTCAGATATGAAGTGCTATGATGAACACCAGAAACAATGTTTGTTTGTGAAGCTTACGCATGAATACAGTGGGTGGAAGATCACAAATGAGAAGTGAGTGGGATGCAATAAAGCACAAAAACGTTGTTATATGAGAGACTCACAAAAACTATAAAAATAATCAAACTAGCAAAATGCCTCATGCTATGATTTTTCTTGCCAACATATTGAGCATTTAATTGATACAATAATTGAAGGTGTGGAAGCCTTGCTCAAGACTGTGATGATTTATTTACAAGAGACATTTGGAGAGTTGGATATTAACAGTGAAGTCATCTTTGGGGAACAGCAATTGCTACCAAGAAAAAAGGGTAACTTGGATATGGATGGGGATGCTCCTGAAGATGAACCAAACTCTGCTTCTGAGCATATCCAGGAGAAGTCTGGAGGCCCCTTACTGGAGAACTCTAGTCCCCCAGGAAATAGTTCTAGTGACACAGAGGGAGGCCCTAGAGGTATGACCCCCGTTATTCCTCCTGGGAGGGTACAAAAGGTTCATGGGAAGTCCAGGTCCTCCTCAGTTAATTCAGCCTCCTCTGCCACTTCAATAGGGACTTACATCTCTGGCAGGAAGTGGGAAATGTTTTAGAAAGGAAAAACCACCTGCTCAAACTTTAGCGAGCCAAGCTCAGAATCAAGAAGGAGTTAGCCCTAGATAAGGTCCCCCTAGAAGTGCAGAGGGCTAGGAAGAATTTAGTATTATAATCCCATGGTTGCAGGACTAGTGAACCTAGAGTTAGGGAAGATCCCTTTGACACTTGGGCTGGAGCAGGATAGTCCCTTCTTACCAGGAGGGTGAAGACATCCAGTGGGTTACTGCTTTAGAGAGGGCCTGTAAAGTTCAGAAGATTCCTCAGGGGCAGTGGGCAGCTATCCTTTGGCTCTCCTTTGCAAACAAAGGTAGAGAAAAACTCTTGACTGTAAAGGGAGAAAATGAAGCTTTTCAAGACAAGTGGAGTGCCCCTTAGGTCACCTACTTAGTTGACCTAGGTTCTCCAAGAAGTCCCCACAGGGTGCATCATGTGAATCACCTGAAAACGTTTATTGATCGGGCTTACATGAGGATGCTCATGGCCTCTGATGAGGGTCAGGAGGAAGAAAGTGACCCTCTCCCTGATCTTCTCTCTCAGGACCCCGTTGATGGATCAGTTAAAGGAGTGGTCTTGGCAGACAGACTCACTGATCAACAGCAAGCTGATTACAGACATGTTCTCAATCAGTTTCCTGGTCTCTTTCTCTGAAACCCAGTCAAACCACATGGTGTAGCCATGAAGTGGATACAGGTGACAGTCTGCCTTTGAAGAGAAACATTTACAGACAGCCTGACCATGTCAAAGATTGCATCAGAAAAGAATCCTATAAGATGCTGGAGTTGGAGGGGGTCATTGAGCCTTCATATAGCCCTTAGGCTAGACCTGAAGCCATTGTACTAAAAGCTCATATCCAGGATGGTAAGAGAGAGATTGGATTTTGTGTTGACTCTAGAGGTCTCAATGCAGTCGCTAGGACTGATGCCTATCCAATTCCTGGGACAGATAAACTGATTGATACTTTGGACTCTGCCAAATGTGTCAGTACATTTGACCTCACTGCTGGTTATTGGCAAAACAGACTTTATGAGGATGCCAAATCAAAAATAGCATTTTCAAACCCCAGTGGGCATTATCAATTTATTGTAATGCTTTTTGGTTTGAAAAATGCACCTGACACATTTCAGTGGCTGGTGAATAAAGTCTTAACAGGACTGGAAATCTATAGTGCAGCATATCTAGATGATATATCTGTCTTTAGCTCCACCTGGGAGGATCACCTGGTCTACCTCAGAAATGTACTCGAGGCTACTCGAGGCCTTGCAGAAGGCAGGCCTCACTATGGAGATCACAAATTGCTGGATAGGGCAGAGTAAAGTTGTGTACTCAGGCCATCTTGTAGTTGGAGGACAACTTCCAACATTGGAGAGCAAAATTTAGACCATCATGGACTTGGTTGCTCCCACTACGCAAACTCAGGTCAGAGCTTTCTTGGGCCTGAGTGAGAACGACAGAAGGTTTGTTAAGGGCTATGGATCCATAGCAACACCCCTTAATGATCTCACCCCCAAAAGAATGCCCAAGAAAGTTCAGTGGACAGTTAGCTGTCAGAAGACATTTGATGACCTGAAACAAACCATGTGCTCTGCTCCAAATCAGCAATGTCCGGTGCTAGAAATATGATCCCATGCACTGGGGGCTCTTTAGGAGTCCCCCATGTACTCCCGGTAAATGTTTCTTAGGGTCTGCCAGCAAGCTAGTGCTGCTGCCAACCACAGACATGATTCTGCCCTCCTGCCGCTGAGCTGAGCTTAAACAATAGAACAATAGGTTTACTGTCACAGGAATTGTGACCCCCTCCCAGACAGGATTTAGTGTATTGGGCTGGGTTGGGATCGCCTTCCAGGCATCCAGACTGTTATGAAGGGCATACTTGAGTCCCTCTTTGCATACTCAAGTTTGAGCCAGTTCAGGAACCCTTGTGTCCTGCTCTGGCAAGAAACTGGAGAAAGGCCAAAGGACAGGATCATCCCCTCTGTCCAGCCCCTCCTCTAGGAGGGACCGTGGTGAAGTTCTAACACTTTCTATACGGTACCAAAGTTCTCCACTGTGGGAGGATTCTCATACTCATTGTAGAACAAGAATCACTTCTGAAACCAAGACAACACTCTTCGACCATCTGGATACTTGAACTTCTTTGGGCTTTGACTGGAACCGAGACTGCATCAAGGAAGAGTCCTGCTGCTCCTGGTCTTGCGGTCAAGTCTTCTGAGTCGTCTGTGTCTGTGCTTCATCCAGGTTCTCCAGAAGGCCTGTAGGCATCAAGGAAATCCCTTGCATCTGCAGGCACCGCAACAAATCTGATTGGTCTGCTGTTTCCGTCGTTCTGCGGGCTTCCCAAGGCCCAGCAACACAGGTGGTGGTTCTGCAGCTCCCTCGAGGCCTGACCTGCCTTCTCTGCAATTTTGAGGACACTATCCCTCGTTGGAGCCGCTGGGACTGAACCCCTGTGCACCCAGTCTTCTTGCCATTGCCAATGCTTGTTGGCTCTGTATTCCTGAGGTCTTCAGGCTACAAGAAGCTCAAGCCTCCAGTACCTCATCCGTTGAAGATCAGCATCCTCATTGCATCCTCTGCAACCTGGTCCACCATCTTTGCTGAGCTGCCTGAGGTCCTGTGGATCCTTTCAAGGGTCTTCCTTTACTGCAGTGGACTCCCCTGCTTGCTCAGGGCCTGCTCTGATTCTCCTGCTGTTGGTGAGTCCCTTGGTCCTTGCTGGTCCCAACGTTTGCATCTTTTTACTTTCTACGCCAATTGCAGCTACCAAGGCTTGTTGCTGCTCCCGCCAGACACCAGACACCTGTACACGGACACCTGATGTGGGCCAGCTCGTGCACAGCTCCTGGTCTTCTTCAGCATTGCCTGGTCCTCACAGCTTCAGGGACAAGGTAACTGTCTTCACTCCCAAACCTCCAGGTATAGGTGGACATTGTGCTTCCATGCCTCCTGGTCACTTCCGAGTGGCATAGACCTGCCCCTCTGCTTGCAGGTTCTCCTCTTGAAGAGTCTACTCTTGGATTCGACGAAACTCCTTCACAGGGTTCTCCAGAGTCATTTTCAAAGTCTTCCATTGTTGTCTATGGCAGGTTCCGACGTCACTTCACCCTATGCACCTGGCTTTCCTAGTGCAAGTAACCTGATTCCAGGTGGGGTGGGTCTGCAACTTCCAAGCTTCCAAAGGGTTTCTTCTGAGTCCTCTGGGATGGGTTCTTCTTCTTTAAAACTGCAACTGTGACTTCTCCATTGACTTCCATTGGGCAGGTGGCTGTGTTTCCACTCTGCACACAGCCTCCGGGGGTCCTGGGTACTTACCTTGGGTGGTTCCTTGTGTCCCCAGCTCCTCTGAGTCTTCTGGTCCAAGTCCCATTCTCCTTTGCAGTTTATATTCCACTTTCTTAGTATATGGGTTGGTCTTCCCTTGGAGCCCAGTGTATATTTGTGCTACTGACTTCATTATTTGAAGTATTTGTGTATGTATTATTGATATCTCTGGGTAGGAGATATGCCAATTTGTTAGTGATTGTGTTGCATAATAAATAGACCTATTTTTATAAACACTGTGTGGTTCTTTTTCATCTAATCTTTACACTCCTTCAAGATAAGCCTGAAGGTTGCTCTACACAGCTACCACTTTGAGAGCTTTCTATGGTTATCAAAGACCACTAAAATCATCATAAGGGTTGTCTGGATAAGTGCATGGTGCATCACTCCTGAGCGTACACTATATACTAAACCAGCCTCCTACAACCACCAACACTAATTCTCCATTGTACTTTTCCCACCAGGATGCAAGTCCTAAAAAAAAAGTGGGGCACTAACCAAGTTAGGCGGTAAGTAAGTGACATCACAGCATGTGACATCACAACCCACAACCTCACAGGAAGTGCTATCACAAAAAATGACATCAGATTTTAAGACCTCATATATGTTAAGGAGGTATGCTATGAGTACATTTGAGCATATTACAATATTTAACAAATTAGATCTTGCGTCGGAGTTGTACCAAAAAAGTGTTGCAACCACAGCACAAGATCTAGGCCTCAGATTACACATTTATTTATTAAAACTCTGCCAGAAAGAAATTGGCAACAAGGAGAAACGTGGCAGTGTATCTGTTCTGCTTAATTGCTTGCAAAGTCTGCATTCTAAAATATCTTAAGGGGTTAAGGTGCCTGCTGCATAGATCTTTAAGTACCCAGTAAATTTGAGGGAATAATAATGGTAAAATAACTCTGGAGGTTAATGCACTTGCTGGAGAGACAGGTGTTTTGTCTAGTTCCAGTGTTGTCAAAGTACCAGGGAGGGTTAATGTGCCTCCTACAAAGAACATCATGTGACACCCAGATGAAGGATCTTTATTTTATATGGATGGGTAAGTAGGTTATTGCTTTTCACACTTTCGTTATTTACAGCTCATAAATTGTAATCCTTCTATTATAGCACAGTGAACTATGAAGGAAAGGATATGACTCCTCAAATTGTAACCCTGTCTTATGTAACATATCCACTAAATTGATTTTAAAACATATCAATCAATCAATCAGTGACACTTAGAGAGCGCGCTACATACCCGTAGGGTCTCAAGGCGCTGGGGGAGGGGGGGGGGGGGGGGGGAGGGGTGCCGCTACTGCTCGAACAGCCAGGTCTTCAGCTTCTTCCTGAAGGAGAGGTGGTCTTGGGTCAGGCGCAGGTCGGTCGGGAGGGAGTTCCAGGTCTTGGCGGCCAGGTGGGAGAAGGACCTTCCTCCTGTAGTCGTTCTTCGGATGCGGGGGACGGCGGCGAGGGCGTGGTTGGCTGATCGGAGGTGGCGTTTGGGAGCGTAGAAGTTGATCCGGCTGTTGAGGTAGCTCGGGCCTTGGTCGTGTAGGGCTTTGTGTGCGTGGGTGAGGAGGCGGAAGGTGATTCTTTTGTTGACGGGGAGCCAGTGAAGGTCTCTCAGATGTCCGGTGATGTGGCTGGTACGTGGGATGTCGAGGATGAGTCTGGCTGAGGCGTTCTGGATCCGCTGGAGTCTCTTCTGGAGCTTGGCGGTGGTACCGGCGTAGAGGGCGTTGCCGTAGTCCAGTCGGCTGGTGACGAGGGCCTGGGTGACGGTCTTCCTGGTCTCGGTGGGGATCCACCGGAAGATCTTCCGTAGCATGCGTAGGATGTTGAAGCACGCCGAGGAGACGTTGTTGACTTGCCTGGTCATGGAGAGGGAGGAGTCCAGGATGAAGCCCAGGTTGCGTGCATGGTCTGTCGGTTTGGGTGCGGTGCCCAGGGCGGGAGGCCACCAGGAGTCGTCCCAGGCGGAGGGGGAAGAGCCCAGGATGAGGACCTCCGTCTTGTCAGAGTTCAGTTTCAGGCGGCTGGTCGTCATCCACTCGGCTACCTCTTTCATCCCTTCGTGCAGGTTGGCTCTGGCGGAGGCGGGGTCGTTGGTCAGGGAGAGGATCAGCTGGGTGTCGTCGGCGTAGGAGATTATGCTGAGGTTGTGTTTGCGTACGATGGCCGCGAGGGGGCTCATGTAGACGTTGAAGAGGGTGGGGCTCAGAGATGATCCTTGAGGGACGCCGCAGATGACTTCGGAGGCCTCTGACTTGTACGGTGGTAGGCGGACTCTCTGTGTTCTTCCGTCGAGGAAGGAGATGATCCATTCCAGCGCCTTGTCCTGGATTCCGATGTTGCTGAGGCGCTGTACTAGGGTGCGGTGGCAGACCGTGTCGAATGCCGCGGAGAGGTCTAGGAGGATGAGGGCCGCTGTTTCTCCATTGTCCATCAGGGCTCGGATGTCATCGGTGGCGGCGATGAGGGCGGTCTTGGTGCTGTGATTGGCTCGGAAGCCGGACTGTGAGGGGTCGAGGGATCCGTTCGTCTCGAGGAAGGCGGCCATCTGCTTGTTGACGGTCTTCTCGATGACTTTGGCAGGAAACGGGAGGAGCGAGATGGGGCGGTAGTTCTTGAGTTCGGTGGGGTCCGCTGTTGGTTTCTTGAGTAGGGCGCTGAGTTCGGCGTGTTTCCAGCTCTCAGGGAAGGTGGCGGTGTCGAATGATGTGTTGATGATGTCTCGCAGGTGGGGTGCGATGACAGCGTCAGCCTTGTTGAAGACGTGGTGAGGGCAGGGGTCGGTCGGTGATCCGGAGTGGATGGAGTTCATCGTGCGGATGGTGTCTTCGGTGCTGATCGGGGTCCAGGCGTGGAGGGTGGTGGTGGGGGGTGGCTGTTCGGTCATGGTGTGCGTTGGTTGGTTGTTGAAGCTGTTGTGTATGTCCGCGATCTTGTTGTGGAAGTATGAAGCGAGGGAGTTGCAGAGGTCTTGCGATGGGGTGATGTCGTTGTTTCCTGCGCTGGGGTTGGAAAGCTCTTTCACGATGTTGAAGAGTTCCTTGCAGTTGTGTGCGTTGTTGTCCAACCGTTCCTTGAATGCTGTTTTCTTGGCGGCGCGGATCAGCTGGTGGTGCTTCCGGGTGGCGAGCTTGAAGGAGGTCCTGTTGTCCGGTGTAGGTTCCCTTCTCCAGACTTTCTCGAGGGCTCGGCAGTTCTTCTTGGAGCTCTTGAGTTCATCGGTGAACCACGGGGCTTTCTTGCTTCCGGGTCTGCTGGGCGGGGTCCTCAGCGGGGCGAGCTCGTCCGCGCAGATGCTGATCCACTTCGTGAGGTTGTTGGCGGCCTGGCTGGGGTTCGCTGAGCTGGCTGGAGGGTGCTGGCTCAGGGAGGTGGCGAGCTGGTCTGCTGTGATCTTGTTCCAGCTTCTGCGGGCAGCCTGTTGCTGGTGGTGGTGAGTCGTCGTTCTTTTGAAGGTGAAGTGGACGCAGCTGTGGTCCGTCCATTGAAGCTCTGTGGCGTGGCTGAAGTCGATGTCTGTGCTGGAAGAGAAGACTGCGTCGAGTGTGTGTCCGGCGAGGTGGGTGGGGGTGGACACCAGTTGCTTGAGTCCCAGGTTGGCGAGGTTGTCCAGCAGGGTGGTGGTGTTGCGGTCGTTGTTGTTCTCCAGGTGGAAGTTGAGGTCCCCCAGGAGGATGTAGTCAGCGGAGGGGAGGGCATGCGGGCTGACGAAGTCGGCGATGTCCTCGCTGAATTGTGTGCGTGGTCCAGGGGGTCGGTAGATCAGGGTGCCTCTGAGGGTGGTGTTCGGGTTGGTTTGGATCTGGAAATGCAGGTGTTCGGCGGTGGTCAGGGTGTTGTCGGTGCTGGTCGTGAGACGGATGGTGTTCTTGTGAATGATGGCGATGCCTCCTCCCATCTGGTTGGCGTTGCGGTCCCTCCGGGCGATCTTGTAGCCCTCTGGGATAGCGATGGCGATGTCGGGAGCTGATGAGGCGTTCATCCAGGTCTCCGTGAGGAAGGCAACGTCGGGGGCTGTGGCGTCTAGGAGGTTCCAGAGTTCGATGGCGTGTCTGTGGACGGAGCGGGTGTTGAGCAGGATGCATTTGAGGTGGGTGCTGCTGGTGTTCGACTTGGCGGGTGCTGGTGTGAGGCAGGTCCGGATGCAGGTGAATTTGCAGGCGTGGCAGCTGAAAGGTCCGTGGGTGCGTCGTGGTGTGGCTTGATGGCATTCTGGGAGTCGGCCGGAGTTGAGAGCGATGAGGGTGGTGGCGGAGTACGTCAGGCGGGTCGGTCGGGGTCTTCGGGGGCCAGGGGTCCTGGCGCTGGTCGAGATCCGGTCGCGGACGGGCGCAGACGGGCTTACCTTTGCGGCGGGCCATATGCTTTATTGCCAATGTGCATGTGTGATGTAAGGCGCTCTGACACCCTGGATTGGGTTGAGGGGTGCTATAAGAGGATTCAGACAAACTAGTGGTATCTAAATTATTATTTACGTAAATATTAGGACAGACCAAAACATCTGGCACCCAACAGAAGTGGGCTCAGCCGGTGTCTGATACTAATTGTTTTCATGTTCCTGGTGAGGTTCAACTGCTCAAAATATAAATTTCACCAAACATTAGCCTTTGAGCGGCTAAATTACGGGCTAAATTACGCATTTAAAATAACTAAGTAGGGTCGGGTCAGGGATGAGGAGGTGCAGCATTCAGACAGCAATTAACACACTGTCTTTCCTCCTTTGTCCTAGAAGTGCAGAGTGCAGGCAGCCATGGCGGGGAGGACGAGGTGTGGAAATTCCTGAAGGTTTGCAGCACAACAAAAGGGAAGGGCCATCGGCACATGAAAGGCTTTGACAAAAGAATTTCCCCTCTCCCATGTGTCAGTCGCAGGGCCATTGGCACCTCAAAGCACTTATTGGCACCTCAAAGCACTAGTGCTTTGTGTGCCAATGGCCCTGCGACTGACAGAAGGAGGAGAAATTCTTGTGTCCCCTTGTCGCCCCACCCTTGTCCCCCGTGTCCCCCCCACTACATAATCTGGGGGGGATATATCCCCCGCGTCCCCCACACTTCCTACGCCCATGGTAGTGGAACTGGTGAGCAGTACCTCCTGGAACCCGAAAATAGGCAGCCTGTGTGGGGGTAACAAAAGGGGGTGGTGCTGAACAGAGTGTCTGAATTGAGCAGACCATTCTTACCCAGTCCAAAGATCAGGGCTTGATCCATCACCGTTATTTATCTCACTGCCCCATCCCAGCTCAGAACCTGGCTATATGCAAATCAGTCTGTCCCTGGCCCAGTGCATCATGGGAACAGGGCAGACTAAACTACCAAGCCAATTCTTCACCAGAAAGGAGACAAGCTACCGGGGACCGGTTTCTGGCATTTCAGCCGTCTTCGGCCCGGCTTGCTTGAATCCTGATGGAGCAGTGAGAAAGGGACTCATGTCTGAGTATACCCTGCCACACCTATAGTGGCCAAAATCGATTCACAAAAGGGGGTGGTGATGAACAGAGTGTCTGAATTGAGCAGACCACTCTTACCCAGTCCAAAGATCAGGGCTTGATCCATCACCGTTATTTATCTCACTGCCCCATCCCAGCTCAGAACCTGGCTATATGCAAATCAGTCTGTCCCTGGCCCAGTGCATCATGGGAACAGGGCAGACTAAACTACCAAGCCAATTCTTCACCAGAAAGGAGACAAGCTACCGGGGACCGGTTTCTGGCATTTCAGCCGTCTTCGGCCCGGCTTGCTTGAATCCTGATGGAGCAGTGAGAAAGGGACTCATGTCTGAGTATACCCTGCCACACCTATAGTGGCCAAAATCGATTCACAAAAGGGGGTGGTGATGAACAGAGTGTCTGAATTGAGCAGACCACTCTTACCCAGTCCAAAGATCAGGGATTGATCCATCACCGTTATTTATCTCACTGCCCCATCCCAGCTCAGAACCTGGCTATATGCAAATCAGTCTGTCCCTGGCCCAGTGCCTCATGGGAACAGGGCAGACTAAACTACCAAGCCAATTCTTCACCAGAAAGGAGACAAGCTACCGGGGACCGGTTTCTGGCATTTCAGCCGTCTTCGGCCCGGCTTGCTTGAATCCTGATGGAGTAGTGAGAAAGGGACTCATGTCTGAGTATACCCTGCCACACCTGGTTTGCCCTGTTCCCATCATGCACTGGGACAGGAACAGACTAATTTGCATACAGCCAGGTTCTGAAACTGGGATGGTGCAGTGAGCTAAAAAACAGTGTTGGATCTAGCCCTGATCTCTTGACTGGGTGAGAGCTTTCTGCTTAATTCAGAGACTCTGTCCCTCACCACCCCTTGTTGTAAATATTTTTGTCCACCCTAAGCGTGGAAGGGTATTCTCAGATGTGAGACCCTTGCTCATTGCACCATCAGGATTCAAGCAAACCGGGCCGAAGACGGCTGTAATGCCAGAAACCGGTCCCCGGGAGCTTGTTTCCTTCCCAGTGTAAGAATTGGCTTTTGTAGTTTGGTTTGCCCTGTTCCCATCATGCACTGGGACAGGAACAGACTAATTTGCATACAGCCAGGTTCTGAAACTGGGATGGTGCAGTGAGCTAAAAAACGGTGTTGGATCTAGCCCTGATCTCTTGACTGGGTGAGAGCTTTCTGCTTAATTCAGAGACTCTGTCCCTCACCACCCCTTGTTGTAAATATATGTGTGGGGGTAAAGCAGGGTAGCAAGGGGGCGAGGCAGGCAGGACAGGGTCAGGTGGTGTGCATTCAGAGACAACCAGCCTAAGGTCTGCAAGTACATATACATTTTTATGATAAACTCCGCTCCAAAAGAAATTAACAGTAACAATGTAGTATTAAAGGTGTACTGGCATATTTTATTTGTCTCATATGGGTCACATTTTAAAGACACCATCCCTTTGCTTAACAGAAATATCCAAATCTAGCGGAAACAAAATCAAGCATGTTCCTGGCATAAAAGAATGAGACATTTCACAGGATAATCCAAACATGACTTTTCTGATCATTTTCCCGTGACTATGAAGCTTTGAAATTAGCACCAGGCCGACCCTGGAGCAGCCAAGAAGGCACATCATTTTCTAGTTTGAATTTAGCTTAGGGAAGGGCCATAGCAGTGCACAAACAACCAGCTGCTTACACTATGGATGAGAAGTGATTTCCTAAGAAGACCCAAAAATCAAGTCTATTTGTAACTCAACAGGTTGGCTCAGGGAGTTTATTGAACTATACCATGATGTGATGGTCCCATGTTCACATGCTAGTAAATCCTTCCACAGGGGGTAAAATTAGCACCATAAAAGTGTGTACTTGTAATATTTGTTATTCACTGCAAACTCATCTTATTCCCAGATTTACAAAAAACTTGTAAACCTGGGAATGTGTCAAAATCTTACTCCCCGAAGGTAACGAGCAGAAATATGTTTTATTTCTCCTCATTTTTGGGGGTGAGTGTCTGAAAAGTTTCAGTGCTCCGTCCATCATCTACTTGTGTTTGCTTTGTTCGCACTAAGTTCGCAGGGTATGCCCAGACATGGGTCCCTTGCTCACTTTGCCACTGGATCTAAACTAGCCTGGCTGATGAGGGGTGCTACCCCGAACATTATCCCAGGATGCTTGTTTACCACCCAGGGAAGACATGGCTTGGAAGTTCAGTCTGGACTGTTCCCATGAGGCACAGGGTCAAGCCTGATTTGCATATAGCTGTGGATGAACTGGGGTGGCGAAGAGAGCCAAAGAATGATGATGGATTCAACCCAGATCAGTAATTGGGGGTGAGTGTCTGAAAAGTTTCAGAGCTCCGTCCATCACCTCCTTGTGTTTTCTTTGTTTGCACTGAGTTGGCAGGGTATGCCTAGACTTGGGTCTCTTGCTCACTTTGCCACTGGATTCAAGCTAACCTAGCTGATGAGGGGTGTTACCCCGAAACCGGTCCCAGCCTGCTTGTTTCGGTCCAGGGAAGACATGGCTTGGCAGTTCAGTCTGGATTGTTCCATGAGACACAGGGTCAAGACTGATTTGCATATAGCTGTGTCTGAACTGGGGTGGCAGTAAGCTAAAGAATGATGATGGATTCAACCCTGATCTGTGACTGAGAATGAGTGTCTGAAAAGTTTCAGCATTCCCAGGTTTACAAAATATTGTAAACCTGGGAATACGTCAAAATCGGGCTCTATGGATTGTTTTTGTGCAGGAAGATAATAAGTTGATAGTGCCACCAACTAAAGCCTAGAACTCACCCATTGAGAGCACCGCAGCCTTTCAGGATAGGGTCATGCTATATAAATAACATACACATACCAAAGCAATATAATCTACCAACTCGATCTTAAATGCTCTCTCATTTTGGAACCCTGCACTGGTGCTATGGCAGCATATGTTATTTGCACATAACATGTCATTTGCGGCTCAAATATTTGTATTCTAACAACTTCACAAAACACATACTTCGAAGGCTTAATGACTTTCCTTCAGGCATAATATCATAAATCATTGAGTTTTCTTCAGAAGTCTTAAGGAATTTCAGTTTTCTGCAGCATTTGTCGAATAAGAACCTGGAATTTTGAAAAAAATTGGCCATTTAGTTTAGGTGGGCCTAGTTACAGTAGAAGGGAATTCTGTTGCTTTTTAAAACAAGCATTTGCAAACCCTATAGGTTTTGTCATTGCGAGATCGATGGGCTTTGTCAATTTTTTAAAGTCATGTTGCACAGTAAAATAAAAATGTTATCACGCGGCCAGCGTTGACTGCGCCATATCATTTTTTTCCCTTTAAGCCATGTTGCTCAGCTGCCCACGCTGCTGTGAAATATGTGTAAAAACAGCGCAAGGAAGCCAGGCAACACGGGGCGCTAGGTGGCGCACACGCAAGATGGCCGCACCTAGGTGAGGCTCCTGCAGCCCTGTGTGTTTATCCTCAATTTATCCTGCTTAAGAGAACCACGACACCTTAGGATTGTTGTCCAGCTACAGGTCTGCCTTGTTGGAAAACTCGGTGAAGTTTTTGGGAGATTTGGAGCAGATTTACCCCAGCTGCAGTACTGAGAGAAGTTGACCGGTGCGACAGGGACGCGGAGTGGAGCTGCTGACCCGGCTACTGAGTTCACGCAAGCCCGCTGCTGACCACGAGACGCCCAGGCCTCACGGCGCGGGAAGTGCATCTGGCGGAGAGCTACACAGAGGACGGAGCCTGATGATTATAGTGTGAGGCAGAACAAGACATATTTGAACTGCCTGCGGACCAGCGGCGGTTTCTAAATGGGCACGGACACAGACGGAGGTGAGCGGGGAGCCCGATGCGAGGCGGATGCACTGTGAGACACTGAGGTGGGAGCGGCCTGAACTCCTTTGCCGCCACTGACTTTTCAGCAGAGACGTTGGCCCAACGCATGGTGGAGCGCTGTTGGAGTGCGGGGATTCTGTGCAGGGGTGCCGGGTGAGGCACTGAGGCGTCTCGCTGCCCCCCTGACCGGGAAGAGCGTATGCGGAGCTGGAGCCCTTCTCGTTCGCCGGGCACCATTAACCGCGCCGCACTGTGCGATCTGGGGAGGGGAGAAGCGAGCCCACATGAGAAACACCCCCCCAGGAGCCTGAAAGACGTATTGGCTGGCTGGGACAGGGGGGATCTGAAGTTGAGCATTATACTGCCGTGGTTGTGCAGAGTGAGTGCAGACTGGCACAGAGGAGGGGGACGGCTGCACTTAGTGATAGCTCTCTGGACCCTTGTGGCAGTTCTGGTACCCTTTGGCCCCAAAATCACAGGAGGATCGCCTGGAAGTTGCTGCCTGCCCTCCTTGCTCTGACTGTTCGCATATGAGGGGCGTAACAGACCCTTACCCTTGAAGACTCAGGATACCTCCAATTGAATGCCTTGCGATCTACACACTGAAATTATCAGAGGGCTTCAGCCACATACTGCACCTGTGCCTACTGCAGACCAAGTTGCATTCGACATAACATTGACACAGCGGGAACTCTTGTGCCACTGACCATTGCTCATTCCTTTGAACCCAGGAGTACAGGCATTTGGGGTTTCACTGCGTTAGCGACCGGTGTATGGACATCATACCACAGACAGCATGGGGAAACCGGATACCCGGCAACCTAAACTAAATTTTGAGGCGGCGAAGCGTGGTAATCGCGGCTCACAAGAAGGTCGCAACTTGGATGGTGGAGAGGGGCAGCAGAACAGCTCGGCTGTGCTAAATGCGGATGTACCAAGTATCCTGCAGGAGGTGAGGCAGGGATTTGCCACCATAGTGGACAAAGTGGACAGGATGTCTTCGTGCATGGATGCCATTGCGCACAAACTGGAAGAACATGAGGACCGCATCGCGTAAACAGAGAGACGCATATCGGAGACTGAAGATGCGACGGCAAGGATCACTGCGCAAGCTGCCCGCATGGACAGAATGCTGCAAATGGTGGCTGTGAAGAACGAGGACTTAGAAGTGAGGAGCCGCCGCAATAATATCTGCATTTTAGGTATTCCGGAGACAACAAACACAGGGCGAATGGAGGAGTACGTGGAGAAACTATTATTGGCTTCGGTGGGGGAAGGGGCCTTCTCCACTCAGTTCATTGTAGAGCACGCACATCGCACGCTGGGGCCGCGCCTGGACCTTGGGACTACGCCTAGACCAATAATAGCGAGGCTCTTAAACTATAGAGACCGCGATGTCGCGCTCCGTGTAGCTAGGTGTAAGCAGCAGCTATCCTATAACGGAAATACTTTCTCCATCTACCCAGATTTCACACCAGTAGTGCAAGAGGAAAGGCGCAAGTTTACAGATGTAAAGATCAAACTGAGAGCTGCACAAATTGACTATGCGCTGCTGTACCCGGCTCGCCTTCGTGTAACACATCAGGGTAAGCAGCAGTTATTCACCAAGCCACAACAGGTGGAGGAGTTCCTGAAGCATCTGAAACGTAGAAATCGCAATGCTGGCTCCTCAACATCATCGCAACAACTGCCTTCCATGGATGTCGAAGAGCATGATACGCAGTAATTAACGCGCTGGCACAGGGCGAATTCCCCCACACCGAGTCACAAACTGAACTGTATGCAAGTTGTAGCTTTGACTAAATACATGTATCCTGCTGACTGGGGAGCTGTCGGGGAGCTCTAGGCTGTCTCGAGCACGCGCAGGGCACCCTCAGTCCACACAAACCCACCCCTCCTGCACCCATGGTAGGCTCTGGAACAAGGTACACCTGTGACACCACCTAGGAACGCTCCCAATGGGTATTCCCCCACTGCTGAATGCTGCATGGAGCATGCAGTATGCAACTGAAATCTTTCTCTCTTCTTTGTGTTTGGGTATTGGAAGAGATGGGAGGGGGGGTGGGTGTATACTTCTGGCAAGTTGGGGTTGCTTTAGTGGGAGGGGGTGGGATTAGGGGGGAAGGTTCACAGTTATGCATGTTCATCATGGCACAGAGTGTTGCGCGTTTGGATTTGGCACTACTGACAGACGGAGTAGGCATTAAGCTGCACATATAGTGTACGCGGGAGCGCTGTGCACGACATACAGGATTGATCTGTCTCAGCATTGGGGAGCTCGTGCAATTGATACACATACATACCAGTGATTGACACCAGGCCTGAAAAGCTGAATATCCTCACATGGAATGTCAGGGGATTGGGGGATCCGTGCAAAAAGTGTCACATCTTGGCCTATTTAGACAGGCATCAGATACATATTGCAATGTTACAAGACACATATTGGCCCTCAGGGAACTACCACTTTTGCCAGCAGATGGGCTGAACATAGAATTTTTTCCTTTTATTCTACATATGCAAGAGGTATGGCTATCATAGTTAAGAAGATCACGCCCTTTCATCCAGCCGGGGCCACATGGGACACACAGGGCAGATATTGTTTGACGTTGTGCCGGCTAGGCTCTGACTCGGTTACGCTAGCTTGTTGCTATGGTCCTAATGTAGATGATCCAATATTTTTCACTGATTTGTGGGCACAATTTTTTGACATAGGATCTAATCATATAATATTAGGGGGGGATTTCAATGTGGCGCTTTGCTCTGAGGTTGATAGATCTAACCCAGCGCCTCATCACTACACAAAGGCTAGAGTGGCACTGAAGAATATGGTTGAGGCCTACAATTTAGTGGATGCGTGAAGGTTTACACACCCCCAACAATTGGAGGGAACACACTACACTGCGCAGGCAGCGTCATGGGCGCGATTAGATTATTTCTTCGTATCTCGAGGGCTGGGCCTCACCATTTCCCATGTGCAGCATTTGGCCCGCACGTACTCAGACCACGCACCAGTCAAGCTCACACTGACTTCGGCTGACTACGGCCCATCACGGCACAGTTGGAGGCTGCGTCCCTCTATCCTGCTAGGTCCAGTCTTTCAGGAAGAGCTTAGGGAAGAAGTGGGAGACTTCTTTGAGCGGAATAAAGTCTCAGTGGACAAGGTCGAGACCATTTGGGAGGCCTTTAATGTCACGATTAGGGGGTTTTGCATAGCAAAAGGGGCTGGGGTGCTTAAGGACATAATGAACACATTGCACAAATTGTAAGTGGACCTCAGGGCATTAGAGGTACAGCTGGTTGCTCATCCGGATGGTCCCACTCGACTTAAGATTAGGGAAAAGCTTACTGAGTACACTGAATCGGCACAGAGGGAAACGCGCTTTAGAGGGCGATATTGGGTAGCCAGGCGTTATGGAGAGGGAGAGAGACCAAGCAAGGCACTGGGGGGCATGATCCGTAAGCCACGTTACTCCAATCACGTGTTGGAACTAGAAGATGCGGAGGGAGTGGTGTACGGAGACACTGCGCACATATTCAGTGAGCTTATGGCACATTATGCTCGATTATACACCACACGGCGGATGGGTGTGCTAGACTTGGAAGAATACCTTGGGGACGTATCGCTGGGATGGTTGAGCGATGGGCAGAGGAAAGTTTTATGTGCACTGTTCTAACTAGATGAGGTCAGAGATGCAATCATGCACATGCAATCTGGGAAAGCCACTGGTACGGATGGTATCCCTATAGAATTTTATAAAACTTATATTGATCAAATGGCACCTATTTTGAGGGAAGTATATGAGGATGCTCTAGAAACAGGATGCCTCCCCCCTCCATGAGGGAAGCCCTCATAGTCTTGCTTTTAAAACCCGGAAAACCACCCCAGCAGTGTGAGTCCTACAGACCATTATCTCTTCTCATCTGTGATGTTAAAATTCTAGCCAAACTTATAGCCACCAGGCTTAGTTTGCTGATGGAACATTTAATTCTTCCTGACCAGTCTGGTTTTGTACCCGGGAGGGCCACATCCCACAACTTGCGAACTCTGATCACTATATTAAATAATGTTTCCCCAGAATTGCCGCTGGCTGCGATTTTTTTGGATGCCACAAAGGCTTTTGATACTCTCGAATGGGATTACCTATTTGGGGTGATGCTCCGAATGGGTTTTCCACCACTCTTTCTCTCCTGGATAAAGCATTTATACCACTCCCCAGTTGCCAAAGTGCTTGTCAACGGGCGCACTGCTGATGCTTTCCTGTTTACGAGAGGCACCCGACAGAGGTGTCCGCTCTCCCCTCTACTATTTGCACTTGCAGTTGAGCCGCTGGCAGCGAAACTGCAACAACGCCATAAGGACAAGGCATTGCGATGCCAACTGAGACAGATACTACTATCCTTGTCCACGGACGATATTACTTTGTATATTAAAGATCCACAGGATAATCTTAACCCGATTCTTCGGGAGTTTGTAGTGTTTGGAAGACTCTCTGGGGTCCAAATTAATTGGTGCAAATCCTGCCTTTTCCCTCTCACAGACGCAGTAACTCGCTTCCCGCTTGACTTTCCTCTGGAATGGTGTGCGGACGAACTGAAATATTTGGGCGTCTGAATCACCAGGGACAGAGATGAATTATTGCGCATCAATTACGGCACAGCAATAACGTGCATCTCAGATAACGTCAACAGATGGATCTCCCTTCCACTCTTGATGGCAGGTCATGAATCTCTCATTAAAATGATGATACTTCCCCAACTGCTTTATTTATTTTTGAATATACCCTTTTTCCGAGGGGCCTTTTTCTTTCAAACGCTTCAGTCTACATTGATACGATTAGTATGGGGGGGCAAACATCCTAGATTGGCATGGAGTGTACTCACCAGACCGTACTCGCAAGGGGGTTTTTGGGATACCCAATTTCGAATTGTGTTACTTTAGCGCCCAAGCACATTATGCATACTTTTGGGTGCACCAACCGAGGTATATGCCACAGGTGGCAGCGGAGCATTGGCTCGCACACCCAATCCCGATAGAAGGCGCGCTGTATGCAGAACCTATTGGGGGGAGGGGGACATCTCTACCACAATTACATGCACAACTACGGCCTGGAAACGAATAGGACAACTGTTAAACGCTCCTTCACTATATTCACCGCTGTTGCCACTTATATATCATCCCTACATGCCCCTTTTACAGGAAACAGTGTTTCACAAATTCCAGGAGCGCACACACATCAAAACGTGGGATGACATGTACCATGACGGTCAGTTTCGCAAGTTGAAACATGTCCTTCCGAGTGTGCAGCAGACGCAGCTCGACGTGTTTTTATACATTCAACTTAATCAAGGAGTTTGCTCCATAACAACGGATTTCCTGACTGAACCCACGGCCCTAGCCCCACTACAACTCATCCTTCAATGCCCCGGGGCCAAGCGTTTGGTATCACTTATACATCATACAGTACATACGCAGAAACAGGAACTGCCCGCATTAGCTAGAGTGCGCTGGAGTATGGAACTGGGCCTTGAGCTGACAGAAGAACAGTGGGAATATTGCTCGGCGCAGACGGAACAGGTTTCAGCCAGTAGTAGACTTCGCATGACACACTACAAATTTCTCCACAGACTATACTACACCCCAGCAAGAATGTATAGGTACAAACTGAGGGAGAATGATAGGTGTGAGAGATGCAGAGCACTGGGAGCGGATTTCCTAATCCTAGCTTGGGATTGCCCGGGAGTACAAGCCTACTGGACACCAGTGCTAGCTCTTTTGGGATATAACAAACCGATACGTGGGTTGCACCGCAGATATGTAGCCCACGCACTATTGATGGCAAAAAGGAGGGTGGCATGTCGATGGGGCAGGGGAAGGGCACCAAAGTTCAAAGTTTGGCTAGATGATTTGGTGTATTGCCAGGAGCGGCTATCCATATATGCTGAACTGTTACCTGTGGCTTCGAGACCTAAGGACATTTGGACCCCACTGCAGGGGTACTTGCTAACACACACGCGTGCAGATTCTACAGTAGCATATTTGAAGTACCCAAGATGTGGAACACCGTGTACACGACGTGTACAAAAGCTGGGTTAAACCTCAGAAGGTGGTGGGAATGTAAGAGTGATTAGGGCCTGCACTACTAACTAATTAATGATGCAATGTTGAAATAATGTTACGAGTAGTACCTTTTGCTGATGCCTTTAAGTATTACCGCAAAATGCTGTGGTTTGTGCCTCTCTGTTCTTATGCAAGTGACACCAGGTGATATATTGATTATCTAGAAGAAACATTTGATACATTTATTTATGGAAAATGCGTTATGTACTACATTGAAATGTGCCTTTAAAGTACAATGACTTGAGCCATTGGTGAACATGTATGGTTTGTCGTAGCCTAGGAGGGGCGTGGTTTGGACGCCGATCGGGATGGCGACGTGAGCCTGCAGCTCCGTGCCGGATCCCGTATTTATCCTGATATCCTGCGCTTCCGAGCTCGCTGAAAGCTCGGAAATCCCGCCTGAGGCACGAGACAAGCGGCGGAACGCAACTGTGGACCAACAGGCAGTCGGAAGCAGAGCTGTGACCAGTTGCCGGAGCACTGAAGAGCTGCGCGCGGAAAACCAAGATGGCGCCCGTCCCGAGCTGCGGAGACTGATCTGCGGGGAACAGCGGACTGCAGCTGAGGTGCGGTGGAGGCTGCTGCCCGAGGACCCTGGAGAGTGACGCCCTTCCCGAGCGGAGACGGGAGGCTGTGAGGGCGGTGCGGAGACGCTGTCTGCCGTTCCGGCAACCTGAGGCCGGGGAGCCCATCCCCCCGCCGCTGGATCCGGCGGCCATTTGCAGGAGGCCCTGACCCACGGTGACGCCTGGAGACCCCGCGGCGGCGGAAAGCGAGAGCAGGAACACCGGCGAGCGGTGCTGAGCTGACCAGCACAGAACAGGAGGGTGAGCGGCTCAGCGGGCCTAGCACACAGACGGGGGATTAATCGGCGGTCGGAGCTGGAACCATGGGGGAGCGCAGATCCATGGGCAGAGGAGCGGAAGCTACGGGGTATACCCACGGACTGGCCCTATGAGCCAGGTGACACAAACGAAGAGTGGTGGTCACTGAAGACACGCTGTTGGTGTGGGGCCAACCGGAGGACCAGCAAGCGGGTCCCGGGTGTGGAAAGGGATCGCTGTGCAGGGCTGCTGAGGGGCGGCGCCCACGCCCGGATAGGACGCTCGGCTCCAGCCGGCCCCTGTTTGCGGGCCTGGGGGCACGTATTTGGCTCCCCCGCGCGTCCGAACTGAACACTTGCCTGCACCTGGATGGGCTGGGACTGGTCGTGGGGGTGCGGTGAATCCGGAAAGGGACGGCGACTCTATAAGACGGGGCCCCTGAGCTACGTGGAGCCTGCGGACTAGAGAGGTTGATGGACAGCCAATTTGAGTATGAGAGTGGATCCGTGAGCGGGGAACAACCTGTTTCCTGGAAATGATGGCGATAGCTGGGGAGGAACACGGGAACCACTGAATGAGAAGAAGGGACGAGGGGTAATCCGCTCGGCTGACGGAAATTGGGCCGGTCCTTCCACTGGAGGCAACCCTACCACGGCACGCACGACGACCCAGATGGCCGCCAGTGGCACTGACAAGAGCGTGACACAGGAAAACGACCAGTCGACCATGCCGGACGCGGATGGCGGACTCCGCACGGCCCCGGATGCATCGGTGCAAGAACTAAGATTGAATGCACGCTGGATGGCACGGCTGGATGGCATACTGGACGCGATTACTGCGACCAAGGAGTCCTTGCACCAAGACATAGTGCAGGTGGCCACGGGACTGGGCCTCTTGAGGGCGGATCATGCAAAGCTTTCCGATAAAGTGAAGGACAACGAACAACTGCTCCAGGAACTAAAACCGGCGGTGGTCACCGCAGAACGCAAACTATCTAATATCCTGGATCGGTTGGCAACCCTAGAGAAATTCTATTCAATTCTATTAATTTATATAGCGCGCTACGTACCCAGAGGGTCTCAAGGCGCTTGGAGAAGGGTGGGGAATTACTTGTCGAATATCCACGTTTTAAGTTGCTTTCTGAATGCTAGGTGGTTCTGAGTGAGGCGAAGGTGGATGGGAAGTGAGCTCCAGGTTTTAGCCGCCAGGTAGGAGAAGGACCTTCCTCCCATGGTGGTTTTGTTGATGCGAGGTACAGCAGCAAGGGCTTGGTTGGAGGAGCGTAGCTGGCGGGGGGGGGGTGTAGAAGGAAAGTCGTGTGTTGAGGCATATATAGGGTGTTTCCGTAGTCCAGGCGGCTTGTAACCAGTGCGTGGGTGACCGTTTTTCTAGTTTCGGTGGGGATCCAGCGAAAAGTTTTTTTGAGCATGCGAAGAATGTTGAAGCACGATGATGAAACGGCGTTGACTTGTCTGGTCATCGAGAGTGAGGAGTCCAGGATGGCGCCCAGGTTCCGTGCGTGGTCTGTCGGGATGGGTGCTTTTCCAAGGGACTCTGGCCACCAAGAGTCGTCCCAGGCAGAGGGGGAGGTACCTAAGATAAGGACTTCTGTTTTGTCGGAATTCAGTTTCAGACGGCTGTGCTTCATCCAATCGGCTACTTCTTTCATTCCTTCCTGTAGGTTGGTTTTGGCGGTGTTAGGGTCTTTGGTGAGTGAGAGGATCAGTTGAGTGTCATCAGTGTAGGAGATGATGTTGAGGTTGTGTTGGCGTGCGATGGCCACGAGGGGGCTCATGAATACGTTGAAGAGGGTGGGACTGAGTGGAGATCCTTGTGGCATGCCGCAGATGACTTCAGTGGCCTCTGACTTGAATGGTGGGAGGCGGACTCTCTGAGTTCTTCCGGCAAGGAACGAGGTGATCCATTCCAGTGCTTTTCCTTGGATTCCGATGTTTCTGAGGCGTTGTAACAAGGTGCTATGACAGACGGTGTCAAAGGCTGCGGAGAGGTCGAGGAGGATGAGGGCGACTGTGTCTCCATTGTCCAGTAGAGTTCGAATGTCGTCTGTTGCTGCGATGAGTGCGGTCTCAGTGCTGTGTTTGGCTCGGAAGCCGGACTGTGAGGAGTCGAGGGATTTGTTGGTTTCGAGGAAGGCGGCGAGCTGGTTGTGACAGCTTTCTCGATGACTTTGGCCGGGAATAGAAGGAGCGAGATGGGGCGGTAGTTTTTGAGTTCGGTGGGGTCCGCTGTGGGTTTTTTCAGAAGGGCGCTGAGTTCGGCGTGTTTCCAGCTTTCCGGGAAGGTGGCGGAGTTGAGGGAGCAGTTGATGACGTCTCGGAGGTGTGGTGCTATGATGGAATCTGCTTTGTTGAAGATGTGGTGAGGGCATGGGTCTGTGGGGGATCCTGAGTGGATGGAGTTCATCAGGCGGATGGTGTCCTCAGTGGAGATTGGGTTCCAGTCATTAAGGATGTTCAAGGGGGGTGAAGGTACGGCAGAAAGTTGGGTGGGTTGGTTGTCGAAGCTGTTGTGGATGTCTGCGATTTTGGCGTGGAAGAACGAAGCTAGGGATTCGCAAAGGGCTTGAGAGGGAGTGATGTCGTTGGAGTTGGCAGCGGGGTTGGTAAACTCTTTGACGATGTTGAATAATTCCTTGCTGTTGTGGGCGTTGTTGTCAAGTCGGTCTTTGAAAGCGGCTTTCTTGGCAGTCCGGATCAGTTGGTGGTGTATGCGAGTGGCGTTTTTGAAGGGTAACGTAAGGGTGGTAGGCCTGCCGGAAAAAATTGAAGGGGACGATGCCGTCGCATACATGGAACAATGGTTTAGAACGGTCTCCATTCTTCCCCCTGAAGCGAGCGCACAGGGTCCCGGCCCGCCCGCCCATGCAGGGCCGCCCTCCCCGGCCAATGGTGGTCAGATTCTTGCACTTCAAGGACCGAGACTTCTTGATACAAAGGGCGCGCTCTGTGGGCCCCTTCCAGGTAGGCCATAGCTCGGTCACGGTTTTCCCAGACTATACGCAGGAGGTCCAAAGGAACAGGGCATCCTTTCTGGCCGTGAAGAAAGAACTGAGAACTGAAGGTATACAATATTCCCTACTCTTCCCGGCCAAATTACGGGTGATCCTGGATGGAACGACCCAATTCTTTCAGACCCCTGATGAGGCGTGGACATGGCTCGAGCTGTACCGCGCTGGTGCGGACCGTCAACATAAGGGTGAAAAGGAAAGACAGAAGCCAGTCCAGATCCGAAAGTCACAACGCATCCGCAAGCGGAACAAACTCAAAAGAGCAATGCGTACCGACCAGATGGCGGCGGACAAGAAGGGGGCACTGGCAGCGACGGCGATCATCACAGGTTCACAACAGGAAAAGCTGTCGAACGACTCCGAATCAGAAGAGGAGGGCAGAAAATCTGGGGAAGAACTGTCTGAGGCTGATAGCTCTGTGGGGCCGAAGGTCACCCCGCAAACGGCGGATGGACAGTTCAACGAATGACACGCGATGTGAAGGCCAAGTTTGCGGCTCCTGTTGGAGCGGACTTCCTCTGGTGCTTGGCGAACTAGCAGGTACTCTGTTGTAACTATCATATGGGATCATGGGCTTGGAGCGAGGGCCTGGCTTGCCCCGGGTCGGCCCTGACTTACCCCTCATTGCCCTTAAGGCTTTCTGTGGTGACGACCACAGAGTAGTGGACTGTGTGTGATGTTACAAGTTTGGATGGGGACTGATGCTGCGTTGTTGGGTCCTGTTCTGGGGAGAGGGGTTGGGGAAGTTTTTTGTGGTGTTTTATATTGGGGGGATTACTGCAATGATGTGGGTGTCCGACTGACACGGCCGGGATGGAGGGGGAATGGCAGCAATGGGAACGTTACCTGATTTAAAAAGCCTTAGATGGAATGTCCGTGGACTTCGAACAATGTCCCGGCGAAGCAAAGTGCACGCTTATTTGGTGAGGCGAGGCATCCAAATTGCACTATTGCAAGAAACCCATTTGACCAAACAGGAATGCACTGCATTGCAGAAGAGGTGGCATGGCCAGGTGTTTGGCACGACGTATTCGGCGTTTGCCAGAGGGGTGTTGATTTGGGTGAGAGCGGGGGTCCCGTTCCAGGTCACGAACCAGCTAGTGGACCCTGAAGGTCGATTTGTAGTGGTGGAGGGTAGGCTGTATGGCCGAGAAGTGGTCCTGAGTAGTATATATGCCCCTAATGTTGACCAGGCCCGTTTCTTTGATAGTCTCTCAGGCTCGCTGGCACACTTCCTGGCGGGCCCCATCATAATGGGGGGGGACTTCAATTCGATCATTGATGTGACGCGAGACAGATCACATCCGCCGCTGGCCGACTCCCCAGTGCGTAGGCTGGCCACACACAGGAAAGACTGGCAAGAGAGATGGGGCCTTGTAGATGTATGGAGGGCACAACATCCTGACATTAGGGACTATTCTTTCTTCTCAGCATTGCATGCATTACATGTTAGGATAGATTCCATACTGTGCAGTGGCCCCCTGGCTGCCATGATAACGCACACGGAATACCTTGCCAGAACCATCTCGGACCACAATCCCTTGCTGATGACGGTACAATGGCAGCGGGCGAGATCTGCGGTCATGACATGGAGACTGCGGCCTGACACATTAGAGGATCTGGTGTTCAGCGTCACGGTCCAAAAGGGCATTGAGCACTATTTTAGCGTGAACGAGGGTACAGCCACCTCGAGATCGATTGAATGGGATGCGATGAAGGTGGTAGTGAGAGGGGTGTGCATGGGCAGTTTCTCGAATGCAAGGACGACTGTTTTGGCTGATCTAGAGAAAGCGGAATGTGTGCTACGGGATCTGGAGCAGCGCAGACCTGAGCGATATGGATAGGGTGAACAACCGTCCGTAAATTTCACGGACAGTCCGTAATTTCGGCCGTCTGTCTGTTGTCCGTGAAGGAATCTTTAACGGACATACAGGGCCGGCTATCAGAGGCGAAAGAAGTAGTGGCGACTGAAACGGAGAGGCTGAGGTGCTATGATTACAAGTTATACCTCACCAAGGTGCATGGAGAGAGAGATAAGGTGGGCACACTACTTGCCAAGCTCGCTAACCCAGAGCCTAGGGGTTGCCCGATTATGTGCATTAAAACAGGGATCGGGGGAGGTGGTCTATTCACAGACTGCGGTTTTGACTCGCTTTCAGTCCTACTATACGACTCTATATGAGAGTCAATTGGAGGTGGACAACGATGTGATAGGTGACTACTTGGACTCTGTTCAGCTCCCGATGTTAGATGACGAAATAGCGAAGGATCTGGGCGGCCCAATCACGCTATCGGAGATTCGGGTGGCCATTAAGCAGATGGCAAGAAACAAGACGCCCGGGGTGGATGGTTTGCCGATTGAATTCTATGTGAAATTCATAGATGTTTTGGCACCGCGGCTCTTGGTAGTGTATTCTGAAGCCTTGACCCGTGGACGCCTTCCCCAATCAATGAGGGAGGCTTTAGTAGTGCCGTTGCTGAAACCTGGAAGGGAGGCCTTGGATGTGACGTCATATAGACCTCTATCTATGCTGACGGTGGACTACAAGATATTAAGTCGTATACTGGCCACTAGATTACTACCGCACATGACTACGTTGATACACGAAGACCAGGCAGGGTTCATCCCCACTAGGAATACCTCCATTAACATCCGCCGCCTGATCCGTATACTGGACAGCGCCTCAGACTCGGAACATAAATCAGCAGTACTATCGGTGGATATTGAGAAGGCCTTCGATAGTCTTGAGTGGCAATATCTTGATAGGGTTCTAGAGAAGTTCGGCCTGGGAGGCGGCTTCGGCCGATGGACGAAGGTCCTCTATGCTGCTGCTACAGCAGGGTGCGATTGGGGCCTGTTATATCACCCGACTATCTGGTGCGCAGAGGGACGAGGCAGGGCTGTTCGTTGTCCCCTCTCCTGTTCGCTCTAGCGATGGAACCACTGGCGGCGCAGGCAAGAACTGGAGAATTATATACTGGTGTTCGGTGTGGTGAAGACACTCACCATATCTCACTGTATGCGGATGACCTATTGCTCTATTTGGAGGACACAGAAAGGGCTCTTAGAGGGGCGACGGAGATGCTCTCTAGCTTTGGTTGGATTTCAGGCCTTAGGGTAAACTGGAATAAAACCTGCGTCTTTGCGTTGAGGATGGGTGAGCCATATCCCCCTCTTACAGTGGACGTGGTCTGGGAGGACTCGTGTTTCACCTATCTAGTAGTCCATGTTTACCACGAGGCCGCGGATCTGCTGGAGGGTAATATAGGCCGTTGCATACGGGTACTGCGGGGAGGCATGTCCTTTTGGGCCGCTCTCCCTTTATCAGTGCAGGGCCGAGTGGCATTGTTAAAAATGGTGGCCCTACCAAGGTTGCTCTACTATTTAAGTACCCTACCGATATGGATAGGGTGACCAACCGTCCGTAAATTTCACGGACAGTCCGTAATTTCGGCCGTCTGTCTGTTGTCCGTGAAGGAATCTTTAACGGACGCCATTTGTCCGTCATTTTAACAGGGCACCGGTTGCTCCACCCTAAAGCCGGCACAGCTTGCAGCCACCTCTTTTCTTCACTCCGATGCTGCACCAAAGCTCCTCAGATGCCCCGCTGCGTTGGAGAGGCACAGCGGGATGGCTACCCTCACACCTCCAGCCCTTGATGACCTGTTAAGAGGTGCTTCGAAGGTGACTGAGAGGGAGGGGCTGCCGGTTCAGGAGCAGCGACATCTATTCACATGCAAACAGCCCTGAATGTGTCATGTCTCTGCTATTTAGAGGGGGGCTCACACATTCCATTTCTACCCAGGGCCCCAAACATCTGAGGCTCGGCCAGATTACACCCCTGATTACAACGAGGCAGCACGTGGTTCTCTTCACAGAGCTTAATTACTGTCACTAAATTGTAACCAAACCTCGGTTCTTCAAACATGCAGTCTATAATGTAAGAAAATAAAGAAATGGCACAATCGCACCCACAATGATTAACATAGTATGGAGGACAATCAGTTCAATCAGTTCTCTTAGAGTATCTCCTGTAAGTACTGTACATCACAGTGGGGGATGGCATTTTGGACAGAGCGCCTGTCTTCTCGTTGTCTTGTGCAGGAGAGGAGCCCAAGATGATACTAGAATACTGCATGCCCACCCCTGTGTTCCCTCTCCTGTGATGGCTCCTGCCCTCACCTCAGTGATGGCACCTGTCCCCCCATGTGGTGGCTCCAGTCCACCCCACGCCTGGGATGGCTCCTGTCCCCCCATGTTGTGACTCCAGTCCACCCCCACCTGTGGTGGCTCTTGTCCCCCCTGTGGTGGATCCTGTCTCCTCCCTGGGTGGCTTCTGTCCCAGTCCTGGAACGGCCCCTGCAGCGAGGGTGAAGTTCTTGATGGGCCTCTTCTCAAAAGGGCTCAGCTCAAAATTAATATGGAAAGGTCGACGAGTAAGTAAGTGAAGGGATGGGTGAATGGCTGGATGAATTAGTGAAAGGGTGAATGGATGAATGAAAGATTGAATAAAGGGCTAATGAGAGAGGATGGATGGATTGATGAGTGAGGGGAAAGATGGAGAGAAAATGTAAATAGCTGGAGGTATGGGTGGAAGGGTAGCTGGATGATGGATGAGGGGAAATATGGATGAGGGGAAGGATGATGGATGAGGAGAAGGATGGATGGATGGAGGCGAAGGATGGATGGATGGAGGGGAAGGATGGATGGATGATGGGAAGGATGGATGGATGAGGGGAAGGATGGATGGATGGAGGGGAAGGATGGATGGATCAGGAGATGGATGGGTGGATGGATGAGGGGAAGGATAAATGGATAGGATGGATGGATGGGTGAGGGGAAGGATGGATGATGGATGAAAGGAAGGATGGATGATGGGAAGGATGGATGGATGAGGGGAAGGATGGATGGATGAGGGGAAGGATGGATGGATGAGGGGATGGATGGATGAGGGGAAGGATGGATGGGTGAGGGGATGGATGGATGAGGGGATGGATGGATAGATGAGTGGATGGATGGATGGATGGATGAGGGGATGGATGGATGAGGGGATGGATGAGGGGATGGATAGAGGGGAAGGATGGATGGATGGGTGGGTGAAAGGATGGATGGATGGATGATGAGGGGAAGGATGGATGATGAGGGGAAGGATGGATGGATGATTCGGGGATGGATGGATGGTTGATGAGGGGGTGGGTGAAAGGATGGATGATGAGGGGAAGGGTGGATGGATGGATGATGAGGGGAAGGGTGGATGGATGGATGATGAGGGGGTGCGTGAAAGGATGGATGATTAGGGAATGGATGGATGATGAGGGGGTGGGTAAAAGGATGGATGGATGATGAGGGGAAGGATGGATGGATGATGAGTGGGTGGGTAGAAGGATGGATGGATGGATGATGAGGGAAAAGGATGGATGGATGATGAGGGAAAAGGATGGATGGATGATGAGGGGAAGGATGGATGATGAGGGGAAGGACGGATGGATGGATGGATGGATGGATGGATGATGGGTGGGTGAAAGGATGGATGGATGGAGAGTCGGTGGGTGAAAGGATGGATGGATGATGAGTGGGTGGGTGAAAGGATGGATGGATGATGAGTGGGTGGGTGAAAGGATGGATGGATGGATGAGTGGGTGGGTGGATAGTGGGGGGTGAAAGGGTGGATCAGTGGATTGGATGGTGGGTGGGGGAAAGGATGGATGAGTGGGTGGGTGGATGGTGGGTGGGTGGAGGGTTGGGTGGATGATGAGTGGGTAGGTGGATGAGTGAAATGATGGATGGATTGATGGATTGATAAGTGCAAGGGTGAATGAATGGACGTATGAGTGAAAGGGTGTATGTAAGGATGGATGAGTGAGTGAAAGGGAGGGTAGATGGACAAAGGGATGAATAGATGTGTGAAGGAGTGAAATGATAGATGGATGAGTGATAGGATCAATGGATGGATTCATGAGTGGATGAGTAGATGGATGGATGGATGGGTGGGTGGATGGATGGAAGGAAGGATGGCTGAGTGAAAGGGTCAATGGAGAGAGAAAGGGAGGATGGATGGATGACTAAAATAGTGGATGGGTGGAAGGATTAGTAAGTGAAAGGATGGCTGGATTGGTGAAAGGGTAAATGGCTGAATGGATGAGTGAATGGATGGATGGGATAAAGAGTGGATGAATAAGTGTACAGATGGTTAGGGTGAAATGGTGGATGGATGGATGGATGGATGGATAATGGAGATGAGTGAAAGGATGGATGAGGGGATGGATGAAGGGATGGATGAGTGAAATGATAGATGGAAGGATACATGATGGATAGGTTTGCAAACGGTTGAATATGTTTGGAAATGGCTGGGCTTACTTATATACTATTGCGCGACCTCTGATGTGTCTGTAAAACGTACCTATTGTCCTGAAGTTTTGTCCTGAATTTTGACCTCCTGTCCTGAATTTGTGTCCTGAATTTTGACCCTTTGTCCTGAATTTTTACACTCACCGTCCTGAATTTGCACCAATGACAGTTGGTCACCCTAGATATGGATCCCTCTGCGGATTTTCAAAGACTTGAGATCGATGGTTATTGCCTTCCTTTGGGGCCATGGCAGACGCAGAGTGGCGTTGCACACTTTGATCAGACCCAAACTTGAAGGTGGGATGGCGGTCCCTGATTTTGAATTGTATTACCTAGCGGCCCAATTACAGATCTTAACGCAGAACATCGCGAGAGAATTTAGGGGCCTGGACCAGGGTCGGGGGAGAGGTATCCAGCGGCACGTCCTGTCCTACATTGTGATGCAGCAGAAACTGGGACTGGGAGATCTCACCATTGAAGAGAAAACCCTTCGGATGTGCTGGCACCGGAGCCTGAAGAGGGCCAAGGCTGCACACCCGTACGCCCCAGAGATCCCTATAGGGATGTTGACGGCGCTGCCGCACGGGAGCGACTGGTCTCCGTTGTTGGAATGGGAGGAATTGGGTTTGCAGGTGGTGGGGGATCTATATGCCGACGGGACGCTGGCCCCTTTAGGGTCCTGCAGGACCAGTTTGGTCTTCCGGATGGGAGCTACCTCTTACATGCTGCAGTAACAGCAGCGGTACAAAAGCACTGGAAGGGAGGATTGGTGGAACCGGACACGACCATGGCCTGCCAGTACGTGGTGATGGCTGCGGGCACAATCAAGGCAGTGACTTGTATCCACTTGAGAATAAGCATGGGCGAATTTTGCGAATCTCGCGTTCGCGAATTTTGTGGATTTGCGAACTCGCAATCCGCAAAATCCGCGAATTCTCGCGAATTTGCAGATTTTTTTTTTTTGTGTTTGCGCGGGTTTCTGCCAGTTCGCGAGGGTTTTGTACAATGTCGCAAATTGCGAACTTACCTGTCGGGTCGCAAGTTTCGCGAACTTGTTGTTTCTACGTGTCCAGCCTGTTTGGGACACTCTTCTTCATCACTGCCACTCTCTGTCACCACTGCCACTCTCTGACTACTCATGCCACCCTCTGGCCCACCCATGCCACCCTCTGTTTCATCACAGCACCCTCTGGTTGTCCAGTCAGTGTACATTATTGTGGCAGTGCAAGCACACCTTCCCTGCCTCAAGTGACCTGAATTAATTTGGGGCTTATTAATGTGTCACAGAATATTTTTTTAGCTGGCACCTGCTTCCTTAGTGCTTCCTGATTAGTGATCTTTTGCACTTGCTAAGTGCTTTCATTGTTGCAAAATTAGTTACAACACCTGCCCTGCCCCAACTGACAATAATGAATTAGGGGCTGATTAATGGATTTGAACTTCCAGCCTGGCTCCTGCTTGTCTCCCTTAGCTGTAATTCAGGACCTTTGTGGCATATGTGTAACTATTCTGAGGTTCAGAGCAGGGTCACATAATAGTTGCAACTGGCAACTGAACTCTGGCTACTAATGATGAGCCTGAACTTTTGAACCTGGTAAGTAGTTTCAGTTTTGCTAAGATCGTATTTCTGCAATTTTGCACTTATTCGCGGGGCGCGAAGTTGTACTGGGAAGCCGTGAACTCACGCGAACAGTGCGAACAGTGCGAGCAAAATCCGCTGCTCGCGGATTTGCGGATTTTGCGGGAGATTCGCGAATCTCGCGGATTGCGAATTTACCGAAAATCCGCAAAATCCGCGAGCGAAACAGATTTTCCGCCCATGCTTACTTGAGAATGCTAAATGAGGGCCTGGAACTGCTCACTGCGCTAAAGGGAAAATGGGAGGACAGCATAGGTAAGCCCATACCAGACACGGTTTGGGGCCACATTTTGGAGCGAACATGGAAGGGTTGCAGGAATGCCCGCTTCCAACAGGTGCACTTTTTTAATATTACATAGAGCCTATCTGACGCCAGGGAAACTTCGACGGCACTTTCAGGTGCAAGATGCAGCGTGCCCGAGATGCTTGGTACTCGACGTTGAACTAGATCATATGTTGTGGGGCTGCCCGAAGTTGGGGACATATTGGCCTGAGGTGGGCGAGATTTTGAATTCAGTCACTGATAGAGAGGTGGAGTTCGATATGGCAGCGTGCCTGCTGCTTTGGTTCCCACACACGGCAAGGACCAAAATTACGAGCAAGTTTATTGACCTGGGACTCATGCTAGCACAAAGAGAGATTACCTGGCGCTGGAAATCCATGGAGGGTCCATCCGTCCGGAGGTGGTCGAATGAGCTGATGAAATGGTCCAGATGTGCGAGTGTGATCAGAATGCGACAGGCCACGAGAACTGGTGGAGATGGCAAGGGCTTGGGAGATGATTGTGCAGGCTCTGGGCGACTATTTGACCGAGGACGAAGAGGAGGGAAATCTGGAGAGGGAGATTCCATGAGGCTTAGAAAGCCGAATGCCTGACCCCGATAGACAGTGAGTTCTTCTGCAAGACCCAATAGGTACAACCCACATCAGTAGCAGTAGGGGGGGAGGGTTGATGGGGTGTTATGGGGGCACCGCAGCAGTAACAAGAGGGACACCTGCAATAGGGAGGTCTGACTGGTCCTACAGGAGAGGGGTGTAGGGCAGCACATATGGGTTGACGCTGAGTGGAAGATGCTAGGCACTAACAGATGGCTGTCCTTGAAGTGCACTGGCATAGACCTGATAGGACGGGCACTAAGGGCCCGGTTGTCGCACACACGAAGTGACTGGAAGTGTTTGGCGGTGGGGGGGAGGGGAGTTTGATGGGTAAAAAAGCAGATACAAAATTGTGTTGTTGACCTTATGTCCCTTTGAGAAGCACATGGTGAACTCTTGCTGGAGACTGTTGGTGCGCCGCCCAGCCTCCGGGATGTGGGCTGAATGGCTGTGTACTGCTTTGAAACCGCACAGTGCCTTGCACTGTTGGAGGTATAACGGTCAACTGACCTCGATGTTTTATCTATAATTCTGCAATAAAAACATATTTAAAAAAAAAATGTATGGTTTGTTGTTTGAATTTAAAAATAAAAATAAATAAACAGAATAAAAAAAAAAAAAGGAAGCCAGGCAACACAAGGGAGGGAGGGAACTTCAACCACGGACAGCAGGAGATGGGCGGGGAATGGGAAAGAGACAACAGACAGCAGTTGGAGGGCAGGGGTGTGAAAAAGAAGCATCAGACAGAGGAGGAGGGTGGGGTAGGTAAAGAAACAATGGACAGCGGGAGGAGGGTGGAGGAAAGCAACTGGGGGAGGGAGCAGCAACAGTGGGAGGAGGGCAGGGTGAGGGAGAGGGACTGCAGACACATGCACTCTATAAAAGTACATGTAAATAGATTCATAAAAAGTATCTGCCGAAGTTTGCAACCAGGGGAAGGGTTGTATGATAGAGGCATGACTGGATAACCCACGTGTGCTTCTACCACACAGCCTAAACCACAAATGTGTCTTAACCACTCATTCCTTTACCACACATGCCTTTACCAAGTAATTTTGTGGTACAGGCATGAATAGTAAAGGGGTATGTGTGGCTAAGGTCGCAAACCACCTTCCCCCGCCCTAAGCTACAAACTCCTCCCATTCCCCTCCCGCCTTGAAGTTCAAATACCCCTACCCCCTCCTAACCTCCACACTGTCACTAACCCTTAAACACTACCTCGATCTTTATAAAATGATCCTGTCCCCCAGCCCTAAAAACGACATCCTCCCCTAAGCCCTAAAACCCACCCGACTACCCATTCCCCTCTCCTGTGGCCTTAAACCCTGTCCCTTAACCCTGTCCCTTAACCTGACACAGCCCAGCCCTAAAAACTACCCCGCCCTCCATAAGCCCTAAAAACTACCCGACTACCCATCCCCCTCCCCCTGCCCCGAGGCCTAATGCCCTAACCCCTAATTAAATAAACTACTTCGACCCTCCTCCAGCCTTAAAAACGAAGCCATCTCCCACTCACCTCCAGCCCGATACCTACCCGACACCCCTGCATAGAAAACTACCCCAACCCACCCCCAGCCCAGAAACCTATCTCCAACCCACCCCAGCCAACAAAACAACCCAAACCCCCCAGCCCAGAAAACTACTCTGACCCCCCAGCTCACAAAACTACCTTGACCCACCACCACCAGCCCAGAAAACTACCAGACTACCTCTTCCCCTCCCCCTGCCCTGAGGACTAATGCCCTAACCCCTAATTAAAAAAACGACCTCGACCCTCCCCCAGCCCTGAAAACGAACCCACCCCCCACCCAAAAACTACCCCTGAACCACTCCAGAGCCCAGAAAACTACCCGACACACCCCAACCCACAAAACTACCCTGACTCACCCCCAGCCCAGAAAACTACCCAGAACCCCCCAGCCCAGAAAACTACCCCGACCCCCAGCCCAGAACACTACCACAACCCACTCTCCAGCCCAGAAAACTACCCTGACCCCCAGCCCTAAAAACTACCCCCCTCCCCATAGCCCTAAAACCTACCCGACTACCCATTCCCCTCCCCCTGCACTGAAGCCTAATGCCCTAACCCCTAATTAAATAAACTACCTCGACCCTCCCCCAGCCCTGAAAACTAACCCAACCCCCAGCCTAAAAAACGACCCCAACCCAGATACCAACCCGACTCACCCCAGCTCAGAAAACTATCTCCAACCTACCCCAGCCCACAAAACAACCCCGACCCCCCCCAGCCCACAAAACTACCCTGACCCCCAGCTCACAAAACTACTCCGCCCCACCACCAGCCCAGAAAAGTACCAGACTACCTCTTCCCCTTCCCCTGCCCTGAGGACTAATGCCCTAACCCCTAATTAAAAAAACAACATCAACACTCCCCCAGCCCTGAAAACTAACCCAACCTCCACCCAAAAACTACACCTGAACCACCCCAGAGCCCAAAAAACTACCCCAACACACCCCAACCCACAAACCTACCCCAACCCACCCCAGCCCAGAAAACTACCCAGAACCCCCAGCACAGAAAACTACCCTGACCGCCAGCCCAGAAGACTACCCGGCCAGAAAACTCTCTGACTCCCCCCCCCCAGCCCAGAAAACTACAGCCCAGCCCCACTTACCTCACCACGGCTCTCTTCCAGCGAGGTCTTCCTGCTTCTGTAGCCAGCAGCTAGACCACACACTGCCTTAACTATGCATACGCGTGGTATAGGCAAGCATGGTTTAGCTTGTGGAGTCAGAACACTTGTGGTTAAGAGTGCGGTGTTCGACGGTTTCTCGTGGAAGGACACTTACCGCAGACAGGAAGCTGTACTTGGTCGATGCTCCAGGCCAGGGACAAATAAAAAGCCCCAGGAGTAAGCCAGATGCAGGGAGGAGAAGCTGACTAATAAGAATCAAGGAAATGAGAGTGATGTCAAAGCCAACCAGTGGTAGTAACAATAAGTAATGGGTAGGCTCTACGCCCATTTCAGCACTGTGAAGCAAACACAACAGGTGTTGAGATGGCTACTGACTGGGTTGCTTTTTCTGTACCCTCAGTCTCCCTCAGCAAAATCAACAGAGAAAACAGCGATATGCCACTTTTCATTGTGCCCTCTCTGCGACACCATTGATGAGTCATACTTACAGTATGACTCATCATGTCGGTCCTCGGAAGCTTGTTTCCGGTCCAGGGAAGACATGGCTTGGCAGTTCGGGCTGGACTGTTCCCATGAGGCACAGGGTCAGACTGATTTGCATATAGCCGTGTCTGAACTGGGGTGGCAGAGTGGGCTAAAGAACGGTGATGGATTAAACCCAGATCCTTTGACTGGGTGTGAGTGTTTGATTGATTCAGATGCTCCGTCCATCACCACCCCCTTTTGTACCTCTTTTGGCCGCCATAAGTGTGGCAGGGTATGCTCAGACGTGAGTCCCTTGCTCACTTTGCCACTGTATTCAAGCAAGCCGGGGTGAAGACGGCTGGAATGCCAGAAACCGGTCCTCGGAAGCTTGTTTCCGGTCCAGGGAAGACATGGCTTGGCAGTTCGGGCTGGACTGTTCCCGTGAGGCACAGGGTCAGACTGATTTGCATATAGCCGTGTCTGAAGTGGGGTGGCAGAGTGGGCTAAAGAACGGTGATGGATTATATCCAGATCTTTTGACTGGGTGTGAGTGTTTGATTGATTCAGATGCTCCGTCCATCACCACCCCCTTTTGTACCTCTGGGTCTTTCTCAGAGCATGGTGAAGTGTCATGCTTCGGGGGGTTCTTTTTTACAAAAGTGGGAGCAAAGAGTGGGTGCACCGAGTTTGTGGTGGGGTTACATCATTTCAGCTTGTATGATTGCTTGGTGGGCAGCAGCAGACATCTGCGTGAACCCCGTAGGTGACAGATTGCAAACCAAATAAGGTCACTGTTGTGGGGTAAGGGTTCTCATCTTACAAAGACTCCAGCAGCTGCGTGCTATGCAGAAGATTTAATCAAACTAAGGTTAAACAAGAAGCTTCTGCACACGGCCACAGAGGCACTCTCACTGAACAGGCACACGCCCGTTCAGGTTAGTGATTTGTAACCATTTTCTAACGTCATTCGATGCACAAGAGAATACATGCACTGCAACTAGGGGTGGGCACCGGTAAAGGGTGGAAAGGGTCACTTTAAGGTTTAGGGTTGGGTAGTGGTGAAGGGTGGTAATGGTAATTTTATGATTTAGGGGTGGCTAGTGGTAAAGGGTGGTATGGCTAATTTTGAGGTTTAGAGGTGGTGAGGGTAAGTTTTGGGGTTGTAAGGATAATTTTAGGGTTATGGGGTGGGTATTGATAAAGGTTGCAAGGGTAAACTGAGGGTTATTGTGTGGGTAGTGGTAAAGAGTGGTATGGGTAATTTTAGGATTAAGGGGTGGTAAGGGTCATTTTAGGATTTAGGGATGGGGAGTGCTAACAATGGTAAGGGTAAATGTAGTCTGGGTGATGGTAAATGGTGATAAGGGTAATTTTGGGGTTTAGTGGAGGTAGGGGTAAATTTGGGGTTATGGGGTGGGTAGTTGTAAAGGGCGTTAATGGTAATTTAAGGTTATGGGTGAGTAGTGGGAAAGGCAGGTTAGGAGTAAATTTAAAAAGGCGGGCCTTTGGGGTGATTCCCCCCAATAAAGAGAAAGCATACATTTATTATAAGATATATATATATATGCATATATATGTGTGATTCCTTGTCTGATACCTAAGGAAGGATTGCGCTGGGTTTGAACGTGTCGGATATATACATATATATATACAATCCAAGTTTCTCCCTTTACGAAGAAAAGACGCAGGCTGCTTCTGGATGCTTAAGTGTTCTTTATTTAAGGCACAGAATCTGGTAGCTGCCTACCGATGCGTTTCGCCGCTAAGGCTTGGTCATGGTAAAATTCATTTGTGCTAGGTGCTATTTACATACCAAGTAGTTTTCACAGAAACAGGACTAGTACTGATCACTCTACTTAGAATTATGTCAGCCATCTTAGAGTGGTACAAATTCATATATCACACATGTTGCCATGATATAAAGCCAGATTGTGCATTTTTCACAAAAAATACTATGCCTCGCCCCAGTGGGCTGGTATATAATTGTTATCACACATTATACATTTTTGGTGTTTCACCCAGATTGTCTCGCCCAAGTGGGCATGAATAAATTTGCACAATGTCCGCCCAAATTGGGCACTTTTATCGTAGACAACATTCAGTAATTGTAATATTACTCAATTCCATGGTGTCCCAGGATGTTTCACTTGGTCTTAAATTCCTGTACAAACAAAAGAGAAATAGCAAAAGTATACTTAAAAGATTTTTAAAATTCTCAATTCCCATTACTATTTACAAGATTAAAAAACAAAGAAATTGATAGAGGCATTCAGACTGGGTCTTTTCTACTGTATTGCTAATATCATAGATGGACTGTAGCAGTACTGAAAAATTTGATGAGGGAGCTAGTTTGATGTTGGAACGTTTGAGGGTCAGGGGGTACAGTGAGTCAACGCTTTCCAAAGCGTTACTCAAAACTAAAGAAAGATCAAGGGAATCATTACTCGTGCCCAAGCCTGCTGAGGTTGAAAGTGAGGACCAGCCTCCCAGATTAATTATCACTTACAGTCAGCAACAAAAACAGATAAAAACCATCATCAACAAACACTGGTCAATTCTTAAAACTGACGGTGTACTATGCTCAAGAGTCCCTGATAAACCTATCATCACTTTCAAAAGAGCCTACAGCATGCACAGCAGACTAATCAATCAATCAATCAATCATCGTATTTATATAGCGCACTACACACCCAGAGGGTCCAAAGGCGCTGGGGGGGGGGAACTGCTACTGCTCGAACAACCAGGTCTTGAGTTGCTTCCTGAAGGCGAGGTGGTCCTGGGTCAGGCGGAGGTGGGTGGGGAGGGAGTTCCATGTCTTGGCGGCGAGGTAGGAGAAGGACCGCCCTCCTGTGGTGGCTCTATGGATGCGGGGGACGGCGGCGAGGGCGTGGCTGGTCGACCGAAGCTGGCGTTTGGGAGCGTAGAAGTTGAGGCGGCTGTTGAGGTGTCCAGGCCCTTGGCTGTGTAGGGCTTTGTGTGCGTGGGTGAGGAGACGGAAGGTGATTCTCTTGTTGACCGGGAGCCAATGCAGATCTTTCAGGTGTCCGGAGATGTGGCTGCGACGGGGGATGTCCAGGATGAGTCGTGCTGAGGCGTTCTGGATCCGCTGGAGTCTCTTCTGGAGTTTGGCAGTGGTTCCGGCGTAGAGGGTGTTGCCGTAGTCCAGACGGCTGGTGACGAGGGCCTGGGTGACCGTCTTCCTGGTCTCGGTGGGGATCCACCGGAAGATTTTATGTAGCATGCGCAGGCTGTTGAAGCATGACGAGGAGACGGCGTTGACTTGTCTGGTCATGGAGAGGGAGGAGTCCAGGATGAAGCCCAGGTTGCGTGCTTGGTCTTTTGGTTTGGGTGCGCTGCCTAGGGCGGGGGGCCACCAGGAGTCGTCCCAGGCGGCGGGTGAGGATCCCAGGATGAGGACTTCCGTCTTATCTGAGTTCAGTTTCAGGCGGCTGTTCTTCATCCATTCGGCTACCTCTTTCATCCCTTCGTGAAGGTTGGCTCTGGCGGTGGCGGGGTCGTTGGTGAGGGAGAGGATCAGCTGGGTGTCGTCGGCGTAGGAGATGATGTTGAGGTTGTGTTGGCGTGCGATGGCTGCGAGGGGGCTCATGTAGACGTTGAAGAGGGTTGGGCTGAGCGAGGAGCCTTGAGGAACGCCGCAGATGACTTCGGTGGCTTCTGATCTGAACGGGGGGAGGCGGACTCTCTGTGTCCTTCCGGCAAGGAACGAGATGATCCATTCCAGTGCCTTCTCCTGGATTCCGACGTTGCTGAGGCGCTGCACTAGGGTGCGATGGCAGACAGTGTCGAAGGCCGCGGAGAGGTCGAGGAGGATGAGGGCCGCTGTTTCTCCGTTGTCGAGCAGCGCTCGGATGTCATCGGTGACTGGTGAAGCCAAGCCCAGAACTGGTCAGTGGCAGTGACTGGCTCAACAGAAAAGGCTTTTACAAATGCAGTTCTTGCCGTGCGTGCAAGTTTGGGCAAAATATGACTCACTATGTCAATCCTTTCTCCGGCGCCAAAATTGCAATCAGGGGCAATTTCAATTGCCGCACAGAGTTTGCTGTGTATGTTCTGACGTGCACCTGTGGCTTGTGCTATGTGGGAAGCATTAGGTCGCAGGTGCACGTCAGAATATTGCAGCATCTCCGTTCAGTCGTAAATCACGACTTAGCCTACCTCGTGGCACGACATTTTAATTCAACACATGACAGGGATCTGTCATGTTTGAGTTACTATGTTATAGATGCGGTGCAGTTACAAAGACAGTGTGGTGACAGGGACAAAATGTTGAGAAAGTTGGAAACCCAATATATCATCGCGTTGGACAGCCCCACGGGCTTAACGCAACCGAGGATCTTCACAACTTTCTGTAAATACCATCTTCTTTTTGTCCACTTGCAGCCCACTGTTGTTGTTTTTGTAGTTACAAGTCCTGGTTTTATCTCATTTGGCTAGTTCAAACGGAATTTACCATGACTAACCCATCTAGCAAGACACAAACACATATAAAGTGTGTATTATGAATTTTACACACAGGATCAAATATGATAAATGTCAATGCAATTTTATCTCTCTTCTTGTAAATTTTGTACATAGGTTGTAAAATATCTATTTTTATACCAGTATTCCATTTTTATTTTTCCAAATTTCGGTTTTTCCCACTTTTTTTCTTATTTAATATCAAGCACATGTATACAAATAGCACCTATACTTTGAATTTTTTTTGGAGTATATATAGTGTAAATAGTATCAATATTTATGATGTATATAAATTCAAGCACTTTGAATTTTTAATAAATATTCAGGATATGAGCTTGGGGGTATCATGGTTAAGTTCCACTACACTTATATTAAATGTTACATGATTGTTTTGATTTTAGGCGAACTTAATGTTTACAAATCTGATTGCTATTTAAAATCGACCGGTACTGGTTAATTTATATACCGACAGGTATATGCATTCATGCAGTAAGGATACAGCACCAGTCACTTTATTAGCCTTTGGGCGCTTTTGCATTCATGCAGTTATGATAACGGTTGTAAATAGCTATGAGACACGTGCAATAATTGTAAATGGAACCAATTTTTTACATGCGATATTTTATGTATTGTAAAATTATAAGACGGACCGAAATGTTAAAACAGAACTAACATGTTTTATAATTTGTATTGATTTCAGGCAAAATGTACTTTTTCACTGAATACAAATGTCCATTACAGTCTGTTTTTTATTCCATTATGTTATTTGCACCTTTTCTATGCCTATGTTTTAAATATTCATGTGATGCACTTTAGAAGGTGTGGCCCATAGGAGGGGTCAGGGAAAACAAGCATTTAAAAATAACAGGCTGACTCATTTTATGGTGTGTGATAAAGAGTACAAGTTACTCGAAACGCGTTGCCAGGAAGGTTTTCAATAAAAGCAACATCTTGCCTGAAGCTGTGGGGTCTGTCTCCTTCTTTCGCCACGCCGTCGGTGTGGAGGTCTGGGGATTCTCATTGATATACATACATATATATATATATATATAACGAAGGCAAGTGCTGAAACGCGTTTGTTCTATACTTTGTGCAATAAACCTTAGCGGGTTTAACCTACTGCGAGTGCTGGTTTTGTCATACTTGGACTGTGGAGTTTTTTAATATATATATATATATATATATATATATATATATATATATATATATATATATATATATATATATATATATATAATCCCTTACCCAGTGGCAGTCCCCACTAGGTAGTTATAGTTAGGTCTGTGTTCCGGAAGAAAAGCATTTTTTTGGTTTGATTATAACTTTGGGGTTGTTTGACGAATTTTCACGAAACATTCCCAAAAAAGTCTCATCCACCTCAGCTTCTACCCGGAAAGTTTTGCGGTGATATATCAAGCAGGTGCCTAGGAAAAGGTGGCCTCTGGCTAAACACATATATATATATATATATATATATATATATATATATATATATATATATATATATATATATATATATATATATATATATATATATATATATATATATATATATATATATAAGCTGATGTAACACAAGCTGAGAGCCTTGCCTGTTTGTTTGCTGAAATAAACACGAAGGTTTAAGCACTGAAAATTTGGGTCCGTTCTTTCGTCAGCGCTGGAGTGTTGGGCTGAGGCGTCTGCCTTGGCTGGTGACGAATTTGCGTTCATATATATATATATATATATATATATATATATATATATATATATATATATATATATATATATATATATATATATATATATATTTTTTTTTATCTCCTAATTGATTCTCATGCGCCCGACGCGTTTCGAGGCTGGCCGCCTCTTCTTCATGGGGCTTGTTTAAACAAACAGGCAAGGCTCTCAGCTTGTGTTACATCAGCTTTATTTCACTGGTGCAGAACGCCCTAAGTGGGCGTGGCTATGATCGTTTTTCCCCATCAGGAAAGATGGTTGTTGTAGTCCATAGTGAGAGTTGCAGTGATTCCCTTTAGTAGGTTGCCTGATTTCTTTGAAGCAAACATAGCAAAGTCTGTGTACCCTTGAGTAGGGGGAGAGCTGGCGAGAACCAGGGCAGTTTTACACTTTAGAAGCGTTGCGCCAGGAATCTTACTTCGTGTAAGGAACGGCTTCTCCGCGCTGAATGACAGTGATGAACTGCAGCCGGTGATGGTGCTCTGCTGCACGGCCAGGGGCAGCCGTGAAAAATGTTTTTTGAGAAAATGCGCACCTGCGCTTTTCAACAGGCACTCGCAGCGCTTCTGGCCATCCAGCCTGCATGCCTCTCTTGTCCTGGAGCTCACGCTATCTCCTAATTGATTCTCATGCGCCCGACGCGTTTCGAGGCTGGCCGCCTCTTCTTCATGGGGCTTGTTCAAACAAACAGGCAAGGCTCTCAGCTTGTGTTACATCAGCTTTATTTCACTGGTGCAGAACGCCCTAAGTGGGCGTGGCTATGATCGTTTTTTCCCCATCAGGAAAGATGGTTGTTGTAGTCCATAGTGAGAGTTGCAGTGATTCCCTTTAGTAGGTTGCCTGATTTCTTTGAAGCAAACATAGCAAAGTCTGTGTACCCTTGAGTAGGGGGAGAGCTGGCGAGAACCAGGGCAGTTTTACACTTTAGAAGCGTTGCGCCAGGAATCTTACTTCGTGTAAGGAACGGCTTCTCCGCGCTGAATGACAGTGATGAACTGCAGCCGGTGAAGGTGCTCTGCTGCACGGCCAGGGGCAGCCGTGAAAAATGTTTTTTGAGCAAATGCGCACCTGCGCTTTTCAACAGGCACTCGCAGCGCTTCTGGCCATCCAGCCTGCATGCCTCTCTTGTCCTGGAGCTCACGTTATCTCCTAATTGATTCTCATGCGCCCGACGCGTTTCGAGGCTGGCCGCCTCTTCTTCATGGGGCTTGTTCAAACAAACAGGCAAGGCTCTCAGCTTGTGTTACATCAGCTTTATTTCACTGGTGCAGAACGCCCTAAGTGGGCGTGGCTATGATCGTTTTTTCCCCATCAGGAAAGATGGTTGTTGTAGTCCATAGTGAGAGTTGCAGTGATTCCCTTTAGTAGGTTGCCTGATTTCTTTGAAGCAAACATAGCAAAGTCTGTGTACCCTTGAGTAGGGGGAGAGCTGGCGAGAACCAGGGCAGTTTTACACTTTAGAAGCGTTGCGCCAGGAATCTTACTTCGTGTAAGGAACGGCTTCTCCGCGCTGAAAGACAGTGATGAACTGCAGCCGGTGAAGGTGCTCTGCTGCACGGCCAGGGGCAGCCGTGAAAAATGTTTTTGAGCAAATGTGCACCTGCGCTTTTCAACAGGCACTCGCAGCGCTTCTGGCCATCCAGCCTGCATGCCTCTCTTGTCCTGGAGCTCACGTTATCTCCTAATTGATTCTCATGCGCCCGACGCGTTTCGAGGCTGGCCGCCTCTTCTTCATGGGGCTTGTTCAAACAAACAGGCAAGGCTCTCAGCTTGTGTTACATCAGCTTTATTTCACTGGTGCAGAACGCCCTAAGTGGGCGTGGCTATGATCGTTTTTTCCCCATCAGGAAAGATGGTTGTTGTAGTCCATAGTGAGAGTTGCAGTGATTCCCTTTAGTAGGTTGCCTGATTTCTTTGAAGCAAACATAGCAAAGTCTGTGTACCCTTGAGTAGGGGGAGAGCTGGCGAGAACCAGGGCAGTTTTACACTTTAGAAGCGTTACGCCAGGAATCTTACTTCGTGTAAGGAACGGCTTCTCCGCGCTGAATGACAGTGATGAACTGCAGCCGGTGAAGGTGCTCTGCTGCACGGCCAGGGGCAGCCGTGAAAAATGTTTTTTGAGCAAATGCGCACCTGTGCTTTTCAACAGGCACTCGCAGCGCTTCTGGCCATCCAGCCTGCATGCCTCTCTTGTCCTGGAGCTCACGTTATCTCCTAATTGATTCTCATGCGCCCGACGCGTTTCGAGGCTGGCCGCCTCTTCTTCATGGGGCTTGTTCAAACAAACAGGCAAGGCTCTCAGCTTGTGTTACATCAGCTTTATTTCACTGGTGCAGAACGCCCTAAGTGGGCGTGGCTATGATAGTTTTTTCCCCATCAGGAAAGATGGTTGTTGTAGTCCATAGTGAGAGTTGCAGTGATTCCCTTTAGTAGGTTGCCTGATTTCTTTGAAGCAAACATAGCAAAGTCTGTGTACCCTTGAGTAGGGGGAGAGCTGGCGAGAACCAGGGCAGTTTTACACTTTAGAAGCGTTGCGCCAGGAATCTTACTTCGTGTAAGGAACGGCTTCTCCGCGCTGAAAGACAGTGATGAACTGCAGCCGGTGAAGGTGCTCTGCTGCACGGCCAGGGGCAGCCGTGAAAAATGTTTTTGAGCAAATGCGCACCTGCGCTTTTCAACAGGCACTCGCAGCGCTTCTGGCCATCCAGCCTGCATGCCTCTCTTGTCCTGGAGCTCACGTTATCTCCTAATTGATTCTCATGCGCCCGACGCGTTTCGAGGCTGGCCGCCTCTTCTTCATGGGGCTTGTTCAAACAAACAGGCAAGGCTCTCAGCTTGTGTTACATCAGCTTTATTTCACTGGTGCAGAACGCCCTAAGTGGGCGTGGCTATGATCGTTTTTTCCCCATCAGGAAAGATGGTTGTTGTAGTCCATAGTGAGAGTTGCAGTGATTCCCTTTAGTAGGTTGCCTGATTTCTTTGAAGCAAACATAGCAAAGTCTGTGTACCCTTGAGTAGGGGGAGAGCTGGCGAGAACCAGGGCAGTTTTACACTTTAGAAGCGTTGCGCCAGGAATCTTACTTCGTGTAAGGAACGGCTTCCCCGCGCTGAATGACAGTGATGAACTGCAGCCGGTGAAGGTGCTCTGCTGCACGGCCAGGGGCAGCCGTGAAAAATGTTTTTTGAGCAAATGCGCACCTGCGCTTTTCAACAGGCACTCGCAGCGCTTCTGGCCATCCAGCCTGCATGCCTCTCTTGTCCTGGAGCTCACGTTATCTCCTAATTGATTCTCATGCGCCCGACGCGTTTCGAGGCTGGCCGCCTCTTCTTCATGGGGCTTGTTCAAACAAACAGGCAAGGCTCTCAGCTTGTGTTACATCAGCTTTATTTCACTGGTGCAGAACGCCCTAATATATATATATATTATCTACTGGCGGTCGCCAGTAGGTATATATAGTTAGGATTTTTTCTCTATGGGACTTTTGAAAGTTCTATGTCTAATAACTTTGGCGTTTGTGGACCGAATCGGCTGAAATTTTCAGGAAAATGGCACATTTTGTTTCTGAGCAGCTCCTGAAAATATGGGGGGTTTCGTCAAGGGGGGGCCGAGAAAAAAGGGGGGTCCCAAAACGCGTTTTTCCCATTCATTTTTCCATAGGGCTTTTGGCCTCACTTTTAGCTCGAAGGGCTGAATGGATTTGCACGAAACTTGGCGAAATTGTAGGGACTGTTAGCCCGATGTGCCTTTGCTAGGTCTCAATATATGTGCTCCAGTGGATTTTGAGAAATTAACGTTTTAAAAAAACAGATATATCGGTGACAGCGTCCCGGTTAGCGCCCCGGTTCGCGAACTTTTCGCGTAACGGAACTTTGCGAAGCGAAGCTGATTGGCTCTCCGGTGTCTGTCAACATTCTAAACAGTCCGGAACGGCCGCCATCTTGTCTCTCGGTAGGATCGAGAGACAAGAGGAAGAGAAAAACGAAGGGGGAATTTAATGAAAGGGGGCAAGGTAGACCCTTCTTGACCCCCTAGGAATGATGTTGGGGTTATTAAAGGGTCCCGTGGGGCAAATAAAAAAAATTTGATTTTTCGCGGTAGAAGCGCTTTCCGGTTCGCGAACCGGGTCGCGAAACGGGAATTCGCCATTTTGTATTTCGTTTTAATTAAATTACAAGATGGAGGAAAAACAATGTGAGAAATGGGTATAAGGGGGTACGGGAGACGTATCCTGACCCCCTATGTTTTCTGCAGACCTTGGTGTTCGTGTGTTCATGCCCAGGATGAAGGGGCCTGGAGCCCCGAAACGCGTCGGCGAAAGATTACAAAGAACCGGGAAATAAAGATGCACAGCAGCACATTTATCCTGGAAGGTGGGATATGGCGTGTGACTTCTCAATGCTTAGGGCATTTGGTATAAAAGATTAGCGCACGGCGGCCCGGCCGTGGAGAAGAGCACCGCCGACAGCTGAGGGAAACGCCCTCCACCGGCTGTCGGAGCTGAAGCTTGGAACTGTTCCGAACTTGCACAGTGCCATGTCCCTAGTGCACAATGGGCTTGCACCAACTTTTCCTGGAACTCACTCAGAGCCAAAAATGAATTTAATTTGAACCAAAAGACTCGAGCTCAACTCTGCATGGCTAAACTACACGCCCCACAACACCCAGAGTAACCAGTCAAACACCTGATAAAGGAGGCGGGGCTGAGGTGAAAAAAAAAACAATTTGATGCAGACCTTGGTGTTCGTGTGTTCATGCCCAGGATGAAGGGGCCTGGAGCCCCGAAACGCGTCGGTGAAAGATTACAAAGAACCGGGAAATAAAGATGCATAGCAGCACATTTATCCTGGAAGGTGGGATATGGCGTGTGACTTCTCAATGCTTAGGGCATTTGGTATAAAATATATATATATATATATATATATATCTATATCTATATATATATCTATATATATATATCTATATATATATCTATATATATATATATATATATATATAGATATATATATATATATATATATATATTCGGCCAAATACTCTTCCAGTAAAGAAAAGAAGTCCGGGCCACTTGGAGATGCAAAGCGTGTTTATTACAACGGCTTTCCCTCGTGAAAAAGCAGGTTTCACCTGCAAAACGCGTTGAGAAAGCCGTTGTAATAAACACGCTTTGCATCTCCTAGTGGCCCGGACTTCTTTTCTTTACTGGAAGAGTATTTGGCTGAATATATTGGGATTCGCTACCCCATCCGAGGCCCGCCTCTGGCAGCGGCAGGGATCCGAATCGACTTGTTTGGTTGTGTATATATATATATATATATATATATATATATATATATACATATAATCAAAAGTACACAGTAAACATGCTCTCAGCGGCAGCCAAAGATACGCAAAATAAGATCAGTCCAAGGGTGTTTAATCACCTGCTACATGTTTCGGCTTCTCACAAGCCTTGATCACGCGTGATCAAGGCTTTTGAGAAGCTGAAACATGTAGCAGGTGATTAAACACCCTTGGACTGATCTTGTTTTGCGTATCTTTGGCTGCCGCTGAGAGCGTGTTTACTGTGTACTTTTGACAATAATAGGATTTCCGGCCACCTCCCTTGGGGTCTCAAGCAACCCGCGGAGCACCTTTTTGGAATATATATATATATATATATATTTATATATATATATATTTTTATATATATATATATATATATATATATATATTTTTTATTTTTTTTTATTTAGCTGTATCAAGGGGCTACGGTGGCTATTGTACTCCTGGATCTCAGTGCAGCCCTCAACACAGACGACCACCCTACACTTTTGGATAGGTTGGTTAAGGCCAGAGTCACAGGAAAAGCATTTGACTGGGTAGGTTCCTTTTTGATGGAGCGAACATTCCAGGTTTCCAATAAGGGCTACTCTTCGGAAATTCTGCCAGTCACTTGTGGGATCCCGCAAGGGTCCTCACTTAGTCCCACACTATTCAACATAAATATAAAACATTATAGCTCCCTTTGGGATCTCTACAGTCTCCGGTGTGGATGACACCCAGCAGGTGTTCTCACTCACCCCTGACTGATCTTCCTACTTCCCCCTTGGTCTTTGCCTGGACCAGATAACCAGTTGGATGAATAAATTCTGTCTTAAGCTCAACTAAACTAATCTGAATTAATGATTCTTGGGAACATATCTGCCACCCATTAGTTCCCGAGTTGGACAATTTGCCTTGGCCCTCCCCGGCCACTAAGATAGTTAAGAAAAGTTTAGGGATGTGGCTCGATGATGCTCTGACTATGGAAGCCCAGGCCACCCAAATATCAGTCAGTTGCTTTGAACTGCTTCATATGCTGTGCAAGATTCTACCTTTGCTCCCCCTGACCTTGAAGAGAGTGGTGGTTCAGGCTTTGCTTCTCTCCCGTCTGTACTACAGCAATTCACTTTACCTGGGAATTTCAAGTAGCGCACAATGCTGCTGCAGGTACATTAATGGGGATTCCCAGATCTCAGTCAGCCAGAGAGGGTTGATTGACCTTCAGTGGTTTCTGATCAGCCTAAGAATAGACTTCAAGTCCTTGTTCATTACCTTCAGAGCCATACATTGGCAAGTTCCAAGCCATCTTACATCAGTTGGTCACCCCTTACATCCCTAATAGGTCCCTTCGACCCAGTAACCTGCATCTGGCAACCATCCCCACTGTCAATCAATCCAGAAGTGGAGGAAGGTCTTTTAGTTTCACTGCAGCCAAACTTTGGAATTCCCCTTCCTTGCCCATTAGAACTTCAAAAGAGCTGTGCTTTCGAAAAGCTCTTAAAACTTGGCTTTTCCAAAACCTGACCTTTACAGGGGTGTTCTTGTCTTTTTGTGGTGTATATTCTCCTAACTAATGCTGGAATGCCCTTCGGGTTGCCATGAACTTTAAAAGTCCTCTAGAAGAGTATAAGCAAGATAAAAGCCTTCCATCTGTTCACATTTTGCTGCCCACCTCGCTAGGCCTACAGCAAATACCAGCAAATGATATGCATTGTTTTGCCAGTATCGCCTTCCCACAACTTGTGCCCCAGGCGAACATTAATGTATAGAAATAGGACTGCCCAGAGTGGGCTATGATGAGGGACCAAATCCCACTCTTGGATTTAACTGGGGTCCTTCATAAAAAAAGTTACACTGTTAGGCAAGGTCTTCCACCCACTGGGGCATCTAGAACACGCTATCCAAAGGGACTGATATCACACTGTTTACCGGAAACAAGTTATTCTCATGCAATAGCAAAGTCACTCTAAATTTAAAAAGAAAACATAAAAAATATTGCCATGATCGTGTTTACCGGATCTGGTGATTTTCCTAGTCAATGACGAAAATGCGCTCATGGCAGCAAGCAAGGTCAATCATGTCCACAGGGTGGCAATAAATATGGTCGAGTGATAGTGCCACCCTCCAATGAGAGGTAAAGACCTGGGAAGAGGAAACTGCTGTTCATCAACCTTTGTGGGATAAATAAGAAAGTATTCTGTGCACTTTCATGGAGAACTCTCAACATTTTTTAAATAATTGCTGAGAACCATGGGAAAGGTTATGCAACCTTTTATACAGAATTTTGCAACTTTCATATGCAATTCCACTGCCTCTGAATGAAATCTGCACATTTTCAGAGAACATCTAAAGCACTTTTGGAGACAAGCCTACATACATTTAAATTAATTCTGCACACCAAGGGGTCATTCGGACTTTTGAGAGAAATCTGATGGACTGTTTGAAAAATTTGTGGCACATTTACAGATGGTCTATTTTCTTAATCACTCTGCACAAACAAAAACAGACATCTGTACCTTTCACAAAGGGGCCAGTAGCGCCAGGAGAACAAATTGATTCTAGAAAACTTCTTAAAAGAAAAAAAGCTGTGCCCTTTTCGAATTTCATGTGCGCTGCCCCAAAATATTAACAACACCTTGAAAAACATTTCTGCAAACTTTTTTTTGCTTCAAAAAGAGGAATTGATCTATATTTCTTCAATCCAATCAGGCTTTGGAGGACAGCAGGCCAAAGGGAGGTCTGTCCCCAGGAGTATTGGGGGAAGGATAGGCGCAGTCTAGTTGACTGTGCACTTTGGGTTATATCTAGTTAAAAGATGTAGCCCAAGAGTATGTAGTCGTCCATTTTAGGGCTGCCACCCACCATCTTTTTGTAGGTGTACACAGTGGCAGCCCAGGCTAGTCAATGAAAGTTTTTTCCCTTACCTTCCCAACCCTTGGTTTCTAGTGAGCGGAGACAGGATTATTCTGATTTGCTGGTAGTGGAGTCAGGCTAGTTGCGGAAGGTGCAATCGAGGGAGGAGGTGTTTTGGTAGTCGCTGTTGGACAGGTGCATAGATGATACAGTTGGCCCACAGGTTTGCAGGCCTTTACTTAAAGTTAGGATGTTTAATATAAGCTAATCAGTCAGAAAGGCAGTGGTTTTAGAGAACCCATCCGGGAGTCCTAGAGTTAAAATGTTACATCATAGGAACACCAAGTTGCGCACAGGTTACTTAGGGGCATATTATCAAGCACAGAGTTCAAATGATCGCCGATTTAGCGGCAGAAAACTGCCACTAAGGCGTCGATAATGGGCTTGCTAATATGCTCTTGAGAATTCCAATAGAAGCCCATGTTGACACCAAAAAATGAGCTTCTATTGGAACTCTCAAGGGCTATTATCAAGCCCATTATAGCCGCATTAGAAACTGCTGCTAAAGCGGCGATAATTTTAACTCTGTTTCTTGATAATATGCCCCTTAGTTCACTGCTAGACAGAAGGGGAAGTTTAAAATGTGACAATACGTAGTAGACAATGAGTTTGGAGGTTAAAGTTGTAGGGTTTGTATACAAGAGTGGGGGTTAGGTGAGGGGGTATGGAATGCAGGTTATAGACGTGTAGTGAGGGTTTAGTTCTGAAAGGCTGTGGCTGTTTATGTGATACGCACTGATTTAATAAAGCAGCCTTTGCCACACATATAGTGAGCCAGTGGTCTGATTGAGCCCCATTTCCCCCAAAATCTGCGATGTCCTGCTTAGAATGCAAGAAATAAATTACCTTCTGCAGAAATATCGAATGGTGTCTATTCTTCTACGAAATTGTGTTTTTGTGGTATCCTTTTCCCGAAGTTAATTAATTTCGGTTTAGAATTAAAATGAGCCGTGCAAGTAACGAGAGTGAAATATTTCAATGGTGCTGCTTGGAATCCCGCCTCGCAGTGACGGACGGCGTCGGCCAAGCGCCTAAACTGGGCCGGGCGCCATTCTTCGTTGGGAGCCCCGCACCTGAACCACCAACCTCCTACCCCTTCGAAATACTTTTACCAGCTTTGGCAAGCCGTTCTGCTTTGCGTGCTCATTTTTTCGAGATTATCCGTGCGGCTGAGTCCGTCAGCAGAAACCTTTGCTACCCCCCGGCCCCTAATCCACTCTGCGGGATTAGGATTTGATGGTAAAAGCCGCAACAAGCGGGCCAGCTGAATCACTTGACGTTCTCTTCTGCGAAGTTTGGCCTAAAAAATGAGGCCCTTGCAAAGCCGCGAGTCTTTAGACGCCTGGCCACCCTCTTTTCGAGCTGTAGGAAAGAAAGAAAATGAATTAAAAACTCGACAGGGCGCCCCAAATCCCTTAAAAGACAGATTTACCAGGAACCTCTGGTTGTGCGCATGTGCCAGCCTGCGTGTTCCTTTTCACTTTGTTAACCACCGTTTCTGAAACTCGCCAGGGGTTTGGGTTCTATTCCCGGCCATAGTAATCCGGGAATTAAAAAAACTCTCGTCCTCATTAGCGCCGCCTGACATGAAGGGTTAATCCGCTGGCGCGGGCGCCACTCCATTGGACGTTTTGCAGGACGAACCCACTGGCGATTTGTTAGGAGGATTAGTAAGTGGCCAATCAGGGAAGGCACCCGCCAGCCCTTCTCCACCGTGAAGAATGGCAGAGGCATCAACCGGTGAAAGAAGCGATGGAGAAGCTGTTACCCCCAGAGTGTTTTGGTTCAGTTCCGAAGGGACCGCTGAAGAAAGCGAGAGCCACTTCCCTTGAAAAAAAAAAAAAAAAAGAGTCCAAAAGTAAATTCTACAGAACAATTATTTCCCTACGTAACACGTTACAACCCACAGCTGTTATAGCAGGTTAATTGATTGATTGATTGATTGATTAATGAAGTCAATGCTTGGTACTCTGCTGCCCAAGCTTCCCATGGGTAGCTGGGGATTTACAGCCAGATTCATCAAAGTAAAATCGGCTCGCAAAGGGCCAAATTCTGAGAATCTGGCCCTTTGCGAGCGCTATTTTTGCATTTGGGAATTATCATCCCAAATGCCAAAATCACAATTCTAGAAATCGCTAAATTGCGATTAATTGCATTTAAGGAATCTCAATTTGAGATTCCTTAATTGCAATACATGAACCATTTTAAAATTGCGAATTCACAATCTGGGGCCGCTATTTACCGCGAAGTCTAACTACATGGTAAATAGCAAAAACTTAGAAAAATGCACTTTAGTGCATTTTTCTAAGTTGTATGTTACACACACACATGTCTTTTGGACATGTGTGTGCGCAACACCAGTGTACATTACCATTTCAGGGGTGCTACAGGGTGTCCTTTGGACACCCTGGCACCCTTGAAATTGCTTTCTTCTTTGCGATTCGCTAATTGCAAATCGCAAATAAGGAATGACTCCCCATTCATTCCCATGGGCCTGGATTGAATGGGAAAGCCATTCCTTATTTGTGATTAGCAATTAGCGAATCGCAAATAAGGAAGCAGTAGAAATCGCATAAAATATTGCGATTTCTACATGCATCCCGTTTTGCGAGTCTTTAATAGCGAATCCTTAAAATTCGCAATTAAGGACTCGCAAAACATGACCTTGATGAATCTGGGGGTTATTCCCTAAATCAGGTTTAGCTTGGAAAAAAATGGTGCCAATTGGTATATTTTGCTGCTCCAATTTCTAAAACTAATCAGTTTATGTCTGTTTTCATAACAGCCCGATATCGTTAAAAAATATATGTTCCATCTATTTTCACTTCCACTCCTATTTCCTTTCTTTTTTTTTTTCTACCTTGTCCTCCCCATTAGGTTATTTATCAAATAGATCAATGTAGGCATTTCACGTTATAGAGATCTCACAATCTCAAGGCTCAGACAGCCCGGCTATTCTTCAGGTAAGGAAGATTTTGCAGTTTCAGAAAGCTGAGCGGCTTGCACTTATCTTACTGGCCGCCAAAAACAATTCTACACAGTGATAATAATGCCATAAAGCTATCGACTGGTCAGAAGCGCCTCCTCATGAGTAATAAATTAAACACAAAAGTAGCCAGAAAGTGCAATATAACACCAAAAGAAACAATGTCAAACAAACGCAACCAAGTCAGCATGATTTTTCACTCAAATTTCATAAGGAAAGGACATATTTTGAAAATACACCCATTTTATTGACCCATACCTTTTTATGATTTTTAATATACAAACGCATCTTCACCCAAACATTAGTTTCTTATTTCCTGAAAAATACAGTAATTTGGGTCCAAACAACATCTGATGATTTCAACCTAGGTGTCAGTTTGTCTTTGTCATCCTGTACTCTCATTTACTATTGCCCCATATTTCCATGCACATCCTCCTGTGACCATGTCCCAGCATTATATGTAACCAACATCTTTATATGCCCTGGGTTACCATCACATTTCCAGGATCTGTCTCACATTTTCAAGTAGCACCATGAGATGGCAAGAAAGGCCATCATAACCCAGGATGGCCATTACTGGTCAAGCTACAGCAAACCCATTTTATGTGAAGCAATGCAGTGATGTGCTAGGCAGACTAATCATGTGCTGAGTGATGCCCTCATATGCAGAGCAGTGCTGCCATGCGACAAGTAATGCCATCATATGCCCCAAAATGCCACCATTTGCCTGTTATTCCCTTAATCTGCCTGGTAATGGCTTGAGACTCCAGAGCGTTGCTCTGAGATCAGAAGTGGAACCCAAAGTGTACCCCTCCTTTTGAAAGTGGCTATGTCCTCACTCTGGGCTGAAAGGGACTGACAGTCATGGAAGCATTACATTTTTGTGGAAGGGACAGACCCTTTTTGTTGGGGGTTGGCGAAGAATTCTGCTGCAAAACTACGCGAAGTGACGAGCGCTCGCAAGAACATAAATCACACCCTAGACCTCTGCCGAGATTTCTCACGCAGGTGGTCATGGCAGGTGGCAACTGCTCATGTTGAGAAATATGTTGCTCGTGTTGAGGAAGCTGCAGCTCGAGTAGCATGTTTACTCAAGCGGCAAAAAGCAGCAGCGCCATCCGGCGCTATGTGGAGTGATGTTCGTGCTGATTTTACAGAGCAGGACAAGCTCCTGGCGCTTAAAACCAGTGCGAGCAGTGCAACTCAATAGATTGTGCAGCTGACAGAACTCCGCGGAGCGCAGCAGAGTTATTGTGGCACTTCACGGCGTTCCAAGGAGTAGAACTCCGCGAACTCCGCCCAGGCATACTTTTTACCTGTCATCTACAGAGGGAGAGATGCCTACTGGCCTCTTCTTAAAAAAAATCTGTCTCATACACTTCAACTAAGTCCTTCATGCCACCCGTTTGGGGCATGAGTGAAGAGGGCAAGTTTGCTCTGCATTTGTCAGATTGGGTGAGCTTGGTGTGTATGTGCCGTTGTTTATTGATGAGCGACCGGATTCCATTTTAAAACTCCTGTTTGTGGATAGCTGACAAAATGGAGACTTGGTAAGATCATGCCAAGGTTATTTGCTGGCTGCCATGCAGTATTATTGTCATCTTACAAGAGTTTAGTGACTCAATTTATGGTCTCTCCTGGTGCTTACTTCCTAGACATGTGACATGGCCATGATTACTCTAAAAAGCACTACACTGGTAGAAAAAGACATTTTAACAGCGCCAGGGGCATAGCGTAGTCATTTAGATTTGGGGGGTGTGGAACAGAGACTTCCCAACCATCACTGCCAGTGAAATGGCAAAATGAATGAAAATAGTATTACATTTAAAAGGCTTCTCTGCTCCGCATAAAAGCCATCCAGTCCTTTGTTTATTCTTGGTCTGTTTTGTGTGCGAGGGAAGAGGAGAGGTTGGTGTATACAAGCTCTGCAAAGTTTCATATAGAGGGCTGCTAATCCTAGAGGCACTGCTATCCCTACTGGAGGCCCCTGGACCTAATTATACACACCAGAATCCATTTATGAGGGGGTATCATGCTCCAAGCCCCACCCCGGAGCTATGCCTCTGAACAAAGCACATGGGACTGAGCTTAGTAGATGACGCCATTTGTGATGTCATCAGTGTATATAGAAAATAAAAACTAGTGCACCTTCACTCACTTTCATGTTATTTTAGTTTTATGGCTGCATTAACATTTTCTAAATATATGTGTTTCTGCAGCAGATACATATATGAAACAAGATTGTATTTTTACAATCATCAAAGAGATACAGAAAAACATTTGTTTATTCCTTCATTACTGACATCAATAATTTCAATATACATTTGTTATATTGTCTGACAGGCGACATTTTTATTGTAGGTAGATAATAAAGGCTGCTGCCATTGGATACGCTTACAACACATAACCTCATAGCTATTAACAGTGGGTGTAAGGCTGCACTAAGCAAACATGGTCAGGTATATCGCTACAAAACCCCAGAAAAGCCAGGGATAAAACCTGTGTTAAGTAAAGTTATGGTTCTCTATGAGTAACTTTCAAAGAGTATTAAAACAATCATTACATTTTCCTTACAAATCTTTAGTTAATGGACAGATAAGGTTAAAAACCTAAAAGTCAAAGAAATTCTCCACTTGTGCGATCTATGCATCTGTAACACCCCTACGACTAACTCATGGTCTTATACATGATGGCACAGAAGTCATCAGTAGCAATGCCACATATTATAAAACATCTTTGTTGATGGCATTACTCAAGCTGCAAATGATTTCTGTTTTCAACATCTGTTTTCTAGCCATGAAAAGGTAGACTTGTGTATATCTGCATCTATCAATCAATCAATCATTCAGGGGTTTATAAAGCACCTACTCCCCCTTGAGGGTCTCAAGGGTCTGGAGAGGGGGGATGCTAGTCCCTCTGTGTATGGAGGATCATTCGAAGTGCCAGGTCTTGAGGTCCTTCTTGAATTGGGTCAGCGACGCAGATTGCCTGAGGTGGGGCAGGCAGCTCTAGGTCTTGGCGGCGAGGTAGGAGAATGAGATTCCTCCAGTTCTGGTCTTGTGGATCCTGGGGATGGAGGCTAGGATGTGTTGGGCGGGACCGAGTTGTCTGCTTCATCTATTGAAAACATGTTAAAAGAGCTGTGGTTAAGTACATTAAGTACAAAAAATATAGTTGTTTAAAAAAAGCATAACCAATTATTACTTAGAAAGTTGAAGGTATATTAGGGTTCCTATTTTCACTCTAAAACATTTTGCCTGTTGCTGTAAGCAGTGCAACAGTAGCTCACCCTCAACACACCAGTATGACCTCAGACATGATATCACTGACAAGGTGGGTCAGTGGGGGGTGGCTAAAAATGTAATCTGATGTCCTTGGCAAGGTTACCCCACTGTGCTTGGGCATAGCAAGCTCTAGGCTCGTAAGGTCCTCTAGCCCTCGGTAAAGACAGCGGGGGACAATAAATTACCCTAGCACACACCGCACAAAATTGCAACTTCGGAGAGAGTGTATTTTTTCCATAGCCATATTGCAATTTCAATAAAAATCACTGAGCAAGGTATGAAAAAATGCCACTCTTCCCCCACTGCACCACCTTGTCAAGAATAGCCCTCCATCCTTCTGTAAAATGATTTGACTCCCCCCACCCAGCTTCCTCAGCTTTTTGGTCTCCTTCGCCCCATATTAACCAAGAACAAGATTATTTGGTTACCCCCTCAAATTGATGGAATTGTGTATGGCCTTACAAAAACAGCTGAAAGCAGTCCTTTGTGGTCCTCACAGGCCACAGTGGAGCGTGGAAGCTCACAGCGGTCTCCGTGGCTTCTTCGCAACAGCTATTGGAAATGCGGAGTGGGTCTCGCGCAAAGACCTCGACCTTGGACTGACTACGGATGGAGAGGGTGAGTGCTATTGTGAAGGTCTGGCCATAAGCCCCACTCCTGCCATTGCCCGTGCAGGATGGAGATGAGATGTGAATAAGAGCCTGGATAAGTCTGTGGATGTTTGTCTCTTGATAATATCCCTAAATCATTGCAACTCAGGAAGTACAACAGTTACGGTAGTACCTTAACTTCAAGCCCTGCCATGCAACCTCACACATCTTTTGACACATAGAATACTTAATTCCTTCATGAGTGATAGATCATTTGACTAATCTTTGCCAATGGAGAGACACTTCGAAGAAGGTGAAACAACAGCTTGCAATGGTCTAACTGCAGCCATCCGGTGTATAGACAAAACTAGTTACAGACATGAGGTGAAACATTATTGGCAAATGTGTGCGTGGGGGTGTGGCGGACCGGAATATCAAGCGCGGAGGCCGTATATAGTGGGCAATGTTTGATTTATTTCTGTACGGTTGTTCCAAACAGGGTGATTAGCAAGAGTCAATGATCCAGAAATAAAAGGCACAGCTCCACGGGTGGAAGAGGGGTCCAGGTCCGGTAACGATGTCAGCGGGCTCTCCGGGTCTTCTACTCTTGGGGCGTCCTCGGAGGTACCGGGAGAAAACAAAGAAAAGAAAGGAGCCGTTAGTCCTGCCGGACTTCTCTCGTCAAATCCCTGTTACCAGCACCGGGAAGTGTGAGGGGTAGGAAGGCGAAAGTGAGGAGGGGTCGGAAGGGTTAGGGTAGGGATGGACACAAGCTGGGTATCGAGAAGCAGTAGGGGTGTAGGGTGGTGGGACGTGAGGATTAAAGGGTTTCTGTACAAAGTGGAGGAGTGCTTTACAATATGTACACAGTGCTCCGAGTGACGACGTGAGCCTAAAGGGTAGTTCAATTATACAGAAAGGAGTTATGTACACTACACCTAATGTGCTCTCAGAGGGGTTCCGTATCACTCACCCGCTCCGCCGCAACTCACCAAGTTGAGTTGCGGCCGCTCCCCAGCAACCTCCGGTGGACTCCACCAATCCTCGGACCACTCTTCGTCCTCTTCGCTCGTCCTCTCCTTCACCGCTCCAGTCGGGGTCTCCTGCCACAAGCTCGATCCGACGCCGGACTGTTTCCTGGGTCCGGTATTTCTAGTGTCCTGGTCACGTGAGGGGGAGGTACTTCCGGGGTCATGTGGTAGTGCTTCCGTGTTTCCGTCGTTCCTGATTGGGTCCTGGAACAGAGGACAGAGGGTTGGACATTTGGTGGGTTGGGCTGCTACTACGGACGTTCTGGCCGGGTTCTCTGTCGTACAGGAAGGACTGCAATACCGTGGTGTGTGACGGGTATGTGGGGCCGCCGTATCACATCCCCTTCCCCTAGCTGTCTTTCTAGTACGGGTGTGGGCCATGGGATAACGGGAGAGGAAATCGGCATTGCCCTGTTCAGTCCCTTTACGGTGCAATGTCCGAAATCTGTATGGTTGCAGAGCTAGGAACCACCGGAGGACCCGGTCGTTATGTCCTTTATTACGGGCCATCCACTCCAGAGGGGCGTGGTCAGTATAGATGACAAACTCTCTCCCTTCCAGATAATACCTTAAACTTTCCACCGCCCATTTAATGGCCAATGCTTCCTTCTCTACAACAGCATAATTGGTTTCGCGGGGATACAGTTTACGGCTCAGGTATAAAATGGGGTTCTCGTTCCCATTGTCGTCTTTCTGTGAAAGGACCGCCCCTAAACCCTGGTCTGAGGCGTCTGTCTGCAGGAGAAAAGTCCGTGAATAATCCGGACTGACCAATACCGGTTTAGAGGTTAATGCTGCTTTGAGTCGAGAAAAGGCCAACAGTAGAACAGGGTTGGGATTCTTGAGGAGGGTTTCGGTTTTTGTGGACTTCCTTAGGAGATCAGTGAGGGGAGCTGCAGTCTGGGAAAAATTGGGTATGAACCTGCGGTAATAACCTAATAGGCCTAGGAATGCCCGGAGGTCTTTTCGAGACTGGGGAAATGGAATGGACTGAATGGCCTCAACCTTCTTGGCCTGTGGACGTATCATTCCCTCTCCTAAGAGGTAGCCCAAGTACTTCACCGAGGTAGCCGCTAGCGTGGTTTTTGCAGGATTAATGGTGAACCCAAAAGAGCCAAGGGACCTAACGACTTTGTTGAGGTGATCGAGGTGTTCCGCCCAACTATTGCTATAGATAACAATATCGTCGAGGTAGGCCCCGGCATACCCTGAGTGAGGTCTTAACACTTGGTTCATCGCCCTTTGGAAGGTGGCGGGTGCCCCGTGTAACCCAAAAGGTAATACTGTGAACTGGAATAGGCCGTCTGGGGTAGAAAAGGCAGTTTTCTTTCGGTCTTGTGCTCTAAGGGGAATCTGGCAGTAGCCCTTGCAGAGATCTAACGTGGATATGTATCGGGCCTTCCCTATGCTCTCGACCATCTCATCGACCCGTGGAAGAGGATAAGTGTCGAAGGTAGATATTTTATTTACCTCCCTGAAGTCTATGCAAAACCTCACGGACCCGTCAGGCTTAGGCACTAGAACTATGGGGGAATTCCATTCACTGATGGAAGGCTCAATGATCCCCATACCCAACATTAGTTCGGTTTCTTGTCTGATCACGTTCCTACGGGCTTCAGGGACCCGGTAGGGTCGAAGCCGTACAATCTTACCAGGCTCAGTGTGTATGCTATGTTCTGTGATGGTCGTGTGACCTGGTGAGGAGGAAAACACACTCTGTAGGGGTTGTAGGGCCTCTCGGAGACTCTGTCTCTGTTCTTCGGTCATCTCGGGGTCAAAGCATGACTCAAATAAGAAAGGGGTTGGCATGTCGTTGGTGGATAGGACGGGTCGGGGTCCCTCCCATTTTTTAAGAAGATTGACATGGTACACCTGTGTGGTGCCTCGAACAGGATCGAGCTCTACTTCGTAGGTGACCGGGGTCACTTGGCGAAGAATCGCATAGGGTCCTTGCCACTGTCCTAACAGTTTGTGATCTGATGATGGTCTCATCAGAAGAACTAGATCCCCATTGTTAAAGGAACGTGGTTTGGTACCCTTATCATATTGCCGTTTCTGGCTAGCTTGTGCGTTTTCCATATTCTGACGGACAATGTCACGTAGCTGGGCGAGATGTGTTTTTAGATTTTCAACATATTCTGGCAGGGGTCGGGTTCTGTCAGGTTCGGCCTCCCAGGCTTCTTGAGCCATGTCCAGAAGGGTGCGGGGTGGTCGACCATATAGCAACTCATAGGGAGAATATCCGGTGCTGCTCTGAGTTTTGCACCGAATGGCAAACAAGGCCAACGGCAACATCTCCTCCCACCTCTTTGCCTCTAAGGCCAACATTTTCTTCAGTGTTAACTTCAGGGTGGCATTGTATCGCTCTACCAACCCATCTGTCTGGGGGTGGTAGGCGGACGTGCGGATCTGTTTTATGCCGAGGTTTGAACAGACTTGTTTCATTAGGGATGAGACGAACGGAGTGCCTTGATCCGTAAGGATCTCCCTGGGAAACCCTACTCGGGAGAATATGGAGATGAGGGCTTTAGCTATGGTCTGTGTTGTAGGTTGGCGTAAGGGCACTGCCTCAGGAAAGCGAGTGGCGTAGTCCACCAGAACTAGGGCATAACGACAGCCACTGCGGGAGGGAAGTAAGGGGCCTATGATGTCCATTCCAACCCGGGTGAAGGGGATATCAATGAGGGGTAGAGGGAGTAAGGGCGCCCTGGGGGGACGATATCTACTGTTTCTCTGACAGACTGGGCACTCTCTACAATATTGTCTGACCTCCTGATGTACCCCGGGCCAATAAAATTTCTCGAGGATGGACAAACTGGTTTTTTCGTCGCTGAAGTGACCCCCTAGGAGATGGCTGTGGGCAAGGAAGAGCACCTTCTCTCTAAAGGGTCCGGGAATCAATAGCTGTGGTGGTTGGTTTGGGTTCCCTTTTCTATAGAGTAGTCCGTTCTTTTTAAAGAAATAGGGACATACGTGAAGGGGGTCTTCCTGTTCTAAGGCCTTTCCCCAGGCCTCTTGTAGGACGGGATCTTCCTGTTGCGATGCCCGGAATTCTCTATCTGTTTGCCAGGGATGGACATCGGGAACCACCGGGTAGGCGGTGGTGTGGTTTCGCTTTTCTTGCCTCTTCTGATTACGGGATTTCCGGGCTTTGGTCGGATCTTCAGCCAGCGGTTGTTCCCCGGAAAAGGGTGCTTCTCCCCACCATTGGTTCAGGGAGTCTGTAGTGTCCTGCACCAATTGAGGGAGACCAGCATAGTCACTCCCTAGGATCACTTGCTCAGGAAGGTTTGGTATTAGACCTACAGTGAGTTCAGTCCTGGGATCAGCTGGGTGCCGTACTCGCACCTGGGTGGTAGGGTACCTTTTAGTGTCTCCGTGTACGCATTGGATGGCGACGGTTCCTGTGGGTGGTCTTGGTGGTGTGGGTAGGTCTTGGGGCCGTAGAACGCTCTGGCGACAGCCCGTGTCAGCCAAAGCCCGGAGTGGATGTCCGTTTACATACACGGGACAACGGAACGGAGGAGGTTTTTCCCCGGGTGTTGCACACACATAGTTCTGTACCAGGCCTATCTCCATGGGTTCGTCTTTCTGTGGACATACACGTGCTATATGTCCATAACCGCCGCAGTTGTAACACTGTGGACCCGGATTGGGTGGTCTGTATATGAGTGGTGGTGGCAGCAGGGAAGGCGGCTCCGCTTTCCTTGGAGGAGGGGGTCGCTGGGGTCTGACTGTATTGACATGCGCTCGGTGGGGATGATCATCTCTGCCCCTGGATGTTTCTTGGGCTCGGCTGTATGCACTCGCGATCTCCACCGCGCTGTCGAGGGTGAGTCGTGCATGTTGTCGCACCCATTTCTGGGTGGCCGGATGTAGGGACGCCAGGAATTGCTCGAGATATATCTTTGCTAGGATATCCTCCTTTGTGGAGGTGTCGGGGCGTAACCATCGATTGGCGAGATCTTTAATCCGGAAGGACAGAGCCCTGGGGGTTTCTTGGGGCCCTTCTTTGGCTTGGCGTAATTTCACTCTATAGGTCTCGTCATCTATGCCCAGCCTTTCCAGGATACACTTCTTGATGTCATCATAGGGTGTGTTGCCTTGTATATTGGCTTGCTGATAGGCCGCTTGGAGGTCTCCGGTTAGTAGCGGTCCCAGATATTGCCCCCATCGATCGGCTGGCCAGGAGGCGGCCTGTGCTAGTCTTTCAAAGTTCGTAAAAAAGTAGTCCGGATCATCGCCAGGAACGTACTTTTGTAGGACTACTGAGGGGAGGGAGGTTATGGGTCGTTGTTGTTGTTGTCCAAGGACGTCCGTTAGTTTCCCCATAGCCTGGTCGTGAGCATCCCCTTGGCCCTTGAGGACGTCATGCAGTTGCCCCCGATCTTCCTCAGCAGTTTTCAAAAACTTCTCCATCAGCTTTCCCAACATCTCCTGGGACTCGGCCATTTTCTGTACGACGGCCTCCATGCCTCCGGATCCCACTTCTGACACCAACTGTGTGCGTGGGGGTGTGGCGGACCGGAATATCAAGCGCGGAGGCCGTATATAGTGGGCAATGTTTGATTTATTTCTGTACGGTTGTTCCAAACAGGGTGATTAGCAAGAGTCAATGATCCAGAAATAAAAGGCACAGCTCCACGGGTGGAAGAGGGGTCCAGGTCCGGTAACGATGTCAGCGGGCTCTCCGGGTCTTCTACTCTTGGGGCGTCCTCGGAGGTACCGGGAGAAAACAAAGAAAAGAAAGGAGCCGTTAGTCCTGCCGGACTTCTCTCGTCAAATCCCTGTTACCAGCACCGGGAAGTGTGAGGGGTAGGAAGGCGAAAGTGAGGAGGGGTCGGAAGGGTTAGGGTAGGGATGGACACAAGCTGGGTATCGAGAAGCAGTAGGGGTGTAGGGTGGTGGGACGTGAGGATTAAAGGGTTTCTGTACAAAGTGGAGGAGTGCTTTACAATATGTACACAGTGCTCCGAGTGACGACGTGAGCCTAAAGGGTAGTTCAATTATACAGAAAGGAGTTATGTACACTACACCTAATGTGCTCTCAGAGGGGTTCCGTATCACTCACCCGCTCCGCCGCAACTCACCAAGTTGAGTTGCGGCCGCTCCCCAGCAACCTCCGGTGGACTCCACCAATCCTCGGACCACTCTTCGTCCTCTTCGCTCGTCCTCTCCTTCACCGCTCCAGTCGGGGTCTCCTGCCACAAGCTCGATCCGACGCCGGACTGTTTCCTGGGTCCGGTATTTCTAGTGTCCTGGTCACGTGAGGGGGAGGTACTTCCGGGGTCATGTGGTAGTGCTTCCGTGTTTCCGTCGTTCCTGATTGGGTCCTGGAACAGAGGACAGAGGGTTGGACATTTGGTGGGTTGGGCTGCTACTACGGACGTTCTGGCCGGGTTCTCTGTCGTACAGGAAGGACTGCAATACCGTGGTGTGTGACGGGTATGTGGGGCCGCCGTATCACAGCAAATTACTTAGAAATCTACACATCAGCTAGTTAATATAAGATGTCTGAGCCAATAATAACACAAACAGAGTATACAGATTCTATTGCATCAATCGTCCTGACCTGCACAAGGACCTAATGAACATTAATGACTCTTTGGAACAGGCGGTATGAATGGTCTGAGGCAGTGCCCACAGGCCTTGATGAACCTGATGGTGCCATGGAGTTAGGAGACTAAATGGCTGCACTGGGGATGGGTTGCAAGGGCCCCAGAATGAGTGACCTTTAATGGTCCCAAGCAATAATGACCATTGATGGCCAAATGAAGGAAAGCCTAGTAAGGACCCAGAGTGGCGAGAAGAATGGATTTATATGGCCCCAGTGTTACTGAGCTTCATGCCACTAATCACTAGCTTTGCCTTAGGACTGCTAGTAGCTGAAATAGGGAAATTCTACATGCATTCACAATCCCATGCTGCCCAAGAATAGAATATTTATTTTTAGCTGGCGCCACTTACAGCTGCCCAGGTACTTTGCCATCTTCATGTCTTTCCTAGAGGCAGGATTGTTGTTTTTGATGCTCGTCGCTGCCGAATCCAAGGGTGGGTACTTGAGTCAAAGCACTAAAGCATTTCCTGTTACAGACTCCATGTCACCTGTTTAACCCAGAGACGTAATCCTCGTAAGGCACTGTACTAAAGAACTTGTTCAATCTCCATTTTGTTTTGCAAACACTTAACAATCATATATGGTTACCCCAATCTTCTCACTAAATATAATGAATCTCCACATTTTTATTGAAACCTCACATATCTTCCAACGTCTCTATTGGGGTCCTGGTTAGAGCTGGCTCTCACCTGTCACTCAGAGTCTATCATTGGTGAGCTATTGGGACAGCCCCGAAGAAGCAACTTACCACCTTGAGACACATGCTGGCTCTGGTGCCCCTAGTGATTTTTAATTACTTAACCTGCATTAGTGACTGTAATATGATGAATGGGTTCAATATGATGTACTTTGAGCAACAGTATGTGAAGGTTCCACTTTACAACGAGGAGACTTGATGACGTGGATGGCACAGTTTCCCACCTGATTAGGGCCGCTTTTAGCAATGATGGTGCCCTGTGCAACAATGTTTTTGGGCGCCCCCCCCCACGACCACCTCCACCACAGATTCCCTCACTACCACCAGTTGACAGTGCCTGCTCAAGTCTCCATGACCACTGTCTCTTAGATGCATTTCATTTTATAGCGCCACTCATGTCAGTTTAAGATGTCAGAAAACTTTATATCTTACACGCATCGCACAGAGACAATCAATCATAGGTGTGCAAAGCAGTGTATAGGTAATGTTACATAAGATAGAGGCCTACAAGGGGTAGGAGTCACATGTCATCCACACTGGTAGGCAGTATAGTTTATGAGTCCTTGGGCTAGAAAAGCACAAATTCAGAAATTAAAATGTATCACCATTGTAAGGAGTTTTTTTTAATAATAAGAATTGATTTCTACCCACATGAACCCCTTTTGCAACATTAGGACAACAAAAGTCTGGGCAAAAAATATATAGCTCTAATATTTTCCTTGCAGTTTGCATGCAGTTCTTTGATGGCAGTTAATAGCTCACTGATTTACATTAAGATTTTAACTTATAAACTGCAAGTAAGAACAGGATCTCTGACAAAACCGGTAACCCATTGACCTATTTGTAATATATGCACTTTTTGATGTTAATGGGACACGTTCTTTGCAGCAGGCATGTTAACCATTGTCATTTTTATTGCGGGGACAAAGTACACGGCATAAGGTGCTTTTAAAGCGATGAACATGGCGCCCCCTGCTCAAGTCAGTGCCCGGGGCGGTGGCACCGATCGCACGCCCTAGAGCCGGCCCTGCACCTGATAAAGGCATTGGTGGTAGGGCCTAATGAGATTTACATACATCTGGCATCTAGCCTGAACCCATAACAAATTGTGGGGCATATTACCAAGCAATAGCGATAATTATTGCTATTGCTTGGTTAGAGACAAAAATTTACCGCTGAGCTGCGGCGATTTCTATCGCAGATAAACCTTGGTATTACCAAGGTTTATCGCAAATGCGATAAAAATCGGCCGCAATGCATGAATATCGCTGAAAAGTCCGCGATATTCATGCATTACCAAGCTAATGCTCTTAGCCATGTTATCCACCTCCCATTGGATAACATGGCTAAGAACTTGTCAGGGCAGGTGTTAGCTTTTGAAGATATTCGCGCTTAGCGCGAATATCTCCAAAAGTTGGTAATAGGAGATAGCGATGTGAGCGACTGTTTCCAGTCGCTAACATCTTGGCACACCCACTTTGCATGTCATTAGTGATAAATATCACTGACATACAAAGTGGGGCCCAAGATGGTCGCTATCTCCTACTAGCTGTCGATAACTGGTGTTAGCGACAGCTAGGTAATAGGGAGATAATTTTATCTCCGCTTTCTTGGCTTTTAAAGCCAAAAAAGCGGAGATAAACACCCTTGATAATATGCCTGGTTCTACATGGCCCCTAGAAGGGACTGCCACATTCTGTGACTTTTCGTGTTAATTATCATTTATACCTCATATTACTTGCTATAAATATCACGGTGTGCTATTTTCCAGGTAGTTTTTAACCTCTTCCACCTCCAACAGCAAGCAAGCCTTTGGTGCTTAAGCTCTACCCACGCAGAGTTGGCTGCATTAGGCCATCAAACTGAGGTGCGGTAGAGTTGAAGGGCTTTGCACATCAGGGGAGAGGACAACACTCACCAAGGCTACTGCCCCTGACCTCTGACTGCAGCAAGGCTCTAAGAACAGAGATCGCCTTCTCTCTTGGTCACCCACCCCTGCCTCCTGAACCTCGAACCATTTGTGTTCATCTCCCTAAGCAGCCTCTTCCGTTATCTGTAACAGCTTATACGCTTTTTATAATATAAAATAAAATGTAGGTAAAATCAAATGGCTTATCGCTCAGCAACCAGTAATCCCAGCCCTAACACCCACCCTACAGATTTATTTATTTAATGTCAGCATGTCAGTTTCTTGTTCTGATTGCACTGCGACTGTGGCTCTGCCATGATATGTGCCTCTGTTCTTGCACAAAGTTAAATAAAGAAATGCCGCAGTGATCTACACTTTAAAGGCCCTGGGGATGTGAACCTTTGGGCCTCGCTGTAGCGAGCGTTGTGCTGCCAAACTTACCCAGCAGAGGGCAGTGCAGTACTTCTGCTAACTGTGTACGGCCGTTTTGACCCACGGGGAATCATGATGTCATATTACTTAACAATCCGTTCAATTCTGAACATCTAAAATACAACAATGGCTTGAGCGCTTAGCGTAAAGGCCTGTATTTAATCAGAAGCGCATATTTCCGAACGAAACAGAGACAACTAAGCCTTTCATCTTTTTGATGTTGATAAAAAAAAAGAATATCATTTAGGTTGGTGAAACTCCTAGAATTAAAGTGTCAGTAAAGACATTTGAAACACAAACACTATATAGATTTACTGGAACGTACAGCCAGCAACACTAAGGATATGCTGTATTTTTCTAATTAATATTGAAGCCAATTATTACCCATAAACTATTATGAGCAATTTGCACATTTGGTAAAATTCCCGGCACGTTAAGTTTTATTCCCTTGTGTACTTTTTTGATTGATGTAACGCCCAAATGCGACTCAGCTGCAAACAAGTTCCCCACGTTAGACTATCGGTAGAAAACACAACTGAATGAGCAACAATATTTCAGACATTTTAGACTTTGTCAATCTGCTCCGCTACGGATTGTAACATTTAATGTCCATCATTGACATGTTTTAGAACTACAAGTAAAGTTGCTTTTCAAAGGGATCTTTTATTTCGCGTTTTGTCAATGATTCTCTTGTCCTGTACACATTCTGCGTTTAATACATTGATCGCCTGAGTCTTTCATTCATTTAGGATACTCTTTATAAGTAGACTAGCAGCCCGTCCCGACGTTGTCCGGGTATGAATTGCTGCCGGCCAGTAGTATATTGCTTTGTAGGATTTCGTTTTGATAGCATTTCTTATCTGTGACAGTCCTGTGAAACGCTCCGATTCATAGTGCACTGCTGATGCACTTAAGAGTGAGCATTCAGTAGTGTGTTAACTCGAGTTTCTCTACTTTATTTTTCCTTGCAATATTATATAGCGCGAACTCGACAACATGGCATGAGCACAATTTACATTACAGAAGAACACATTCATTTGTGGTAGGCACGGGGAGACAAAGCGATTTCCCTGGAATCACAGGATGCTGAGCAGATGCCGAGATTCGAACGTAGCTCCCCAGCTCTAAAGTTCGCAATTCTAGAACTTGTGGCGGGAGGTGTGTCTAAAAGTGTGTGTCGGTGCTGGCCATCAATGAGGGAGACCTGTGCATTTTTCAAATCAGTGGTGAAAAAATATGAGTATGTTGCTGGAGATGTGGGCCGCTGTGCCACCAATGTACTTACCGGGGGAGGATAAACACCCATTATTCCGCAACTTTCTTTCCGCATACCATCACTCCGCATACTTTCATTACGAAAGTACCATGACTCCGCTATGCCATTATAACGCATGGCATTACATTTTATATGCTTTTACCACGCATACATTTACAACAATGCATGAATGGTAAAATCATGTTTTTTTTAATGTTTGGATAAGGTAAGTATGGGGATAGGGGTATATGTTTTGGGGTACTGAGGTATATGTTTTGGGGTGTTTGGGTATTTTAAGGGTTCAGATATAGTTTTGGGTTATGGGGTACAGGGGTCGTTTTAGGGTTTAGGGATAGGTATGGGTTTTGTGGTACAAGGGTATTTTTGGGGCTCATAGCTAGGTTTGGGTTTTGGGGTATAGGGGTATTTTTAGGGTTCAGGGCTAGGTTTGGGTTTTGGGGTACGGGGAATTTTAAGGGTTCAGGGCTAGGTTTGGGTTTTGGGGTGCAGGGGTATTTTAGGGTTCAGGGGTAGGTTTGGGTTTTGGGATACAGGGGTATTTTAAGGGTTCAGGGCTAGGTTTGGGTTTTGGGGTACAGGAGTATTTTAGCGTTGAGGGCTAGGTTTGGGTTTTGGGGTACAGGGGTATTTTTAGGGTTCAGGGCTAGGTTTGGGTTTTGCGGTACAGGGGTATTTTTAGGGTTCAGGGTAGGTTTGGGTGTTGAGGTACAGGGGTATTTATAAGGTTCAGGGCTAGGTTTGGGTTTTGGGGTACCGGGGTATTTTTAGGGTTTAGGGATCGGTTTGGGTTTTGGAGTACAGGGTATATTTATAGGGTTAAGATGGGTTAGTGTTTAAGGGTGTTGGAGTATTTTAAGGAGTAAGGGTGGGTTATGATTATGGTGTGCAGGGGTATTTAAAGGGAGCAGGGTGAACACCCGGAGGTGGAATGTACAAAACCTGGGAAGAAAAAACAATGAAATATTGGGCACAACGCTCACTTTTCTTTTCCGTAATACCGCACCCCGCACACGCCCACGCCCCCAGCACACGCCCACAGCACCTGATATGAGACATGGCATGTAGGGGGGAACGTACCACACGCCCCCAGCGTTTGTCACGCCCCTAGAACACGCCCACAGCACAACTCAGACACGCCCACAAGGGACTACTTTGCTGGCACTGTTCTTTTACCTTTTAAATGTATATGGTGGGCGTCTGCATAGCCTATGTCCTTCTGCTGCAACTGCCCTTTCCAACGCTGTATTGGGTGTTGCGATTGGTGCTGTGGTTCCTGAGATTACCCGCCTCAAAGGTTTGGGCTCTCTCTTTATTATATTAGTATAGATACAGGCATTAAAAAAATAAATGTCTAATTGTATGCATGGATTATTTCACGGCCTTCTAGGCGCAAGAATCTGTCTACCTCAAAAGCCACATAAGGTGAAATCACTGGATGAGTTCAATAATTGTCATAGATATAAAGCAGCACTGGATTCATGGCCAGGCCACCCCTGTCAACAGTGTTGTGCAATGTGGAATCCATCATGGTTAAGGTCCGTTTTAAGGCAGCATAGTATTCAGCATACATTGTACCACGCTCTCTCGCATTGACGTAATGTAAAATGATGGAATGTGATGAGGGCTCCCCCTACCATGTCTCCCATATCTCACAGATATTCATTGGCCTTGGGTTGAATGGAGCCCCGTTTGAAGGGTTGGGGGCATTTTGCTGGGTTGGGGCCCCACTGTGCATCAGAGGCTCCAGGGGCCTGTATTATGCCCTTGCTCACCCAAGATAGTGTGATGAAACGAAGAAGCAGCAAGACTGCAAAGCATGTGTCGCTTTATTTGTTTTGATTACGTGCTTAAACAATTTTATGTACATAGTTAGCTATTTAGTCATTTTATTGCTATTTTTACTCTCATCTAATAATCACAAATATTTCATGTGCATGAACAGCAATTATCTTCTGTAGAAATTGATTCTGGATGTAATATGTATGAATCGAATAGCATCTGTTACCACGCATGCTAAAGCAATGTGTGGCTTAATAACTCAGTCCATACCACAGCTGTGTTGTTACCACGAGTTCCATAACAACGCAAGTCAATACAACGACTTGCTTTAGGGAAGCACTGGGCTTTGGAATAGTTTAAATTACTATTTCAACTCCAGTCTGTGTATCAGTAGGGAAGGTGTTGGATTTAAAATCCCACACCATCGAACACCACATTCCCTAAAGCAAGTCATTGTAATGACTTGTGTTGTAATGGAACTTCTGGTAACAGGGCAGTTGTAGTACTGACTGCGTTGTAAAGGCACTGTGTCGTAATGCCTGCGTTGTAATAGATGTTTCCCGTATGAATCTGTTAAGAACAAAGATATATTTAGAGGAATTCGAATAATCTGAAATTCTTTAGGCTACCAGCTCCATTCTGTGGTACAAAGTTCTTGTTATGTTAGAGGGTATCCTATCTTGCTGGGGTGCACCAGCCCGCACTGAGTCATGCCCTTACTAAACCCATTCTGTAAAAATCTATGATTTTTTGTAATACATTCTGATGCTTGTAGTCATATTTATATCAATAATTCATCACTGGAAATACCAGGAGGCAAAGTTAAACTGTGGTCTGGATGAGCTACTCATACGTGGACTCAAGAAACTTAATGCGTCTACGTTACTCCTCCCCACAGGCCTGGCATCACTGTCGAGGGCTCCTATAGGCCAGAAGGTTCACGTACTACTGTCATGTGACACAGTTCCTCATCATAGGCCAAAACCACCAGGACACCCTGCCTGGACGTCCCAGAAATATACCAAACCCGTTAAGGACTGACTGCCAGTGACATTGCTGTCTTACCCTGGAAGTGCTAAAGGTCTGAACCTCTCCCCCCTCCACCAAATGAGTCTCAAACCACACCCCTGAAATACCCACCCCACCCATTTCCTACCACGCCCTCCCCCACATTAGCCAAAGTCCAATGCTGCACATTTCGTTTTGGGCGAGTGATGTGGCACAAGATCTCTGCAGCTGTAACCTGCCAGGACCTCCGATCCCAGCTTTATACCCTGAAAAGCCGCTATGCGCCAAAGCCGGCCTTCTGCTGGATTCACAATGGACCGTCCCCTCATAGAGTGCTCCACAGGGCCCACTGTGCAGCAGAGGTCACACTCCCAGCTTCCAGGACCCCCTGCTAAAGGGAGAAGGCAGCAGAGGTGCCTGGCCTGCTGCACCACTGTAAACTGGTGCACCCGAGACCTGAGGCACCACTGTAAATTGGTGCACTAGAGACCTGAGGCACCACTGTAAATTGGTGCACTAGAAACCTGAGGCACCACTGTAAACTGGTGCACCAGATACCTGAGGCTCCACTGTAAACTGGTGCACCCGAGACCTGAGGCACCACTGTAAATTGGTGCACTAGAAACCTGAGGCACCACTGTAAACTGGTGCACCAGATACCTGAGGCTCCACTGTAAACTGGTGCACCCGAGACCTGAGGCACCACTGTAAATTGGTGCACTAGAAACCTGAGGCACCACTGTAAACTGGTGCACCAGATACCTGAGGCTCCACTGTAAACTGGTGCACCCGAGACCTGAGGCACCACTGTAAATTGGTGCACTAGAAACCTGAGGCACCACTGTAAACTGGTGCACCAGAGACCTGAGGCTCCACTGTAAACTGGTGCACCAGAGACCTAAGGCACCACTGTAAACTGGTGCACCAGAGACCTGAGGCACCACTGTAAACTGGTGCACCAGAGACCTGAGGCACCACTGTAAACTGGTTCACCAGAGACCTGAGGCTCCACTGTAAACTGGTGCCCCAGAGACCTGAGGCACCACTGTAAACTGGTGCACCAGATACCTGAGGCTCCACTGTAAACTGGCGCACCCGAGACCTGAGGCACCACTGAAAATTGGTGCACTAGAAACCTGAGGCACCACTGTAAACTGGTGCACCAGATACCTGAGGCTCCACTGTAAACTGGTGCACCCGAGACCTGAGGCACCACTGTAAATTGGTGCACTAGAAACCTGAGGCACCACTGTAAACTGGTGCACCAGAGACCTGAGGCTCCACTGTAAACTGGTGCACCAGAGACCTGAGGCACCACTGTAAACTGGTGCACCAGAGACCTGAGGCACCACTGTAAACTGGTGCACCAGAGACCTGAGGCTCCACTGTAAACTGGTGCCCCAGAGACCTGAGGCACCACTATAAACTGGTGCACCAGATACCTGAGGCTCCACTGTAAACTGGTGCACCCGAGACCTGAGGCACCACTGTAAATTGGTGCACTAGAAACCTGAGGCACCACTGTAAACTGGTGCACCAGATACCTGAGGCTCCACTGTAAACTGGTGCACCCGAGACCTGAGGCACCACTGTAAATTGGTGCACTAGAAACCTGAGGCACCACTGTAAACTGGTGCACCAGATTCCTGAGGCTCCACTGTAAACTGGTGCACCCGAGACCTGAGGCACCACTGTAAATTGGTGCACTAGAAACCTGAGGCACCACTGTAAACTGGTGCACCAGATACCTGAGGCTCCACTGTAAACTGGTGCACCCGAGACCTGAGGCACCACTGTAAATTGGTGCACTAGAAACCTGAGGCACCACTGTAAACTGGTGCACCAGAGACCTGAGGCTCCACTGTAAACTGGTGCACCAGAGACCTAGGGCACCACTGTAAACTGGTGCACCAGAGACCTGAGGCACCACTGTAAACTGGTGCACCAGAGACCTGAGGCACCACTGTAAACCGGTGCACCAGAAACCTGAGGCACCACTGCAAACTGGTGCACCAGAGACCTGAGGCACCACTTCAAACCGATGCACCAGACACCTGAGGCACCAGAGACTTGAGGCACCACTGTAAACAGGTGCACCAGAGACCTGAGGCACCACTGTAAACCAGTGCACCAGAGACCTGAGGCACCACTGTAACCCGGTGCACCAGAGACCTGAGGCACCACTTCAAACCGGTGCACCAGAGACCTGAGGCACCACTGTGAACCGGTGCACCAGAGACCTGAGGCACCACTGTCAACTGGTGCACCAGAGACCTGAGGCACCACTGTCAACTGGTGCACCAGAGACCTGAGGCACCAATGTAAACCGGTGCACCAGAGACCTGACGCACCCCTGTAAACCGGTGCATCAGAGACCTGAGGCACCAGTGTAAACCGGTGCACCTGTGACCTGAGGCACCACTTGAAACCGGTGCACTAGAGACCTGAGGCACCAGAGACCTGAGGCACCACTGTCAACCGGTACACCAGAGACCTGAGGCACCACTGACAACTGGTGCACCAGAGACCTGAGGCACCACTGTCAACTGGTGCACCAGAGACCTGAGGCACCACTGCAAACCGGTGCACCAGAGACCTGAGGCACCACTGTCAACTGGTGCACCAGAGACCTGAGGCACCACTGTAAACTGGTGCACTAGAGACCTGAGGCACCACTGTAAACCGGTGCACCAGAGACCTGAGGCACCACTCTAAACCGGTGCACCAGAGACCTGAGGCACCAGTGTAAACCGGTGCACCAGAGACCTGAGGCACCACTTCAAACCGATGCACCAGACACCTGAGGCACCAGAGACCTGAGGCACCACTGTCAACCGGTACACCAGAGACCTGAGGCACCACTGACAACTGGTGCACCAGAGACCTGAGGCACCACTGTCAACCGGTGCACCAGAGACCTGAGGCACCACTGACAACTGGTTCACCAGAGACCTGAGGCACCACTGTCAACTGGTGCACCAGAGACCTGAGGCACCACTGTCAACTGGTGCACCAGAGACCTGAGGCACCACTGTAAACTGGTGCACTAGAGACCTGAGGCACCACTGCAAACCGGTGCACCAGAGACCTGAGGCACCACTGTAAACCGGTGCACCAGAGACCTGAGGCACCACTGTCAACTGGTGCACCAGAGACCTGAGGCACCACTGCAAACTGGTGCACCAGAGACCTGAGGCACCAGTGTAAACCGGTGCACCAGAGACCTGAGGCACCACTTCAAACCGATGCACCAGACACCTGAGGCACCAGAGACCTGAGGCACCACTGTCAACCGGTACACCAGAGACCTGAGGCACCACTGACAACTGGTGCACCAGAGACCTGAGGCACCACTGTCAACCGGTGCACCAGAGACCTGAGGCACCACTGACAACTGGTTCACCAGAGACCTGAGGCACCACTGTCAACTGGTGCACCAGAGACCTGAGGCACCACTGTCAACTGGTGCACCAGAGACCTGAGGCACCACTGTAAACTGGTGCACTAGAGACCTGAGGCACCACTGCAAACCGGTGCACCAGAGACCTGAGGCACCACTGTCAACTGGTGCACCAGAGACCTGAGGCACCACTGCAAACTGGTGCACCAGAGACCTGAGGCACCACTGTAAACTGGTGCACCAGAGACCTGAGGCACCACTGTAAACTGGTGCACTAGAGACCTGAGGCACCACTGTAAACTGGTGCACTAGAGACCTGAGGCACCACTTCAAACCGATGCACCAGACACCTGAGGCACCAGAGACCTGAGGCACCACTGCAAACTGGTGCACCAGAGACCTGAGGCACCACTGTAAACTGGTGCACCAGATGTCAGACTCCACGCTGCAGGATCCGGTCGTTGTACATACAACTCAACCTCCCGACCTCACCAACACACTGTTACAAAAAACACAGTGTGTTCGAGGGATAGGGCGAGGGAAAACAAAGGAACAAAACAAGGAGGGGACGGAAAGGGACAGCAGGGAAGGGATGGCTGAAAGACAAGAACACAATTGTACAGGTTACCACTGATCACAAGGGAACACCTACTCTCATTTCAATCTCACTAAGTAGACTAAAAAGGTCACCTTTTCAGAATGCCTTGTCTTCCTCCTCCTTCCCGTGTTGTGAATATGACTAAACCGAACAGTGAGTCCCTATGGAACAATAATAACAATTACACTCTTACTTCACATGAACACATGCACCAATTTCGCTCTGCTGTGGTTATACGTACCCTGCCTAGTAAATGTTCCGTGCCCAAAATATAAACGTGTTACTGAGAGTGAACTCCACCCTTGAATCAAAAACAAAAGTCAAGTGTTTGGCAGTGAAAAAACGTTCCAGGTTAAAAGCACCAATATACTCCAATTGTAGACACGGTAAGACGTAGCTTCCTACTACCGTCTCCCGTTCTAAGCCTGCTCCTTTACCAACAACTCCAAACACGGCAAGGTGTAGAAAACCCACTACCTTCCGCTTTGGCACTTGACGTGTTAGACACTAGTGCCTTTCTTCGTAGCGGTTGTGCTCAGAACAATAGAGCCCCAAGAACACCCCGCTCTCTCTTTACTTCAACAAGAAGGCGTTGTTGCAGGGCGCCGCCGCGCCTGTAATCTTCTCTGAGTTCTTTACACTGGCAGACTAAATTTAAGTACAAAGTTTCTCCACATACGCTACGTGTTAAAGTCACGCTGAGCATATGTTACTCACGGTACTTGCAAATGGTCTCCTTCTTAGATGTCTATCCTTTCCTTATCGCCACGAAAGTACCTTGGCTGCTAACTCCCCTCGGAGGTCCGATGATTGCAATGCGCTTCACAACGCGCTACTCGGAATCCCGAGTTCAAACTTCAAAGCGCGGTTTCGTTTTTCCTCTCGCCGTCTTCACGGAGATAAATGCCAAAATCAGGCTTCTCCCTGCTCGGATTCCAGAACAAACGAGCCGCTGCTATTAACCACGGAAATCACCAAACAAACTCTGCGAGTACAAAATCACGAACAAGGGGGGGATGGTCCTCCCTGCCTTTATAGAACCACACCCCTTCTAAGGATTCAGGGAGATTTAGTTCAAAGGTATGGTAGGCGCTTTTGGAGGATCCTGACACCAGAGACCTGAGGCACCACTGTAAACTGGTGCACTAGAGACCTGAGGCACCACTGTAAACTGGTGCACTAGAGACATGAGGCACCACTGTAAACTGGTGCACTAGAGACCTGAGGCACCACTGTAAACTGGTGCACTAGAGACCTGAGGCACCACTGTAAACTGGTGCACCAGAGACCTGAGGCACCACTGTAAACTGGTGCACTAGAGACCTGAGGCACCACTGTAAACTGGTGCACTAGAGACCTGAGGCAGATGCACCAACTACCCGACAGCAGTACTTAACTCTAAGATGAGCAGTGACCACCCAGACCAGCTCAAACTCACTTAAGGCAAGGTGCCGCGCTTGCCTTCCCAGTCCCATTACAGCACCCTGATAGACACCCAGGCTCAACATCCCCACTCCAAAGGTTCACTCAGAATCACACAAAGATACTGCGTCTGTCCAACCATACTCGGATATGACCACATTAAATGCACCACACCCATTGCACTTAGCAAAGTCAAACATAGGTCACTACGCTCTGTAACCACCACACTGCCCACCACACCACATTGAGCACACCCAGACACGCTGCCACATTCCATCCTTTCACCCCCCCCCCCCCCCCCCCCCCCCACCTCTCGTTCCCCATCTGCAGGGCACGAGTCGGGGTACCACGCGGGTGGACGGCATCCCCCCACTTATTTCCGAGGGTTGTTCAGGGTGGACGCCGTCCACCCTGCTAAATAAAAACCACGTCCACCATTAAAAAACGGGAGCGCGCACAAAGTAAATAAAGCATTCCCGCATTTGTCCGTAATTTTAAACGGGCACAGCTTGCCCCCACCTCCCTTCTTGACTCCGATGCGGTAAAGAAGCTCAGACCCCCAGCAGCACTGTAGAGGCACAGCGGGATGGCTACCCTCACACCTCCAGCCCTTGATGAGCTGTTAAAAGGTGCTCGAAGGTGACAGAGGGAGGGCGGCAGCTTCGGAGCAGCAACATCTATTCACATGCAAACAGCCCTGAATGCGTCTTGTATCTGCGATTTAGAGGGGGGCTCACACATTCCATTTCCACCCAGGGATCCAAACATCCGAGACTCGGCCAGATTACACCCCGGATTACACCCAGGCACCACGTGGTTCTCTTCACATAGCTTAATTACTGTCACTAAATTGTAAGCAAACCTCGGTTCTTCAAACATGCAGGCTATAATGTAAGAAAATAAAGAAATGGCACAATCGCACCCACACTGAATAACAAAGTATGGAGGACAATCAGTTCAATCAGTTCTCTCGGAGTATCTCCTGTAAGTACAGTACATCACAGTGGGGGATGGCATTTTGAACAGAGAGCCTGTCTTCTCGTTGTCTTGTGCAGGAGAGGAGCCCAATATGATACTAGAATACTTCATGCCCACCCCTGTGCTCCCTCTCCTGTGATGGTTCCTGCCCTCCCCTCAGTGATGGCACCTGTCCCCCCATGTTGTGGCTCCAGTCCACCCCCACCTGTGATGGCTCCTGTCCCCCCCCCCCGTGGTGGATCCTGTCTCCGCCCTGGGTGGCTTCTATCCCAGTCCTGGAACGGCCCCTGCAGCGAGGGTGAAGTTCTTGACGGGCCTCTTCTCAAAAGGGCTCAGCTCAAAATTAATATGGAAAGGTGGGCGTGTAAGTAAGTGAAGGGATGTGTGAATGGCTGGATGAATTAGTGAAAGGGTGAATGGATGAATGAAAGATTGAATAAATGGATGAGAGAGGATAGATGGATTGATGAGTGAGGGGAAGGATGGAGAGAAAATGTAAATAGCTGGATGTATGGGTGGAAGGGTAGCTGGATGATTGATGAGGGGAAAGATGGATGAGGGGAAGGATGAGGGACGGAGGGAAAGGATGGATGGATGAGGGGAAGGATAAATGGATGAGGGGAAGGATGGATGGATGGAGGGGATGGATGGATGAAGGGCAGGATAAATGGATGGGATGGAAGGTGAAGGGAAGGATGGATGAAAGGAAGGATGGATGAGGGGAAGGATGAAGGATGTATGGATGAGGGGCAGGATGGATGATGGATGGGTGAGGGGAAGGATGATAGATGAGGAGAAGGATGGATGGATGGAGGGGAAGGATGGATGGATGAAGGGCAGGATAAATGGATGGGATGGATGGATGGGTGAGGGGAAGGATGGATGAAAGGAAGGATGGATGACGGGAAAGGATGGATGATGAGGGGAAGGGTGGATGGATGGATGATGAGGGGATGGATGGATGGATGATGAGGGAATGGATGGATGATGAGGGGGTGGGTGAAAGGATGGATGGATGATGAGGGGAAGGATGGATGGATGATGAGGGGAAGGATGGATGGATGATGAGGGGAAGGATGAATGGATGGATGATGAGGGGAAGGATGGATGGATGATGAGGGGATGGATGGATGGATGATGAGGGGATGGATGGATGATGAGGGGAAGGACAGATGGATGGATGGATAGATGATGAGGGAAAAGGATGGATGGATGATGAGGGGAAGGATGGATGGATGATGAGGGGAAAGGATGGATGGATGATGAGGGAAAAGGATGGACGGATGATGAGGGGAAGGATGGATGGATGATGAGGGGATGGATGGATGGATGATGAAGGGAAGGACAGATGGATGGATGGATGGATGATGCGTGGGTGAAAGGATGGATGGATGGAGAGTGGGTGAAGGGATGGATGGGTGGGTGAAAGGATGGATGGAGAGTGGGTGAAGGGATGGATGGATGGATAAGTGGGTGAAAGGATGGATGGATGGATGATGAGTGATGGGTGAAAGGATGGATGGATGGATGATGAGTGGGTGGGTGAAAGGATGGATGGATGAGTGGGTGGGTGGATGGTGGATGGGTGAAAGGATGGATCAGTGGATTGGACGGTGGGTGGGTGAAAGGATGGATGAGTGGGTGCGTGGATGGTGGGTGGATGATGGGGGGTAGGTGGATGAGTGAAATGATGGATGGATTGATGGATTGATAAGTGCAAGGGTGAATGAATGGACATATGAGTGAAAGGGTGGGTGTAAGGATGGATGAGTGAGTGAAAGGGAGGGTAGATGGAAAAAAGGATGAATAGATGTGTGAAGGAGTGAAATGATAGATGGATGAGTGATGGGGCAATGGATGGATTCATGAGTGGATGAGTAGATGGATGGATGGGTGGGTGGATGGATGGATGGAAGGAAGGCTAAGTGAAAGGGTCGATGGAGAGAGAAAGGGAGGATGGATGGATGACTAAAAGAGTGGATGGGTGGAAGGATTAGTAAGTGAAAGGATGGCTGGATTGGTGAAAGGGTAAATGGCTGAATGGATGAGTGAATGGATGGATGGGATGAAGAGTGGATGGATAAGTGTACAGATGGATAGGGTGAAAGGGTGGATAGATGGATGGATAATGGAGATGAGTGAAAGGATGGATGAGGGGATGGATGAAGGGATGGATGAGTGAAATGATACATGGGAGGATACATGATGGATAGGTTTGCAAATGGTTGAATACTTTTGGAAATGGCTGGGCTTACTTATATACTATTGCGCGACCTCTGATGTGTCTGTAAAACGTACCTATTGTCCTGAAGTTTTGTCCTAAATTTTGACCTCCTGTCCTGAATTTGTGTCCTGAATTTTGACCCTTTGTCCTGAATTTTTACACTCACCGTCCTGAATTTGCACCAATGCCAGTTGGTCACCCTAATTCTTTGTGCGGTAGAACCAAGGCTCTTTAACACAGCAGCATGAGAGTGACGAGAGAGAAACCTGGCAGAGTGCTGCCAAAGAGCTCTCCCACTCAGAATATTTCATTATTCAAGTGATCGTGAACAATTAAGGGTAAACTGAGATGTGAAAAACTAAACACAATGCGATGCGGCTGCACAAGACTTGAGGAGTTAATTAAGTATTAGTACTAGCAGGTGTGCTGTAAGTTAAATTAAAACATTTTACATGCACTGTGCGCCTCGTGCGTGTAGAATCAGAGTACCACTAGACCCGGCCCTGCCAATTAAGTGCCGGCGCTAAGCACTGGCACAAATTAAGCCCTGCATTGAACAATTGACACCAGGCTACAAAATGTAAGTAGTATGATGGTGTACCCTTGTGTGTTCTTCCGTGTGTCGCTGTTTCCACATGGAATGTTTAATGATGACAGCAACGCCCCCTTCTAGTTTGTGTTGTCGGTCTGAATTGTATAATTTTGTGGAATGGGGAGGTGTAGGATGGCGCTGGATTGTTCATTTAAACATGACTCCATGATGACGTCTGACTTGGCATTACGTATGTCAGTATATTTTTAATTTAGGCTCAATCCTGTCAGTGTTTGGATAATTGCACTACTGGATAGGGGGGCACAAAGTTTTGCAAAGGTTCTGCCCGCTTTCTTCAAGAGGTCCCCACAAAATGACATCATGAGCTAGGCCCACCCCAATTTTATAGTAAGTAGTCTCTGTAAAGGGGGAAACAACCATTACAATGCATGAGTCATAATCGGCCCTTTTTTTAGGAACTATCACAAAAATAAACAGTATTAATAAAAAGTAAAGCAATGTTTATATTTTGTTGCACTGAAGTAAATGAAGGCAAATAAGTCAAACTAAAATATACCAAAACTAAATACATTTCCTAAAATAAATAGAAATAAATAAATCTGCTAAAATAAATACAATTGCCAGTTAATATATCTAAAATTTAGGCATTGACCCAAGTAAATGCCCCGGCAGCTCCATTGTCTTCAACCAAGATTCCCAATGTTAGACTAATGTTCTGATTTGTTACCTGTGCTGCAAATTGTAAAGCATTCTGATATCCTTCGGGATCAAGTTCGCGCTATATAAAACTTTATAAATAAAATAAATAAATCTAGCCACAGCTAGAGAGAGGCAGCTGGGACAAAACTATGTAATACAGAGTCGCTAGTTTACAATAGGTTGGGAGATAACATATAACACTCATCGATAGAATAACGTGAATATGGAGCCCTAGTGTGTGTAATAGTCATTGTCGAGTGTGGGAAGCAGCCTCTCTGGGAACCTGTAATGTGTACAAAATCTTGCAGTCAAACTTTCCTGTAGTGTTTTGAAAATGTGTTGATGTCACCTTCGCCAAACTTCATCCACATTTGGGCTGCTAATTCCTCCATACAGGGACTTTAAGTCACAGGCTTAAGTACCAAGCAGCTTCAATTGTTAAATCTTGCATTATATGCAAATGATAGATCTGCCTTACATGTGATGTCACTTCCTGTTGTGATGTCACTTCCTGTCGTGATGTCACTTCCTGTCGTGATGTCACTTCCTGTGACCACGTCTACCTTGGAGAGTCCCCCCACTTCTTTTTTTAGGACTTGTGCCCTGCCCATCTGGCTCTGTCTAATACTGCCGTCTTCTTCCCCAAAACTGTGCCATGTACTGGATTGCACCGCAGTCCGACCTCCCTCGTCTAACCCTGAAACTCAGCAGGAGGTTCTGTGCACAGCGGGGAAAGCTGACTCCTGTTGGTGAGAGCGGGGTTCAGGGAGTGACAGTCACTCACCAGAGAGACTGAGCTTCAGGGCAGAAGGCGCCCACTCAGTGAGTGAGCTGTAAGCTGGGCGACACACCGCGAGGTGTGTAATTTACACCCAATGAATGAAACGGTATTCCAACATGTGAAAGTCGCATTTTTGAAGCCACTATTTCTAATTTTTACCTCACAACACTTCAGAGACGCCCTTTTTTATCTCACTTAAAGCTCATTAAACGTTTATACCGAGGTGGTATTACAGGGTGCAGCATTACCCCCACTCTGAATTCTACTCTTGAGAGTGGGGGTACTGTGGTAATACAGCATGCTTCCCCCTGTTCCAAGTAGCGAAACTTATAATATTGCAGAAAGATTTTCTAGCACAAATTCCCGGTTCAGATTTGTGCAGGGAGCGGGGAGGTAGAGGAGGACGTGTGGTATTTTCGCTCATTGTGAAATCTCGATTTGGGCGCCAACTATCATTTGCACCTGAATGAAGGCGAAGGCGGGACTCAGAATGAGACCGTAGAGTTGGCCTAAGCAGCACAGGCAGTGAGAATGACTGACGGTGCCCCAGCCCTGTCTGTCTTCCAGTGGCAGCGGCCTCCCCTGTAAACGGATTTCCTGTAGGTCCCTCCGCCTGCGCCTATAAAGGTGGAGAGAAAGGGCTGTATTTGCATTAAGCGGCAGTGGATGAAATATGGCTCCCAGCGGAAGGCCTAATGCCGAGTAACCACATTTCGGAATCACTTTCTCCGAGGGGGGCCCGCATTCAATTTGCCGGGGAACTCAGGAAGAGGGATGCTTTTCTTCCAAAGTGGTAAGAACCGCCACGGGTGGGGAGTGAGTGGGTGGAGGAGAGACGAGATGGGAAGAAATGAATGCGTCCTCGCCGCTGCCTGTCGCCAACCTTGGTGGAAAGTCCTCCCCAGCCCCCCATACAAAAACACGAACAGAGATAATTCGATTCTGTGCTAATTAAGCAATAAGACCAGATATTGAGACCTATCTTCTGTTAGTCTAATAATAACTCGCAGTCATTGTATATATAGTGCACGAGCCGAATTTAGGCGCACAAATACCACGAGCGTCGTTAATGGCGCTTAGAGACCGTGATAGTGGGCGTTTTTGCTATTACACACCAGCCCCAACAAATTATGCTAAATCGCCTTTAAAAGCAGTAAAGAAAATATTGCTGCAGCTTACCTCGATTTGGGGGGAACCAATACAGTGCAGGGAGCGCAGCCAACCAGGGCTGTGAATGCACATAGGCATGATCTGTTCATAGTGCTCTCTCACACTACAGACACCAAGCCACAATAATGAATGTGTTTTCAGGGCTAACGACTAGCTCCGCTCCACACACCTGGATTAGTGGGTCAGGGGCCTGCCCTTGAACAACGTCCATTTTAACACGCCTGAAAGGCCGCCTGTTGGCCCAGCCCACTCTAGCTCCAATCCAGAGCCTGCATTCATGTGTCTACAAGACCTGCTGCTAGATCCTCCATTACCAGGTTTTTAGGTTCTATTTTGATGCACCCCCATGCCCCATTCCTCCCACCTGCCACTCCCAGAAGCTGCTTTAATGAATATATTACTTACTAGTGATTTACATTTCCAGAAACCATTGTCCTACCCATCGAAGAGTTGTCCTGACTCCTGAACAGATAAAAACTTTCCCCCTTCTGTATCCATCCTCTTGATATTTACATTGCTTACTAAGCAGCCTTGAAACACACCTCACCCTCCCTGTCCCTCCAGGAAGTTTCCTTCTTTGTGTTCTTGGTACATTTTTATGTGTTAGAAAACAATGCCTAATGTAAACGTGTTTTAGTTAGCATGACTAGGCCGCAGTCCGCTTGCATTGACAGCTATATATATTAGCAGAATAAGAACGCACGTTTATTGTATGAGAGTGGCCCTTTCACTCTCTCTATGTGCTTTTGTGTGTTTCCACTTCAGGAAAGGCATCTAAAATGAAGTTCCCCATGTGGTGTCTGCATGAGCATAACATATTTTATAATGTGTGTTCCGTCCAGGGAGGCATGCTCAGGATGTTACTTTCTTTTGTAACTTTCCAAGGTAGATTGCCAATGTTTTGTGAATGTCAGTTTGCTGAATACACCATTGTGATTGCTGACTTACATCAAATAACTTGTTTCCTTAATTGGTTACACAGAACCTAGCCAATCAAATGCATTAGGAAGAAGGTGTCTCTGGAAGTATCATGCTTACCCGAATATTGATTGGTTAAGGTGTTTGAAACATTGTTAGTCCAACCCTGAGATGGAACTTCATACCATGAAACGTGCGTGGCTTCTGTACCGTGAAACATTATAAAAGCTGCATTATTCTGAAGAGCTGGTGCTCTTTCTGGACCTTTCTAAAGAAAACGCTCTATGTCAGTCTGTCTGATTTATACTTACGTTTTTGCACTTGCTTAAACGTAGAATTTATGTCAGCCTGTTAATTGATTTGTATTTAGTCTTTCTTTGAGTTTTCTTCAAAGGCAGACCTTATGTTAATCCTCTTTCAGAATTACATGTTGACTATATTGTTTATGCTAATTTCCAAGTCACTAATTACTTTTTGCTGTCTGTAACAATCACATTTTTTAATAAAACCATGATGTTTTAACCTGCAATCTTGTCTCACGCAGGTTTGTTTATTATCCTTCCAATAAGTCTTCCAAAGACCCCCAAAGTCTTATGAAGACGCAGACAGTATGTATCTTGCACATCGACCCTCTTAATTAGTTTATTGGGGCATTAACATCCCTATTATCATGAAGGCCGGGCAGACCATAACTGAGTACACACTGTACACATCTGTTTAAAGGGGATACCAGAATGTCAGAGGAACCATTAAAGGAGAAAGATACTGCAAGCCTGTTTGAGAATAAGTCAAAATTACATTTTATTCACTGAAAAATAAATCTTAATCAAATATCAATGAATTCCTGCTCCCTTCGGGGAGTAAGTCACCTCTCAAAAACAGCAGGTGGACCTGAATCCACCCATGCCTCCCTGCCACTTCAGTGTCACAATGTCCCTTTCTCCCTCATGCTCCTCGGGGTCCTGCAGTAGTCCACTCTCATTTCCCTCTGTATCTATGATTAGATGGAAATCTGCATCAAGCAGCTTCCTCCCCGCTCATGAATTGTTAAGGTAATGTTCCTCAGCCGCTGAGAGCAGGAGGCAGGATTCCATCATGGGATAATGGATGGCCGCATTTGTATCTGGCTGGGTGATTCTGCAGTAGTTCAGCGGGATCTGTAGGCCATTTTGACAGTGGTCCAATATGAACCAGGTTCAACAGCCTTTCATGAAATCTCCTTTTGTTATTTTACACCTGCACAATTATCTGCATGTTCATAGTTATGATATATTGCTGTAAAAAATACCACTGTGTCTAGTGCACTTTAATTAGTTAATACAAGCTGGACCCTTATTTGAATAAAAATCATTTATAACATCAAATTGAAAGGTATTTGCAACCTTATTATTGGAGGAAAAATCCATTTACACTAAGCACTAACTTAGGTCTACAAAAGACACATTTCTGAACTAATCCTCCAGTGCCCTATTCATATGGGAAGCCAGCTACTCCAAGTTGACACCTTGTGCTGAGGTTCTTGGACATTTTCCTTGTGTCGAAATAAACAAAGTATATTCAGAGTTAGGTAGCCTGGGCCATTTCATACACAGATGTGGAATTTGGGGTCTTACTATCTAATGACCTCAGTGTTTCTAGATAGTGTGATATGACAGTCAAACAGGCATAGGAATTCTGAGGTGAGGAAAATCAGAAATTAGGTTAAACTATAAAAAAAGATACCGATGGGGCCATATTAGAAGGCTAATGTCTGGTTCTGGAGTACTTATTTAAGGCATTGTGCCCAGGAAAAGGCTTTGTCAGGTTTTCTATATTCATTCTGAAGGCATCATCCAAAGTGCTCTGTCCAGTTTTGGAAGGCTAATCTGGAGTACTATGTCCAGTATTCAAGGTCTCAAATGGTGTAATTGGTCCAGTTCTGACGGTCTTATATAGAGCATCTTTTCGAATTCTACTTGACTCATCTAGAGATTGCGCTCAGCTCCCCAGACTTCATGTGGAAATGGTATTCAATTCTAGAGGCCTGGAATCTTGGGTCCAGTTCTACGGTTTTATCTAGAGTATTCTATTAAGACAATATTTCATCTCTGCCTGGCGGACTCACCACCCGAGAATACGGTGCCTTACTGTAAACGACCTGAATCATCTCTCGAGGCTCCTGCCAATGTTCAGAACTTCCTTCGCTGACCTCTAGATAGGTTAAAGCTTTATAAATATCCCTACATATAACTATTCTAGGTTAGCCATGTGGATATGGGACCAGTTCTAGATGGCTCATCTTGATATTGTGTATTTCTGGAGGCCACACCTGATGAATTGCGCACAGTTATGGAAGCCTCAGCTGTACTGTTCTGTTAATTTCTAGGTGACTCATTGGGATAGTGTGACCAATCCTATTGCCACATCTGGACTGTTGTGTCCAGGTTTGAAGGCCACAACGTGACTTGTCGATAACTTGGCCCACTGTTATATTAATGTGGTGTTAATGCAGTTTCTGATGAACCCTGGAGCATCAGGTATTAGTCGAAGAGCTAGGCTTCTGGCTAGTCACAGTAGCATGGGTAGTCTGGGGTAGCATACAGCATCCAGGAAACAGAAAGAACGCCTACCTTATAAGTACAGTGTATTGGGACATGGTGACAAGAATTGCATTTGCAAACCAGAGTTATCGAGTTGGCCTTTGAGAGGCTTGCAGAAATGGCTCCCCTTCAGCATTCTCAGCTCGGTGTTGTACGTGGCAGCTTTTCAAGAGGTATGTTTCTGAACTGGTAGCCAGTGAAAGTGTCCATGTTTTGGAGAAAAATGTTTCCACATCAAGGCCTGGTCGAAAGGGTTGAATCAGCATTGTGCTGCTGCTGCAATCTCTTCAACATGCAGGCTGGGACCTAGGTACCGTCCATTTGAGACATCCAGCCAGTCTAGCAGCAGTGGGATCACTGCTGGAATTCAGGCGGATTGCTTCAGAAACATCATCTCAAAACTTCTTCAGGTAGTGCAGGAGTTAATGTCCACTCACAGGAGGACACTGACCCAGGGAGGATCTGCTACATTCCTTTATTGGATGCAGCACTCACTATAGACATTGAGACACTGTTTACGAGAGGGAAGGTAGTGGGGAGGTGGTAAAGCTGTACCTGTAAAAAAACAATACTTTGCTGCAAGACTTCACGATTACAAGGTTATTCACACGGAATGGGGAATAACTGTGCTGCAAGACTCGACAATTACAAGGTTATTCACACGGAATGGGGAATAACCATGTAGACTTGTAATTTACCACCTGCATGAATGATGCAGGAATTCCTTTCGGCTCAACACATGGGGTCAACATCTCCTCAAGTTTAAAGGCCGCACTCATAGATGAGCCTCAAACTGCTCGCTTCTCCCATCCTTCCTTTTTACTTCCTGTCCAGCCCCCATCGCTCAGGAAGTATTATCATCTGGTTTGCCTGTAGGCTATCTTTCAAATCTTTAAAGTCCTCTGAGACTTTTCCAGCTTCATGACAAGGACAACCTTCGTTAGAGACGCTTAACTACCAGGAAATCCGCTCGTTTCCAGAGGGTCTCTCGCTTTTCTTTTGGTGACAATAGGATGACATCTTGTGAGGCAGGTTCAGGTTGGCCATGGATAACAATAGCATCTGGGAAGTGCCTGGGAGCTGTTAGTGGGTGGGGTGTTGTGGTACAATTGAAATATAGGATGGGAAAGCCCCCGCCCCGGGAACCGTAGCTGGGAGTGACATTTTCAATAGCTCCAGGAGCTCGCCTAGTAAGCAGCCCCACACAACTCGATGCCACCGGGCCGGCCCTGACCCTTTGTCATATGAGGCCCGTGGACATTCCGGGCGCGTCTCGGTCTAACGTGTCTGTGCTCTTCGCCACATTAGGGCTTTACTGCCTTTTGGGCTTACATGTTTGTTCAAACAGCTTTCAGAGCACAGTCCCTGGCACAGCTGTGCCATCTGCTCCTACCATCCATCTTAAAATCTGTCTGAATATTGTTGACAAAGACTTTTGTGTTCCAGACAGTTCCTTGGCTGGGGTGGCTCCCAGCAAGGCCCGTGCACGGCCGTGCCCTGGCACGGCCTGCGCCTCACGGGCTGTGGCTTTCTGAGTGGCACACGTGGCTGGGTGCCCCACCTTAAAGGCATGCGTGTCAAACGGCAGCTGCCGCCATTCACAGGATTTAGGGACACGGCTGCCTTTTCTTTCCTCGGACAATCTCATTCTTCGACCCCCCACCTCACACTGAGATGTTGTGTCCCTCTGGCGGCAGTGTTGGTCTGACGTCTCTTCGGATGCCTCTAGTTGGTAGGGTCTCCACTTTTGCAAAGCTTATGGAGTCTTGTGGGGCTGTCTGACTCCGCAGCCCTCTCCAGGATGCTCGCAGCTCCTCTTTCATGCAGTGCTCTAATGCCGACACGTCTCTTGATTCATCCGGGTGTGCACCCTCTTCTCCAGTTGGAATGTTCCCCTGTCTCGAGGCAATGTGGGGCTGTTGATTGTGGTCCCGTCCCTGCGGGTGCTTCTAGCGCCCTCTCACTGCAGCCTGTATCTGCCTCGAGTCTGGTTGGGGTTTTCGATCCCGAGGAGCTCTTTGAAGGGTTCTAGTTCATAGATTTTCTTCCTGTTAACAATTTCCCTTGTCTCACGAGACAGTCCGATTAGGGCCAGGTCTCTTTAATGCTTCCAGTTCGTGCACTCTGTTCTTATTGCAGAGCTGGCATGTCTCGAGTCCCTCAGTCATATAGGTCAGGCCTCTTTGGACGCTTTGATTCGCAGCCTCTCCACTTACTGCACTGGTTTCTGTCTCGGCTCTCGTGAGGGTGTCTGATTCTTGCAGGTCTCATAAACTGCTTCCAGTTTATACATATTCCTCTTGTCACAATATTCCCATGTCTCAAATCATTGTCAGATTCCGGCAGATCTCTTCTCGCTCCTAGACTTGTCTCTTCTGGTTTGCTCATGTGGAGCGTCTCTTGTGGGTGTGTGATTACTGCAGGTCTCTTCAGATGCCTCTGGCTCATGGTCTCTCTATTGCAGGTCTCTTCAGATGTCTTTAGTTCATGGTCTCTCTGCTGCAGGTCTCGTTGGATGTCTCTAGCTCATGGTCTCTCTGCTGCAGGTCTCTTCAGATGTCTCTAGCTCATGGCCTCTCTACTGCAGGTCTCTTCAGATGTCTCTAGCTCATGGCCTCTCTATTGCAGGTCTCTCCAGATGTCTCTAGCTCATGGTCTCTCTCCTGCAGGTCTCTTCGGATGCCTCTGGCTCCTGGTCTTTCTGCTGCAGGTCTCTTTGCAGGTCTCATCAGATGCCTCCAGCTCATGGGTTTTCTGCTGCAGGTCTCTTCGGATGTCTCTAGCTCATGGTCTCTTTACTGCAGGTCTCTTCAGATGCCGCTAGCTCATGGTCTCTACTGCAGGTCTCTTCAGATGTGTCTAGCTCATGGTCTCTCTACTGCAGGTCTCTTCGGATGTCTCAAGCTCCTTATCCCTCTACTGCAGGTCTCTTCGCAGGTCTCTTCAGATGCCTCCAGCTCCTGGTCTCAGGTCTCTACAGGTGTGTCTAGTTCATGGCCTCTCTACTGTAGGTCTCTTTAGATGTATCTAGTTCATGGTCTCTCTTCTGCAGTTCTCTTCAGATGTCTCTAGCTCATGGTCTCTCTCCTGCAGGTCTCTTCAAATGTCTCTAGCTCATGGTCTCTCTCCTGCAGGTCTCTTCGGATGCCTCTGGCTCCTGGTCTCTCTGGTGCAGGTCTCTTCGCAGGTCTCATCAGATGCCTCCAGCTCATGGTCTCTCTGCTGCAGGTCTCTTCGGATGTCTCTAGCTCATGGTCTCTCTGCTGCAGGTCTCTTCGGATGTCTCTAGCTCATGGTCTCTCTACTGCAGGTCTCTTCAGATGCCGCTAGCTCATGGTCTCTCTACTGCAGGTCTTTTCGGATGTCTCTAGCTCATGGTGTCCCTGCTGCAGGTCTCTTCAGATGTCTCTAGCTCATGGTCTCTCTGCTGCAGGTCTCTTCGGATGTCTCTAGCTCATGGTCTCTCTACTGCAGGTCTCTTCAGATGTCTTTTGCTCATGGTCTCTCTACTGCAGGTCTCTTCGGATGTCTCTAGCTCATGGTCTCTCTTCAGCATGCCTCTTCGGATGCCTCGAGCCCAAGGTCTCTCTGCAGCATGCATTTTTAGTTGCCTCCAGCTCCTGGTCTCCCTGCTGTAGGTCTCTTTGGATGCCTCTAGCTCCTTGTCTCTCTACTGCAGGTCTCTCACAGGCCTCTTCAGATGCCTCTAGCCCATGGTCTCTCTGCTGCAGGCCTCTTCAGATGCCTCTGAGGTTCAGTGATTTCCGAACCCGACTTCATTTTGTTTACGTTGTCCAAAGATGCCATTTTGTGTTGCCCTCACGTAGGCCGTGGAGGTAACCGAACAAACAAAGTTGCATGGGCTTCGTTGTTCATGTACATATTAACTAGGCCTTTTCTGACTTACGAGTGGACTGCAAAGAAGCTGACTTCGTCACCTGAAACTGACCCTTTGTGAAGCTAATTTCCCTAGCTAATCGTTGTCTGTAATTGGCAATCACTGTTCAGGACATCGTTAACTTTTTAGTTCGCTTGCACATATCTTATCCTACTCAATATCTAAACTACTTCTTTCTTTATGTCTTCTCGTTACATGGGTAGTGCTTTCAATTATGGGTTTGTCCGGCTCGTGGAGATTGAATTTGGAACATCCTAATAATTAACTTGTGGGGTTGGTACAATGTAAAGTGAGCCTTTTTGGAATGTGAAAATGTATAGAAATGTGTTTCTATTGGTCAGAATTTGCTGCAGTGGGTGTCCATTTGTAAAGTGAATATTGTGTATAAATACTGAAGTCTTGCTCTACAATATTGAACAGTTTCTTGAGTTGTACACCATGTTGTATTGCTGCGATTACTGTTACTAGCTGCAGCTAATAAATTTGAACCTCTGACGCCACCTAGAAGTATTCCGTGTCTCTGTTTGCCAAGACAGGAGAACCCGAAGACTTTGGGCGTGTCCCTGGCACTGCTGGGTTCTAAAAACCAGGTTCTTCAGTTGGCGCCCAGCGGTGGGGCGACTTCAGCGGTACCGGTCCAAGCCCGAGGATCGTGAGGAGCCACGTGAGAAAATTCTGGAGGAAGGTCAACCACTTCATCGACCCCTGTATGTCGTCATGGCCCGAAGGTTTTTGCTGCGAGGCTTCCCGCTTTCCGACGGCTACGAAGGACTGCTGCCCTGACTGTCGCCCTGTCTTGGACCCTTGATTGATCCTTTGTAGAGCGAGACGATAGCCGGTCTTCTGGTGGCGTGAGGGATACCTTGGTTAAGTATAAGTGGGTCGCTCCCACGATCTTTGTTTTGGTCCTTGGTTTTGATTCAGATATTGCAATAGCTGAAGCCGAGGGGCTCGTATATTTACGAGTGTATCGACAGTTGATAACCCCTTGAAGTTTGAAGCTAGATTAGTGAGTTATAAGATGCCTGGTCTTAGCAAATTTTGGAAATGGTTTGGTTGTGGTTGCAACAGGGATTCCCGATTGGAGGATTCGTGTCCGATACCTCCGGTTGGAACTCCAACTTACGAGCTCTATTCAAAACACGGAGTGGGTCCCATTACGTACAATGAAGTATGGGTCCACTATACTAGGAAAGATGGTGTTCTACGATGGCCCCAATATGATAGATCCGAAACAGAGATTTTAGATAATTTGGAAGTTGTGCTATTTAAGAAGAAAGCCCAACCGGCAGTGTTTGACTCTTTCCACCTTTGGCGTAAGGAAGCCAAACAGCGAGAAATTAAGCAAGCAAAGAGAGATAGGAAAGATAAGAATATGTCAGTGCTACAAGCTGCTAGGCAGTTTAAGGAAGATGGAGAAGAGCGTGCGAGTGAAGTCTTAGATAGACAGCGTTGCATGGCTATCGATAAATGTTATCTGGCCTTGCCGCCTTCCCTTTCAAAACTGAATGAAGATCCTGAAAAAGATCCTTTGATCTCTCATTTACTGAGATTACCACCTCCTTATGTGCAGGGTGCTACTGCGCCTCCATTACCCCTGGTTGTTGCACCTCCTGCTGTTCACCCTCCGACTGTTGTTCAGTCACCCGTTGTTGCACAGATGGTTCTCCCTTCTACGGCGCAACCCCCTCCAGGGTCGCCGACTTTGCTACCAGCTTAGTCTCAAACTCCTTTGCCTTCTACTTCTGTTTCTTCGACTCTTGCTCCTCTTGTTCCTACGTCTCTTTTGCCTCAAAATACTCTTTCTCCTGTTCTTATGGCTACTTCTCCTTCTGCTCGAAAACGAATGACTGAGACTGTTGTTAATCTCTTGTCTCCACTCTTTGGGTCATTGAATATGACCCCTGTTTTAGAGCGTAGACAGAGTCGTAGTCAGTTTCCTAGTCCCGAAGAGCGGACAGTGTTGGATATTTTAGCTCGAAGATGGGTTTTAAATGCTTCGAGGTATAATTTGCAATCGATTATGGATGTTTTCTTTCAGTGGAAACCACCGAAGCAAAGGTATGTGTTTGATATGATGTGTACTTTTCTTCGTCAGGAATGGGAAAATAATGAGTTGGGTCCGATTCCGCAGGTAGTGCTTGATGTTCAGTCAGATTTTGCTCAAGGGACGATAGTGGAGTCCGATGTTACAGATGCTGTAGAGACAATACTTGTCTTCAGGTCTAGGCTACTGCCTCAGACATTGTACGAACCTGATTCCTTGGTTAGGAGAAAAGTGAAGCAGTATCCCATGAGAGAAGTTCCCCCTGTATGGAGAGAGGCAGTTCAGGCTAATGTAAATTTGGGTATTCAAGCTGAGCAGCTCATTTTCAGCGAGTATGGGTACATGTCCCTTGGAAAAGGTCAGAGGTCTTGGCTCTTAAGCAGACTTTACCTGACCCATGTAAAAATCCTGCTGGTTATTACAAAGAGTTGTCTCAGACAGTTGAAGCGTGTATTATGAATTTAGCCGATATAGATATGTTGATGGGTAATGTAGTCCCTCAACCTTTGTGGGCGAAGATTCGTCATGAGAATCATGCGCAAGAATTAGGAGATACGTGGGCTAATATTGTCGATGCAGATGGTCGGCAGGTAGGAGGTGCCAAACCTGATCCTTTAGTTGCAGAATTACCTGGTAGAATTATTAATTTGATGAAAACTATGATGCCTGATTTACGAGTGAATTGGGATAAGTTAGCAGCATGCAAACAAAAGAAAGATGAAAGTGTCTGATTTCTTCACTAGGTTTGAAGAAACGTTTATCGATCATAGTGGTCAGGATATGAGCACCGAAGGTGGTCAGAGGTTGTTTGTGGACAAATTTGTCTTTAATTTGCTTCCCGAACTTTCTAATAAGTTGAAAGATTCTGAGAGTTCATGGGCTGTTTCTTCGTCGGCCCAGATCCTGGCTACTGCTCAATATTACGAGAATAGGGATAAAGATGAAAAGGATAAAGTAGAGAGGAAGACTAAAGAATTAAAGACGAAAGTTCTTTTGCAGCAAGCTTATCCGCCTCGTACGAATCAGCCTCAGTATCAGCAACCCCCACAGTTTCAGAGATTGTTACAGAAGCCCGAGTATTTTGCTCTGCGATTTTTGGAAGGCCCTAATCAGTGTGCTTATTGCAGAGAAGAAGGTCACTTTAAGCATAGTTGTCCGGTTCTGTAACAGCGTGCAAATGGTGTATCTGATCAGAGAGGTTGTGGTGGTTTCCAACAAGCTCCTAGGGGTAGGGGACGTGGTGTGTTTCCTCGGAATGAGCGTTCCTTTCCCCCTCAGAATACTGCAAATTGTTTTGACAGACAGAATGTTCCGACTGTTCAGTCTGCTCAGTACTATGCTGATGATTACTGTGTTGAGAGTGAGAGTGTTGGTTATAATGATTGCTAGGATAGCCATGGGCAAAGAGAGGGAGTAGTGTCAGTTCCAGTAGACCAGAGTGGACCCTATGTTAAAGTGGTTACATTAGGTGTGGCAGAACGTTTTCTTTTGGATACTGGTGCAACAAAGAGTTCTATTATGCACTCTAAACTTCCTGGCGCACCTTTGTCTGGCTTGACCAATGTTTCAGTAGGATTTTCTGGCGCCCCAGTTCGTAATCCGGTTTCTAGTCCTTTGCTTCTTTCTATCCGTCCTTGTGAATTGGAATCTCCTCTTATGTTAACGACTGGTTGTGGTGAGACTCTGTTGGGTTTGGACTTGCTGAAAAGATTGTATGCGACATTGCATTGCTCTCCTGAAGGAGTACATCTTACGGTGGGTAAGAAAGTGATTTCTCCAATGTATTTGTCTAAAGATTGTCTTCCACTGGAATTAGGTTCTCTTCCTGATACACTCTGGGCTACAGGTCCCAATGATGTTGGTCTCTTGCAGATTCCACCCTATGTTGTTACTCTCAAGTCGAATGCTAGGCTACCTCATATTCCGCAGTATAAGATCTCGAGTGATGGGGAGAGAGCTCTTTTAGCGATCATCTATGATTTGGTTGAGAAGGGTGTGGTTGAAGAAATGAGAGGTAACGTGTGTAACAGTCCTGTTTTGCCTGTCCTTAAGCGCACTGACGCTTCCCAGCCACCTGTGTATCGGTTTGTGATCGATCTTCGAGAGGTGAACAAGATTGTGGTACCACAGTTTCCTGTTGTCCCGGACATTACTGCTTTGTTGACTCTGATTCCTGCTTCAGCTGCTTGGTTTTCAGTTATTGAACTGAGGAATGCTTTCTTCAGTATTCCGATTGCTGAGGAGAGTAGAGATATTTTTGGCTTCTCTAAGTCCCTCAATCTATAGTCAGGCATTGAAAAATCAGCTTGATAATTTTGTGTTACCTTCTGGTGCAACTCTTATCCAGTATGTTGACGATCTACTGATTGCTGCTGATGATGAAAAGATTTGTAAAGAAGCTACTCTTTCTTTGTTACGGCATTTGTCTGATCTTCACCATAAAGTGTCGCCTTCTAAGCTACAGTATTGCCGCCAAGAAGTGACCTACTTAGGTCATCTCTTGTCGAAGGAGGGACGGCGATTAACCCCAGAACGAATTCAAGCGATTGCGCAAATGAGTGTGTCATCCACGCAGAGAGAAGTGCGTGCATTTTTAGGTATCACTTCATATTGTAGGCAATGGATCCCCAATTTTTCTTTGCTAGCAAAACCTTTGTTGGCATTGACTCTTAACCCTTTCGATGCTCATGACGAGCTGAGCTCGTCATGATGCACAGTTGAGCTGTGCTGATGACGAGCTGAGCTCGTCATGAATAAAGTAATAAAGCAATTTCCAGCACAGGGGGGGAAAACGCCTAGCAGCCAAGGTGTTAAAGATACTCCGCATCCTCTCCCTTGGTCTGACGAATGTCAGAAAAGTTTTTCTAAATTACGTGACGCATTGTGTTCTGCTCCGGTGTTGGGTACTCCGGACTACAGTAAACCTTTTACATTGTATGTCCATGAGAGAGAAGGTTGTGCGTTGTCAGTTCTGACACAGCAATTTGGCGATAAGCAGCGTCCATGTGCATATTCTTCATCTACGTTTGATCCGGTAGCTAGAGCGTTGCCGAGTTGTTTGAGAGCTACAGCGGCCGCTGCTGTTTCTATCCGACAGTCTGCTGGTTTGGTATTGGATAATACATTGATTGTGATGGTCCCACATGCAGTGGATACCTTATTGAATAGGACCAAGACACAGCACCTTACTAGCGCTCGTTTGTCAAGTTAGGAGTTGACGCTTTTGGCTAGCCATGTACACATCAAAAGATGCAATGTGTTGAATCCAGCTACGTTGTTGCCTATTTCTGTAGAGACAAATGTTCAGGAACAGCATGATTGTTTCCTTCGGACAGAGGAAGAAACGAAAGCTAGAGTTGACCTGAGGGATACTCCCCTTACGGATGTTGATGGTACCCTATGGGTAGATGGTTCGTGTGTTAAGCTTCCGAATGGTGAAACGACTGCAGTGTATGCTATTACAACTTTACATACGGTTGTTGAGACAGCACGCATACCACAGAATTCTGCGCAAGCAGCAGAGTTGATTGCATTGACTAGGGCGTGCGTGTTGTCAGAAGGAAAACGAGTGAATGTTTACACTGATAGCCAGTATGCGTTTGGTGTTGCCCATAGTTTTGGACGTCTGTGGAGAGAGAGAGGATTCTTGACCTCGCATGGTATGAAAATACAGCATGGGTAATTGTTGAATGAACTTCTTGAGTCACTTACATTGCCAAAGCAGATTGCAATTGTGAAGTGTAGTGCGCATAAAAAGGTTGTGGACGATGTGGGTCAAGGAAATGCGTTCGCAGATGAAGTTGCGAAAGAGACAGCAAGGAATATGACGAGCCGAATGTATGTTGCAGGCCCCGCCAGATGGGTTGTGGAAAGTGGAATGTGTGAAGACACAATAGAAAGTGTGAAGTTGATTCAGGCTGAAGCTACTGAGAAGGAAGTGAGTAGGTGGAGAGGAAGTACGGGTATGTTAGATTCAACAGGTTGTTTGGTTGAGTTGTCGGAGCACCAGCGATGGTTGTTGCCTGATGCGTATGTGCTCCCAGTGGTTACAATGGCTCATAGAATGGCGCACATAAGCTCGAAAGGAATATGCAAGTTGTTGGCTCCAGTATGGCAGAATGCTGGAATTCCTAAGTGTGCTGAGAATGTGGTGAAGCATTTTATGATTTGTCTGATGTACAATCCTGGAAAGGGAACTCCAACTCCAGCTGGTCATTTTGCTCCTCCGACGTATCCGTTTGAGGTGATACAGTTGGATTACATTCGCATGGAGAGATTCAACAATTTGAAGTATGTCCTTGTGGTTGTTTGTTCCTTTTCCAGATGGATAGAGGCCTACCCCCTAAAGGTTAATACTGCCTTGTCTACAGCCAAGGTTTTGCTCAAAGAGTACTTCCCTAGGTATGGTTTGCCGAGAATTGTATGGAGTGACAATGGGAGTGAATTTGTGGACCAGATCATGAAGAAAGTGTGTGCGCGAGTGGGTATCAATCAAAGGTTCCATGCTGCGAATCACCCCCAGTCAGCTGGTCTTGTCGAGTGCTACAATGGCACTTTGAAGCTAAAACTGGCTAAGATACAAGCGAGCACTGGTCTTACATGGCCAGATGCCTTGCCATTGGCTCTTTTGTCAACAAGGATGACAGTACATTCTCGTGTGGGACTTAGTCCCTATGAAATTGTGTTTGGTCGTCCGGCCAATGTTTGGGGTGTCCCCCGGCCCAAGAAGTACAGTGACATTGAGTACCCTATGTTGGTGGATTATTTACATGACTTGACTGCTAAATTACGTGTTCTCCACCAACAGGTCTATGACAGTTTGCCGGCAGTGTCTGCAGATGCAGGTCACAAGATCCAACCCGGCCACTATGTTCTGCTAAAGAATTTCCAGCAATCGAAAAACTTGAAGCCGAGGTGGACTGGACCGCATTTAGTCTTGTTAGTAACTCGGACTGCTGTTAGAGTAGCAGGTAAAAAGAATTGGGTGCATGCCACTCACTGTAAGCTAGTCCCGCTGCCTTTACCGTATGATAAGTGGGTGAGGGGAGGTATTGGTGATTTTGAATGCGAACAAACTCCTAGATTTGTGCCTTTTAGTGATGCACATTTGGAATGGACTCAATCAGAACGTGCAGATGATGACATCTTACAAGCTGCTGTGCCTCCTGAATTGAGACTTGATACGACGGATCCAGAAACCCTGTTTCAAGACCAGACTGTGCCTGGCAAAGAACGTTACAATTTGAGACCAAGAAAGGATAAACAAAAGGCCTAATAAAGCATATTTATTTTCTGTGAGTTACATCTTTTCAGACCGAGATACTTTTTTTTCCTTTTTCCTTTTTTCGAGTCACCATCCAGACTCAGCTGCAGGGTCACGGTAGGAAGTTCTAAAGGGGTGAGCCGCGAATTGACGAAAGGTCTGTGGTTCATGGTCGTTAGTACGATCTTGACGCACACTTAAGTGAAGAAGGTAATAGCCGTGAGCAGCACGTTAGAGGATGGAGTCTTTTGGGTCTGATAAGGGTGTTGAGGAAAATGGTTTCAAAATGAAAATGTATATATTGGTCTTTAGCAAAGGTTTTTTAATATTGTGTTTCTTAATGCTTCTGAGTATTATGTTGGGTTGTGTGGGTTGGATTTTCTATGCCATACAACATACGCCTACGTTTACGTCCCAACCTACTCTTTCTTCCTTTACTGATTCTCCACCTGAGTTCCATACTTTGCCTGAACATGAACAGACATGAAGATCGGAATTTGTTAACAATTCATTTATACAGTTATTGCATCAGCATCAGTTAGTTGTAAATATCACGAACTGTTGGGTATGTGGACTTATGCCACAAACGACAGATAAGGGAATGCCTTATTTGGTTTTGCCCTTTTTGCCTAATGGGTCAGTTTGGGCGCTCCAATCGATGTTTATCTATGCGAATGAAGCATCACCTGTACGTTCCGTCAAAGATAATGCGAGTAATAATGCCTTGATATGGGGAATAGTAGATATTATCAGAGATATTGATGCATACAATGCTATCCCTAAGGATGAGGTACGAGCATATGTTGGTTGGAACAAGACAGAGTATAGTATTAGTCTGACAGAGAAGGAGAGACAAAAGAGGTCTCCCCCTATTTGGATTGTACCCCACCGAGGTCATTTCTGTCTGCAAGGTAATGGTCAGAGTCCGAGAGCTCAGTTTGGTAAGAGTGTGTGTGTTCACACCTATGTCTATACGTCTCAGAATTCTCCACCGTTCATGCAAGCTAAAGGCACGTATTTTGTTTGTCTCTACAGAGCATACACGTGGTTGCTATCGGATTTTTCAGGCACATGTTATGTGGCATTTTTGCTTCCTCCTACATACACTGCTGTTTTCGATTACCATAAGACATGATATGCTAGAGGTGTCATCGATGCAGAAGATACTGTCGCACAAGAAGCTGGAGATTTCTTTAAGGGTTTCGTGCCCTTTTGGGGTCCCATGGCCAATAGTAGGAATATTCGTCAGCTTATGAGAGTGGTCGAGGCCACTATTAATGAGACTGCTGGTGCCCTAAGCAATGTTACAGCGGAGCTTCAGGCGGATCATCTTATGACGTTACAAAATCGTATGGTTTTAGACATCATACTTGTAGATAGAGGTGAGGTATGTAAATTGATCAGATCTAGTTGCTGTGTTTTCATACCAGATAATGCCCCGACAGTGTACCAAGCCATCTTTAGGTTACGTAAGTCCGCTGAGTCTATACATGTAGACAAAGGGGACTGGCCATTGACAGGATGGATTTGGGAATTGTTGTCCAAGAGGGGATGGAAGATTCTGATGTTCCATGGTATGGCGTTAGCTATCCTTTTCTCGTGTTGCTTATGCATCCAGTGTGGCCCCGCCATTTGTAGCCTTCGTGCTACGATCTGTGTGAGACCTGTTTCGAGAGAAGTTAAGGAGAATAGGATGATGTTACAGCAACACCTTGATGATCTGATGAGAATAGACATAGACTTGGATTCAGATTAACGTGAGTTTAGGTCATTGCCTACGTAATGGCAAAAGGAGGGTTTGAGGTTCCGTGATTTCCAAACCCGACTCCATTTTGTTAACGTTGTCCAAAGATGCCATTTTGTGTTGCCCTCACGTAGGCCGTGGAGGTAACCGAACGAAAAAGTTGCTGGGCTTCGTTGTTCATGTACATATTAACTAGGCCTTTTCTGACTTACGAGTGGACTGCAAAGAAGCTGACCTCGTCACCTGAAACTGACCCTTTTTGAAGCTAATTTCCCTAGCTGATCGTTGGCTGTAATTGGCAATCACTGTTCAGGACATCGTTAACATTTTAGTTCGCTTGCACATATCTTATCCTACTCAATATCTAAACTACATCTTTCTTTATGTCTTCTCGTTACATGGGTAGTGCTTTCAATTATGGGTTTGTCCGGCTCGTGGAGATTGAATTTGGAACATCCTAATAATTAACTTGTGGGGTTGGTACAATGTAAAGAGAGCCTTTTTGGAATGTGATAATGTATAGAAATGTGTTTCTAGTGGTCAGAATTTGTGCAGTGGGTGTCCATTTGTAATGTGAATATTGTGTATAAATCCTGAAGTCTTGCTCTACAAAATTGAACAGTTTCTTGAGTTGTACACCGTGTTGTATTGCTGGGATTACTGTTACTAGCTGCAGCTAATAAATTTGATCTCTGACGCCACCTAGAAGTATTCCGTGTCTCTGTTTGCCAAGACAGGAGAACCCGAAGACTTTGGGCGTGTCCCTGGCGCCGCTGGGTTCTAAAAACCCGGTTCTTCACCTCTAGCTCATGGTCTCTCCTCTTCTTGCCATGTTTAACTCTCCTGAGTTTGTACACGTCTTCTCAGACGCTTCTAGTTCGTAGAGTCTATTGTGATGCTCCCTCTTGAGCATCTCTTGTGGGTGCATGATTACAGCAGATTTCTTCTGATGACTCTGGTTCTTAGGCCATTCTCTTCTTGCTGTACTTCTCCTGTATTGGGTCTTGTGTTGGTGTGCAATTACAGGAGGTCTCTGCAGATGCTTCTAGTTCATAGAATTTCCTATTCATGTGGTGTTTAAGTCCTGCGAGCTTCACGTGCATCCTGGGATTAGCCGAAGTTGCTTCTGGTTCATAGATTCTCCTCTTGTAATGCTCCCCTGTTGAACATCTTTTGTGTGTGTGTGATTACATTTACTTCAGACGTCTCTGGTTCGTCTTGTCGTCTTGCTATGTTCTCCTGCCATGGTTCTCCTGTGGGTGTGCAATTACGGAGAGTCCCTTCGGATGCTTCTGGTTTATAGACTGGCATCTTGTGAGTTTCGTTGCAGAAGCAATTATAGCAGGTCTTTCCAGATGCTTCTAGTTTGTAGAGCTGTGGGAGATATTGTGTATTTATGTTTTTGGGCACTATTAATAACATGCAAAATGGGATTTTACACTTAAATACACATGTTTACAATGATATAATACTGTTGTCTTGTAAACAAGCAAGTTTCCTATGAGTTAACTAGGCCTCAATTCAGACCCAGTAGCCATCTTTATTAGAATGGTTGTCAGTCTTGTCTTCCCCCTGCACATTTCACTATTCCTTATTTCTGCAGCGCACAGTCAAGCAGAATAATATTTGTTTAGTTCGATTGTCATTGTTTATGCTGTTCTTGATGCATCTCCCCCTTCTCAGTCTTTATCTGTAACTCATTTCAAGGTCCCTCCACTAGCTCACTGTAACCCTTTCATTCATAATAGTTTGCTATTGTTCATGTATGCAGTTTGTTCCACCATGTCCAGATGGCATTAGCATAGAGTGGGAAGAATAATTATTCATGTAGTGGGATAGTACTTAGGTGGTAAGGCAATATGATGCTCAATTAAATTTTGCTCTGATTTGCTATGAATGCAACAGCTTTAGTCACACCACAGTGATTCCACAGTTATGTTGATTAAATATATGAAAATAATGTATACAAACTCACTATTTTGGGGGTGAGCCAGAAGACCTTCCTGAAGACTGAGATGTTGCTAGGGATGCTGTCCGTTTCTCTCTTTATTTTGCTGCCCGCCTGTGACTTAGAATAATTTCCACACTTCTCTGTAATGCCCTGAATGCTGAGACTGAGACCCTTCCTGGCATTGACTCTCTACCACCTCTGAATTTTGTATTGAAAATCTTTAACTATTCTGCAGTTTTAGAAATAAGTTATTGGGAGGGCCCTATTTTTTAATTAGTGTATATTCTGATTTTAATGATGTTGAGAGGTGCCTTAACTCGAGCACACATTGCCTCATGAAATTGAGGTTTTTTTGTGTGTTTTTTTTTCTTTTTGGTCCTCATCTCACCTTACAAGCCTCTGCGGATCTTATGAAGCCGCCTTCGTTACTGGTCGCCCCTACGGCTTACCGCACTCGCTTGGGTCATCCGACCAGTCCCATTGTTTTGTATGGGACCCTGGTGTAATCATAAGACCAATGATGTTACAATAATCTTAAGTCCTTGCCCCAGCTCACCAAGGGGTGCCAAATATTCGAGATTTTATCTTCCGCTCCATCGTACTCTAGTCGCGCCATAGCAAATGCAGCTTTAAGCCATTCCTCCCTTTGCGGGGGTAGGGCATCCTTCCACCTCTTACACACTTCCCTTCTTGCCAGCAGTATCAAGTTCAGTAATAGGCCCCTATCTTTCTGCGAGAGGTTCTGGCTGAGTTGACCATCATCTCCAAAAAATACCAGTTGTATATTGATCTCAATGTTGGTATTAAATATGCCCAGTAAGTTGTCCCCTACCTCAGCCCAGTATCTTGTGAGTGCTGGGCACTCATAGAAAATATGTAAGTCATTTGCTAAGGGTTCTGCGCATCTAGGGCATTTAGGGACGGGAAAAGGAGCAAACTTTGCAATTTTTGCCGGGGTGTAATAGAGTCTATTAATAACAAAAAAATGATTTTTCTTTAGGCAGGCAGGTTTAACTGATCTGTACAGGGTCTTCAATGAGGGTTCATACAAAAGGACTGCTGCTGGTCCGAGTGGGGATCCTGTCCACACTGCTGCAGAAGCGGGAGTCTTATGGTCTTCGGCATCCAGCAGACTGTTATACCAAATAGATATTTCCTTATTCAGTGGGCTTGTCTCTTGCAGCAAGTCTTCAATCTCCCAGTTTCCGCTTATCTCCCGTTTTTCCGCCACATACCATGATGTTAACTGTATGTATTTAAATCTTGAGAACCCGGTGCCAATCTTAGCCCTCAGGTAATCCCAGGGGAGTATCCCCCCACTGTCCAACAGTTCAGACCAGATTTTGACGCCGGCCCTCTTTATCGGCAGTGCCAAGCCATCCTGCAAGCAACCCGGGGTCCCTGGGCCTTCCCATATAGGGGCATAATCAGAATAGTATCCAATGCCCCATCTATGCCTGAGCCTACACCAAGTCTCCAAAGCTGTCCTTAGAACCTTCAGACGTACCCTCTTGAAGAACCTAGGGGATCCAAATTTATACAGAAATGCTTCTCCATTGCCTCCCCCTTCTACCCGCACCATTTCACCTAATAGCCTCCCCCAAGCTGATTCCCCTGGCTTAACTAACAGCATCCGTATGCTTTTAAACTGGAACGCATCTGCATATAGTCTTACGTCTGGAAGCGCCAGCCCTCTTTTTTTAATCTACGTCTAAGTTTTTTCCACGCTAGTCGAACCCCTTTATTGCCCCAAATGAAACTGTTGATCTTACTCTGTACTTTACTCAGGCTTTTACTTGAAAATGTCAAAGGAATTGAAGAAAAGAGGTATGACAGTTTAGGAAGGATGACCATCTTTACTAAGTTGGTTTTTCCATATATAGTCAGAGGTAGATTTTTCCATCTACTGAATAAGCTGTCAATTTTCTTTACCACCCTCTTTAGATTTAACTCAGGGATCTTTTCAATTTCCTTCACTACATAGATCCCCAAGTATCTCATCTCTTCACTTTCTGTCCCTGTCCACTCCAAATTCCAGCACATCACCTCCGTCTTGGTTTTATTTACAAGAAACCCAGAAATTGCTCCAAACTCGCGCATACGCTCTTCCACCCTTATAATAGCTGTATCCGGGTCGCTTGTATACAGAACCAGATCGTCAGCGTACAGAGCTATTTTTGAGCTATAATGTTCTGATCTGAATGGATAGATTAACTCATCCAATCTAATCGTCTGTGCCAATGGCTCCATATATAAATTAAACAAAAGGGGTGAAATCGGACACCCTTGCCTCGTTCCTCTCTGAATTTTAAAACTCGCGGTAAGGGACCCGTTCAAAAGTATTCGGGCAGAAGCACTCTGATAACAATTCTGCAGGGTCTGAATAAAAATAGGACCAAAACCCATAGCCCTCAGGACCTCCCATAGGTATGCCCAGCAGACTCTATCGAACGCCTTGGCCGCATCGACTGCGATAACGGCCAAGGGTTCTGTCTTCTTGATAGCCAAGTCGATGTTGCCTATAAGAAGCTGTGCTTGTTCCTGTATATGTCTACCTGCGACAAACCCTTTCTGATCTGGATGTATTAACCCAGGTATCAGTTTGGCCAATCTCCCTGCTAAAATGCCCATAAAGATCTTATAGTCGGCGTTCAGCAGGGAGATTGGGCGGTAAGAGTCTGCCTTTTTTGGGTCCTTACCCGGTTTCAATATCAGAACTATTATTGCTTCTTTCCAAGTATTAGGGACCTTTCCATCCAAACCATAAATTGAGTTAAAGGTGTTTTCCAAGGGTTTGAGGAGCTCCTCTTTAAGATGTTTATATATTTCACTCGGGAGTGCGTCTGATCCTGCAGCCTTTTTATTCTTAGATTTATTTATCTGAGCAATGATCTCCTCTGATGTAAAGGGAGCATCTAAGTTGTTTTTACTTTCTTCTGTGAGAACTGGAAGTTGTTTGTTTCTGATAAATGACTGAATCACACATGATCGGGGAGTCAGATCTTCCCTATACAGATCTGAGAACATGGAGAGAAGACATGTCTGTATGTCATCTATCTTATTTGAGATTTCCCCGCCGGCGTTTATTTTAAGTTCTTTTATATCATTTCTGGCCCGGTCGGCTCTAGCTTTTCTAGCAGTCTTGTCTTCCCCCTGCACATTTCACTATTCCTTATTTCTGCAGCGCACAGTCAAGCAGAATAATATTTGTTTAGTTCGATTGTCATTGTTTATGCTGTTCTTGATGCATCTCCCCCTTCTCAGTCTTTATCTGTAACTCATTTCAAGGTCCCTCCACTAGCTCACTGTAACCCTTTCATTCATAATAGTTTGCTATTGTTCATGTATGCAGTTTGTTCCACCATGTCCAGATGGCATTAGCATAGAGTGGGAAGAATAATTATTCATGTAGTGGGATAGTACTTAGGTGGTAAGGCAATATGATGCTCAATTAAATTTTGCTCTGATTTGCTATGAATGCAACAGCTTTAGTCACACCACAGTGATTCCACAGTTATGTTGATTAAAAATATGAAAATAATGTATACAAACTCACTATTTTGGGGGTGAGCCAGAAGACCTTCCTGAAGACTGAGATGTTGCTAGGGATGCTGTCCGTTTCTCTCTTTATTTTGCTGCCCGCCTGTGACTTAGAATAATTTCCACACTTCTCTGTAATGCCCTGAATGCTGAGACTGAGACCCTTCCTGGCATTGACTCTCTACCACCTCTGAATTTTGTATTGAAAATCTTTAACTATTCTGCAGTTTTAGAAATAAGTTATTGGGAGGGCCCTATTTTTTAATTAGTTTATATTCTGATTTTAATGATGTTGAGAGGTGCCTTAACTCGAGCACACATTGCCTCATGAAATTGAGGTTTAACACCATCTCCAATTCATTGAATTGTGGGCTTTCTGGTTGAGGTACATTTTAGGGTGTAATGAATGAGGATCCCGCATGCCCCTTGTGGGCGCGCAGTTACGTCACGCCTTTTCAGATGCCTCTGGATCGTAGGTTCTTCTCTTTTTGCCGTGTTCGCCCATCGCGGATCTCGTATGAGTGCATATTTACAGCAGGTATCTTCAGACGCATGTAGTTCATAGTCCCTCCCCTTCATGTGGTGTTCAACTCTTGCAGGTTTCGTATACATCCGCAAACAGAGCAGGTCTTTTCAGATGCCTACTGGGCAGCCTGGACACGCATATTTCAGAATGTTATTGTATTGCATAGACCGGACAGCTTAGTTCATGGGCTCGCCACACGTCTCGTATTTCAGAGGGGACCATCATAGTCCAGGGCATGATTCCGTTTGTGACGGTGGGTTATGGGTATTCTTGTTTTTGGTTCTTTTCCCAGTTAGGTGCCTAAGCCATATTGAACCGAGCTACGAATATGGGCGTGAAAAGCTGAGACTGGAGGGAGATTTTATTGTTGGTAATTAACTTATGGGTCTTCTAGATTGGAAGACAGACCCTTAGCACTGAAAATGGAGATAATTGTCTATGGCATTGTCATACTGGCTACTTATGTTGGGTACCTATGTTATAATTCTGTCTGATGTACTGTACTTTTATTGGCTGATATTGTGCGGAAAATTGTTATAGATGTGCCGTGGAGAGCACAGAGACCGTCAACTATATGGCATTGCTGTGCTGTGATGGATGTGTGTTAGGTGTTAATGTTTAACATGTTCTGTTGGCTTACATGTGTGTGCTGTTTCTTAAGGGTTAGTATGGCGAGCCGCAAGACAGCCAGCCGCGAGACAGCCAGCTTTATCGTATATCTTGGCTGTGTCAGATGTATGAAAGATGGTCTACCATGTTCTGCTGCATGTTTGTGTTTGTCTATTCGTGGTAAGCGTTGCCAACATAAGACTTATCAGTGTAGTATTACATGTATTGTATATATTCTGTCTAACATTGGATTGTCCAGTGAAGGAAAAGCTATGTTGCTTTTCTACGAAGGCTATCTATTACATTATAATTAGCACTGAATAAGAAAAGTTAGGTACGTTACCAGCACTATAAGAAGTGAATTTGAATTTTGTTTATTGCACAGTTAATAAAAACTCACAATTTTACACAAAGATTAAAATAAAAATTAAAAGTCTTTTGACTATGTAAAACTTTTCCTAACGAAAAGGATGTTGCACATAAATAAAGTCTCGAAGAGTCTGTGATCGGTTAAGTGGATCTTCCTGTTGATCACTGCTATTGTTAGTTGTAGTTCTTGTAGTTATAAGGCAATTGCAGGATCTCTGTTCCCCTGATTTAATTAATTTTCGCTCAGCAGTCTTTATAGTTTTATTAAGGGTCATTTGAGAAGGCTACCTTTGTCCCAGTGCGGTTGGTTTTTCGCGTCCTTGTTCTGTTTCATTTAATTTTTTGGCCACTATTTCGAAATATCTAACTGTTCTACAGTTTAACTGGGTCTCGTTGGGGTTGAAGCAGAGCATTACTGCTTGCCTACATGATCTTACACCCTTCTGGTTCCATAGGGGCCGGAGCATTGACCGCCTTATATCCTCAAAAGCTTTGCAGATGCATATAATATGTAGAAGGTCCTCCGTTGCAGATTGGCAAAGGCGACATGTGTTAGACGGATTGGGCCTTTTCCAAGGTTCTAGGTGATGTGCTATGGGTATGTTGCCTAAGCGCATGTTTAAGAACTTGCTTTTTATTTTTTGTGTAAGGCCCCTTGATAGATATTCTTGTGGCTTGATGGCTCCATACCCTTCGAGCACTACCCATCCGTGCGCTCTCCTGGTCAGGGTGGCTCTATCCTCGAGTGAGGAGACCAGTTTTGTGACCTTTGTCACCGTTTTCTTAAAAGTCCCAAAGTCCGTACTTGTTTCCCAGAGCGTAGTTAATCCTAGGCTCTCCAATGAGTTTGTTAAGTAGGCCCTTGCTGGGGAGATTTCTTTGGCGTGAAGCTCGGTCCATAGGTTCGCATTTAGCGATCCCTGCTCCGATTCTTTGATTTTGCGCCAACCTTTTACATATTGTCCTTTCCTCTCCACCGATTGTTTCAATAGTCCGAATTTAAGACGAATTTGGGCAGGCGAGGTATTTTTAGGGAGGTGGAAAATTGCTCTATATGCACGACTGATAGTTTTGTCCAGAGTGCTTGCGTCATTACCCCGCATTGATTCGCTGCCGTAGGAGAGCATTGGCAGTAGGCGAGCTTTTATTACCTGTAGAAGTGGCGCTAGTGTCCTGTCGGGAAGGACTTTCTGCAAGGGTCTTATTGATATTTGAAAGGTCATACCCTTCCTACGGATGGCATCTAGTTGGTGCTTGGAGGAGCCGTTGCCCTCTATTATGACTCCTAGATATTTATAAGAGGCTACCAGTTCTAGTCTTTGTTTGTCCAGATACCAGGCGGGCTTCTGTTTTTTATTGTAGTTCATTGGCATGACCTTGGTTTTGTCCAGATTTATTGTTAAGGAGTTTGCTTTGGAAAATGTATTTGTTTTATCTAGAAGGTTTTGAAGGCCGATGGGAGACCGGCTGATAAGGACCAGGTCGTCTGCGTAAAGCAGATTTGAGAGCGTGATATTTCCTAGCCGGGGTGCGTGTGATGTGACTGTTTCTAACTCTTCAGGAAGATCCGCAAGGAAGAGGTTGAACAGTGTTGGTGCTAGGACGCAGCCCTGCTTTAGGCCTTTGCTGGTCTTTATTTTCCTCTATAGATGTGTGCCGGATCCCAGTTTTATTTGGACCCATGTATCGGTATGCAGCATTTCCAGCTGCTGTAGAAGGGGGCCGGGGATTCCCCATGAGCTCAGCTTCCGCCATAGTTTGTGTCGGTCTACATGGTCGAATGCGGCACTGTAGTCAATGAAACATACAAACAGAGAGCTTTTTGCCGTTTTTGCTGTGTCGGACAGTAGGGTTAATGCCATGATGTTGGTTAGGGTTCCCTGACCCGTCCGAAAGCCCGTCTGAGTAGCTGGGATGATGTTCTCTTTTGTTGCCCATGTTATTAGATCCTTCAAAATGAGGCTTGCGTAGTACTTCGCTTCTACATCTAACAGGGCAATCAACCGGTAGCTACTTGGGTCGATCCTTGCGCCTTTTTTTATAAATTGGGCTTATTATCAAGCCGCTCCAAGATGCTGGTATTTTTCCTATTTCCCTTGCTTCATAGAATATTGGGATCAATGTGGAGCACCAAAAGGCCGGATCCTGTTTATATAATATTGGAGGGATCCCGTTTGGACTTGGCGCCCCCTCAAGTTTTCCCTTTGAAATTTGTTTGAGGATCATGTCTGTTGTTTCTTGGAGCGATAGTCCGGGTTCTGTTTTACTAGAATCGACTATCTTACAGATGGCATCGTTCACTGCTAGAATGCGTGGCCCAGTTGTTTCCATGTTTGATGCTTGGTTTTCTTTTTTGGCTTGAGTATTATTTTTTCCTGGTTGGAGGGAAGCTCCCTCTTCCGAGTTTGTCCCCTCGGCTTTCTTTTTTGCGGGATCAGTTGTGTTAAAGTGAGTTGTTAAGTAGTTGGCTCAAACCGATTCCGGTATTTCAGAAGTAATACCTCTGTGGTTTGGCTGTTGGAGCCTGTGAATCATCTTCCAAAAGCTAGAGCTGTTCTTCTGCTTTGAGTTGTGTAAAATTTTTGCCCATAGATCTTCGTTCAGTTCCCGCTTCCTTTGCCAAGTTTTCTTTTGTAGCAGTGCCTTTGACCTACGTAACTTCAGTTGAATTTCCGGGTTATTTGGAGCTTGCCGGAGCTGTTTGAGGATCTTCTTTATTTCGAGCTTGATATTTTTTATTTCTACTGTTGTTACTTTGCCAAACGTATGCCTAGTAGTGTTCCCTTTTTGGTCTTTCCTCCTTATGGCATGCTTTTCTCCTAGTACCGTTGTAAATTTTTCCCATAAGGTAATGGGGTTGTCGGGTGTATTGTGTGTTTCCTGTATTATTGTTTTTGCACTGTTTGTAAGAGTTTCTATGTCCGAGATCTTGCATCGTATTCGTTTATAGTCGGTAGTATGTTCTGTGCACATACTTCTGATTTCGATTGCTTCGTTCTTGCAGGTTAGTGCTAGGTTGGCTTCTAGCGGCAAGTGGTCGCTCTGGGCTCTGTCGCCTATCTTAAAATCTTGTACATTGTCATACAACCGGAGTGTAACTAGAATAAAGTCTATATAGGATGATGCCAATGACGAGTGAAATGTTGGTACTGGAGGAATGTCCTCTTTGAAACGTCCATTAAGGGCGCGAAGGTTCAGTTTCTCTAGAGATTTTAATAGCCTGGATGCAGTGTTGCTGTGTTTGTAACTGTGGGGATTTTTTTGAGGAGGAATTTTCCATACTGTGTCCATTTCTTGCGTCATCTCATCGGTTGTCGGTTCACCGAATAACTGGAGGTTGAAGTCGCCTCCCACTAGTATGTTTTCCGTTTCTTCGTCCTCCATGAGTCTTGTTAATTCTCGGACTAATTCATTTGACCCAGACAGCTTGTTCTTAGGATGAATGTAGGTATTGACTACGATTGCTGTTGACTTTCCTGATTTTTTACTATTGTGATTGATATCGCCTGAATTGCATTCGACGGAGTAAGGTTTGTAGTTAGTAATTTAATTTCTCCTATTACTGGTATTGAGGTGAAGATTGCCAGACCGGCGGAGCAGCGGCCATAATGTGATTTTTTGCGGGCCAGGTGTGTCCAAGTTGTAAATCCTTGCAGAGTTATTTCATTGGGCTCCCATGTTTCCTGGAGGAGAATCAGATCGAAAGATTGCAGGTAGTTCAGTGTTTCAGGATCCTCCAGTTTGTCTCCTAAGCCGTTTATATTCCAACTACAAATTTTAAATTTGTCTTTTCTTTTGTAGGGACCTGCAGTTTTGTCCACTATAACTGGCTCGATTTGTCAGTTTGTGGCCCTTCCGATTATTGTCCGAGTAATTGTTTCTTTGAAGGAGGCTGTTCGTTGGAACGTTGGAGTTTGCGGTTTCCTCTGATGTTTTTCCCGTTCTGGGGAGTAGCTTCGTGCTCCTTTGAGTACTGATGTAGCTAATAGAGGTCGTTTTTCCTTCCGGTCTTCGAGTAGTGGAGTGGGGTAGGCTGGTTTTATTTCCGGTTCAAGCTGAATTTCCCACTGGGAGAAACTAGGTACGTGCTTCATAATCGATTTTGCTATCTCTTTGGTTTTCCACGTTGCCCTTGTTTTCTCGTTCCATTGTGAATTTGTTGCTGGATGGAATTCAATTGATAGCAAGTCAGAGGTGTTTATGGACTTTAGTTCTTCTATTGTATTAATTAATTTTAATATGTTGCCCCTATTTAAGATGTCAACTCTCCCCTTAGATTTATATTCAGGTATGAAAAAGATTGTTTCTGAGTCTGTTTCCCTTATGGGCTGCGTTATCTCAAGAGACTGCTCCTGAGTTACGTTTTTCCGCTCTGAGTGTTTGATGTTCTGTTTGTTTGATGTGGGCTGTGAGATGCCCTGATGGGATTGATCACTGGGAAGCGTATCGCCGATATTTGCGTTACGTGAGATTTGGAAATTTGGATTAGTCGGTGTTGTCTTTGCCTTATTACAGGGACACCGTGGTATACAGTTATTCAGGATCGTTTCATTTTTGGTGGAATTTTGACATTCCTGGTCATCTCTTTCATCCTCCAGATTTTTTTTCTTTTCCTTTGAATGGTCATCCGATGGCCCTAATCCCGACTCAGTTTGATTTTGGCCTGCAATCTCGGTTGTGCTCTCTACCAGTTTTCTCTTTGATTGGTCTGTTGGGCCCATACAGGTAGTAGCGGATTCTAACTCATTTGTTGACGATGGGATGTCTGGTTTCTGTTGAGGGGGGTTGTCGTTCCTTTGAGGATCGAAGTTATCGGTCATAACTGATTGCCCCTTGCCGTCCTGTACTATAGAGTTCCAGTTTTCTCCGTGGTCATCCACGATGACCTTTCTGTTGCGCCCTTTCCTTTTTTGTTTACGGCGCGCCCTTGCATTCGTCATACCCCCTGGTTCATTTGATTGTCCAGTTGTAGAGGAGTTCTGGATGGTCTTTTTCTCTGTAAAGATGGCATAATTAATTTGGCTCACTGGGGAATTAAGTTTTTCCTTGTCTGAAATATTTTCTCGAGGACCTCTCTTTGTAGGAGGTGACTTTGCTACATTTGTTTTTTGGTCAGGCCTCTCTAACTTAGTTTCTGCTTGGGGAAGTGTTGAGGAATTTCGTTTTATTTCTTCCAGAAGATTGCTCAACATCGTAGGTAGAGATGATTGCTTGTCTATTATTAAGGGACACGTACAGCTAGTTCTATCTATTTCAGTTCGTTTTACGGAATCTTGTCCTCTTTTTATAAGTCTGTTCAGGTCGGCTAGTTTCCTGTCTATTCCCATTGTTGCTTCTGCTAGGTTTTGCAGAATAGATAGTTGTAAGTCCATCTTATCGGATTGGTATTGTAGGGCCGTTGAGGATAGTTGTATTGTGTTAAGGAGAGTGATCCAAAAAGTATTGACTGATTCCGTAGTGCTCTCGGGAAGCAAATGCGAGCTTTCTTCACTGATGTTGTTAATTGGCTGCCTGCCGATGTATGCTGTCTTCAGGTCAATCCATTCTTCCGAGGTCAGGAAGGCCATATCTTTAGTTGGGGATGAAGTTTGTACGAGGACTGCGTGATCTGATTTTAGCTCTAGGTGATCGGGGGTCCTTATGTTGGTGTTAGTCTTTGATTCTGAATTTATTTGAGAAGTTTGGTGTAGATGGTCTACGTTTTCATGGATTTTTTCGTCCTCTAGAGCTGTTTCTTCAGCGGAAATAGGTTGGGTTGTTGTAGTGGGCTTACTGCACTGATTGCTTCTGTGTGGCCCTAAGTTCCCGTCACGACTTTTCGGTTGCTCGCTCACTGGAACTGATGCCTGTGTCGGGTTAGTTAGTTGCGTCTCCTCTATGTGTCCCTCGTGTAGGGATGGCTGAGTGATATGGCCATCCTTTGGAGGTGTTCTAGCTTGTTGATGATCCGGCTTGGTCTTATTTTCTGCTCCGTATCCTGTTGAGGTAGTTGTTTCTTCTGGTGTTGGTGTCATATGGATCTCTGCCGTGGTGAGGCCTGTATTCGTGGGGCAGGCATTGGGTTCGCTGGCTGGTTGCAAAGGGGATTGAAGACAAGTTATAGAGTTATTAGAGGAGTAGATTACGTTTCCCGGGTTTTTAAAAAAATTGAATTTTGTGTAGATTTTGGGCTGGAAATTGTGTTTTATTTCGCTTTGTTTCCTGTTAATTTAATTAGTTCCTGATTGTTTTTTCGCTTCTGACCCTTGCAACTCCCTTGTTTTGTAGATGGACTGCTGTTTATTTTGTTGGCCCTAGATGTTTCAAATGCTGGGGCAAGGCTGCTCTCTGCTCCTAGATTTGGCCCTTCGGCCTGCCCGTCAGCCGAGTCGATGTTGGGTCCCTCTTCGGTGCTTTCCAGCGAGGTCTCATGCCCTTTCGTGTTTTCGGACGCATTTTTTTCCCGGGGGGTCGATTCGGTCCTCTTAATCAGCTTAGTCTGCTTGGTCATGGCGGGCGGGTCTGGGCTTGTTGATGTACTTGTGTTGTTCCGTTTTCTTTTGTTGGGCTGGGTCACTGGAGGTTTTCTTACCCTTCCAGACCTCATGGTGGGCTGCCTGCGTCCTATGTACTGCTCCCTTGGTTCCCTTGGTATCGTTGACTGCCTATGGCTGTGAGACTGAAAGCAGGAGGTGCACTGTTTTCTCCGCTTTTGCGCTCACGTTTTGCCGCTCACGATTTGCCGCCCACCCGCTGTTTCAAATCCAATAGATTTTTAGAGTTGATTTTTAAGGTTGGCGGGTTTGGTGGTTTAGGTGGATAGATGGTAGGTAGTTGGATAGGCGGGCAGGTGGATGCTTAATTGGTAGCTTAGTGGGTATTAGTGGGTATTTCTACCACTCTTGGCATCCTTCGGCTGCCCCTTGACTCCCCCTGGTGAGTTGGTGAATTGGTGGTGGTCTTATGATAGTATGATGCGAGCAATATTGCAGGCTGAGGCGCCGGGATTTCCGTGCTGCTGCTGCTGCTAAGCTACCATTTAGCAGCAAGGCTGGGCTGTTGAAGGTGCTGAGCTGATGCAGAGCTGTCGAGGTTTTCTTAGGTTTTCTTAGGTGCTGCCAAGTCTGCAGCAGGGAGTAAGAGTGAGAGTGAGGGGAACAGATTTTGACCAGGTTTTGCTCAGTTCGTGTCTCGTGCTCGAGCTCGTGTCCTGAAGAGAGGAGAAGTGAGGAGGGGGGGCACGGCAAGCCGCACCAAGCGGGAACAGGAGATTAGCGGCTGCAAGAGATTGGCGGCTACTAGTGAGCGGCGGTAGAGAGAAAGGGTCTTAGGGCACGCTTTTTCCGAGCTCTAAAAAGAGGGTGCCGCCCTCTCAATCTCTAATCGCTCTAGCTTACCGCGCTGCTGCACAGCTTCACTGGCCTCACCTCTCGCTTCACGCCACCGCCTCCTGCTGCCGCCTCCCATTCATCCGCCCAGTCCGCCCTGGTCCTTGGGGCGTTTTTCGCTCGCGGGTGCGGGTGCCGGTATGACCATTGCTCGCAGTGACAGCAGTGACAAAGTCCCACTTGGCTCTCACTCCAGCATGGCTTTGCTGCTCGCTCGGCACAGAAGTGCAGGAAAGCTTGAGAAGAACTCTATTTTCGGCCGCTCTGCTCACTGCGACCACAGCATACCGTCTGAAGATCCGAAGTGGAGCGGAATGCTCGCCTCTCTCGTCCCGTCTCTCTAGCGCCACGTCTGCTCACAACACCTGGAAGTTTGAACCACAGCAGAGGATGCCGGGGCACTATAAGAAGTGGGCGGATCTTTTGATGCTGCATAGATAATTAGATTATTTTGCTATACAAAAATAATCGATTTTAATTCGCTCTACGGGGTATATCACAATTTGACATTTTATTGAATTTGCACAGCACTTTGCATATTTGTGTCATGAAAAGAAAATACATCATTATATTTCCGCAATGTGTCTCACTAAGATTGTACTACAGTCAGTGTTTGATACTCCACTTTATAAAGCAAAGAAACAGATAAACTCATTGTACTCCATGGAGCGCAACAGACTGGCTCACAAATCATCAGCACTCAATGCTTTTAAATTACACTCAAAATCTACTCTTCGCTGTATTGTAAAGCGGATGTACTAAAACCCAATAAAGCACTAAAACAAATTATTTGTTGGTTCTCAATGTTGGTGATTATGTGTTCTTATGTGTGTAATATTGCATTCTGCTTTAGTGTATATTAATTACTTGGTAAGGTTGCCTCTGTCTATATGTCTGTGAGTTTGTAATGTCATGTGTGTGTCAGTTTGGACAGGAGCGAACCTTTTCTTACCTGATACGCTCATGTCGCAATGGTTGTTCCTTCACATGCTATGAACATTCTGCTGTTAACCATTGCTGTTGGGTCAGGAGTCCTGCCAGATGGAGGGCTTATGTTCACCAAAATGTGATTTTAGTTTTAATGTCATGTAGGCTCTACTTTGGAACAATTGGCGTCACGATTTCAGTTCTTGTAAATGTGTTTGTATTTATATAGCGCCTTCTACCCTGAGGTCTCATAGCGCTGTATTCATACAGCTGTGGAACCCTTCCTGGCTTTCCTTTGAGATGTCCACTCCTGGGCACCCCCAAGGTGAAGCCAGGCATCCAAGTGCTGCTGGGGCTGTTGTGGAGATTAAGCAAGCTATTGCCCAGAGTCACAGAGTGGGACCCATGATTAGACTAGGCACCGAGGCGAGAATTATCAGGTCCGGGGAGATTGAGTCCAAGAGCCGCCGAGGCAGGAATTGAACCCTGGTCCCAGGCCAGACCTCTGCATCAGGGTCTGCCACTCCAACCATTGAGACACGCTTCTCCACCCTGGTGGGCATTTTTATCAGCAGGTGGGGAGTTGTCCTCAGTTGCACGCATTATACATCTCAGTTCTAAGTGGAAAGAATTGTATTTTGAAGTTAGATTTATAGGTGGAAAAAGATCAGTGTCACTGCAAAATGTTTCTATCGCTAAGTCGTGATATTCACAATAAACTGGAACACAAGGAAGAAAAATTCGATATTGTTGCTGTTTCAACAGAGGTGGCCAAGAAAGGATTCAATTGTCTAACTGAAAACGAGCAGAAGGCCAGAGAGGTTGATCTGGTATTGAAACACGTCAACATATGTGTAATTGTTGGCTGTCTATTAAGTGTCTTGGTGGGCATTGATGGTGCCTCACATTCATTTGGCTATGTTAACTCTGAGGCGTGGAAGGTTTGTTATTGATGAAATCCTCCTGATGGATTACAAGAGGACATTTGAGAGCGTTCTCTGCAGGGAGTCAAGGCATGTCTTCTTTGAAAACCTTTCAAAGGAGTGGCTATGGATTGGGAGCAGTGCCAAATTTGTAATAAAATAGTGCCCGGGCCGTCGTCAGTAGGCCACTGCAGCTAGTACCACACATCGCCAATCCCAGCGCTTCAAATGGCAGTACAAACACAGCTACTAACCATCACACTCTTACAAGTGTGACCATTCCCCAAATATATAAGAATGGAACGGCAGCAGTCAATAGACATTTTTAATGTATAATGAATTGATAAACAACTGCTGTTGTGCTCATCTATAAATTAGACAGGCAGAGGCACCAGTGGCGGCTGACACAGAAGAATACCGGCAGGGCGGGTGGAGGGAGCGCGGGAGGTGGGGGAAGAGGGGGCAAGTGTCAAGCACACAGGGAGGGTGCATGGTAATGATAAAAAATAAATAAATAAACCTACCTGGTGCTGCCGAGTGCCTTGCGCTCCTCGGCTGCAGTTCCTGTCCCAAAAGTCCAAGGGACATCACAACTCCAGTCCAACCTTTCCCATTGCCCTACATGCTCACGGTGGTTAAGAGCCAGCATCTAACAAAATAAAACAATATTAAGATATCTTTTCAGCTGCTGCCTACGAGCCAGTGAGGCGATGCTCCTCCGCCATTGCGGAGGAGCATCGCCTCCGCAATGGCGGAGGAGCATCCGTTGAGAGCCACCGTGTGCCAGACTTACAAACCCCAGTGTTGACAACTAAGCGCCAGTGCCAGCACCGGAAACCCTGGCTTAAATTATGTAGTATTGGGAGGAAGAAAAATGGCTTCTTATGAGTGAGATAATAAAAATTAAACTAGAAGTGCTGTTCAGCGCCCAGAACATGTGGCACAAAAGCCTGAATTTAGTGTGGTTGGGCCTTTCTGTCTGATGCCTGTACAGGAGAAACACATTAGTGATTGTACATTATCACCCAAAGTGCACATTTGTGGAAAGCGAAGCCACAAGAGCAGTGACTGATTTTTTAATGTAAAGTTTTGAGTAGAGAAGGGTTTCCTGAAATGTTGGTAACTGTTAATAACGTGCAATTTATTTTGCTGACACGAAGTTCCTGAAGAAGGATAATATCAATTATACAAAACCTGCATTGTATGGCCCTGAGTCTAGTGGCCATTTGTGGAAAGCGAAGCCACAAGAGCAGTGACTGATTTTTTAATGTAAAGTTTTGAGTAGAGAAGGGTTTCCTGAAATGTTGGTAACTGTTAATAACGTGCAATTTATTTTGCTGACACGAAGTTCCTGAAGAAGGATAATATCAATTATACAAAACCTGCATTGTATGGCCCTGAGTCTAGTGGCCAGTTAGAGAGTGTTAATAGGTATTTCAAGTAAAGCATGCAGTCAGCATTCATAGGGAGTGTGCCATGATCATCTGTTTTGAAGAAAAGACTTTGGGGCATGTGTGTGCATGTGTGTGTGCCACATGTGCACACATGCCATTTTCGGGGGTGCTCCCTTGCACCATTGAAATTGCCTGCACAATTTACGAGTACCTATTTGGTACTCGTAAATTGCGCATGCAATTCCCATTAATTCCTATGGGCCCAGAACGAATGAGGAGCTATTCCTTCATTGCGAATGGCAATTTGCTATTCACAATTAACCCCTTCACTGCGGCGGCTATTCCGCCGTAGTGCTAAGGGGGCGGGGCGGAAGAGCGGTGGGCGCATGCTGGTGACGGAACCGCTCCGTCACCAGCGTCGGTTGCGCTGTGCTTATGACGGAGCGGTTCCGTCATGGCCCCGCCCGCTCAATAGAATGCTCAGTGCAGGCGCGGAATTTGCGCCGCGCATGAGCGGCGGGCGGGCCATGACGGAACCGCTCCTTCATCAGCACAGCGCCACCGCAGCTGATGATGGAGCGGTTCCGTCATCAGCACACAAGGGGTTAAGGAATATGTAGGAATCATAAATATTTTAGCGAAACCTACATGCATAGGCAATTGCGATTCCATAATTGGGATTCCTTAATAATCGCAATTATGGAATTGCAATTGCCTACCTTGATGCATTTGCCCCCTTGGTCCTCAAGAATTTTGATTCCTGATCTCACAGTAGATGGAAAATCTATGTTCACTTACCTATGAAATTGGTGAGAATCAACAAGAACATCATGTTGTGGAACATGATGAGTGTAAAGTGTGAGGAATTGGATTCAGAGGCCAAGGTATTTCCTTTTGGTTTAAGCACAAGATGTGAATCTGATGTTTCCGATTTATATTTCTTTTAAATGTTCATGGATTTTTGTGTTGTTGTTGTTGATGTCAGAGGACATTGTTTACCAGAGACATTTTGTAGATTGAGTCATAATCATACAGATAAAATGTTGTTGCTCAAATTTTGTTGATGATCTGAGCCACCAGTCAAGACGGGAGGTAGATGCAGAATGGCTTATTGGAGGAATAGTTTACTTTGTTAAGGGGAAAGCTTCATTATATTATTTTCTGCATTGGTGTTTGTGTGTATTATTCGGCAGGTATGAGTTGTCTCCATGAATGTGTGTGTGTGTGTGTGTGTCTGTATTTGTAATGTTGTGTTTATGTGTCAGTTTAGATAATAGTCTTTATGGATATCTGTGCTTGCTCAGAATCTTCATTGACCTACCTTTCTGAATCTGTATATGGTGTGCCAGTGTTACAGTGCGTGTTCCCTAGCATTTCTTGAACATTCTACTATTGCGAATTGCTATTCAGCAAGGCGCAATGCCAGATTTACTGTAGCGCTTACAATCACTATATTTGAACTTTTATGCCTTATAAACTCTTCTTTAGAACAGGGTGCTCGTGGGTACTAGGGCTTCTAGTTAAAACAGGCCACCAAAAGTTTATGTTTGGGAGCCCTAAACATTGATTACATATATCTCTTGAACCTTTTGTCACAGTCAAGAAATTCGAACTGCTTTTTGACTGGTGGGACAAGGGTCATCACCGTTTTAAGGTGTAGCGTGTAGTTCCGTTGTTTGAGGGTCTGGTTTGGTGGTTCCAAACCTGTTCAATAAAGGTCGTCGGAAATAGACAATTTTGGTATCAGCGGACCGCAAATCACAGGTGCGGTATGTACGAGTGTTTTCGCATTAATCGATCAATGAGAACACTATGTATTTAGGGATTTCGTTTGAACCTTCGGGTTCCATTTTGTGTGCGGCAGCCATTTTGTGTGGTTGCCCTCACATAGGCCGATGACTACGGCCGAACGAGTCCTTGAGACACGTACACCTTAGCTGACTTCTAAATGACCTGGCCGAACTGACTCCTTGCCCGAGGCTGACCTCGCTGAGCCAGTTCCTTGTTAAGCAGCTGGTCAGATAAAGATCAAAGAGCAGGACGTGCCAGAGTTTACAGTACTCTGCACCCACCTTTCTATCTTGCTTCCAATCTGTTTCTGCTCCTTCCTTTACGTCATGATTACTGATTTGTGTTGAGGTTTTATGATGGGTTTGTCCGGCCTGACCGAACAAGAAATTGGAATTTGCTTGGTCATTTCTGTTGGGCTGGACAACGGAAAGGGGGATTGTCGTCATGTGCTACTTTTGAAATGTCACAAACTGATTGGTCCGTTTGTATGTAATCGATGCTACTTTGGAATGTGATTTTTGGCATAAAAGACCATGCTCCGCTCATTTAATTTGTGCAGTCTCTAGCGAACCACCCGTGTTGTGCTTCGTAGACCTCTGTTCCTGGTTGCAACCAATAAACTTTGGTCTTTGACGTCATCAAGCAGCGTCCCGTGTCTCTGTTTGCCGAGGCAGGGGAACTCGAAAGCATCGGGCGTTTTCCCTGGCGCCGCTAGGTTCTAAAACCTGGTCCTTCAGTTGGCGCCCAACGTAGGACGACTTCAGCGGTACCGGTCCAAGCCCGAAGATCGTAGAGAGCTTCGTGTGGAAATTCTGGAGGAAGGCCAACCACTTCATCGACCCCTGTATGTCGACGTGGTCCGAAAGTCTTTGCTGCGAAGTTCCCTGCTTTCCGACGGCTACGAAGGACTGCTGCCCTGACTGTCGCCCTGTCTTGGAGCCTTAGACGATTTGTAGAGCGAGACGAAAGACGGGTCTTCTGGTGACGCCATCGACATTTCAGTTAAGTATGAGTGGAGCGTCTCCCAGTCCTTAGTTTGTTTTGGTATCCTTTAGTGGATCGCTTTGATTTGGTACCTGCAGGCCCCAAAGCCAAGGGACTCGTGTATTCACGAGACTATCGTTTTGAGATTTCCCTTGTAGTTTGAAGCTAGACTAGTGAGCGACGATGCCTGATTTTAGCAGACTTGGAAAGATATTTAGTTGTGGTTGTTCTAAGGATTCCCGGTTAGAGGATTCGTGTCCAGTTCCTCCGATTGGAACTCCTACATATGATCTCTATGTGAAGCATGGTGTGGGCCCCATTAGTTATAATGACATCTGGGTAAAATATACCTCCTTATGCACAGGATGCTACGGCACCACCGCCACCAGTTGTAGTTGTGCAACCTCCGGTTGCTTTGCCACCTGCAATTCCTCCACAGCCAGCTCCTCTTCCGTTGGCTACTGTTCCTTTGGCGCAGCCTCCTCAGGGGCCGCCAACTTTGCCTCCTTCTTCGTCTGCTACTCCTACGCCTATCTATAATAGTCCTTCTGTTCCGACTTTCGATTCTTCTACTATTGTTCCATTTTCTCTTATTCTTTCATCTTCTCCTTCTGCTAGACAGAGAATGACTGCTGCTTTTTCTGGTTTCCTTTCTCCTTTGTTGGGACAATTGGGTATGTCCCCGGTTAGTGAGCGTAGACAATCACATAGTCAGTTGCCTGATACAAATGAACGTACAGTTTTGGATCATTTGGCGCGTAAGTGGATTACGTACGCTTCTCAGTATGATCTTGAGGGTGTTATGGATGTCTTCCTTCAATGGGAATCACCAAAGCAGCGGTACGTCTTTGAGATGATGTGTGGATTCCTCCATGACCAATGGGTTGAGGAAGTAGGTAAAGCTCCTGATGAGTTGTATCGAATACGTTCTGAATTTGCGAAAAGGACCGTTGTGGGTCCGAGTGATGTTGGAAGAGCAGTTGCGACTATCTTGTCATTTTGTAGCGACACTCCTTCTGAGCGATTGTTTGAGCCTGATTCGTCAGTTAGGAGAAAAGCGCCTCAATATCCGACGCGTGAGGTTCCTCCAGTTTGGAGACCTGCTGATCCTAATGCTAAGCCAGCTGTTGTTGCGCACTTTCAACGAGTATGGGTACATGTTCCTTGGAAGCGTGTTGAAGTTTTGGCAATTAAGCAGTCTTTGCCTGATCTGCGCAAAAATCCAGCAGGATATTACAAAGAGCTCACTCAGACTGTGGGTTTGTGCATCATGAATTTAGCAGACATAGATATGTTGTTTGGAAATGTTGTCCCACAGCCCATTTGGAGTACGATTCGGCATACGGATCATGACCAAGAATTAGGTGATACATGGGTTAATATTAGTGCTGCAAATGATAGACAGGTTGGAGGTGCTAAGCCCGAAGATCTCATTACTCAACTCCCTGGTAGGATGATTAATTATATGAAGACTTTGATGCCTGAAGTGCGTGTTAATTGGGACAAGTTGTCTGCTTGTAAGCAGAAGAAAGACGAGACGGTGTCCGACTTTTTCACGCGGTTTGAAGAGACTTTTGTGGATCATAGTGGTCAGGATTTGGCTACTGAGGGTGGCCAGAGATTGTTCGTCGACAAATTTGTACATAATCTGCTTCCCGAATTGTGTACTAAGCTGAAAGATTCTGAGAGTGCTTGGGCTGTTTCCACGTCAGCGCAGATTTTAGCTACAGCCCAGTACTATGAAAATAGGTGCAAAGATGAGTTAGAGAAAGCGGATAAGAAGACTAAGGAATTGAAGACTAAAGTTCTTCTACAACAAGCTTATCCACCTCGTACTAATAATCAATGCGATTATCAGCAGAATCAGCAATATTCGAGAAACTCGCAAAGGAACGAGTCTTCTCAACAGCGTTTTCCGTATGGGCCTAATCAGTGTGCGTATTGTAAAGAAGAGGGCCATTTTAAGAATAGTTGTCTGGTTTTGTTACAGCGCACGAATGGTACCTCTGGTGTAAGAGGTCGAGGTGCTCAACAAGCGCCTAGAGTTAGAGGTCGAGGACAGAATGGGCGTTCTTTGCCTCCACAGAATTCAATGAATAGTTTTGATCAACAGCAAGGTTCGTCTGGTAGGACAGCACAGTACTATACGGACGACTACTATGTCGAAGGGGAGGAAGTGGATGGTAGTGATTGCTAGGACAGCCATGGACAAAGAGAGGGAGTTGTTTCAGTTCCAGTAGATCAGAGTGGACCTTATGTTGAAGTGTTTGCATCAGGTGTGTCAGAGCCTTTTCTGTTAGACACTGGTGCTACGAAGAGTTCTATAATACACTCTAAACTCCCTGGCGCACCTTTGTCTGGCTTTGAGAACGTTTCTGTAGGTTTTTCTGGCGCCCCAGTTACAAATCCGATTTCTGCTCCGTTGTCTCTTTCTGTTGGACCTCGTAAGTTTGAAGCACCCCTCCTTTTGACTACAGGTTGTGGTGAGAACTTGTTGGGATTGGATTTATTGAAGAGATTGTATGCCACGTTGTATTGTTCTCCGTCAAGAGTACATCTTACGTTGGGTGAGAGAGTGAACTCTCCGATGTACATATCGAAAGACAGACTTCCACCTGAATTGTCTTCTTTACCAGATTCATTGTGGGCTGTTGGTCCGAATGATGTAGGTCTTTTAGAGATTCCTCCATACGTTGTGACACTGAAGGCGAATGCTAAGTTACCGCGCATTCCACAGTACCGTATCTCGAGTGATGGTGAGCGAGCACTTTTGGAGATTATCTATGATCTGATCGAAAAGGGTGTGATTGAGGAAACAAGAGGTAATGTGTGCAATAGTCCCTTTTTGCCTGTTCTGAAGAGAACAGATTCTTCACAGCCTCCTGTATATAGGTTTGTGATCGATCTTCGCGAAGTGAACAAGATTGTTGTTCCACAGTTTCCTGTTGTACCTGATATTACTGCTTTCTTGACTCTTATTCCGGCTACAGCCACATGGTTTTCGGTGATTGACTTGAAGAATGCTTTCTTCAGCATCCTGATTGCCGTGGAAAGTAGAGATATCTTTGGGTTCTCTTTAGGAGGACAAAGTTTCCACTTTAAGCGCGCTCCTCAAGGCTATTGCGAGAGTCCATGGATCTATAGCCAAGCTTTGAAAATACAACTTGATCTGTTGGTTTTACCTGATGGTGCTGCCCTTATTCAATATGTTGACGATTTGCTAGTCGCCGCTGACAATGAAGAGATTTGTAGGGAAGCCACTTTGTCGTTGTTACGCCACTTGTCTGATTTTCATCACAAAGTTTCTCTCTCCAAGTTGCAATATTGTCGACAAGAAGTAACCTATTTAGGTCACCTCTTATCGAAGGAGGGAAGGAAACTGACCCCAGAAAGAATTCAAGCTATTGCAAAAATGAGTGTTCCTACAACACAGAGAGAAGTACGTGCATTTTTGGGTATTACGTCGTACTGTAGACAGTGGATCCCTAATTTTTCTTTGTTAGCAAAGCCTTTGATAGCTCTTACTGTTAAGGATATTCCAAATCCTATTCCTTGGACTGACAAATGTCAGAAGAGCTTTTCCGAATTACGAAATGCGTTGCGTTCCGCTCCTGTGTTGGGTACTCCCGACTACAGTAAGCCTTTCACATTGTATGTCCACGAGAGAGAGGGATGTGCATTGTCAGTGTTGACTCAGCAGTTTGGCGATAAGCAACCTCCATGTGCGTAATTTTCATCGACTTTAGATACGGTAGCTAAAGCGTTGCCGAGTTGCTTGAGAGCTACAGCGGCAGCGGCTGTTTCAATTCGACAGTCTGCTGGTTTGGTTATGGACAACATGTTAGTAGTAATGGTTCCACATGCAGTGGATACCTTGTTGAACCGTACCAAGACACAGCACTTAACTAGTGCTCGGTTGTCGGGTTACGAGTTGACCTTGCTAGCGAGTCATGTGCACATTAAACTATGCAACACGTTGAATCCAGCCATGTTGTTGCCAATTTCAGTTGAGGCAGATGATAGTGAAGAACAACATGATTGCTTTCTGAGAACTGAGGAAGAAACGAAAGGAAGAATAGACCTTAGGGATACTCCTCTTCCAGAGTGTGATGGTACTTTGTGGGTTGATGGTTCGTGTTTTAAGTTGCCGAATGGTGATACGACTGCGGCATATGCTGTTACGACTTTGCATACGATTGTTGAAGCTACACGTATACCACATAATTCAGCGCAAGCAGCAGAATTGATTGCATTAACGAGAGCATGTGTGTTGGCGAAAGGTAAATGAGTGAATGTGTATACTGACAGCCAGTATGCGTTTGGTGTGGCTCATAGCTTTGGACGTTTGTGGCGTGAACGTGGGTTCTTGACTTCGCATGGAACGAAGATCCAACATGGGCAGTTGGTGAATGAACTTCTTGAATCACTTACTTTGCCGTTGCAAGTAGCGATTGTGAAATGCAGTGCCCATAAGAAAGTTACGGATGATGTTGGTCGTGGAAATGCGTTTGCGGATGAAGTTGCGAAAGAAACTGCGAGAAATGTGATGAGTCGAATGTATGTTGCAGGTCCGGCGAGATGGGTTCCAGAGAAAAGTATGTGTGAAGATACGATTGAGAGTGTGAAATCCATCCAAGCTGAAGCTACAGAGAAAGAGTTGAATGACTGTAGAGAAAGGAAGGGTAGATTGGACTTGAATGGTTGTTGGACTGATTTGTCCGAGCATCAAAGATGGTTGTTGCCTGATGCGTATGTGCTTCCAGTTGTTACAATGGCTCATGGGATGGCATATATCAGCGTGAAAGGGATTTTTAAGTTGTTGGCTCCGGTTTGGCAGAATGTGGGAATCCCCAAATGTGCCAAGAATTTGGTTAAGAACTGTATGGTGTGTTTGATGTACAATCCTGGTAAGGGAACTCCAACACCAGCTGGTCATTTTGCTCCTCCTACGTATCCGTTCGAGGCTTTGCAGCTATATTTCATCCACATGGAGAGGTGCAACAACCTGAAATATGTCTTGGTGGTTGTTTGCTCCTTCTCTAGATGGGTGGAAGCTTACCCTTTGAAGGACAATACTGCCTTGTCCACAGCGAAAGCCCTAATCAAGGAATTTTTCCCTAGATTTGGCTTGCCGAGAATTATCTGGAGTGACAATGGGAGTGAATTTGTGGGTCAAGTAATGAAGAGAGTATGTGAGGGATTAGGAATTCGGCAGAAGTTCAACGCTGCAAATCACCCCCAATCAGCTGGTTTAGTCGAGTGCTATAATGGCACCTTGAAGTTAAAAATTAGCCAAAATCCAAGCGAGCACTGGTTTACAGTGGCCAGATGCTTTGCCTTTAGCGCTCCTGTCCACAAGAATGACTGTGTATTCACGAATGGGGTTGAGTCCGTATGAGGTTGTGTTTGGTCGCCCGGCGAATATTTGGGGTGTAGCAAGACCAACAAAGTTTAGTGACCTCGAGTATCCTGTGTTGCTTGATTACTTGCACGAACTGACGGCTAAACTGCGTGTTTTACACCAACAGGTTTACGATAGCCTGCCACAGGCTTCCGAAGATCCAGGCCATGCCATTGAACCCGGTGCCTGGGTTTTTGTGAAGAACTTTCAGCGGAGCAAGAACGAGCAGCCCCGCTGGACAGGACCGTATCTAGTGTTCCTGTCTACACGTTCTGCAGTTCGAGTGCGAGGCAAGAAACACTGGATCCACGGCGTACATTGCAAGTGGGCACCATTGCCCTTACCGTATGACCGGTGGGTCCAGGAAGGACTCCCACACTCTGAAACAGAAACTGTGCCACGATTTTTGCCATTCAGCGATGCTCGTCTGATTGGAACAAACTCTGAGAAAGAAAGTGACGATCTCTTGCAAGAAGTTGTGCCTCCTTTGAATCGATTGAACACTACTGAGCCTGAACTTTTGTTCAAAGATCAAGAATTGCCTGGAAAAGATCGTTATAATTTGCGACCAAGAGTCGTGGGACTAATAAAGAAATAAAGTTTTTATGATTTTTCTGTTTGCAGGTTAACTCTCCACCGAGGATCTACTCATTTTTGTTTTTCGAACCGCCATCCGGGTTCAGCTGTAGGGTCGCGGTTGCCGAAGTCTTTGGAGTGCAAGCCTGAGACACTAGGTCGAAGGTTCTGGTTGGCCTAAGGGAGTTGCCCTGGGTTGACAGAGGCATTCCTTAGCATAGAACACCCTACCATCACGAGCAGCATATTTAGTTAGGATGGATTTCTTTGAGTTGGAGAGACCTGCAAGGACAATGAATTTTAAGAATAGGATATGCAAGCTAATCACACAGAAGAGATTTTTAATACCATGTTTGTTTTTGCTATTAAGTTTAATGATATTTTTAATTGGTTATGTGACGTTTATTCCCACTGTGCAACCTACACCTACACCTGCTATTTCTTCTCATTCTTTTCATCCTTTGCCTGAACATGAGGTAGTTAGACGACTGGAATTTGCCAATAATTCCTTTATTCAACTTTTGCACCAACACCAGTTAGTGATCAATACAACAAATTGTTGGATTTGTGGTCTAATGCCTCATACGACCGATAAGGGTATTCCGTACTTGGTTTTGCCTTTTAGCTTAAATGGTTCTATTTGGGCTTATAGAATGATGTTTATCTATGCCCATAGTGTCTATCCCCAACGTTCAGTGAAAGACAATCCAAAGAATAGTGCTCTGGTCAAGGGTATAGTCGATATGATTAGAGGGATTAGTTCGTATGAGACTATTCCGAGAGATGAGACACAAGCATACATTGGTTGGAACGTTACTGGATATGGAGTTAGTCTGAGTGTTAACTAGCGAGCGTAAAGTTCTCCACCGATTTGGATAGTGCCTCATCAGGGTCGCTATTGTCTGCAGGGTAATGGCAAGAATCCGAGAGCTCAGCTAGGGAAGAGCGTTTGTACTGACACCTATGTATTTACCTCTCAGTTTTCCCCAGCATTCCTAGCCGCTAAGGGTACTTATTTTGTCTGCTACGACAAAGCATATACATGGTTGCCCCCCGACTTTTCGGGCACATGTTTTGTTTCCTTCCTGTTGCCTCCCACTTTTACAGCTGCGGCAGATTACCATAAGACGAGAGTTGCTAGAGGTGTCTTCAGTCAGGAAGACACTGCAGGGCAAGAGTTGGGAGATTTCTTTAAGGGTTTTCTGCCGTTCTGGGGACCGATGGCTAACAGCAGGAATATTCGCCAGTTGACGAGAGTGGTTGAGTCCACCATAGTTGAAACTGCCGGTGCCCTTAGTAACTTGACTGCTGAGCTCCAGTCGGATAGACTTATGACACTTCAGAATAGGGTTGCCCTTGATGTCATACTAGCAGACAAAGGTGGAGTATATAAACTGATTCAATCGAGCTGCTACGTTTTCATTCCAGACAACGCTCCGTCAGTCTTCCAGGCCATTTCCAAGCTACATAAGATCTCCGATTCTGTCCATTTGGATAAAGGAGATTGGTCGTTGATGGGATGGTTATGGGGATTGATATCCACTTGGGGATGGAAGATTCTGATGGTCATTGGGATGGTCTTAGCTATCCTTTTTCTGTTCTGTCTCTGTATACAGTGTGCTCCTGCTATTTGTGGCCTTTGTGCTACTTCTTGTACAAGGAGACCTGTCCGGAGAGAGGTACTAAGTACTAGGATGATGCTACAGCAACATATTGATGATTTGATGAATATAGATCCAGATTCAGACTGACATGAGTTTGGGTTTGTTGCCTATGTAAGGGCAAAAGGAGGTTCTGTAGTTCCGTAGTTTGAAGGTCTGGTTTGGTGGTTCCGGACCTGTTCAATAAAGGTCGTCGGAAATAGACGATTTTGGTATCAGCGGACCGCAAATCACGAGTGCGGTATGTACGAGTGTTTTCGCATTAATCGATCAATGAGAACACTATGTATTTAGGGATTTCGTTTGAACCTTCGGGTTCCATTTTGTGTGCGGCAGCCATTTTGTGTGGTTGCCCTCACATAGGCCGATAACTACGGCCGAACGAGTCCTTGAGACACGTACACCGTAGCTGACTTTTGAATGACCTGGCCGAACTGACTCCTTGCCTGAGGCTGACCTCGCTGAGCTAGTTCCTTGTTAAGCAGCTGGTCAGATAAAGATCAAAGAGCAGGGCGTGCCGGAGTTTACAGTACACTGCACCCACCTTTCTATCTTGCTTCCAATCTGTTTCTGCTCCTTCCTTTACGTCATGATTACTGATTTGGGTTGAGGTTTTATGATGGGTTTGTCTGGCCTGACCGAACAAGAAATTGGAATTTGCTTGGTCATTTCTGGTGGGCTGGACAACGGAAAGGGGGATTGTCGTCATGTGCTACTTTTGAAATGTCACAAACTGATTGGTCCGTTTGTATGTAATCGATGCTACTTTGGAATGTGATTTTTGGCATAAAAGACCATGCTCCGCTCATTGAATTTGTGCAGTCTCTAGCGAACCACCCGTGTTGTGCTTCGTAGACCTCTGTTCCTGGTTGCAACCAATAAACTTTGGTCTTTGACGTCATCAAGCAGCGTCCCGTGCCTCTGTTTGCCGAGGCAGGGGATCTGGAAAGCATCAGGCGTTTTCCCTGGCGCCGCTAGGTTCTAAAACCTGGTCCTTCAGTTGGCGCCCAACGTAGGATGACTTCAGCGGTACCGGTCCAAGCCCGAAGATCGTGGAGAGCTTCGTGTGGAAATTCTGGAGGAAGGCCAACCACTTCATCAACCCCTGTATGTCGTCGTGGTCCGAAAGTCTTTTCTGCGAGGTTCCCCGCTTTCCGACGGCTACGAAGGACTGCTGCCCTGACTGTCGCCCTGTCTTGGAGCCTTAGATGATTTGTAGAGCGAGACGAAAGACGGGTCTTCTGGTGACGCCATCGACGTTTCAGTTAAGTATGAGTGGAGCTTCTCCCAGTCCTTAGTTTGTTTTGGTATCCTTTAGTGGATCGCTTTGATTTGGTACCTGCAGACCCCAGAGCCAAGGGACTCGTGTATTCACGAGACTATCGTTTTGAGATTTCCCTTGTAGTTTGAAGCTAGACTAGTGAGCGACGATGCCTGATTTTAGCAGACTTGGAAAGATATTTAGTTGTGGTTGTTCTAAGGATTCCCGGTTAGAGGATTTGTGTCTGGTTCATCAGATTGGAACTCCTACATATGATCTCTATGTGAAGCATGGTGTGGGCCCCATTAGTTATAATGACATCTGGGTAAAATATACCTCCTTATGCACAGGATGCTACGGCACCACCGCCACCAGTTGTAGTTGTGCAACCTCCGGTTGCTTTGCCACCTGCAATTCCTCCACAGCCAGCTCCTCTTCCGTTGGCTACTGTTCCTTTGGCGCAGCCTCCTCAGGGGCCGCCAACTTTGCCTCCTTCTTCGTCTGCTACTCCTACGCCTATCTATAATACTCCTTCTGTTCCGACTTTGGATTCTTCTACTATTGTTCCGTTTTCTCTTATTCTTTCATCTTCTCCTTCTGCTAGACAGAGAATGACTGCTGCTTTTTCTGGTTTCCTTTCACCTTTGTTGGGACAATTGGGTATGTCTCCGGTTAGTGAGCGTAGACAATCACGTAGTCAGTTGCCTGATACAAATGAACGTACAGTTTTGGATCATTTGGCACGTAAGTGGATTACGTACGCTTCTCAGTATGATCTTGAGGGTGTTATGGATGTCTTCCTTCAATGGGAAGCACCAAAGCAGCGGTACGTCTTTGAGATGATGTGTGGATTCCTCCACGACCAATGGGTTGAGGAAGTAGGTAAAGCTCCTGATGAGTTGTATCGAATACGTTCTGAATTTGTGAAAAGGACCGTTGTGGGTCCGAGTGATGTTGGAAGAGCAGTTGCGACTATCTTGTCATTTTGTAGCGACACTCCTTCTGAGCGATTGTTTGAGCCTGATTCGTCAGTTAGGAGAAAAGCGCGTCAATATCCGATGCGTGAGGTTCCTCCAGTTTGGAGACCTGCTGATCCTAATGCTAAGCCAGCTGTTGTTGCGCACTTTCAACGAGTATGGGTACATGTTCCTTGGAAGGGTGTTGAAGTTTTGGCAATTAATCAGTCTTTGCCTGATCCGCGCAAAAATCCAGCAGGATATTACAAAGAGCTCACTCAGACTGTGGGTTTGTGCATCATGAATTTAGCAGACATAGATATGTTGTTTGAAAATGTTGTCCCACAGCCCATTTGGAGTACGATTCGGCATACGGATCATGACCAAGAATTAGGTGATACATGGGTTAATATTAGTGCTGCAAATGATAGACAGGTTGGAGGTGCTAAGCCGGAAGATCTCATTACTCAACTCCCTGGTAGGATAATTAATTATATGAAGACTTTGATGCCTGAAGTGCGTGTTTATTGGGACAAGTTGTCTGCTTGTATTCAGAAGAAAGACGAGACGGTGTCCGACTTTTTCACGCGGTTTGAAGAGACCTTTGTGGATCATAGTGGTCAGGATTTGGCTACTGAGGGTGGCCAGAGATTGTTCGTCGACAAATTTGTACATAATCTGCTTCCCGAATTGTGTACTGAGCTGAAAGATTCTGAGAGTGCTTGGGCTGTTTCCACGTCAGCGCAGATTTTAGCTACAGCCCAGTACTATGAAAATAGGTGCAAAGATGAGTTAGAGAAAGCGGATAAGAAGACTAAGGAATTGAAGACTAAAGTTCTTCTACAACAAGCTTATCCACCTCGTACTAATAATCAATGCGATTATCAGCAGAATCCGCAATATTCGAGAAACTCGCAAAGGAACGAGTCTTCTCAACAGCGTTTTCCGTATGGGCCTAATCAGTGTGCGTATTGTAAAGAAGAGGGCCATTTTAAGAATAGTTGTCTGGTTTTGTTACAGCGCACGAATGGTACCTCTGGTGTAAGAGGTCGAGGTGCTCAACAAGCGCCTAGAGGTAGAGGTCGAGGACAGAATGGGCGTTCTTTGCCTCCAGAGAATTCAATGAATAGTTTTGATCAACAGCAAGGTTCGTCTGGTAGGACAGCACAGTACTATACGGACGACTACTATGTCGAAGGTGAGGAAGTGGATGGTAGTGATTGCTAGGACAGCCATGGACAAAGAGAGGGAGTTGTTTCAGTTCCAGTAGATCAGAGTGGACCTTATGTGGAAGTGATTGCATCAGGTGTGTCAGAGCCTTTTCTGTTAGACACTGGTGCTACGAAGAGTTCTATAATACACTCTAAACTCCCTGGCGCACCTTTGTCTGGCTTTGAGAACGTTTCTGTAGGTTTTTCTGGCGCCCCAGTTACAAATCCGATTTCTGCTCCGTTGTCTCTTTCTGTTGGACCTCGTAAGTTTGAAGCACCCCTCCTTTTGACTACAGGTTGTGGTGAGAACTTGTTGGGATTGGATTTATTGAAGAGATTGTATGCCACGTTGTATTGTTCTCCGTCAGGAGTACATCTTACGTTGGGTGAGAGAGTGATCTCTCCGATGTACATATCGAAAGACAGACTTCCACCTGAATTGTCTTCTTTACCAGATTCATTGTGGGCTGTTGGTCCGAATGATGTAGGTCTTTTAGAGATTCCTCCATACGTTGTGACACTGAAGGCGAATGCTAAGTTACCGCGCATTCCACAGTACCGTATCTCGAGTGATGGTGAGCGAGCACTTTTGGAGATTATCTATGATCTGATCGAAAAGGGTGTGATTGAGGAAACAAGAGGTAATGTGTGCAATAGTCCCTTTTTGCCTGTTCTGAAGAGAACAGATTCTTCACAGCCTCCTGTATATAGGTTTGTGATCGATCTTCGCGAAGTGAACAAGATTGTTGTTCCACAGTTTCCTGTTGTACCTGATATTACTGCTTTCTTGACTCTTATTCCGGCTACAGCCACATCGTTTTCGGTGATTGACTTGAAGAATGCTTTCTTCAGCATCCCGATTACCGTGGAAAGTAGAGATATCTTTGGGTTCTCTTTAGGAGGACGAAGTTTCCGCTTTAAGCGCGCTCCTCAAGGCTATTGCGAGAGTCCATCGATCTATAGCCAAGCTTTGAAAATACAACTTGATCTGTTGGTTTTACCTGATGGTGCTGCCCTTATTCAATATGTTGACGATTTGCTAGTCGCCGCTGACAATGAAGAGATTTGTAGGGAAGCCACTTTGTCGTTGTTACGCCACTTGTCTGATTTTCATCACAAAGTTTCTCTCTCCAAGTTGCAATATTGTCGACAAGAAGTAACCTATTTAGGTCACCTCTTATCGAAGGAGGGAAGGAAACTGACCCCACAAAGAATTCAAGCTATTGCAAAAATGAGTGTTCCTACAACACAGAGAGAAGTACGTGCATTTTTGGGTATTACGTCGTACTGTAGACAGTGGATCCCTAATTTTTCTTTGTTAGCAAAGCCTTTGATAGCTCTTACTGTTAAGGATATTCCAAATCCTATTCCTTGGACTGACAAATGTCAGAAGAGCTTTTCCGAATTACGAAATGCGTTGCGTTCGGCTCCTGTGTTGGGTACTCCAGACTACAGTAAGCCTTTCACATTGTATGTCCACGAGAGAGAGGGATGTACATTGTCAGTGTTGACTCAGCAGTTTGGCGATAAGCAACCTCCATGTGCGTAATTTTCGTCGACTTTAGATCCGGTAGCTAAAGCGTTGCCGAGTTGCTTGAGAGCTACAGCGGCAGCGGCTGTTTCAATTCGACAGTCTGCTGGTTTGGTTATGGACAACATGTTAGTAGTAATGGTTCCACATGCAGTGGATACCTTGTTGAACCGTACCAAGACACAGCACTTAACTAGTGCTCGGTTGTCGGGTTACGAGTTGACCTTGCTAGCGAGTCATGTGCACATTAAACTATGCAACACGTTGAATCCAGCCACGTTGTTGCCAATTTCAGTTGAGACAGATGATAGTGAAGAACAACATGATTGCTTTCTGAGAACTGAGGAAGAAACGAAAGGAAAAACAGACCTTAGGGATACTCCTCTTCCAGAGTGTGATGGTACTTTGTGGGTTGATGGTTCGTGTTTTAAGTTGCCGAATGGTGATACGACTGCGGCATATGCTGTTACGACTTTGCATACGATTGTTGAAGCTACATGTATACCACATAATTCAGCGCAAGCAGCAGAATTGATTGCATTAACGAGAACATGTGTGTTGGCGAAAGGTAAATGAGTGAATGTGTATACTGACAGCCAGTATGCGTTTGGTGTGGCTCATAGCTTTGGACGTTTGTGGCGTGAACGTGGGTTCTTGACTTCGCATGGAACGAAGATCCAACATGGGCAGTTGGTGAATGAACTTCTTGAATCACTTACTTTGCCGTTGCAAGTAGCGATTGTGAAATGCAGTGCCCATAAGAAAGTTACGGATGATGTTGGTCGTGGAAATGCGTTTGCGGATGAAGTTGCGAAAGAAACTGCGAGAAATGTGATGAGTCGAATGTATGTTGCAGGTCCGGCGAGATGGGTTCCAGAGAAAAGTATGTGTGAAGATACGATTGAGAGTGTGAAATCCATCCACGCTGAAGCTACAGAGAAAGAGTTGAATGACTGGAGAGAAAGCAAGGGTAGATTGGACTTGAATGGTTGTTGGACTGATTTGTCCGAGCATCAAAGATGGTTGTTGCCTGATGCGTATGTGCTTCCAGTTGTTACAATGGCTCATGAGATGGCATATATCAGCGTGAAAGGGATTTTTAAGTTGTTGGCTCCGGTTTGGCAGAATGTGGGAATCCCCAAATGTGCCGAGAATTTGGTTAAGAACTGTATGGTGTGTTTGATGTACAATCCTGGTAAGGGAACTCCAACACCAGCTGGTCATTTTGCTCCTCCTACCTATCCGTTCGAGGCTTTGCAGCTATATTTCATCCACATGGAGAGGTGCAACAACCTGAAATATGTCTTGGTGGTTGTTTGCTCCTTCTCTAGATGGGTGGAAGCTTACCCTTTGAAGGACAATACTGCCTTGTCCACAGCGAAAGCCCTAATCAAGGAATTTTTCCCTAGATTTGGCTTGCCGAGAATTATCTGGAGTGACAATGGGAGTGAATTTGTGGGTCAAGTAATGAAGAGAGTATGTGAGGGATTAGGAATTCGGCAGAAGTTCCACGCTGCAAATCACCCCCAATCAGCTGGTTTAGTCGAGTGCTATAATGGCACCTTGAAGTTAAAAATTAGTCAAAATCCAAGCGAGCACTGGTTTACAGTGGCCAGATGCTTTGCCTTTAGCGCTCCTGTCCACAAGAATGACTGTGTATTCACGAATGGGGTTGAGTCCGTATGAGGTTGTGTTTGGTCGCCCGGCGAATATTTGGGGTGTAGCAAGACCAACAAAGTTTAGTGACCTCGAGTATCTTGTGTTGCTTGATTACTTGCACGAACTGACGGCTAAACTGCGTGTTTTACACCAACAGGTTTACGATAGCCTGCCACAGGCTTCCGAAGATCCAGGCCATGCCATTGAACCCGGTGCCTGGGTTTTTGTGAAGAACTTTCAGCGGAGCAAGAGCGAGCAGCCCCGCTGGACAGGACCGTATCTAGTGTTCCTGTCTACACGTTCTGCAGTTCGAGTGCAAGGCAAGAAACACTGGATCCACGGCGTACATTGCAAGTGGGCACCATTGCCCTTACCGTACGACCGGTGGGTCCAGGAAGGACTCCCAGACTCTGAAACAGAAACTGTGCCACGATTTTTGCCATTCAGCGATGCTCGTCTGATTGGAACAAACTCTGAGAAAGAAAGTGACGATCTCTTGCAAGTAGTTGTGCCTCCTTTGAATCGATTGAACACTACTGAGCCTGAACTTTTGTTCAAAGATCAAGAATTGCCTGGAAAAGATCGTTATAATTTGCGACCAAGAGTCGTGGGACTAATAAAGAAATAAAGTTTTTATGATTTTTCTGTTTGCAGGTTAACTCTCCACCGAGGATCTACTCATTTTTGTTTTTCGAACCGCCATCCGGGTTCAGCTGTAGGGTCGCGGTTGCCGAAGTCTTTGGAGTGCAAGCCTGAGACACTAGGTCGAAGGTTCTGGTTGGCCTAAGGGAGTTGCCCTGGGTTGACAGAGGCATTCCTTAGCATAGAACACCCTACCATCACGAGCAGCATATTTAGTTAGGATGGATTTCTTTGAGTTGGAGAGACCTGCAAGGACAATGAATTTTAAGAATAGGATATGCAAGCTAATCACACAGAAGAGATTTTTAATACCATGTTTGTTTTTGCTATTAAGTTTAATGATATTTTTAATTGGTTATGTGACGTTTATTCCCACTGAGCAACCTACACCTACACCTGCTATTTCTTCTCATTCTTTTCATCCTTTGCCTGAACATGAGGTAGATAGACGACTGGAATTTGCCAATAATTCCTTTATTCAACTTTTGCACCAACACCAGTTAGTGATCAATACAACAAATTGTTGGATTTGTGGTCTAATGCCCCATACGACGATAAGGGTATTCCGTACTTGGTTTTGCCTTTTAGCTTAAATGGTTCTATTTGGGCTTATAGAATGATGTTTATCTATGCCCATAGTGTCTATCCCTAACGTTCAGTGAAAGACAATCCAAAGAATAGTGCTCTGGTCAAGGGTATAGTCGATATGTTTAGAGGGATTAGTTCGTATGAGACTATTCCGAGAGATGAGACACAAGCATACATTGGTTGGAACGTTACTGGATATGGAGTTAGTCTGAGTGTTAACTAGCGAGCGAAAAGTTCTCCACCGATTTGGATAGTGCCTCATCAGGGTCGCTATTGTCTGCAGGGTAATGGCAAGAATCCGAGAGCTCAGCTAGGGAAGAGCGTTTGTACTGACACCTATGTATTTACCTCTCAGTCTTCCCCAGCATTCCTAGCCGCTAAGGGTACTTATTTTGTCTGCTACGACAAAGCATATACATGGTTGCCCCCCGAATTTTCGGGCACATGTTTTGTTTCCTTCCTGTTGCCTCCCACTTTTACAGCTGCGGCAGATTACCATAAGACGAGAGTTGCTAGAGGTGTCTTCAGTCAGGGTTGCCCTTGATGTCATACTAGCAGACAAAGGTGGAGTATGTAAACTGATTCAATCGAGCTGCTGCGTTTTCATTCCAGACAACGCTCCGTCAGTCTTCCAGGCCATTTCCAAGCTACATAAGATCTCCGATTCTGTCCATTTGGATAAAGGAGATTGGTCGTTGATGGGATGGTTATGGGGATTGATATCCACTTAGGGATGGAAGATTCTGATGGTCATTAGGATGGTCTTAGCTATCCTTTTTCTGTTCTGTCTCTGTATACAGTGTGCTCCTGCTATTTGTGGCCTTTGTGCTACTTCTTGTACATGGAGACCTGTCCGGAGAGAGGTACTAAGTACTAGGATGATGCTACAGCAACATATCGATGATTTGATGAATATAGATCCAGATTCAGACTGACATGAGTTTGGGTTTGTTGCCTATGTAAGGGCAAAAGGAGGTTCTGTAGTTCCGCAGTTTGAGGGTCTGGTTTGGTGGTTCCGGACCTGTTCAATAAAGGTCGTCGGAAATAGACGATTTTGGTATCAGCGGACCGCAAATCACGAGTGCGGTATGTACGAGTGTTTTCGCATTAATCGATCAATGAGAACACTATGTATTTAGGGATTTCGTTTGAACCTTCGGGTTCCATTTTGTGTGCGGCAGCCATTTTGTGTGGTTGCCCTCACATAGGCCGATGACTACGGCCGAACGAGTCCTTGAGACACGTACACCTTAGCTGACTTTTGAATGACCTGGCCGAACTGACTCCTTGCCTGAGGCTGACCTCGCTGAGCCAGTTCCTTGTTAAGCAGCTGGTCAGATAAAGATCAAAGAGCAGGACGTGCCGGCGTTTACAGTACACTGCACCCACCTTTCTATCTTGCTTCCAATCTGTTTCTGCTCCTTCCTTTACGACATGATTACTGATTTGGGTTGAGGTTTTATGATGGGGGTCGTCCAGCCTGACCGAACAAGAAATTGGAATTTGCTTGGTCATTTCTGGTGGGCTGGACAACGGAAAGGGGGATTGTCGTCATGTGCTACTTTTGAAATGTCACAAACTGATTGGTCCGTTTGTATGTAATCGATGCTACTTTGGAATGTGATTTTTGGCATAAAAGACCATGTTCCGGTCATTGAATTTGTGCAGTCTCTAGCGAACCACCCGTGTTGTGCTTCGTAGACCTCTGTTCCTGGTTGCAGCCAATAAACTTTGGTCTTTGACGTCATCAAGAAGCGTCCTGTGTCTCTGTTTGCCGAGGCAGGGGAACTCGAAGGCATTGGGCGTTTTCCCTGGCGCCGCTAGGTTCTAAAACCTGGTCCTTCAAGCGGCTTCAGTAATGCGCGTTTCCTTCAGTCAGGACAGGCGCAACCCAGGCTACAGCAGTGCAAGCACAAATATGCAGAACAGCCATGGTGCAGGCAGCAGAAGTGGAATACAATAGATCAAGAGGAGGGTGCAGAGCTGGGAGGAATGGAACCCTGCAAAAGAGCAGCGAGTCCCTCCTGACACGTCACTACATATCCCACTCACTTTACTCAAGGATGTAGCAGCATATCCCTGAGAAGAGGCTGTATAAGCAGAAGAGAGGTTTCCCCTGCCTGTGTCGGGCACTGTGAGTGCATGGAATGGCCTGGGCTTTGTTGGTAATTCTGTTTTCAAAAGAGTAGGACAGAGCGATGGAGGAAACGCCTCAGAAAGTGATGTGCTGGTAAGGCATGCAATCCCTTTGGCTCTATGAAGCATACTTAAAGTTCAAGCATTGTATGCAACACAGTCTGCACATTGTCAAAAGCATTGAAAGTTTATAAACATTTATCAGCTTTTATCACTAATCTTTCCCCAAAGAATAATCCATTTGAATCCTTGCTCCTTGCTTACAAAATCCCCCAGAGTGGGACTTATTCTCGTTAGCAAAACCTTCCTACTAAAGAAATTAATGTTGAATTTACGTTTTCTAGAAAACATACAGGAAGTTGACTCTAATGTCTCAATAATTTTACATCATCATTCACACCCTTTGTGTGTACCTCCTCAGCCATATCCATTATTTGAGCTAATGGCCAGAGTACATCCAAAAGTTTATCCTGACACTTATTTAGCACCTCTTTTCATATGGTTGCTTCCCATTTTAAAAAGAAAACTGATCAAATCAAGGTCCAAATCTGGGTTGAGCAGGCCTTATTGTTGATCACTCACCAAGAGTTTTCTGCCTTATGAAGCCTTCTTTTCCAATGGTCTACGAACTCATGGGTTCATAAATCCATTCACATGACAACCAGCACTTCTGGGATGATGAATCATGTCTGGGCAAGACATACCCATAGCAAAAGCTCCCCATGGCACGCATCCGGGTGGCCCTCAGAACTCGAACATACTCCTACCCCACTGAACACGCTAGGAATCTAAGCATCATTCTTGACAACAAGCTAACCCTGACGACTCAGGCCAACTCCATCTCCTCCTCCTGCTTCTTCATTCTCCGTATGCTTTATAAGATGGTCAAATGGCTACCCCAAAGCTGAAGACACACCGTCATCCTGGCCCACATCTCCAGCTGACTAGACTACAGCAACGCTCTCTATGCAGGGATCACAGCTCACCTCCAATGACTACAGACCATACAGAATGCCGAAGTCAGACTTGACCTGGTTCTCCCTAGTCAAACCCACATCAGTCCCTATCTCAGAGAACTCCACTGGCTCCTTGCATAGAAGAGATGACAGTTCAAGCTCCTGGCCCATTCATAGAAGGCCCTACACAACTGTTGACCCACCTGTTTGAAACACTGCCTAAACTTCCATCGGCCCACTAGACACCTCCTCTCTGCATCTTTTTCTCTAACCTTCACCTAGCCATCCGACATAGCAGAAGCTGAGGTCTCTCCTTCTCCTACCTAGCAGCAAAGAAATGGAATGTGGTACCCTTTCATTGATTGATATCCTCACCCTGAAGATCCTCCGCAATGCCTTTAGCTTTTAGCGCACCCTCCTTCTTGTCACCATCCAGATCTCCCCTCCCACTCTATGGGAGGTCAAAAATAAAATATGCTCATCTAAATCTATTTAGGTATAATCCCCCCTCCTGCAATGAGGCTTCATTTCATCATGAAGTCGAGCCTGATTCTCTTTTGCTCTGCTAAAAACACCCGCCAGAGTGCCTCAAAAGCCATCTGCTTCAGAGGCACTCCTCTTTCTATAGTGCTGTACTACTCCCCATCGTCTTATGCAAATAATTACC